>NC_038242.2:30025731-30643072 GCF_000004515.6 Glycine max
GACCCTTGATAGCACTGTTCCATATGAGTACAATTAAAACTGGTGTTGTACGTTGAGGTATTACAATGCAAATGTATTGAAAACAACACTAGCCTATTAATAATCCCCTTAAGGTAGTTGTCTGGCTTGTTATGCAATGAACAAAACCAGACAACTAAGTGTTCCTTGGGCAGGATGACCACCATCTGCCAGTGTCCGCTGCAGTGGAACCTATAATGGGTTAGTACATTAGTAAACATTAATTAAATTTTTTTATTTTGTGACTTACCCATTTAGGTAGGCTCCAAGATACACATCGCGTTGTGAACTCTGCATCCAACTCTTTATGTAACTTTCAGATTCAAACTGCGATTGCCCAGACCTCTGAAAGACCAATTTCCAGAAAGGCAGAAATTGATGGTTTCTGGGTGGAAAATCCTAATTTGGTTAAGGCAGAAATTCTGCAGCATTTGCAGAGCAGATTCAAATTAATTGAAGTTATGTACAAGCACTGCAGCGTTTACAAAAATAAGCACTACAACTTATTTAAGGCAGAAATTCTGCAGCATCTGCAGTATGTGGGTGGAAAAATAAGCACTGCAGCTTTTAAAATTAAATTAATTGAACTTATGTACAAGCACAAGTTCAAATTAATAAGGTTTGACATAAGGTTTTCTGTTTTTTTTTTTAAAATTTTCACTGCAGCTTTTTGACTCCATTAATATGGTCTATGGGCTGGCTGTGGTTCCTTTTTAGACTCCATTTAGTCTAATCTCGAACCACTAGCTTGGGCAACAAAAATTGTATTTCAGTACCTCTGGTACTCAATTATCTATATATATATATATATATATACTTATCTTTGCTGATAAAAAAAAACATGTATAACATATACCACTTAAGGGCACTGATTAACAAATTGAAAGATGGAAATTTATTGAAAATTATAGGAAAATGCTGATGGTGTCTGTGTGTGTGTGTATGGTTGTCTGTGTGTGTGTGTATGTGGGTGTGGGTGTGTGTGTGTGTATGTGGGTGTGGGTGTGTGTGTGTGTGTGTGTGTTTCTGTGTGTGTGGTTGTGTGTGTATGTGGATGTGGGTGTGTTTCTCTGTGTGTGGTTGTGTGTGTTTCTGTGTGTGTGGCTATGTGTGTGTTTGTGTATGTGTGTGTGTGTGGTTGTGTGTGTCTATGTTGGTGTGGGTGGCTGTCTGTGTGTGTGTGTGTTTGTGTGTCTGTGGCTGTGTGTGTGTCTTTGAGTGTCTGGCTCTGTGTGTGTGTGTGTGTTTGTGTGTGTGCCTGTGTGGGTTTGTGGTTGTGTGTGTGTGCGTGTGCCTGTGTGTGTGTGTCAACAGCACAAGCTGGATTTCAAAGATAGCTTTAGGGGACAAGTACTATTGACAAATACTAAATTGATCTTAGATAAGTTAGTCAAACAAATACAACAATTTATCTACCAAACAAATACAGCAGTATATGTGTATATAAATGCTACGACAAATGTCAAAACAGTAGTCTATCATAATACATATAAAGATAGTAGACCGTACAAACATACCTGGAGTTGCTATAATCAAAGAGCTTCCACAGCAACGCCAATTAGCAGTAGTAAATGATAAGCCTAAAAAAAAGCATACAGAAATTATCCACAGTGTATTTAAACCCTTTTAAAGCCTATTATCTACATTTCAATTAAAATACAACATCCATAATCAACTTAAACTAGCAGAAAAAGAAAATTTCACTGCAACAATAAACAAATTCTGGCCAATAAGGCAATTTTGCCTATCATAGTCAAAATTTTGCCCAATAATGCCATTTGGTTTAACCAATGCTCCGACTTCTTTTCAGTGTTTGATGAACCATATTTTCCAACATGCTTTAAGGAAATATGTGTTAGTGTTTTTTGATGATATATTGGTATATAGTTCCACATGGCATGAACACTTATGCCATCTAGAGGTTGTATTCAAAGTATTGAAAGAAAATGTTTTGTTTGCTAAGTTGTCTAAATGCTCTTTTGGTGTATTGGAGATAGAGTACTTGGGACATATAGTTTCAGGTGAAGGAGTTGCTATGGATGCTACTAAGGTGCAGGCAGTTCTAGAGTGGCCTACACCACTCAATATCAAGTAGCTAAGAGGTTTCTTAGGCCTCACTGGTTACTATCGAAGGTTTATCAAAGGATATCCAAAGCTTGCTGCACCATTGACAGATTTACTTAAAAAAGAAGCATTCAAGTGGACACCAGAGGCAGAGACAACATTTGTTCAATTGCAAAAAGTCATGACTTCAGCTCCAGTGTTAGCTCTTCCTAATTTCCAGTTGCCCTTCATTTTGGAAACTAATGCTTCCGACACTGGTATTGGAGCAGTATTACATCAGAATGGCCATCCAATAGCATTTTTTTCCCAAGAAACTTGCACCTAGAGTGCAAAAGAAATCTGACTAATTTAGAGAGATGTTAGCAATTGTTGAAGCTATAGCTAAGTTCAGACACTACTTGCTGGGACACAAATTTATTATCAAAACTGATCAAAAAAGCTTGAGATCATTGATGGAACAACCCCTACAAACACCTGAACAATAGGAGTGGTTACACAGGTTTTTGGGATATGATTGTGTGATTGAATACAAGGCCAGAAAGGAGAATCTAGCTGCTGATTCTTTGTCATGAATGATGATGCTGTCTTGGTCTGAACCTCAAGCTAGTATACTGCAGAAGATTGAACAAGCCACTATAAAGAATGTTGCATTGCAGGAACTGATACAGTTGTGTAAACAACAACCAGAATCACAGACAAATTACACAATCAAGGGTAATTTGTTGTATTGGAAGAATCGGGTAGTAATTCCTGAGGAAAAAGAATTGATTCAAATGTTCCTGAAAGAATTTCATAACTCTCCCATAGGGGGCATGCTGGGATAAAAAGAACTACAACTAGAATTGCAAGCCAATTCTACTGGACATCATTGAAGAAGGATGTAAACAGCTTTGTGCAGAGTTGTGACATCTGTCAGAGAGCTAAAATAGCAACTTCTCTACCTGCAGGATTATTGCAACCACTAGCCATTCCATCACAAGTGTGGGAAGATATTGCTATAGACTTCATAACCGGTTTACCTGCTTCTCATGGGTTCAACACCATCTTGGTTGTCGTTGACAGACTTACAAAATTTGCCCATTTCATTCCTATGAAGAGTTATTACACCAGATTGTGAAAATTGCATGGTATTCCAAAGTCTATAACTTCTGATAGAGACAAAGTCTTTACCAGCCCAATCTGGATGGCTTTTAATAGAGCTCTTCTTATGAAGTGGAAATGGTTGATGTTCCAGCAACAAGATCATCTATGGAGCAAAATACTCACCTCAAAGTACAGGGGTTGGAGAGGCTTGGAAGAGGGCCCTCCTAAGCAGATTTTTTCCTCTTGGTGGTCTGACTTAAGATCTATTATTCATCACAGCAGCATGGTTGCTGTCAATAACCAATTTCGCTGGAAACTGGGCAGTGGTGATCAAATCCTATTTTGGGAAGACTCTTGGGTGGGAGATGGAATTACTCTTAAATACAAATACCCAAAATTATATCAAATATCATCCCAAAAATTAAAGACAGTGGCAAGCATGGGGATCTTTGGAGAATCTGGTTGGGAGTGGAAATTCTCCTGGAGAAGATATCTATTTCACAATGAACAGGGGGGAGAAGATATCAATTCTAATGTACCATATATTTGCCCTATTCTCAGGTACATAAGAAATTAAACTTAAAAACACCACCTGAACCATGAAGATGAGCTCCCTTCAGTGGAAGTTCAAACCCAACCTAACAAAAAACCATGATTCAATAATTCTAGCCCACAACAGAAGACAAATTAAAAAAATAGAAGAAAATTTTCTATGTACACTTGTTGACTCCAAGAAAAACCTCATGCCCAACAGGAAGGACCAGCAACAAAGCCTCAAGGACCAGCAATTCATGGTGATGAGGACAATTCAGTTTTCTATGAAGCATTATACATGAGCTTGGGGTTAGGATTCTTCACAGGCTTTTGGGGCTTAATAGGTACAATACCACTTTGGCAATCGTGGAGAAATGCTTACCTGATGTTCTTAAACAAACTGACAAAATATATATTAGTAATGGTTGAAGTGAAAAATAGCAAAGTGCCATAGGTGGCTCAAGGGCTAGTGGGTACGTAATTCTAATAACTTCTTCACTTAAATAATGCTAGCTCCAAGAAGTATTGTTCTACTTCATTATATCATTTAAACATTGTCTGAATTTCATGTTTCTTTAGTTTGTGAATTTACTGATGGTAGTTACTTCTCCAAGAACGATTATTTTTCTCAATGTAAAGAAATTATAGATGTTTTCAAATGGCTTTTTTGATGTTTAAACTTCTTAAATTATGTTTACTTATATACCTTTTTGTACTCTAATGACTGACTTGATTTTCAGTTTCATTTAGTTTATCACTAAAATTTTGACTCTTAATTTTTCTTCATCACCATCAATGTCTATAATCTGAATTGATCACAAAATTTTCAGTTTATGGGGGATTAGCTACAACAGTCTAATATGGAACAGAGGCATCACGGATTGTTGGAAGTTTATGATATTTAGTATTGAAGCTTACATTATAAAATCTGACTCAAGCTTTCTATAACCACAACTTAGTTCCATAATGGCTATTTAATTAAGAATTTTTCTGCATTGTTTTGATAGGAGTCAGTTCTTCCTGGATGTTTCCTGCGAGCCAGGGCCATTGGACTGATGCCCATGATTGACGGGGTACTGAATTAATTCTGCAGCTGTACTTTAAATATGCATAACCATTGTTTTTGCAAAGTTTTCATTGTCTTAAAAAATGGGCCAGGCTAATATAGTTTGCACAACTTTTTTCCTAACACAATCAATCATTTTAATATTTAAGTTGCTTGTTAGTCTCATATGCTTTTTCAGGCTGTCCGGGTCAATCTTTTCAGAGGATTCAAGTAAGCTACACTTTTATATCTATATCATTGGCTATTATTCCTTTATGTTGATTTTTCTTACAAATATTGGATTTGATTCTGCAGATTCTCACTTTCATGGTGGGCCTACACATTTCCGATGAGCATGTTGTGTGGGAGGATATACATGAGCAACATGCACTCAACGTCTTTTTGGTCGTTGGTGATTGTGTTCTAATTGGCTTCTAGGTGATCAACTTCTCTTAATTGAATATTTTCTTCTCAAATATTAATGCAAATGTGAGTTAATAGCCATGGCTGAAAAATGCAAGTTCCTTGTACTTATTACTGTATGAGAAAATTGCTTTATTTTAAATAAAAAATGCAAGTTCCTTGTACTTGTTACTGTATGAGAAAATTGCTTTATTTAAAATAAAAAATGCAAGCTCCTTCTACTTGTTATTTGATTTTTCTCTTGGAGTATGTTGGACTTGCCATGGCTGAAGTGTATTTATCATCACATGTCCATTATCTGGTCAATGATTTTTCCAACTGTATTGCTCGTGTATGTTGATTTTAGGCAGCGGTGGAAGCATAGGCCAACATTGTGCATGAAGTTAAGGAAAAAATCCCATTACCTATCGTCCAGGTTGGTTGGTGACTTTTATGTGTTGCTACCATTTTTTCAAGGGTTTGGTTTAATAATGTTTTCATTTCCACACAATAATGTTGCAACTGGTTTCCTGATTCCTACAATACAGTTTTACATAATAGGCCAATATTGAGGTATATTTATGTTGAATCAGATCTTTAAATGCTAGATTATTAGAAGGGGATGTCCTCTGTCATCAATTTGACTGATGAGTGCTCCTGAATTTGGGGTCAGGGCTACCTCCAGAAAGCAAGGTAAGAAGTAGAATTCTATGTATTTTCATTCCTTCCTCATTGTCCTTACATATATTTATAGCAAAAAGAAGGAAAATATTCTTCTAACAGCCCTGCTCACTGCAGAGGGGGAAAACCTAACAAACTGAATATTCCATAGGGAACACGCACAAGACAAACACTAAAGGAAATCAGAAACAAGATCCTACAGAGGAAGGCTAATTCTAGTAACAGGTAATTCCCTAAATTGCCCTTTTGACTTCCTTAGTGAATGTAATCCTCCCAGCCTAATGGCTTCTTCGCAATTCGTTTGGGCCTTGTTGCTACTGTGCTATCATTCCTCACGTCATCAAGAAACACCTTGTCCTCAAGGTGGTACTGAGTCTTGAGTTCGGCCCAATTCTCCCACATGGAGTCTTCAGGTTGCAAATCGGCCCATTGAACCAGAACTAACAGCTGTGGTGGCTCGCTAGTATCCCACTTATGGTCCATTATGGTCAATGGTTCTATCACGGGGTTGTTGTCCCAAGAAGTTGGAGGAAGGGATTGTTCTATAGTGATGGGGCCCTGATGAAGTTTAAGTTGAGTAGTGGAAGACGGGATGGATTTTGGATGATGGAGGTGGTGTGACTCGATATGCTACCTTGCCCATAGAGTCAGTGATCTGATAGGGGCCGCAGAAACGTTTGCTCAACTTCTGATACTTATCAGCTATGGAAGTCTGGCGATAAGGTCGCAACTTCACATAGACCCAATCTCCGATATTGAAAGTGGCTTCATGGCGATGAGTATTTGTAAGATGTTTCATCTTCGCCTGAGTATGTTCGAGTTTCCGGCGAAGGGTCTCAAACAAATGTTGGTGAGAGGAAAGGAGAAAATCCACTGCTTCCACTGAAGATGATCCAGGAAGATAGTCTGTAATTGCCGATGATGGCTTGCCATATGTGACCTCAAAGGGAGAGAGGTTAGTTGATGAGTGACTAATGGTGTTGTAGCACCATTCAGCGAGACTGAGAAACTTACTCTATTGTTTTGGTTTCTGATGAACGAAGCTACGTAAATATTGCTCCAACACACGATTGAGCACCTCTGTCTGACCATCGGTCTGTGGATGATGGACGGTGCTCATTCGTAGTTTTGTGCCGCAAAGCCGGAAAAGTTCCTTCCAAAATTTGCTGATGAAGATAGGATCCCGATCAGAAATCAGACTTCGGGGAAACCCATGAAGCTTGCAAATCGAGTCAATGAAAAGCTGGGCCACTGTGTGAGCTGTGAAATGGGAGGGAAGAGACCCAAAATGGGCTCCTTTGGAGAAACGATCCACTACAGTCATGATAATTGTGACTCCCTGAGAATTGGGAAGGCCGATAATGAAATCCAGAGCCAAATCCTATCATAGTCGCGACGGTGGAGGAGCCCCACCGATTTCTGAGGAATATATTTGGTTTGCAAGCAATCCACACATTGTTTAATGAATTGTTGCATGTCTTGACGCATACCTTCCCAGTAAAAGCTCTGTTTTAGTTGACTGAGGGTCTTGGCCAAGCCCATGTGGCCACCCAATGGAGACTTGTGAAATTCCTCAAGGAGAAGAGCAATGAAATTGTTGCCGCGGTTAATCCAAATGCGCCCCTTGTACAGTAAAAGGCCATCTCTGAGAATGAACGCGGGATGCTGTTGGGGATCCTTGGTGACACGCGTCTTGAGGTCATTAAATTCCTCCGATGAGGCTAATTCTCTTTTCAAATCGTCCAAGAATTTTGGGTGAGGTATGGATAGGATAGAAAACATTGATGTTGTATGGTCTGTATCTGTCTGACGCGAGAGTGCATTGACCACCATGTTACTATGTCCGACCTTTTATTGAATTGAATAATTATATCCCAGGAGCTTGGCGAGATAAACATCCTATTCAGGAGTTTACACTGGTTGCATCATCGGTTCTCGCAGGCTTTTGTGATCAGTGAGAATCACAAAAGCATGGCCCAATAGGTATTGCTGCCAGCGTTTCACGGCGGAGGTAATGGTGTGCAACTCGCGGATGTATGTAGAAGAATAAAGCAATTTGGGGCAGAATTGCTTACTAAAGTAGGCAATTGGATGGTCGCGCTGCATCAAAACGGCGCCCATGCCTGTCCCTGAGGCATCGGTTTCCACTACAAACGGAATCGTGAAGTCCGGGAGGGATAGGACATGAGTGGTGGTCATAGCTGCTTTCAAGTCGTCGAAGGTTGATTGTGCCTCGGGAGACCACACAAATTGGTCTTTTCACAATAGGCGAGTGAGTGGCTCTGCGATGTGGGCATAATTCTTGACAAATCATCGATAGAATCCAGTTAGACCAAGGAATCCTCGGAGCTGCCGCAGAGATGTCGGGGTTGGTTATTGTTGCATGGCTTGAAGCTTTGAAGGGTCGGGTTCCACTCCCCTGAAAGATACAAAGTGTCCGAGGTATTCAATGCGTCGCTGCCCAAAAATGCACTCGGATGCCTTCAGATGAAGGCACTCTGTTGAAGGGTCTGAAGAAAGCGTTCATGGTGGTCCAGGTGAGTCTGGAAATTGCGGCTATATATTAGGATATCATCGAACAAAACCAATACGAATTTTCTGATGAACGACTGAAATAAATCATTCATGGTGGCCTGAAATGTTAAATGTGCATTGCAGAAGCCGAATGGCATGACAACGTACTCATAGTGGCCCTGATGAGTATGGAAAGCCATTTTTGGAATATCTGGTTCAGCCATACGAATTTGGTGGAAACCTTGGGCAAGGTCCAGCTTCGAGAACCAATAGGAATGGCCTAGATCATCAAGGAGCTCATCGATTGTTGGAAGGGGAAAGCAATCCTTAATCGTGACCTCATTTAAAGCACGATAGTCAACGCAAAATCTCCATGTTCCATCCTTCTTCTTGGCTAGGAGTACCGGAGAAGAGTAAGGACTCCGACTTGGGTGAATGTGCTATCGTCGGAGCATGTCCTTGACTTGTCGTTTGATTTCTTGCTTTTGAAAGTAAGGGTACCTATATGGGCGAACGTTGACGGGCTTTGTGTTGGGTTCAAGGTGTATAGCATGGTTTGTTGGCCGTGAGGGTGGGAGAGTTGCTGGTGTTTGGAAAAGTGGAGAATATGCCAGGAGAAGACGATGTACAGGTGGAGGAATGGAGGTGTTAGCAGCAATAGGCCCAGGTTCCTGCAGGTGGATGTGGAAGAGAGCCACTACTCGCTGTGTTGCCATCAGTCGTCGCACCTGGCCATGGTATATTTCAGATGGGCCAGTGTCTAGCCCGCCCTAGATAGTAATGGGCCGCCCATGGTGAACAGAGGTCATTTGAAGGTATGAATAGTCAGTCATCATTGGGCCTAAGAGTTGGAGCTAGGCTGCGCAACACGACATCAGTCCCTCCAAGAGCCATTACATGCAAATCTAGGGTAAAGGTGTGCCCCTGAATCACAATGGCGATGTCGCGACAAACCTTATCGCAGGTGACCTCGGTGCCATTGCCCACCATAACCACCAGCAGAGGTACAGGTTGGGTAACCCAGTGGAGGAAATGGGCCAGAAGATCATGGATAAAGTTGTGGGTACTGCCTCCATCAACAAGGACGACGACATCGTGACCGGAGATCGAGCCCACGATGCGAAGGGTGGCTGAGGCAGGTTGGCCGGATAAAGTGTGTAGGCTGAGTTGGGCTAAGTGTGGGGTTGAGGGCTGGTCTGTGGGGCTAGGTAAAGGAGAGGGTGATGTAGGTGAGTCAGGGGGGTTGTCATCATCCTCAGAGGCGATGAGGAGAAAAAATTTGGCGAGACAACGGTGGTTTGGGTCGTAGCGTTCGTCGCAATTATAGCAGAGTCCGCACTCGCGATGAGACGCCATCATGGCCTGGGTAAGGCGTTTGTAGGTTGTCTTGGGTGGGGCAGGAAATAGAGGGGGAAGAGTAGAAGAAGGGGGTAAAGATGAAGGGGGTAGGTGGGCCAGGGGAGATGATGAAGGGGGTAGGGTAGACAGGGGAGATGGTCGAGGGCGAGGGGAGCGTCGGGCATCAGTGAGCTTGTTTTCCTGAAGGCTTGCGAGTGCCACCACTTGGGCCAGTGACAAGGGCTAAAGGGCCAAGACTTCGCAGCGGATATCTGGTGCGAGGTCGGAAATGAAGCAGTTGAGGAGGAAAGGGGTAGGGAGACCCACAATCCTGTTGGCCAAGGCTTCGAACTTAGCAAGGTAGGAGTTGACGGTACCTTGTTGGGATAGTTTGAAAAGCGCACCACGGGGGTCATCATATAGGGAGAGGGAAAATCGAAGCTCTAGTGCCTGAAGAAAGGAGGACCAGGAAGGTAGCTGGTCGTTTCGGTGCATCAACAGAAACCAGCTCAGTGCAACGCCGTCAAGGTTAAATGAGGCCACCTGAATACATTCATCATCGGGAGTCCGATGGTAATCAAAGAATTGGTTAATTTTAAATATCCATGCAGGTGTGTTGGTACCGTCGAACCGGGGCACCTCGAGGTTCATACGGGGTGCAGGTGAATGAGGTGAGGGTGATGGGGAAGCTGTTTCGAGGGCGTGAAGGCAAGAAGTAACATCGTCGAGGCAAGAGTGGATGGAATTTTGGGTTGTAGTGAGGATGTTTTGGTTCTGGGTTAGGAGAGTAATGGCTTCTTCTATGCGGGACAGAGTCTGGGAACGCGTATTGTTGGCCATGGAGAGGAGGGATCAATGAAAGCACCAATTGATGAGTGCTCCTGAATTTGAGGTCAGGGCTACCTCCAGAAAGCAAGGTAAGAAGTAGAATTCTATGTATTTTCATTCCTTCCTCATTGTCCTTACATATATTTATAGCAAAAAAAAAGGAAAATATTCTTCTAACAGCCCTGCTCACTGCAGAGGGGGCAAACCTAACAAACTGAATATTCCATAGGAGACACGCACAAGAAAAACACTAAAGGAAATCAGAAAACAAGATCCTACAGAGGAAGGCTAATTCTACTAACAGGTAATTCCCTAAATTGCCCTTTTGACTTGCTTAGTAAATGTAATCCTCCCAGCCTAATGGCTTCTTCGCAATTCGTTTGGGCCTTGTTGCTGATGTGCTATCATTGACACTCATACCAAGACGTGTCTATAGTTATTGTCCTTTCTTCAGTTCTGTTTTGTGAAATTTAAAGTTTATATGAGCTATTATTTTTGGTGGTTTTCAAGTCTCATGACTGGAGGCTATTTTTTTTTATATTAACAGTGTAACTAGATTAAAACCTCTTATACTCCCTAGGCTGCTCAATGATATTATTTATTTGTTTAATTTCACTTGTGGTCCTCTAATTTAGACTTTGTATAATGTTGGTTTCTTAAGTTTTAATTTGTGTGAGCAAATCAAGCCCCTCTACTTTTAACATTAAATTAATTTAATTCTCCTCAACTTTCTTATAATGGATAATTTGAAATAGTCATACTAGTTAGAAATTTATTGGAAATTTGATGGGTTGTATTTGCTCAAAAACCTGTAAGGGGACTAAAACTACACAGCTATAATAGGACTAAAAATACAATTAAACCTTGTTTATTTTGTTACTTGCACTGTATTTGCTTGTCTAAAATCTTCAGAAGCCATAATTTGTAATCCTTCCATTGCCGATCTTTGAAGGGGTGTTTAATTTATTAGTTATTGCAACAATGTGTGCGGTTTTAAATAAGAAATCATGTGTTTTAGCTGTTGCTATTTTCATCACCTTGCTTTCTCGTGCAGGAACAAAAGTCTCCTAGAAAGATGAATCCAGTCTTTGGCCCATTAGGCATGATTATAAAAGTCTAGCCTCAAACTTGGTAGGGGTAATTGCATGAATTTCAATTTTTATTATTTTTATGATGTGATTATCATTGAGATAATTAAAATCAATTTTTTTTATTTGTCAATTTTTTTTATCTCGATACTATTGGTTTATCTTTTTTTCTTTTTCCTTGTTTCTTTTTATTTTTATAACTTACATATTTTTCCAATTTAAATGTCATTTTCCACATGATAATTTAAAAAAAATATGAAAAGTAAGTAGCATTGAAGATTTATTATTATTACTATTATTATTATTATTATTATATGGTTTTTACCTACAGTTGAAGATGATAGGTACAAATTAAAGACTTTTACCTACAGTTAGGAGTAGTAAGTAGAAGTTAATGACTTTTACCTACACACTATATGTCGCAACCTACCCTTCGGCGGGAGGGCGACGCGTGACTCGCGGGATGCGTGTTCCACGAAAGGAATACGCGCGGAGTCGCCACCAACGTTTATTTGAGGAAAACGTTGGAAAAACCGGAAAAGACGCGATCTACGAATTTTAAGTGAAAGGTTCGGGAGTTGTATTTACGCACGGGGAAGGTATTAGCACCCCACACGTCCGTCCCAAGGGACGACAGCCTTTAATCGAATGTGCAAACATGACTTTGATTTTTTATGTTCCCTTTTATGTCCTTATATCCTTTATACCCTTTTTATATTTTTCTCTTTTTGTGGTCGACAAGGGTGTTTCCCTTTGCTCCTACGTATTCCTCAATTGCGATGAGGAAATCAGACCTACGTAGTTCTTTCTTATCAAGTGATTCTTTTTTACTTAAGAGGTGATCATTTTAAGGCGTTGGACCTTGAAAATGATCCATTTTACTTAGTAAGAAATTGAAATGACAAACTTAAAAAAACTATTTTTATGGACGAGCTTGACTAGGTGAGTTGATTTTAGCCTTAGTTCCACTTTAGTTATTAGTCGATTCGATTAAGAGTGAGAAGTCCCAAAGAGAAAACGTCCAATTGATTTTTCGCTTTATTTTACTAAAAAATATTTTTTTGATTATTATATTATTTTTTACCTCTTTTTTGATTTCCAACGTGGTTACGGCACGACCGAACGGTCAGAATTTATTTTAACCGAAGTTAACGGATAATACAATTCAAACGATCGGTGGAAATTTATTTTATTTTTAGTTTAAGCGAGAAATGACTTAAATAAAATGGCTTAAGCACGTCAAAAGGGGGTATAAAAAGTAAATAAAACGAGAACGAAAATACACGAAACACAATGTGGACCACCACGGGTACATAGAATGAAACGAAAAGCTTGGTTCGAGGTACTTACCCGTTGAAGATCGAAGAACGATGAAGAACGAATGAAGAACGTCGAAGAATGTTCGAAACCTTTGCGAAATTCCTCACGGAAAACGTTACGGAAACGTTTTGGAAGCGCCTCGGCTTAGATTTTCTTCACGGAAACAATTTTTCCAAGCAAATTCGAAAGAGAGAGAAGTGCCTAAGGGGCTGAACCCTTTTCTTCTTCACTTCCTCCCCTATTTATAGCAAAATAGGGGAGATGCTTGCCGCCCAGCTCGCCCAGGCGAGCAGGGTTGCTTCCTCCAGAAGCAACAGCCTTCTGGAGGAATCTTCTGGAGGGCCCAAGTGGGCCTGGTTGCTATTTGCACCCCCATTTTTACTAAGTACACCCCCTCTGCCTTTTTTTGTGATTCTTTTTTCGTAAAGTTACGGAAACTTACGAATTTCGTAACGATACTTGTTTTCTTTCCGTAATGTTACGGAACCTTGCGGATTACATAATCATCCCCTTGTTGACTTACGGAATGTTACAGAACCTCACTAATTATGCAACGATGCTTCCATTTGATTTCCATGGTGTCACGGAACCTTATGGATTGTGCATCAACATTTTCTTTTGTTTTCCGGCATGTCCCAGAATTTCACAAATTGCCTAATGATGGGTGCCAAGCACCTTACAAGGACCAAACAAAGGTCGCATGTCATCAAGCAAAGGTCCCCGGACGAAATTAGGGTATGACACTATACATAGTTGGTAAAACCTATAGTGACAGACAATTAGTTGTCATTACACTCCCCCTCAAAGTTGACGAAAGAAGCGTCCGTAGGACAAAATCTATCATACATTTACCTACGGATTTTTTTATTTATAGTGGCAATTTTTGTCTGTAGGTATAGGTCATTTTTTATAGTAAGTAATGCATTTTCACCATTAAAAGTAGCACA
Source organism: Glycine max (assembly GCF_000004515.6). NCBI lineage: Eukaryota > Viridiplantae > Streptophyta > Magnoliopsida > Fabales > Fabaceae > Glycine > Glycine max. The sequence continues at coordinate 30,039,594 of NC_038242.2, forward strand.
TTCTAGAAAATAAATCAAGAAGTAAGTGGGTATAAAAACATATGAACATCCAGTCTTTATAATCCTTTACTTAATGCAAAATCAAGAGCCAAAATAAACTTATGAAGTTATTTATTAATCATATTTCAACATGTCCATACACCAACTTTTATATTATTAATTATTAATATATACAATATTATTCAAAATATGAAGTTAAATATTGGATCTGCATTAAATTAATAAAATAGAAATTTTCCCCCAAAATAACAAACCTTGCATGCATTAAATTTTGGATCTGCATTGTATGAATTAGCCCCCGTCGTGCTAATCTCTGCATATATAATTAATACTAAAAGTATTTTCAGGAAATCAAAAATCAAATTTCAAATGCAGAAAAAAAATATAACTAAAATTCAACAAAAGGTAAAATATATGAAAGCCTAAAAGATGAGTGCTACCAACACCCTTTGCATGCTCTTTCCCACAAGCTCTCTGTTGTTGGAAAAATTTTATGTGGGTTCCATTAAATAGTTAGTGGGCCCAGGTTTTTTTGTGAGACCCACATTAAACTTACCTTATAATAGTGATGCAAAAAGTGTGTTTCTAACCTTTCTCCAGCCTAAATTAAAATTGGAACCATTTGTTCAAGCAAATAGAGAGGCAACAAATGACAATCAAATTTATGTGGGAGAGGGGTGAGTTGCTTAAGTCAATTGAACCCAAAGAATGGGTGCTGCACCAAAAAACGAATAAAATGAGATATAGAAAGTATGTAATGAACATAGATTACAAAAAGTAGTAACTATGACATGCATCTTGTGGAAAGGAAGTTGTTGGAATAGGTATTGTTAACACACCAACCATGATAAATATTTTACTTTTGACACATATAATGTTCATAAATATGCTTCAGAGAAGAAAAATATAGGAAATAGAGGAGCATGTTTCGAGAAAAAAGTTAGCAAAGATATTTTCTCTGTAGGGTGGTAGCAAGCATATTTTATCTATTACTACAGACAAAGTATAACTAAACATCAGAAATCAATATCTACTAAAAAGTAAAAACAACTTCTGCTATTAGTAGCAACCAAATTCTTGAAAAAACAATATTAATTCAATCCCTTGTTTTCTTTCCTCCAACAAACATTCTAAGAATGAAGAATCATAATTGAATGCATGTATACATAAAACCATTTCAATACATTGTGGTAGAGAATTAAACAAGTTAGAATGCATGAAATTGCTTCACCCCACGTTGTACTTAAAAAAGGTAGACAATATATCAAAGGGTGGTTACTAACATAATTTGTAATTGCAATCTTCTCAGAATCACACAAGCCATCATAGGACAAATCAACAATTTTACCTGAACATCACAAAACTTGATATAGAAGCGGGAACTGTCAATGTATAGCTTAGTTTGAAGAATTTCTGCAGTTGGCTCTTCAGTTCTAGAAAATGCAATTGGCACTCCCCCATTCAACAAAATCATCACATATTGAAATATATATGTCTAAATGTCACTATAATTTCTATTAGGTAATTCATTGGTATTTCAAAACAATGTCATGGGGGGGGGGGAATCTGACCAGTTAATTGGTCTTTTCTTCTAACAAGAATTAAACCTTTGTTAGACATACCAAATTTGTGAATCTTCTTAATTTTCTTAATCAATTAGGAGCAGCAAATACTAGCCAAAAGGTGCATCTTGCTAATGCTCAAATGTATAAATACCATATGGCAACTTGCACTTACCACCCAGTTCAAGATTCCACTACAAAAAAAAACACGTCTCCAACTCATTGTGTGCCTGCCATAGTAACAAAAAATTAGAAACAAAACATACAGAAGTAATATCAAATTACATTATTTTGGACTTCAACGATATGAAATCCCTTCCACCTCCTTTCCTCGCAATACTTGAATGATATGAATGACTCAGCAAACACCATTTTGCATGCTTGAATGATATGAATGACTCATGAACATCATGGAGTTCCAGCACACCATTTTGCATGCTTCTTCGATCTGTTCCCCACAAAGCCCCGGGTTCCCCCAAAATGACGATGCATTGAACCGAATCAATGTCGACCTCACCGGAATCTCGCCCGAGAGCCGGTTGTTGGACACATTTAAATACTTGAGGCTGCTCTGGTTGAAATTGGGAATGCATCCGGTGAATGCGTTGTCTTGCAAGTAGATAATGTACAATCGTCGGAGATTTAGCAGCAACGCCGGAATGTCGTTGGAGATATGGTTCTATGACAGAACAATGACCTTCACGTGGTGGAGGAGTGCGACCGAGGCGGGAAACTCGCCGAAGAAGTTGTTTTCATTGAGGCCACACAAGTGCGTGATCTCCTCTGTCATGGCATCAATCTAGAGCCGAAGGCACTTCTCCTTTGCCAGCCACACGTTCCGGTGCAAGGTGAAGAACAAGTGGGTGTGTGGTGGAAGTGAATGAAGAAGAAGGCAATGGCAGTGATGAATGAGGTTAGGGTTTGGAGTAGAGGGGGTATGAAACCGAGGTTGTTTTGGGAAGCGGCTCTGATGGAGTGTAACCTAAAGGAGAGGAGGAAGACAGAAAGTGAGGTGGTGGATGAGGGAGACAAAAAGTGAGGTGGTGAAGAAGAAAGTCCTATGGAAGGAGAAGAGTGAATGTAAACAATCTTTGAATCATGAAGACTGAGCATGACAACGAGAAGATAAGGCTCATTCTGCGAGAAAGACACTTATTTCAAAGATGGTTTTAAGAAAACTGCCTTTGAACATTCATTTTTTAACACGGTTTTGATATGTGCTCTCTTAGAATCTAAACCTTTGAATTCTAGAAAAATCAATGAATTTTTATAGCCAAGCCTCTCTACAAGCCTGAGAAAGTCCTTCTGATTCTGTTTATACATTTCTAACTTTATGGCATGAGATGAAATTCAAAGATTGGACCTCTTGCTAGTTGTTATTAATGAATAGCTTAAACACTTGTGCTTGAGTGAAACAGTAGCCGTGAGACTGTGGTTTAAGCTACTTTCCTTAATATCTATCTTATGTCTACCTCCATTTAATTGTTCAGGTTACATTTTATTCTTCTCTCTAGATAACTGCATACCTTGTGAAAGACAAGTGATGAGTACATAATGCAATCAATAACTTTTGTTGCATACACCTTTCTACATAGTCATTGCATGTTATTGTCACTTGAGGACAAGTGAACTGTTCTCTTTTTGCTTGAGGACAAGAAAACTGTAAATTTGGGGGAGTTGTTAGTTGGTGAATACGACTAACTTTTGTGTATAAAACTTGTGTAAATTGTATCAAAATCTTCCAATTTATGGTTATTTTGCAGTGTTATAAGTATTTTCTGTTAAGTATAGGTAATAAATACTTTGTACTTCCATTTTGTGTGTTTAATAATCATTTTCTCTCAATTTCAGGTTAATTAAGCAAGCTTTGAGAAGTGTTGCTTTTCACCTTCTCGCTAAGCCAATCTGCTGGCTTAGCGAGAGTCCGCTAAGCGCAACACTCATGGGCTAAGCGCGAGGAAGACTCTAGAAGATGATGAAGGAGACATCCTCACCACTTGTATTTTTGCAATCTTTCATCTTGTTCTTCTCTTTGTTGTAAAGAAGGCTTCCTGGTATGGAAAACTAAATCCTCTGTTGGATCTTCCTTGTAGGTACCTGATGTGAATATATTTTTATTTATTTAATGATGTTTTGTGTGTTCTCTGTGCTATCTGCTTTTCACTCCAGTATGCCTTTACATTGATCACGTAGATGCATGCTTTGTTAGTGTCATTCAACAGTGGAAACTGGTCTGACTCTAAATTCCTTGATAGCACAGGGCTAAGTTGTCATACTATCACGAGGAATCAGGGTGCGATAATTTAGTTGTGTATGTGTGTCTTAATGTGATCCTAGTTGAGTTTAGTCGAACAAGAGGAATCTGTGGACGATGCTTGATTAGGATTAGGCTAAACTATCATGAGGAATCGGGGTTTAGTATCTCAGGAGACACCATAGGAACACGTGAACATTGTTAGATAGAGAATATCTTTTTAGCATCAGGCACCTATTAGGAAGACCAACGTGTTTTCTACTTGTTTTTACACATCATTTCTCTCGTGTGATTTTCCTTTTTGCACAGATAGTTTACACACCTATTCATACTCACACTTATCTTTACACACTAGACACCTAGTTGCTTAAATAGCTTACCAAATAACACAAGTTCCCCGAGAGTTTGATACTCGGTTCTTACCGTTTTATACTACTTGTGCGATTCGGTGCACTTGCCGAAAGCGAACAAGTTTTTGGCGCCGTTGCCGGGGAACTTCTTTTTATTTGGGAAGTTAGTTCGTTTTTAGGTGTCTATTCTTTATTCTTTTATTACTTGAGAATATTTGTTTTTGTTTATGTTTGTTTTCCTCTTGACTTGGTGACTGCTGCTCTTGTTAGTGCTTTGTATGCATAGTAAATCTTTTGTAGATGATTTAGTTCCATGAGATTTGGAGCTTTTTAAGGGGTGAAATGAATATCTTGACAACACACGATCAAAGGTGGGAACGGAAGTTAAGTCCTTACAATCAATATGAAGAAGAAAGAACTCCTAATCTTGAAAGTGTGTTTGAGGAATTCATGGCATACCATGCTAACTCAAAAGCCAATCAAAATTCAATGAAAAATCATGAAATTCATTTTGGCAAGAGCTACTGAATAGAAAACTTTCAAGGGGGACCAAAGTTACAACCTTACTATCAAAATGAAGCAGAAAGAGGTTCCAATCTAGATAAATTGTTGATGCAATTCAAGGAAACAACTAAATCAACTCAACGAGCACTCCAAAGTGCAGAAATCCAGGTTGGTGAGCTGGCAGAAGTAGTGACTTAATTTATGTCCAGACGAGAAAAATACTTTGTAGAGGTTGAAGCTCAAGAGGAAAACCCTGTAAAAGACCATGAGTCCAGGGAAAAAGATGAGGAGAAAGATGAGGAACAAGAACAACAACAATGGGAGAAGTACTCAACAGTAGAAAACCAACAAGAAAGTATTCTCCAAATCAATAACCTTCCTCATCAACTGGTTGTCAAGAAAGGAAGGCAAGGAGAGCATGAGGAAACCTTAAGTGCCATTCTTTCTTTAATCACTAACACCTTTCTTGAAATGATTTGGAATGTACTTCTAGACTATATGAAGTTCATGGAATTTTTAGCTAAAAGGCGAAACTTCAAGGAAGATGTGTTCTATGTGACTTTCATGCCACCTTGAAGGTATTAAGCTATGCGTCAAGCTAATGACGTTAAAGAAGTGCTTGACAATCTTCTAAGAAGATGTGTGACACAAGAAGAAGCCAAGCATATATTATGGCATTGCCACAACTCCCTATGTGGCAGCCATTATGGTGGAGATAAGATGGCGACCAAGGTTTTGCAATCCGAATTCTTTTGGCCCACACTCTTTAAAGATGCTCACCAATATGTGCTACACTGTGATCAATGTCAGAGGATGGGAGGTATATCAAGAAGAAATGAAATGACTTTACAAAATATCATGGAGCTTGAGGTATTTGATTGTTGGGGGATTGATTTTGTAGGTCCCTTCCCTTCGTCTTTTGGCAATGAATATATACTAGTGGCTGTTGACTATGTTTCTAAATGGGTTGAAGCAATGGCTACCCCGCATAATGATGCTAAGACTAAGGTGAAGTTTCTGAAGAAGAATATTTTCTCAAGATTTGGGGTGCCCAGAATTCTGATTAGTGATGGAGGTACACATTTCTGCAATAATCAATTACAGAAGGTTCTGAAACAATATAATGTGACACACAAAGTAACATCACCTTATCACCCCCAGACCAATGGGCAAGCAGAAGTATCAAACAGGGAGTTGAAAAAGATTTTGGAGAAGACTGTAGCTTCTACTAGAAAGGACTGGTCCATCAAATTAGATGATGCTTTATGGGCATACAGAACAACATTCAAGACTCTGATAGGATTATTCCCATTTCAGATGGTATACGGTAAGTCTTGTCATTTACCAGTGGAGATGGAATATAAAGCATACTAGGCCTTGAAATTTTTGAACTTTGATGAAGCCGCATCCAGAGAACAAAGGAGGCTATAGCTCATGGAGTTGGAAGAGATGAGATTGACCACTTATGAATCTTCAAAGCAGTATAAAGAAAGGGTTAAAAAGTATCATGACAAAAAGTTGCTCAAGAAGGATTTTCAGCTAGGACAATAAGTGTTGCTTTTCAACTCAGACCTAAATTGTTCCCTGGAAAGCTTAAATCAAAGTGGTTTGGACCATTTACCATAAAAAAGTTTGACCATATGGAGCAGTGGAGCTTTGTGATCCTCAATCTAAAGATCCTGATAGGACATAGGTAATGAACGGACAAAGGTTGAAGCAATATCATGGTGGAGCTATGGAAAGATTGAACTCTGTTCTATGCTTGGATCCTGGATAACAGGATGGTGCGTCGAGCTAGTGACATTAAAAGAGCGCTTACTGGGAGGCAACCCAACTTTTCTTTCCCTTTCCTATTTTTCATTCTTATCTCTTGCATGTAGTTAGGATACTTTGCTTGTGATTGTGATTAATTTCAGCTTGTTTAGTAATGAACAAAGGGGTTTTAAGCTTGTGTGAAGAGATAGACAGGAAAAGACTTGAAATTTTTTTTTTGCAATTGTTTATTCGCTAAGCGCATACTTTGTGCTAAGCGCTCAGTCTTCACGCGCTATGCCGAGCTTGCTCGCGCTAAGCGCACAGACCCCTAATTGGTTGGCTGAATAGTTCAGCTAAGCGCACATCACTGCGCTAAGCCCCACATCTTCATAGTAATTGAACCTTAACCAGTGGGCTTAGCGTGGATGATTTGCTAAACGCCACTTCTTCTCTGGAAAAATTTTATTGTAGCAGCGCTAAGTGCGCTATCCTGCACTAAGCCCCAGATCCATTCTGTAACTTGAGTTTTTAAGCTAGGCTTAGCGGGGTAGGAAGCGCTAAGCGTCAATCTCTTACGGGTTTTGAATTCTTGGAAGTGCGCTTAGCGCTGTCACTACCTACCCTTTAGCAGGAGGGCGATGCGAGGCTCACGGGTGCGTCTTCCATGGGAGGAAAATGCGCGGAGTCTCCACCAACGTTTATTCGAAGAAAACGTCAGAAAAACTGAAATGTGTGGTCTATGAACTTTAAGTGTGAAAGGTTTGGGAGTTTTTTTTACGCACGGGGAAGGTATTAGCACCCCACGTGTCCGTCACAAGGGACGATAGCCTCTAATCGAGTGTGCAAGATATGATTTCAAAATTATGCATTTCCCTTTTTTTTTATTATAGCTTTTTATGGACCTTTTTGTATTTTTTATCTTTTTGTGGTCGACAAGGGAGTTTCCCTCGCTCCTACGTATCCTCAATTGCGATGAGGAAATCAAACCTACGTAGTTCTTTCAGAACTAAACATTGGTTAAGTTGTTTTTATCTTTTTCCGCAAGATATGTTTTAACCGAACAAAAGTCGTTTAAGGCATTGGACCTTTAAACGATCTTTTGATTTTTGAAAAGGAAAGAAACGTTAAGGTGTTGGACCATTAACGATTTGTTGGTTTTGAAAGGAGAGAAATGTTAAGGCGTTGGACCATTAATGATCTCTTAGTTTTTGAAAGGAGAGAAATGTTAAGGCATTAGACTATTAACAATCTCTTGGGGTGGTCGACAAAAACGGGGCTTTTGCTCCTACGTATCCTCAATTGCGATGAGGAAATCAGACCTACGTAGTTCTTGCAGAACTAAATGTTGGTTAAGTTGTTTTTATCTTTTTCCGCAAGATATATTTTAACCGAACAAAAGTCGTTTAAGGCATTGAACCTTTAAACGATCTTTTGATTTTTGAAAAGGAAAGAAATGTTAAGGCGTTGGACCATTAACGATTTTTTGGTTTAGAAAGGAGAGAAATATTAAGGCGTTGGACCATTAACGATCTCTTGGTTTTTGAAAGGAGAGAAACGTTAAGGCATTGGACCATTAACGATCTCTTGGGTTGTCGACAAAAGTGGAGCTTTTGCTCCTATGTATCCTCAATTGCGATGAGGAAATCAGACCTACGTAGTTCTAATGAAGCGGTAAAGTTTATGTGTTAATTTTATGCTTTTGAACGGTCCATGTTAACCGATAAAAGCAAAGAGGATTGTTTAAGGCATTGGACCTAAAAACGGGTTTAAGTGACTTTTGCGGACAAAGCTTGATTTGTGAGTTGATTTTGGCCTTAGTTTCACTTTGGTTATTAGTCAATTCATTCAAGGAAACTTTCAAAGAAAAACGTTCGATTGATTTTTTATTATTATTTTATTCAAAGATATTTTGATTATTTTATTATATTTTTTCAAAGATATTTAGATTATTTTATTATATTTTTTTCAAAGATATTTGGATTATTTTTATATTTTTTCAAAGATATTTTGATTATTTTATTATTATTTTTTCCTTTTTTTTATTTAATCGAGGTTACAGCGTGAATGACCGGTTGGATTTTATTTTAACAATGATTAAACGAGATTACAACACAAATGATCAGTTGAAATTCATTTTATCAATTATTTGGCGAGATAACGACTTAAATAAACAGTCAAAAGCTCGTTAAAAGCAGAAGAAAAGAATACCGAAAGTAAACAAGATGAAGAATGAAAGCGAACAAAGCAAGAATGAATCGAAAGCCTCAGATTAAAAAACTTACCGATTGAAGACCGAAGAACAAACGAAGAACGGCGAAGAATGACAGAAAATCTTCACAAAATCGCTCACGGAAACGTCTCAAAAGCAGTACGGAAGCACCTCGGCTTGGATTTCCTTCCTTTTTTCACTTCTTTTTGCTAAAAACAACTGAAATACACAGCATAGAGGTCAGAGACCCTTGAAACTCAGCCTCCTCCCCCTATTTATAGGAGAAAAGGGAAGGTGGTTGCTGCCCAGAGGTTTCCTGAGGAAGATTTCTAAGTGCACCCCCTTTTAGAGGCTTCCTGAAGAAGTTTCTTGAGTGCACCCCCTAATTGATAAGTTCACCCCCACCTTTGAGTGTTCTAGATGAAGTTTGCTGAGCGCACCCCCATGTTTGATAAGTTCACCCCCTTCTAGAAGCTTCTTGAGGAAGTTTCCTGAGTGCACCCCCGAATTGATAAGTTCACCCCACCTTCAAGAGTGTTTTAAATGAAGTTTCCTGAGAGAAGCCCACGTGTTTGATAAGTTCACCCCCATCCAGAGGTTTCCCGAGGAAGTTCTTGAGTGCACCCCCTAATTGATAAGTTCACCCCCACCTTCCAAAGTGTTCTAGATGAATGTTCCTGAGCACAGCCCCCGTGTTTGATAAGTTCACCCCCCCACTTTTGTGTTTTTGGCTGTTTTCTTTCCGCAACGTCCCAAAACTTTACGGATTCCACGACAATAGGTATTAAACATTTTGAAGTGGTCAAATGGAGGTCGCATGCCGGCAAACAATGGTCCTCGGACAAAATTAGGGTATGACATGTGTGCTTGTTGTGCTAAGCCTAAACTACTCTTTGTAAGTTGAAGCTTAATGGTACGCTAAGCCTCATATCTTAGGCTAAGCGCATATTGCAGAAAAATTTGTGTTGCAGAAAGCGCTAAGCACAACCTGTTGCGCTAAGCCCCATATGCTCACCGGACTTTACAACTTCAAGTTGGGCTTAGCGCGAGGCTAGGCTAAGCGCTTAGGTTTTAAACTCAAACGTCACGTGGGCATGCTAAGCACAGCTTTGCGCTAAGCGCGCCATACGAATTTTAGTTTTTAAAAACCAAAGGCTGAGGTACCTTGGGTGATACCCCAAAGTTACCTCTACCTCTGTTACTACGTTTTCTTGCTTCCAAATCACATATATTTCATCTGTGTGCCTCATTTCCTTGCACAAACATAATCCAAGTAATTTCTCCTACATTGTTTCTTTGTATTTTTATTTCTCAAACCTTAGGATAGATGATTTCTTGCTTTCTTACTTAGTAATGTTGTTAGGTTAAGGTTACTAGCTTTAGGGTTAGTCAATGTAGGATTATAGGTAACTTAGAAGCCCATTAGGAGCAATGTGGATGAAAGGGTTCTATTTGGAAATCGCGATGAACACGCTAAGCGCGCCTACTGCGCTTAGCCTGTTCATCGCAACTGTTAAAATTTTGGATTTCCAGATGAACGCGCTATGCGGACCATGTTGCGCTAAGCGCGTTCATCCCTACTGATGAACGTAAGTGATGAGCCCGCTAAGCATGTATGTGCGCTAAGCAGGACTAGTGTTCAGACATTAAGATTTTGAGAATTTTTGTTCAACGCTAAGCCTGACCTGTCAGGCTAAGTGCCACTTTGCTTTTGTATGTTTTCCTTTGAATAAGGCTAAGCGCGTCTGTGCGCTAAGCCATTGTCGTGTGTTGAGTGTTAGTCGATGAATGCGACTAACTTTTGTGTATAAAACCTGTGTAAATTGTATCAAACTCCTCCAATTTATGGTTATTTTGTAGTGCTGTAATTACTTTTTGTTAAAGATAGGTAATAAATACTTAGAACTCCCATTTTGTGTGTTTAATAACCATTTCCTCTCAATTTCAAGTTAATTAGGCAAGTTTGTGAAGTGCTGATTTTCATCCGCTCGCTAAGCCAATCTTCTGGCTTAGCGAGCCATCCGCTGAGCGCAACACTCCTCAGCTGAGTGCGAGGAAGAATCTAGAGGAAGAATGAGTTGTGCATTTGCATTGAGCGAAGGGTCATCCCGCTAAGCGCACCGCTTCAGTCCATCCACTGAGCGAGAAAAGCACGCACTAAGCCAAAATCCACTAATGTGAGCTGAGCGGTCCATAGTCACGCTAAGCACACTAGCACAAACAAAGCCACCTATTTTAGCCTGAAATCAGATTTTGGAAGGGAGTTTGAGCAATTCTAGAAGCTTTTGCATGTGTAGAGATTTCTAGAGAGAGAAAGGTCCAAGTTCCAGAGAATTTTGAGATCTTTTGCTGTGAGAAGACTAGCAGAGAACTGAGCGAGAAGAGGAAGCCATCCTGAAAGCATGAGATGAGTCTGTGAGTGATTGTGAGGTTCTAGAGGTGCAGGATGTAACACCCTGATATATATCTATATATTATTAGTAATTATGTTTGATGTTTGATTGTATTTGGTGTGTTATTTTATCCGTAATTATTTTCAAGGAGGTTAATTTAGTTAATAGACGGGTGTGGGTAGATAAGGATCTAGCTTCTCAAAGAAACCTCTTGAGAAAGCTTCTCAAAGAAGCCACGAGGAAGCTTCTTGAGGAAGCCTCTTAATAAAGCTTCTTGAGGAAGCTACATGAGCTGTCTCGGTAAAAAAGATTCCTTACTTTTGTTAACCGTTGGATCTTCTCGAAATTTGGTCTGCAGCTTCACAAGACAATTTTCCAGGATTTGACCGTTGGGATCTTTGACAAGATGTCCGGAGTGTGCGCAAAGCTTCCGTTCCCAAGAGCATTTCTCATTTATGCATTTCAGCCTTTGCTTTCGTGTAACTTAGGAAAAATGCCATTTCTTCTCCTTTCTTTCTTCCAAAGTCATTTCTAACGTCCCAAGCACTTTCTCCATCACCCTCAGCCACCATTAACCACCACAAACCGCCGTTGTTCTCCGTTGCAACCCCACACTGAGAGGAACCCTTCGACTGAAGCGGAATCTTCCAACTTGCCTCGCGGTTTCGGTAGAGAACAAAACCCTAGTCTGACCTTTCATTTTCCTTGAGGTGACCATGGTTCTACGCTTGCTTCTTGTTAGCTTCAGGTTGTCTTTGCATCTTTTCTGACTTTGGAACCGCCATTGCATGTCTTATGCTTCCTTTGTAAAACCCTAGAGAAAGAGACTTTGTAAATGTTATCCTTTCATGAAATGCATGTTATTTTCGTAACCTACACTGAACCCCGATCACATTGGCGTGGTCGGAATTTCCAAATGATGTTCCTTTGTAAAACCCGAAATGCTCTCAACTCCTTCATGTAGTGATGTGGGTGTTTGACCCAGAGCACTGTTATTAGCTTTGTTTTCTAAAATCCATATTAAGTCTCCTTCGTTTTGGTATGGTAGAGGATTGCATGGAACCGATGAGCGGAAAAGAAAAAGACTTCTCCAAGTGACGTGACGAGGAAACTACGGGTAGCTCACCATAGGTGAGGGGAGTTTATTATAAAATTTACCATTTTAACACCATAGTTAGGGTCAGGGAACCTAGCTATGAGGATATTTGTGTGTCCCTGTTGCATGTTGATTTTTTTTCTTTCAAGAAAATTATGTTTTTAACTAATGGGATGCGATAACGTCATTGAGACGAGATGATATTTATGTTGAGAATGACATGGAAATGAAATGTTGATTGATGTTGGAAATGCATTGGCATGTGCATGTTGTGTATGTTCGTGGGGGGCACTATGCACTAACCTTCCAGGGTCTTTGGCACTAGCTTTTGGCCACGTTCATACGTTGGATGTTGTGTATGTTCGTGGGGGCACTGTGCATTGACCTTCCAGGGTCTTTGGCACTAGCTTTTGGCCACGTTCATACGTCGTATGGAGTGTATGTCATAGGGGGTAGAGTGCACTGACCTTGTCGGATGGCCCAAACGTCGGTAACTAGAGTGGTTAGAGAATCTAAGCATTTCTGAGGGGATGCTTAGGCGCTTTAATTGATCCATGATCTTTGGCACTTACTTTTGGCTGTGATCATAGCTCATATGACACAGGAAATAGAGTAACTGTGGCCAAGTGTACTTTGTACTAGGGGGCTTGTCACCTGGTAGGGAGCACCTTTGGGCTCCCAGACTGATCACCTATGGGAGGGGGGCTGTTACGTGCACAACCGGGTGGTCTCGACAAACTCATCACAGTTCCTTAAGTGAGAGTGTCGTGTGGACACGCTTAGGCTATTTCCTGAGATTTGGTTGTTGTTGGTACGTACCACATTGCATCTGAGTGTTGAGTCAGGTGCATGCATCATTCTGTGCAGTCTTGATTGGGTCCATGGATAGATGATGAGTAATTGTTGGATGTGGATGATGAATATTTGTTGGATATGAGTGTTGAATAATGATTTTTGTGTATGCTCATCATGTTTGCCTATGTTCCTTGCTAATTGTGGTTATTTGGAATTGGTATTGGTTCTTTTTTTAATGAACTCACCGTTGCAATTTTGTATCGTGTGGTTGATACCTGTGATGATCACGAACCTTTTTCGTGGGAGCAGAATGACAGTGGCAGGGTGCAGGGAGTAAGATTCTGGTGAGGAGCTGCCGAGTCGATGTGATGACATTGGCGTTATTTTGGGAGAGAGTTGTGTTTTGTAATCAACTCCTCCATAGTTGGTTTTTAAGTTTTATTTTGTTGAGTTAAAGATGTAAAACTGGGATTTTAATTATATCTATGAACAGATTTAATTTTCGTTATATGTATGACATGTACCGAATTATTGTTTCTATGTAATTATGCATATTCACTTAAGTAATGGCGTGTTGTTGGGTAAATTTATGTTGTGACAAAATCACTTCTATTTTCATAAGCAAATTAAGGGAGTTCTTTTTATAAATATTAAAATTATCGGATATTAGAGTGTTGATATCGTAGCGATGAGGCGGGTTGTTATAGAGGAGACATCCTCACTACTTGTATTTCTTCAATCCTTCAGTTTTCTCTTCTCCTTGTTGTAAAGGAAGCTTCCCAGATATGGAGAGCTAAATCCTCTATTGGTTCTTCCTTGTTGGTACTTGATGTAAATACCTATATATCTATTTAATGATGTTTTATGTGTTCTCTGTGCTATCAATACGTAATTTCAATGTGCTTTTGCCTTGATCACGTAGATGTATTTGTTAGGATCATTCAACAGTGGAAACTGGTCTGATTCTTAGAACTTGATAGGATAGGACTAGTTTATCATATTATCACGAGGGATCGGGGTACGGTAACCTAGTTGTTTGTATGTTTGTCTTAATGTGGTTTTGTTCGAGTTTAGTCCAACAAGAGGAATCTGATGACAATGCTTGATCAGGATTAGGCTAGACTATCATGAGGAATCGAGGTTTAGCATTTCAGGAGACACCATAGAACACATGAGAATTGTTAAGTAGAGAATATCCTTTTAATATCAGGCACCTAATAGGAAGACGAACGTGTTGTCTACTTGTCTTTACACATCATTACTCACCTGATTTTCCTTTTAATAGTTAGTTTACATACCTGTGCATAGTTGACACATCTCTTTTCATACTAGACACCTATTCACTGAATATAGCTTTACCAAGTAACACAAGTTCCCTGAGAGTTCGATACTCGCTTCTTACCATTTTATACTACTTGCGTGATCCGGTGCACTTGCCGGGTTCGAACATTGACCTAAGCACCCTGCTATGCTAAGCTCAACTCTCTCGCTGTCTTTTAATTTTTTGTAGTTAGGCTAAGTGTGCCCTATGCGCTAAGCCTAAGTGTCATTTTGATGAGGCTGACCTAAGCGCGCCATGCTGCGCTAAACTTCGACTCTCTTCGGTTTTGAAAATTGTAAACTTAGGGGCTGTTGTGCTAAGCTTAATTTGCAGAAAAAATATTTTTTGTGTCTTTGGGCTAAGCGCCAATATGCTACGCTTAGCACCTGAGTAAAATTTCATAAGGCGCGCTAAGCTTAGCCTGATGCGCTAAGCGCCCAGTCAAAATTTCTGTTTTATTTTTATGTTTTTGTGAAAATAACCTGTGCTACTCTCTTGTGTTTTGTCTTATATTTTACAGATGGCATCTAAGAAAAGGAAGACTCCTTCTACACCTACCCAGGCTAGATATGACAGATCCAAGTTCACATCTCAAGAGGCTTGGGAGAGGTATGCAGATATTGTCATGCCTAGAAAACTACTACCATAAAGGAATGTGGTAGTTTATTACACTAAGTTTGACGAGTTCAAGGAGGAACTCGAGAGAAGACACTGGGATGAGAAGTTGACTGATTTTGCTGACAGCAGCATAAACATTGCTACTGTGAAGGAATTTTACGCTAACCTCTATGACCCCGAGGATAAATCACCTAAGCTTGTGAGGGTGAAAGGTCATCTAGAGAAATTTGATGACGATACCTTGAACACATTTCTGAAGACCTCAGTGATTCTAGAATAGGGGGAAAATTTTGTGCTTATTCCAGGTTTGCACTCCTGAGGCCTAATCCTCAGGAGTTGGCTGTGTAGAAGCAAGCTTCATGATGATGGATCAAGTTGATTCAAGTAGTTTTGATGATGACAAAGATGAAGACAAAAAGCCCAAAGAATGATTTCAAGATTGAGTCAACAAGTTCAAGATCAAGATTAATTTCAAGTTTCATGAGAAGAAATCAAGAAGATTCAAGAATCAAGAAAAGTTTGATTTCAAGATTCAAGAGAAGATGAATTCAAGATTCAAGAGAAGAAATCAAGAAGACTTCACAAGGGAAGTATTGAAAAGATTTTTCAAAAAACAAACATAGCACAATTTTGGTTTTCAAAAGAGTTTTTCTCAAAATTTTCTAAGTTACCAGAGTTTTTACTCTCTGGTAATCGATTACCAGTTTCCTGTAATCGATTACTAGTGGCAAAGTTTGATTTCAAAAGCTTTTAACTGAATTTGCAATGTTCCAATTGTTTTTTAAATGGTGTAATCGATTACAATATATTGGTAATCGATTACCAGTGTATCTAAACGTTGAAATTCAAATTCAATTGTGAAGAGTCACATCTTTTCATAAAATGCTTTGTGTAATCGATTACATGGTTTTGGTAATCGATTGCCAGTGACAAGTTTTGAATAAAAATCAAGAGATGTAACTCTTCCAATGCTTTTCTCAGGATTTTCTCAAGGTTATAACTCTTCCAGTGATTTTCTTGACCAGACATGAAGAGTCTATAAAAGCAAGACCTTGATTTGCATTTTAATAACTTCTTCATAACTTTTTGAACGTCTTTTTGAACTTCTTCTTCTTCTTCTTCCTTTGCCAAAAGCTTTCTAAGTTTTTTGGTTTCTAAACCTTGTTCTTTCACAGAAAACAAAAGTGTGCTATATCTTTTCATTCTCTTCTCCCTTTGCCAAAAGAACGAAGGACTAACCGCCTGAATTCTTTTGTGTCTCTCTTCTCCCTTTGCCAAAAAGAATTCGACAAGGACTAACTGCCTGAATTCTTTTTGTGTCTCTCTTCTCCCTTTTCCAAAAGAACAAAGGACTAACCGCCTGAATTCTGTTGTGTCTCCCTTCTCCTTTTTCAAAGAATTCAAAAAGGCACAGTCTGAGAATTCTTTTGATTCTTCCTTTTCCCTTAAACAAAAGATTTCAAAGGACTAACTGCCTGAGATATCTTTTGTTTCCCCTTCACAAAGATTCAAAGGACTAACCGCCTGAGAACTTTGTCTTAACACATTGGAGGGTACATCCTTTGCGGTACAAGTAGAGGGTACATCTACTTGGGTTTTTGTAACTGAGAACAAGAGAGGGTACATCTCTTGTGGATTAGTTCAAGTGGAGGGTACATCCACTTGGTTGTTCAAAGAGAACAAGGGAGGGTACATCCCTTGTGGATCTTTGCTTGTAAAGGCTTTTACAAGGTTGAAAAGAAATCTCAAGGACCGCATGTCTCTTGGGGACTGGATGTAGGCACGGGTTGTTGCCGAACCAGTATAAATTCTTGTGTTTGTCTTCTTCTTCCCTACACTCTCTAATTTCTACTGTGCACTTTAATTACCGCTTTTACTTTTGGTTAAGTTTCTATTTCTGTTCTTTACTTTCTTAACTTGTTAGTAAAAGCCTAATTGAATCTAGTAACATTAAGAAGGATAAGTTTTTTTTAATTAGTAAAGGTTCACTAATAATTAATTCAACCCCCCTTCTTAATTATTCCAAGGCCACTTGATCCAACAAGTGGTATCAGAGCAAGTATCTTGTAGAAAGTTTAACAACTTCAAGATTCATGGCCTCTTTAAATTCTTTGTTTTTCAAAAGTATTTTCAGGAATAGGTTATTTCAAGATCATGATGAAGATCAAGTCAACTTGTGTCTCATGACAAAATCTCATGACAACAACAAAGAAGAATCTGTAAGGAAGAAGTGGTACATCGACAGTGGATGTTCCAAGCATATGACGGGAAATGTATCCAAATTCACAACCATTTCCTCCAAGAAAAGTGGACACATTACATATGGCGATAACAACAAAGGAAAAATCATTGGAGTTGGTAAAATAGGTACGAGTTCCTCCACTCCTATTGAAAATGTGTTACTTGTAGAAGGTTTAAAGCATAGCCTATTAAGTGTTAGTCAATTATGTGATAATGGATATAAAGTATCTTTTGATTCTGAAAAATGTGTTATCAAGCATAAGCATGACAAAGATATTGAGCATATAGGTTTTAGAGAAAATAATGTTTATATGATTGATTTAAAACAAAAAATCTAAAAATGACAGATGTTTTCTAAGTAAAGATAATGATCCTTGGTTATGGCATAAGAGAATTGCTCACATTAACATGAATCATCTAAATAGATTAATTTTAAAAGATCTAGTTATTGGTTTACCAAAATTAAAATTTGAAAAAGATAAGTTATGTGATGCATGCCAAAAAAGTAAACAAACAAAAGTATCTTTTAAATCTAAAAATATTGTTTCTACCACTCAACCATTACAATTATTGCACATGGATTTGTTTGGACCATCTAGGGTCATGAGTTTTGGTGGAAGTTACTATGCATTAGTAATTGTTGATGACTATTCTAGGTATACATGGACTTTATTTCTTACTCATAAAAATGATGCATTTCATGCATTTAGAAGACTTGCCAAAGTCATCCAAAACAAGAAGAATCTCAAAATTATCTCCATCAGAAGTGATCATGGAGGTGAATTTGAAAACAATGATTTTGAAATTTTTTGTGATGAACATGGCATAGAACACAACTTTTCTGCACCTAGGACACCCCAACAAAATGGAGTAGTAGAAAGGAAAAATAGAGCCTTAGAAGAAATTGCTAGAACTCTTTTAAATGACACACCACTACCAAAATATTTTTGGGCAGAAGCAGTCAACACCACATGTTATTTTATGAATAGAGCCTTAATAAGACCCATTCTTAAGAAAACCCCATATGAACTTTTTAACAATAGAAAACCAAACATTGCTCATTTACATGTTTTTGGATGTAAATGTTTTGTCCTAACCAATGGAAAAGAAAGCCTAGGAAAATTTGATGCTAAGGCGGATGAGGGTATCTTCCTTGGCTATTCCCTACATAGAAAAGCCTTTAGGATATACAACAAAATAACCATGACAATTGAGGAATCAATACATGTTACTTTTGATGAAACTAATATTACCTCTCCGAGAAAGGAATTTCTTGATGATATTGCAAATTCTTTGGAAGATATGCACAATCAAGAAAGGAATCTAAAAAGGAAGAGAGATGAAGAAAACAAGGATGTTCAAGATGATATAGTCCAAGAAAATGATGATCTTCCCAAAGAATGGAAAACCTCAAGAAATCATCCTCTTGACAACATCATCGGAGATATCTCAAAAGGGGTAACAACTAGACACTCTCTCAAAGATTTATGCAATAATATGGCTTTTGTTTCGTTAATAGAACCTAAAAACCTTAAGGAAGCCATTATAGATGATCATTGGATAGTAGCTATGCAAGAGGAATTAAATCAATTTGAAGGAAATGATGTATGGGAATTAGTAGAGAAACCTTCAAATTATCCAATCATAGGAACTAAGTGGGTATTCAGAAACAAATTGGATGAAAATGGTATAGTAATTAGAAATAAAACTAGACTGGTAGCAAAAGGATATAACCAAGAAGAAGGTGTAGACTTTGAAGAAACCTTTGCACCCGTAGCCAGATTAGAAGCCATTAGAATGCTTTTAGCCTATGCATCTATTATGAATTTTAAACTATATCAAATGGATGTCAAGAGTGCTTTCTTAAATGGTGTAATTCAAGAGGAGGTATATGTAGAACAACCTCTAGGGTTTGAAGACTCACAAAAGTTAGACCATGTCTATAGATTAAAGAAAGCACTCTATGGTTTAAAACAAGCACCTAGGGCTTGGTATGAAATATTAAGTAAATTCTTTTAGAAAAGAATTTCACTCGAGGGAAGGTAGATATCACCTTATTCATTAAAAAGAAGGATAATGATATCTTATTAGTAAAAATTTATGTTGATGATATAATTTTTGGATCTACTAATGAATCTTTGTTCAAGGAGTTTTCTATTGATATGCAAAGTGAGTTTGAGATGTCCATGATGAATGAGTTAAATTACTTTCTTGGACTACAAATCAAACAAACAAATGATGGCATCTTTGTCAACCAAGCAAAATATTGCAAGGAACTCATTAAGAGATTTGGAATGGAAAACTCAAAAGACTTGGCTACTCCTATGAGCACTAGTTGTTATCTTGACAAAGATGAATCCGGTCAACTCGTTGATGCAAAGCAATACCGAGGTATGATTGGATCTCTACTTTACTTATCTACAAGTAGGCCAGATATTATGTTTAGTGTATGCATGTGTACAAGATTTCAATCAAATCCAAAGTTTTCAAATCTAATGGCGGTAAAAAGAATCATAAGATATCTATTAGGAACAGTTAACTTTGGATTATTGTACCCTAAGAATTCTTTATGCAATTTAGTAGGATATTTAGATTCGGATTTTGCTGGATAAAAAACAGATAGGAAAAGCACTAGTTGCACATGTCAATTCATAGGGTCTGCTCTTGTTTCTTGGAATAGCAAGAAGCAAAATATTGTAGCATTATCCACAGCAGAAGCATAATATATTTCTGCTGGTAGTTGTTGTGCACAGATTCTGAAGATGAAACAACAACTATCTGATTATGGAATTGTATTAGATCACATTCCCATAAAATGTGATAACACAAGTGCCATAAACATATCTAAAAATTCAGTCCTTCACTCTAGAACCAAGCATATAGAAATTAGGCATCATTTTATTAGAGATCATGTTCTAAAAGGTGACGTTGTTTTAGAATTTGTAGATACTAAAAATGAACTTGCAGACATCTTCACAAAACCACTAAACAAAGATTCTTTCTACACTATTAGAAGAGAATTAGGATTGATAGATGCTAGTGACTTATCTAAATGATTAATATTTTTATTATTTTACTCTGATTTCTAGCCATGTATTTGGCTATATTATTATGGCATTTGAACATTTAGTATTTCTTTTAATATTTGCTTAGTATGACTAAACATTTATGAATTATGTTATATGACTATGTGGTTTATATTTTAGTTTGGTTTATTAATGTCTTGCTTCATGATTAGTTCAGAATCTTTTATGATTGATTTACAATGGGTGCTATGTGGATGATTTTTTTAAAATCATGTATGTCTTACGCACTTTGGCTTTTTGTTGATGCCAAAGGGGGAGAGAAAATAGGGATTAAATCAAGAACTCATATAATTAAGTAATTTAATTTCAAGTGAAGCTTAAACTCATAAAAAAGAGGGAGAATATCGAGAATTAAGTGAGTGGTCGACTAGGAAAAAGAATGTGTATGTGTTTCTTGATTTCAGGTTTGTCATCATCAAAAAAGGGGAGATTGTAGAAGCAAGCTTCATGATGATGAATCAAGTTGATTCAAGTAGTTTTGATGATGACAAAGATGATGACAAAAAGCCCAAAGAATGATTTCAGGATTAAGTCAACAAGTTCAAGATCAAGATTAATTTCAAGTTTCATGAGAAAAATCAAGAAGATTCAAGAATCAAGAGAGGTTTGATTACAAGATTCAAGAGAAGATGAATTAAAGATTCAAGAGAAGAAATCAAGAAGACTTCACAATGGAAGTATTGAAAAGATTTTTCAAAAAACAAACATAGCACAACTTTGTTTTTCAAAAGAGTTTTTCTCAAAATTTCTTAAGTTACCAGAGTTTTTACTATCTAGTAATCGATTACCAGTTTCCTGTAATCGATTACCAATGGCAAAGTTTGATTTCGAAAGCTTTTAACTGAATTTGCAACGTTCCAATTGTTTTTTAAATGGTGTAATCGATTACAATATATTGGTAATCGATTACCAGTGTATCTGAACGTTGAAATTCAAATTCAATTGTGAAGAGTCACATCTTTTCATAAAATGCTTTGTGTAATCGATTACATGGTTTTGGTAATCGATTACTAGTGACAAGTTTTGAATAAAAATCAAGAGATGTAAATCTTCCAATGATTTTCTCAAGATTTTCTCAAGGTTATAACTCTTCCAATAGTTTTCTTGACCAGACATGAAGAATCTATAAAAGCAAGACCTTGATTTGCATTTTAATAACTTTTTCATAACCTTTTGAATGTCTTTTTGAACTTCTTATTCTTCTTCTTCCTTTGCCAAAAGCTTTCTAAGTTTTCTGGTTTCCAAACCTTGTTCTTTCACAGAAAACAAAAGTGTGCTATATCTTTTCATTCTCTTCTCCCTTTGCCAAAAGAACGAAGGACTAACTACCTGAATTCTTTTGTGTCTCTCTTCTCCCTTTGCCAAAAAGAATTCGACAAGGACTAACTGCCTGAATTCTTTTTGTGTCTCTCTTCTCCCTTTTCCAAAAGAACAAAGGACTAACCGCCTGAATTATTTTGTGTCACCCTTCTCCCTTTTCAAAGAATTCAAAAAGGCACAGTCTGAGAATTCTTTTGATTCTTCCCTTTCCCTTAAAAAAAAAGATTTCAAAGGACTAACCGCCTGAGATATCTTTTGTTTCCCCTTCACAAAGATTCAAAGGACTAACCGCCTGAGAACTTTGTCTGAACACATTGGAGGGTAAATACTTTGTGGTACAAGTAGAGGGTACATCTACTTGGGTTGTTGTAACTGAGAACAAGAGAGGGTACATCTCTTGTGGATCAGTTCAAGTGGAGGGTACATCCACTTGGTTGTTCAAAGAGAACAAGGGAGGGTACATCCCTTGTGGATCTTTGCTTGTAAAGGCTTTTACAAGGTTGAAAAGAAATCTCAAGGACCGCAGGTCGCTTGGGGACTAAATATAGGAACGGGTTGTTGCCGAACCAGTATAAATTCTTGTGTTTGTCTTCTTCTTCCCTACACTCTTTAATTTCCGCTGTGCACTTTAATTATCGCTTTTACTTTTGGTTAAGTTTCTATTTTTGTTCTTTACTTTCTTAACTTTGTAGTAAAAGCCTAATTGAATCTAGTATCATTACGAAGGATAAGTTTTTTTAATTAGTAAAGGTTCACTAATAATTAATTCAACCCCCCCCTCCCTTCTTAATTATTCCGAGGCCACTTGATCCAACAGGCTACTAAGATCTGTATCCCAGGGAGGGGATTCAAGCAAAATGTTGATGGGCAGCCATTGAAGATACCGAGGAAGAACATGACCACTTTAGCTCAGACATGGAGTGTTCTTTCCTTCTCTAACCTGATTCCTACCTCCCATACATTTGATGTGACCTTGGACAAAGCCAAGTTGATTTATGGCATCATTATGAAGATGAATATGAATTTTGGGTACCTCATCTCCCACCAGATCTCTCTTACTGCACAGCATGATACATTCAAACTTGGATTCCCTACCTTGACGACAGCTCTATGCAAGGCCAGAGGAGTCCAATCAGATTCTAGATCCCTGGAGAACTTGAGCCCTACCATTTGTTGGATCAAGTGGCCTCGGAATAATTAAGAAGGGGGGTTTAATTAATTATTAATGAATCTTTAATAATTAAAAATCTACCCTTCTTAGGCTTTTACTATGTTGTTAATAAAATAAAGAATAGATATAAAAACTTAACCAAAAGTAAAAGCGATAATTAAAGTGCACAGCGGAAAATAAAGAGTGTAGGGAAGAAGAAGACAAACACAAGAGTTTTATACTGGTTCGGCAACAACTCGTGCCTACATCCAGTCCCTAAGTGACCTGCGGTCCTTGAGATTTCTTTTCAACCTTGTAAAATCCTTTACAAGCAAAGATCCACAAGGGATGTACTTTCCCTTGTTCTCTTTGAACAACCTAGTGGATGTACCCTCCACTTGAACTGATCCACAAGAGATGTACCCTCTCTTGTTCTCAGTTACAACAACCTAAGTAGATGTACCCTCTACTTGTACCACAAAGTATTTACCCTCCAATGTGTTCAGACAAAGTTCTTAGGTGGTTAGTCCTTCGAAAGTTTGTGAATGGGGAAACAAAAGAATTCTCAGGCGGTTAGTCCTTTGAAATCTTTTGTTTACAGGAAAGGGAAGAATCAAAAGAATTCTCAGACTGTGTCATTTTGAATTCTTTGACAAGGGAGAAGGGAGACACAAAAGAATTCAGGCGGTTAGTTCTTTGTTCTTTTGGAAAAGGGAGAAGAGAGACACAAAAAGAATTCAGGCGGTTAGTCCTTGGCGAATTCTTTTTGGCAAAGGGAGAAGGGAATGAAAAAGATGAATAGCACACTTTTGTTTTCAAGGTTTAGAAAACCAGAAAAATTTAGAAAGCTTTTGGCAAAGGAAGAAGAAGAAGAAGAAATTCAAGAAGATGCTCAAAGAGATTCAAAGGTTGTAAAGGATTGTAATAATTGTTCTTAAAATGTGAGTTAAGGTCTTGCTTTTGTAGACTATTCATGTCTGGTCAAGAAAACCATTAGAAGAGTTATAACCTTTAGAAAAACTTGAAAACCATTGGAAGAGTTACATCTTTTGATTTTTATTCAAAACTTATCACTAGGAATCGATTACAAAATCATTGTAATCGATTACACAAAACATTTTTGTGAAAGGATGTGAGACTCTTCACAATTGAATTTGAATTTCAATGTTCAAACACACTGGTAATCGATTACCAAAATCTTGTAATCAATTACACCATTTTGAAATTAATTGGAACGTTGTAAATTCAGTTGAAAGCTTTTGAAAACAAACTTTGCTACTGGTAATCGATTACCAGAGAGTAAAAATTTTTTGGTAAAAGCTTTTGTGAAAACTTCATGTGCTACTCAGTGTTTTAAAAAACTTTTTAGTACTTATCTTGATTGAGTCTTCTCTTGATTCTTGAATCTAGAGTCTTGAACCATGAAACTTGATTCTTGAATCATGAATCAATTATCTCTTGATTCTTGAATTGTTCTTGACTCAATCTTGAAATCATTCTCTTGGGCTTTTTTGTCATCATCTTTGTTATCATCAAAACAACTTGAATCAATCTTGATTCATCATCATCATGAAGCTTGCTTCTACACCATTAACTTGGCATATATTAAGAAGAACTGTTGGAATCTTGATGATCCAATAGTGACATTTAGAGGGCCAAGGAAGGCCAGTGGTAAGAGATCAGAGGTCTTCACTACTTCAGCACCACTAGAGACAGCAACTCCTTCTTCTTCCATAGCTCCAGTACCTCCCATTCAGACTCCAATTATTCCTCCAGCATCTACACAGATACCACTTCCAGCTCCTTTACCTACAAGACTTTCAAATTTTTCATTTACACCACAGATGCTTTATTCCATGCTCCACAGCTTACACAGGGGGCAGTCCATTATCATGCAGAGCCTTCAGGGCTTAAGCTTGCCATCCATCATGAGCATGGATGAGTTTGATGTGCAGGTGGCCTAGCCAGGAGCCTAGCCTTCTCCTTCTGGAGGGGGTGGGGCCTCCACAGCCCAAGAGCCTGAACCAGAGGAGCCAATAGCAATAGCAGCAGAGGGGGAGGATGAGCTCACCCATTTTGAGCCCTTTTATTTTGATGCAGGTGTACACGTGGCTTAGGAGGATGAGACTTCCACAGACCAGATCCCAGAGCCATCTCCAGCACCCATACCTGATGATGCCATACCATCTGCCCCAGCATCTGAGCTAGAGTAGCCTATCCCTCAGGATTCACCAGCTGCTCAGGTGTTGGATCTCAATGAGCATGCACAGGAGCAACCACAGGGGCAGGACATTTAAATTTGTGCATTTTGAACATTTTAGTTTATTTTCAATTATTTTATGATTTATGTTCAGTCTTTTAAATTTCAGTTTTTATGTTTCAGTTCTTTAAATTTTAGTACTTTGAGTTGTTTGCTTGTACAAAAAGCTGGTTTGAACAGTGAATTGGTTGAAAATGATATGCAGTAGATTGTTTTTTATGAAATGAGTGTTTGAGAATGATTTGAATGAGCAACTGTATGATTTGAGTGGATTGGAATGATTAGATAATTGCTTTGATCAAGCTTGCAGCCATTAGAAGAGAATGAGCATGTGATTGGAATTATGACTGAAAATGTTAGTCAGTTTGTAGATTGATTGTGAAGGAATGCATTAACCGTATCCTGGTGAGAGTGTGATCCTTAAATTTTGAGAGAAACAACTACCATTTAGTACTGATTTTTGCGTGAATCTCTGAAGTATGGACTGAATGCATGCAATTGAGGATGATGAAGGCCATGTTTGATTGTGATAGCCACTTAGCCAAAAAGCTGACCATGTGCTTGAATGATTTATCCCTTGCACCCAGTTTGAGCTAAATGAATTATTGATTGATTGAACCCTGAGCCTATATAGTGTTATCTCTTGCTACCTTGACTTAGGTTGTAGGAGAGCATCATCCACAGGAAGCGTGCTTCAAAGCAAATTTGTCCCAAATTTGGGGGAGTAATTATCAAGGTAAATTTGTTCCAAATTTGGGGGAGGCACTGGGTAAGAATTGAAATGGTCAAAGTAAAGAGCATACACTCACTATTTTTGTATATACACATAATGTCTCTGTATATCATGTAAGCTCCATTAAAGCTTGTAGGCCTAGGATCTTCTTCATCAATGGATTCCTTTGCTTCTTGGAAGATGAATGGCAGTGGAATGGAGAAGGAAGTGAGTGAGGAAACGCCACTTCAAGGAGAAGATGAGTCTAGAAGAAGCTCACCACCATAGGAGGCCATGGATAAGATCTTGGAGGAAGAAGGAGATGAATGAAAGGAGAGGAAGAGAAGAGCACAAAATTTTGTGCTCTAAAAGAGCTCTGAAATCTGAAGTTTAATATTCAAATAATCAAAGTTGAAAAAAATGCACACATATGACCTCTATTTATATGTCATACAAAATTGGAGGGAAATTTGAATTTCAATTCAAATTTCACTTGAATTTGAAATTGAATTTGTGGAGCCAAAATTTCACTAATTATGATTAGTGAATTTTAGTTATGGCTCAGCATACTAATCCAAGATCAATTCCAAGATTTTCCACTAAGTGTGCTTAGGTGTCATGAGGCATGTAAAGCATGAAGGACATACACAAAGTGTGACTATATGATGTGGCAATGGGGTGTAGTAAGCAAATGCTCACCTCCCCCTCTAAAATTTAATTGGATTGGGCTTCTACCAATTCAATTAAATTTATTTCCCAACACACACATCAAATATTCACTTAGTGCATGTGAAATTACAAAACTACCCCTAATACAAAAACTAGTCTAGGTGCCCTAAAATACAAGGGCTGAAAAATCCTATATTTCTAGGGTACCCTACCTACATTATGGAGCCCTAAATACAAGGACCAAAATTAATAAAACTTTAATCTAATATTTACAAAGATAAGTGGGCTCATACTTAGTCCATGGGCCTAAAATCTACCCTAAGGCTCATGAGAACCCTAGGGCCTTCTCTTGCATCTTTGGCCCAATCTTCTTGGAGTCTTCTATCCAATGCCCTTGGGGGGTAGGATTGCATCAGTATATATTGTGTTAAAAAAAAATGTAAGTACAAATGAAATTAATAAGTGTGTATGTTGCAAAATAATGAAATGAAGCTGAGTGCCTAAATAAAAGGCAAGTATTGGGGTGGGAATGAATGAAAAAGTGAAGGTTTATCTATGGATGAATGCTCTCCTAGAACCTAAGATTTTGAATCCTAGAAAAAACCATGATTTGTTGGCAGCCTAACCCCATTACAAGCCTAGAAGTCCTTCGGATTCATTTTGTGTGTTCATTGCAGTATGATATGAGATGAAATGCAAAGGTTGGGACTTGTATTAGTTTTTTATGATGGAATGAGCCTAAACACTTGAGCTTGAGTGAAACAATGACGGTGAGGTTGTGGTTGATGATCCTTCCTTGATTTCTGCCATCCTTACTAGCTTATTTCTGTTGTGCTAAAAATATACATACCCAGTTAAGATGTGATATGATTGCATCACGATGTCTAAGGACACGATCTAATATATCGTTGTATCGAATAGTCGGATCATAGTCTCTTACCATAAAAATAGTTGCATGCGCAGCAGCACCGACTATGAGAAATCCACCAATCCACATATGATGTGTAAACAATGACAGTTGCGTACCATAGTCAGTAGCTAGGTATGGATAAGGGGGCATAGAATACATATGGTGAGCTACAACAATGGTCAAAGAACCTCTAGGAGTATCAATACTGTTACATGAATACCTGTATCAAGAATTTCGATTTTTGGGAAGTATCTTGGTCATCCAATAATAAGGGTTTCCATTTTTTCAAATGAAAGATTTGAAGACCTCTAATATGTATGTTCCTATCTTTGAAAATCTGCATGTTTATGAAAATCAATTGATTGAAGCAGTCCATGATATTCAGTTCATATGGTTTAATTTTTCTATGAAGCAAACACCATTTTGAGTGATCACTGTAGTTTGTCACTTGAGGACAAGTGAGTTGTTCTTTCTTTGCTTGAGGACAAGCAAAACTGTAAATTTGGGAGAGTTTGTTAGTTGTCTTATACGACTAACTTTTGTATAGAAAACATTTTCCAAAACTAGTATAGTTCCCCCAATTTATGGTTATTTTGTAGTGATTTTGTAAATAAATCTTGTTTTACTATTAAAGTTGTATCTAGAATATTTTCATTGGATTTAATGATGAAATATGTGCAATTTCAGGTGAAAAAGAGGCTAAGTCATGAAGTGCTAAAAGTGACAATTGAGCTTAGCTCATCAGTGGGCTAAGCGCGCATCTACCACTAAGTGCAGCTTCAACACGATAGAAGAATCTAGCAGAGCATCAATACCAAGACCACGAACTAATCGCGAGATCAGTGCGCTAAGCACAACAGTTGTCTTCAGCCAGGCTCAGCGCATGACTGGCGCTAAGCGTGAGGGTTGCGCTAAGTGCAACATCACCGATTCAGAGCCTGTTTTATGCAGAATTAGGGTAAGGCAGATGATTTGCACAGAATTCCAGAGCACGTCACAATGCCTATTTTGGGAAAAGATCTCTAGAGGCAACAAGAGGAGCAGCTTTTGCAGAGATACCTAGGTTTTGTAATCTCATTATTGTTAGGGTTTTTCTATAATGGCTGGCTAAACACCCTTGTTGGGGATTTCTAAAGAACACCTGATGTAATTACTTTAATGTCTAATTGATTGTGTTTCTTGTGTTCAATGCTTCTTTCAGTGCTTAAATTTTGTATACTCTTGGTTTGATCAACCATTTGTGTGCCTGGTTAGGTGACCTTAGCATTGGGAAATGTATTGTTGCCTTAGAACTTGAAAGAAGCAGAATTGAAACTTAGTCTTAAATGAGGGATCTGCGGATTAAGTTTTGGTTTTAAATATGTTGTTACAATAATGCTGTTTGGTTTAAGTCTAGTCCAACAAGAGGGATCTGTGGACAAAGCTTAGGCTAAATTAGTCTAAACTTTCGTAAGCTATTTAAGCTAAGTCTAGTCCAACAAGAGGGATCTGAGGACGAAGCTTAGTTTAAGTTAGTCTAAACCTAGGAGGGCTGTCTAAATTATGCCTAGTCCAACAAGAGGGATATGAGAACGAAGCTTGGATTGATTCAGTCTAACTAGGGATCGAGGTTTAGTAATTTAAGCTACAACATAGAACACAAAAGCATGATTAATTAGAGAAATATCTTTATATACATCAGCTGGTTTGTTAGAAAGACCCAACACCTTTACCTATTGTTGTCAATCTTACTTACTTGCATTTTTACTGTTTTTAGCCTAGACTTAGTTTAATTCTGTTCTAAATCATCAATTATCAATGTTTCTTTCTACAATGCCTTATTTCTGAATTTAACTCTGTCTAAGACTAGTTCCCTGAGTTCGATACTCAGATTCATCCGTTTTAATTTTAAATACTTGACGATCCGGTGCGTTTTCCGGCAAACCGGATTTCCCTTGAACATATTTGCATAAAGAAAAAGTGGACCAAAAAGTAAATGCAGGGGAAATCCAACACACTACCACAAAATTGACTTATGCTAAGCAGGTTATACTTCATACCTTCAACATATACAACATTGTCTATGGAGGATAGAGAGGGAATACCAATTTTACCTATGCCAAAGATCTTTCCCTTAGCTATGCCTCCAAAGGCAATTGCTGCCCCCTCATGTGGCTTTAGGTCTAGGAATATAGACATTTCCCCCATCATGTGTTGTGAGCATCCACTGCCTAAGTACAAGCTTAAACCCTAGTGTTTTTTGACTAAGGATATCTACAATAGGTATTATTCAAGATTTGGGTACCCATATCTTTTTGGGTCCAACATAGTTAGTACCCTTAGACATTTGTTTCTTCTTATGGATGCATCTGAACTTGAAGTGTCCAGACTTACCACAAAAGTCACATTTGTCTGAAATAGACTATGACTTGGAGGATGTTGTTCCTTTTTCGAAGCCCAAGCCAGACTGGTCATGGAGATGTTGATGGAAATTCAAAAGAGTGGTGACAGTATTTGAACTTTCCAAGAACTTCACAAAGTCTTTAGTAAGACATGCAACTTCTTCCCTTAGTTTTTCAAGAGTGGACGTTTCATCAGTCTTACTAGCCAGACTTAGACTCTCTTCTAGAGTTCGAATCTTCTTTTTTATATCTTCATTTGATTTCCTTAATTTAGTGTTTCCAGAAGCAAAAGCTTTGAATTTTTCTTTAAACTTTTTGCACTGAAAGGAAATCATATGAAAATTCTGAAAAAGAACATCATAAGGCATATTCTTTTCATCATCTGATGAAGCACAAGAAGAAGTATCGAATTCAACGCAAGTTTTTACCTCAACCTTATCATTTGCATCTGTCATGAGACAAATGTTGACTTGTTTATTGTCTAAACTGCTACTCTTCTCATTGTCTAAGTCATCCGAAATGACCACCATACTTTTCTTTTTCTTGTCCCTAGATTATCTCTTCCTTTTAATCTAGGGACATTCAGTCTTCATGTGTCCAAGCTTTCTACACTTAAAGTAGATGATCTCATTGCTTTCCTCCTTGTTTTTCTTTTTAGATCTTGAGTCCTTGCTGTTGGATCAAGTGGCCTCAGAATAATTAAGAAGGGGGGGGGGGTTGAATTAATTATTAACGTGTCTTGACTAATTAAAATTTATCCTTCTTAATATTACTAGATTCAATTAGACTTTACTACTAAGTTATGAGAAAGTAAAGAACCGAAACAAATAACTTAAACAAAATTAAAGTGAAAATAAAAAGTGCACAGCGAAAAAATAAATAGTGTAGGGAAGAAGAAAGCAAACATAAGATTTATACTGGTTCGGCCAGAACCCGTGCCTACGTCCAATCCCCAAGCAACCACCAGTTCTTGAGATTTCCTTTAACCTTGTAAAATCCTTTACAAGCAAAGATCCACAAGGGATGTACCCTCCTTTGTTCTCTTTGAACAACCAAGTGGATGTACGCTCCACTTGAACTGATCCACAAGAGATGTACCCTCTCTTGTTCTTAGTATTACAACCCAAGTAGATGTACGCTCTACTTGTACCACAAAGGATGTACGCTCCAATGTGTTAAGACAAAGAATTCTTAGGCAATTAGTCCCTTAAATCTTTGTAAGGGGAAACAAAAGATATCTCAGGTGGTTAGTCCTTTGAAATCTTTTGTTCAGAGGGAAGAGCAAGAATCAAAAGACTTCTCAGGCGATTAGTCCTTTGAATCTTTTGGCAAGAGGGAGAAGGAAGAAAAGATAGCACACTTTTGTTTTCTGCAGAATTTCCACTTGCAGAAAAACAAAGTTTTGAAACCGAAGTTTAGAAAGCTTTTAGGAAAGAGTTTTTGCAAAGAAAAACAATGGGCAATGGTCAAAGAAGATTTGAAAGAGATATGTGTTTTGGATTATTGATAATAAAATGCATGCCAAGGTCTTGCTTTTATAGACTCTTCATGTCTGGTCAAAAAAACCATTGGAAGAGTTATGACTTTTGAGAAAATCATGTTAAGAGTTATAACTCTTAACTTTTTCTTCAAAACTATTCACTAGTAATCGATTACCACAATGGTCTAATCGATTACACAATCTATTTTATGAAAAGTTGTGACTCTTCACAATTGGATTTGAATTCCAACGTTCAGATTCACTTGTAATCGATTACTAATATAATGTAATCGATTACACTATTTGAAAATCATTTTGGAACGTTACAAATCATTTGAAAACATTTTGAAAACCAAACTAGTAACTAGTAATCAATTACCAGAGAGTAATCACTCTGGTAACTTAGAAAATTTGAGAAAATTCTTTTGTAAAACAAAATTGTGCTATTCGGTTTTTGAAAAATTCTTTTAATACTTATTCTATATGAAGTCTTGACTTGTTGCTTCTTGATTTCTTCTCTTGAATCTTGAATCTTGGATTGGATTCTTGATGCTTGATCTTGAAGTCTTGAATCAATCACTTGGGCTTTTGGCATTATCAAAATTGCTTGGTTCATCATCATGAAGCTTGCTTCTACACTTGCGCTTGGAGGAGTGTTGGAACTTTCCTTTCTTCTTCATCCTCTATTTGAACTTTCTAGACATGAAGGCTACTTCATTATTTGTGGATCCATCAAATTCCTGCATCTTCACTTTTAAAGCTTTAGACAAACTCTTCTTTTTCTTCTCTTCTGAAGATTATCTCTTCAAATTTAAAGGCAGCGGAATTCTTCTTTTGTAGATGCTACCTATTTTGAAGGTGGACTTCATGGACTCTTAAGATGTCCAACAACTCATCCCATGCAAGATTTTTCAAATCTTTTGCTTCTTGGAAGGTTGTGGTCTTATGTAACACCCTGAGATGTTATTAATTATAAATCGATGTTTGATTGTGTTTAGATTGTTGTTTGAATATATGTTTGACTTGAATGATTTGAAATATGACTTGAATTAGTCATTTGTGAATTTCTTAATGTGGATGTTGAATTAAGTGGAGTTTTGTTGAGCGAAGTTGAAATTAAGAGATTTTAGATTTTACCAAAACCTAGTTCAGTGAAATCGAGATACCGGATTCGTTTACCGTTGCATCGTCTTCAACATTTGTCTGGATCTCTCTAAGATATGTTTCTACAATCTGACCGTTGGGATTTTGAAAATAATAACTTTTGATCTCCCGCTAAGCGAGGGGAACTGTGCTGAGTGTCCCAAAGCTATATTAAGCCCAATTCCAACCGAGGGGAATTGCGCTGAGTGGCCCAAAGGTGCGCTAAGTGAGCCCTAGTGCAGAGGGGGCTGCGCTAAGCCTAAACTCTAGCGCTAAGTGCAAGAAGTGGACTTCGGCTTAGCGCGACAGGCCCGCTAAGCGAAAGTTGCAGTTATAAATATGTTCTCAATGTGAAAAACACGATTTTCACTCTCCTTTTCTCCAAAAACGCCACCCAAACCCTAAAACCTCATTTTTCACCACCCAAGACCACCAGTGGCCGTCGTTGCTTACCGTTGGACCCCTACACCAATAGGAACACTTTAATCGGAGCGGAATCCTCAGAATCCTCCTCGAAGATTCGATGGAGAATATCCCTCAATCCTCCATTTCAAATTTTTTCTGAAGTAATCTTGACTTTTAAGCCTTCTCCTAGCTAATTTGAGTTCCTCTTAGTGTCTCTCATGTGTTGCACTTAGCGCCAGAGTTTAGGCTTAGCGCAGCCCCCTCTGCACTAGGGAATGAGGCATTGTAAAAGTTATATTTTTATAACATTGAGGTTTTTTTTGCGGCATTCACTGAACCCCGGTCACATTGGCGTGATCGAAATTTCAAAATGATGTTTTCAATTGTAGAATCCGAAACACCCCTTAGCCCTTTATGTTTTGACAGGGGTATTTGACCCCGAATGTTACCTTTGACCTTGTTTTTGAAATCCATATTAAATTCCTTTCGTTTTTCCGTAATAGAGACTTGCGTTGGACCGACAAGCGCGAAAGAGATAGGGACCTCTAAGTGACGCAAAAAGGAACCGATGGGGAACTCACGATAGGTGAGGGGAGTTATTATAAAATTTACCGTTTTGACACCATAGTTAGGGTCAAGGAACCTAGCTATGAGAATATCTGTCTGTCCCTGTTGCATGCTAATTTTCTTTCAAGAAAACTACGTTTTTAACTAATGGGATGCGATATATTTGGTATTGATGTGAATGTTGGTTTTCCAGAAAAACTCTGTTTTTAAGGAATGGTATGTGATATATCTAATGTTGATGAATAACATTATTGTTTATTAAACTTGTGTTGTTTGAAGACCTGGGGAGTGTGAACCTCAAGCATGAAAAAATATATTTATATGCAGAATGCGACTTATTGTTGAAGTTGCTATTGGTGACTTTAATTGATATGTGGTGATGTTGATATTTACGATGATATTGATTTGAGATGACATTGTTAATGGTGATCATGTCAACATGAATTGATGTTAGGTTATGTCAATATGGAATGAGGTTGTTGTGGTTATTGGTGATGTCATTCAAATGGAATGTTGATGATGCTGGAAATGCATTGACAAGTGCATGTTGTGTATGTTCGTGGGGAGGGGGGGGGTGCATTGGCCTTGTCAAATGTCCCTTGTGTGGGAAAATATAGTGGTTAAAGAATCTAAGCATTTCCGAGGGGATGCTTAGGAGCTTTAATTCATCCATGGTCATTGTACTTCATGGTGCCCATGTTCATACGTCGTATGTTGTGTATGTCCATGGGGGGTGCATTGACCTTGTCAGACATCCCTTGTGTGGGAAACTAAAGTGGTTAAAGAATCTAAGCATTTCTAAGGGGATGCTTAGGAGCTTTAATTCATCCATGGTCATTGTACTTAATGGTGCCCATAATTCATACCTCATATGACATGGGAAATAGTATAAACTATGGCAGTATGTACTTTGTACTAGGGGGTGTGTCACCTGGTAGGGAACTCCTTGTGGCCCCAGGTTGATCACCTAGGGAGGGAGTTACGGTGCACGACTGGGCTAAGTGAGGTGTTGTGTAGACATGCTTAGGGCTATTTCCTTGGTATTAGATACAGTACGTACCGCATTGCATCTGAGAGTTGGGGTTAGGTGCATTCATCATTTTGAGTAGTCTTGATTGGATCCCTGGATGGATGATGAATAATTGTTGAATGTGTCTGATGAATAATTGTTGAATGTGAGTGTTGAATAATGAATGTTGTGTAAGCTCATGATGTTTGCTTATGTTTTCTTGCTAAATGTGATTATTTGGTTTTAGCATTGGTTCTTTTTATAATGAACTCACCCTTGCAATTTTGTATCGTGTGGTTGATACCTGTGACAATCGCGAACCTTGTTCGTGGGAGTAGAATGACAACAGTAGGGTGCAGGAAGTGAGATTCTGTTGAGGAGCCGCCAAGCCGAAGTGATGACGTTGGGATTATTTTGGGAGAGAGTTGTGTTTTGTTAATCAACTCCTCCATAGTTGGTTCATGATTTCTTTTGTTGGATTAAGGATGTAAATCACAGATTTAATTATATGTTCGAACTGATTTAATCTTCATTATGTGTATGATGTGTACTGAACTACTATATTAATATTCATGTATTCGGTTAAACATTGGTGCATGTTTGGGGAAATATATATATATATATATATATATATATATATATATATATATATATATATATATATATATATATATATTTGTGAAATTCAAATTTACTACGATTTTCATAAGCATGTTTATGGAGTTTTCATAAAAGAAAGAAAAAGAATTTAATTTCTTAAGTTATTAGAGTGGTGATATTGTAGCGACGAGGCAGGTCGTTACATTAGTGGTATCAGAGCATGTCCAACCTTTCGGCCAATGATTTATGAGTCTGCTATGTTATTCTGTGCGTTTTCTGGTTGCCTTGTTGAATGCTTGATGTCTATTGTTTGCAATTGGATCTTATTCGGTTGTTGTCTTTCCATGTGTTGTAGAAATTTGATTGTTGTAGTCATAACGTGTTTGGTTCCCTGATGGTGCTCAGAACTGGATAAGGGAAACTAAGAAGATTTTTTGAGTGATGGCATGTCCGAAAGGGCAAAAAGTTGCTTTTGGTACATACGCTCTAGTGGAAGAAGCTGAGTATTGGTGGGAGAATACTCGCCAATGCCTAGATGCTGAAGGTTAAGATGTGACCTGGGATGTATTTGTTAGACAAGTGGCCTCAAATATCTTAAGAAGGGGGGTTCAATTAGGATATCACAAACTATCTCCTAATTAAAAATTCTACTTTGATTTTAACCCAAGTTCCAAGTTCCCTTAAAGATAGATTTCTAAAAGATGATTCAAAATAACCAATCTGAATGTAAATGTAAAGCAACAATAAATAAAAGAGTTTAAGGGAAGAGAAAGTGAAAACTCAGTTTTACTGGTTCGGCCACACCCTTGTGCCTACGTCTAGTCCCTAAGCAACCCGCTTGAGAGTTCTACTATCTTGTAAAAAACCCTTTACAATTTCTGATCAACAAAAGGACAGCCCTTCCTTTGTGTTCAGATTGCTTTACAACAAGAGACCCTCAGTCTCTTAATCCCTTTTCAGATGTAAGAAGAAGAAAAGAAGGAATCTCTCTTGAAAGAGATAGATTGAACAATGGAGCACTCAAATAATTCCTTATTGAATTGCAAGTGTTTTGGCCAAGGAATGTTTTAGAGGATAAGACAATTTTTCTTTTGACAGGATAAGACTTTTTGTTCAGAAAAACTCTAAGAAAATTTGTGTTCCAAGTCACATATAAATAGACCTTTGATGGCCATTCAAAAACCATTTGAAGAGATGTGACTCTTGGAAATTATTTTCTGAAAATCTCCACTGGTAATCGATTACAAGACTTGTGTAATCAATTACAGGCTTAAAATTTGAATTCTAACTATTATAAAACATTCAATAACTATTGGTAATCGAGTGCCATCCATGTGTAATCGATTATTGGGTGTAAAATTTGAATTCAAATTTCCAATAGCTGTTATAAATAGTTTTAACTGCTGGTAATCGATTACAATCCTTATGTAAATCGATTACATGTTTTCAAAAACATCTAAAAACATTTTAAAAGCATTTCAGTAAGTATTTTGGCCACTGGTAATCGATTACATCCTCTAGTAATCAATTACCAGAGAGTAAATCTCTTGTAAAAACATTTTAACTCATATTCTTTGGCCAAACCTCTTGTTGTTTCAACTTGGAATTCCCTTCCTAAGTCTCTAGAGATTATCTTGATCATATATCTTGAATTTCTTGGATTCTTGTCTTGAATTAACCTTGAGAAGCGTATGATCCTCTTGAATTAAACTTGAGAAGCGCATGATCCTTTGGGATCATCAAAACATCAAAGTCTTTGCTTCTACAATCTCCCTCTTTTTGATGATGATAATTTAATTCCTGAAATCAAGATACAAGATAGAACATTCACTCATTCCATACTCCCCCTATGTTTTGGAATTTATGATCTCTTGATTTCTAAGCTTATAAGCCCCATTTCTCTCCCCCTTTGGCAACATCAAAAAGCCAAAGTACATGGAAATTAACATAAGGCAGAAAATAACACAGCCATAATCATTCACAAGTCAAAATAAAACATAATTCAGTCATAAAAAAATACTAAGTGCCAAATACTTAAATATAACTAAAGTTCAGAGAATAATGCCTTAAAAAACATAGCCAAATACACGGCGTAAAATCAAATATAATAATAATCTAAATCTATGAAGATGGTGGAGGAAGATCGAAGCACTGACGAACATAACTTATATCCTCCTCAAGCTGAGTGATGTAGGTATCCATGCCTGCAAAGCAAGCATCAATGGCATCGATACGACCACCCAAGGAATTAAAGCGCTCACCAACATAGGTGCGGAGGCCTCGTAACTTCGAAAGAACTTCATGCATGAGGGCTAAGGAGTCATCTTGTTGAGGCGGAGGAGAGGGAGCACGTTCATCTTGCGGAGGTTGTGCATCCTTCTTTAACCATTGCCCATCCATTTCCTTAGGTAGCCGAAGGAGGTTACCGCACCGGCACCAATAGCAAATGAATGTTTAACTTGCACAAAGGGCTCAAAATTCAAGGGAATTTCAAAATGTTGAAGAAATAAAGTCATAAGCTGAGGGTAAGGTAGAGGTGCACTAGACCATAATGCCTTATGCATGCGGTAACGAATCAAATGGGCCCAGTCGATTGGACGACCGGTCTAGAAAGCTCACATAAGAATCAAGTCCTCCTGAGAGGCTTGAGCTAGATTAGAAGAATGAGGCATCAAAATTCTAACAATGATATAGTGCATGATACGATAATCAAATGTCAATGACCCGGCAAGTAGTCTGCCGGTCATATCCGCCTGGTCAATGCAGACCATGTGGCGAGCATTATGACTGGAGTAATCAAACTTCCAGTCATCAACAATGATGCCCTCAAAAGGTGCACCCTGACTGGGTAGTTGTGTCAGAGGAAAGAAAAGAGACTCATCAATAATCATAGGAATACCATGCACCTCAAAAATCAAAGTTCCATCATGAATTTTCAAATATGAGTAAAAAACTCGTACTAACTCAGGATAATATGGTAATTTTAATGACATAAAAGAAATCAGACCAATGTTTTGAAACATTTGATAGCAATCAAATGTTTCCCCATCAAAGAATTCTAGGTCAAGATATTTGGGATCAAGAATTTGATGAGATTGAAAGAGAGAGGAGTATCGGATACACTGTTCATCAAATGAAAATAGTGTAGAGGATGACAAGGAAGGTGGAATTGGTGCTGGGGATGCTCCGGTGGCTCCGGGACGTGGTGTTCTAGTTGTCATAGCGGAGGTAGATGAACCCTTGCGCTTCCTGGATGATTCGGCCATTTGATGAAGTTATTGAAGATTTTGATCGGTTGGAATGAAAGAGGATAAAAAATGATGAAAAATGGGCTTTGTGGGAGGTGATTTGGTTGAGAAATGAGTCGGATATGATGGTTGGGAGTTTTGGGAGAAAAGGGGCACCATAGCTCGAAGTTTTCGTGACTGCAGCTTCTGAAACATGCCTGTTTATAGAAGATGACATTCTATAATCAATTACAAGGTTTGGTAATCGATTACAGGAGCACTTAGTCTTCTGGTAATCGATTACAAGCTGCTGTAATCGATTACAGGCTATCTGTTCTTGTGTAATCGATTACACTAATGGTAATCGATTACCAGAACACTAACTAGGCTTTTTCTTCTAAAAATTATCTATGTTTATGCTAAAAACATCTAACTATATCAATCATTAATACTGATACTCATTTTGATTCAATCACACAATAACACACCAATCAAACATAATCAAAATCTTAGAATCAAATACAATCAATCAATCATCAAACATAAATATTTCAATCAACCATTCAATCCTTATTTATCCAAATCACTAATATCTAATAGGCCTAATTCTCTTATAATGGAAAAAAATGTTTCTTTGGGGAGAGGTTTTGTGAAGATATCAACAAGTTGATTCTTTGTATCAACAAATTCTAGCACACAATCTCCCTTCAGAACATGATCTCTTAGAAAATGGTGTCTAATTTCTATATGTCTGGTTCTAGAATGTTGAACTAGATTTTTGGAAAGATTGATTGCACTTGTATTATCACACCTAATAGGTATATTGTAACACCCTGATATATATATATTATTAGTAATTATGTTTGATGTTTGATTATTTGTTGTGTTATTTTTATTCGTAATTATTTTCAAGGAGGTTAATTTAGTTAATAGAAGGGTGTGGGTAGATAAGGATCTAGCTTCTCAAAAAAGCCTGTTGAGAAAGCATCTCAAAGAAGCCACAGGGAAGCTTCTTGAGGAAGCTACATGTAGCAGCCTTGGTAAAAACGCTTCCCAGCCTTTGTTAACCGTTGGATCATCTCGAAATTTGGTCTCCAGCTTCACAAGACAATTTTACACGATCTTCCCGTTGGGATCTTGGAGAAGATGTCTGTAGTGTGCGTGAAGCTTCCGTTCCCGAGAGCATTTCTCATTTAAGCATTTCAGCCTTTGCTTTCGTGTAGCTTAGGAAAAACACCATTTCTTCTTCTTTCTTTCTTCCAAAGCCATTTCTAACGTCCCAAGAACTTTCTCCATCACCCACAGCCACCATTAGCCACCACAAACCATCATTGTTCTCCATTGAAACCCCACACCGAGAGGAACCCTTCAACCGAAGCGGAATCTTCCAACTTGGCTTGCGGTTTCAGTAGAGAACGAAACCCTAATCTGACCTTTCGTTTTCTTTTGAGGTAACCATGGTTCTACGCTTGTTTCTTGTTAGTTTCAGTTTGTCTTTGCATCTTTTCTGATTTTGGAACCACCGTTGCATGTTTTACGTTTCCTCTGA
This sequence comes from Glycine max, assembly GCF_000004515.6. Taxonomy (NCBI): domain Eukaryota; kingdom Viridiplantae; phylum Streptophyta; class Magnoliopsida; order Fabales; family Fabaceae; genus Glycine; species Glycine max. Next base: position 30,079,160 of record NC_038242.2, read on the forward strand.
AAAAACCCTAGAGAAAGAGACTTTGTAAACATTATATTTTCATGAAATGCATGTTATTTTCGTAACCTACACTGAACCCCGGTCACATTGGCGTGGTCGGAATTTCCAAATGATATCCCTTTGTAAAACCCGAAATGCTCTCAACTCTTTCATGATGTAACGTGGGTGTTTGACCTAGAGCATTGTCGTTAGCTTTGTTTTCTGAAATCCATATTAAGTCTCCTTCGTTTTGGTATGGTAGAGGCTTGCGTGGAATCGACGAGTAAGGACGAAAAGGAATCTTCAAGTGATGCGACGAGGAATCCGCGGGGTAGCTCACGATAGGTGAGGGGAGTTTATTATAAAATTTACCGTTTTAACACCATAGTTAGGGTCAGGGAACCTAGCTATGAAGATATCTGCCTGTCCCTGTTGCATGCTGATTTTTCTTTCAAGAAAATTATGTTTTTAACTAATGGGATGCGATAAAATTGTTATTGATATGCATGCTGGTTTTCATGAGAAATTATGTTTTGACGAATGGGATGTGATATATATATATATATATATATATATATATATATATATATATATCTGTGTGTGTGTGTGTGTGTGTGTGTGTGTGTGTGTGTGTGTGTGTGTGTGTGTGTTTGTGTGTGTGTGTGTGTGTGTGTGTGTGTGTGTGTGTGTGTGTGCGAAATTCGATTTGTTGTTGATGTCGCTATTAAGGATTTTAATTGATATGTGATGATAATGATAAATATGATGATATTGATTTGAGATGACGTTGTTAATAAAAACCATGTCAACATGAATTGTTATTATTGATGAATATGTGAATATGAAATGAGGTTGTTGTTGTTGAAAACGTCATTGAGATGAGATGATATTTATGTTGTGAATGACATGGAAATGGAATGTTGATTGATGTTGGAAATGCATTGGCATGTTCATGTTGTGTATGTTCGTGGGGGGCACTGTGCACTAACCTTCCAGGGTCTTTGGCACTAGCTTTTGGCCACGTTCATACGTTGGATGTTGTGTATGTTCGTGGGGGGCACTGTGCACTGACCTTCTAGGGTCTTTGGCACTAACTTTTGGCCACGATCATACGTCGTATGGAGTGTATGTCATGGGGGGTAGTGTGCACTGACCTTGTCAGATGGTGTGACATCCTGGAAATTTCTACCCGGAATTTTTGGAAACGATGTATTTTGAATGATTATATATATATATATATATATATATATATATAAGTATTATTCAGTGTATATGCATATATGTTCTTGGTAGAAGTAGGAATAGTGGGGGCAAGATACGCGGGTTAGGCTAATTAAGGAAGAGAAGTCCATAACTGGGAGGTTATGGGTTAATTCTTAATTAATTAGTTTAAAAATCATCGTTTTGCGTGTGACTTAAAATTTAGCAAAACCAACCTCTGAACCACGCTCGGGGTCTTATTCTGAGCGTTTTGATATATATATTGATTACTTTCGAAAACTGGCCCCGACGGACGCAGAGAAACGCGAGGAACTGGAACCAGAGAAACGGCACGCAAATCGAGGCAGGATTTTAGCGTTCCAAAGGTCAGATTTTTCTCACTTTTTGTGGCTGAGTATGGGTCACAATCTAAAGAGAAAGTGGGCCCTTTTTGCTCCACTCAAATGGAGACATGTGGCATAGCTTAAATAAAATAATAAGAAAAGAGGAAAAAGCTTTTTTTTAAAAACCAAAAAGCAACTCTCTCTCTCTCCTCACTCAGCCCCACATTTTCAGAAGCTCTCTCTCCCTCTCCCTCACGTTGCTTTTCTTTCTCCCTCATTCTCCATTGAAGCTCCAAACAAAGCTTCAACCTTTGGTGCCCATTTCTGCTCCAAATCGTGAAAGGAGGGCATTTTCGGAGTCGTGAAGCGCGTTTTTACGTGTGGGACTTCGAAATTTCAGGTTTGGGTGGACTTCTTTCTCTCTTGATTTTCGTGGGTATGGGGTGATCGAGGTCGTACCCGAATCAAATAAACATGAAAATGCAGTAACTAGGAAGTGATCCTAGGTCGTTTCCCAAAGAGCAGTGACAAACCAAATGTTCATAATATACTTGCAGTAACAGTAACAGTAACGATTGGGGGGGGTTTGTTTGTTTTGTGATTAAAGAGCAGAACAAGTAAACTGGAATACGAAACTACTAATATTAAAAACGGGTTGTTTCCTCTGATTCAGAAGCCATTCTCTTATCCTGGGTTATGGAGAATTCGTCCCTAACAGTCAACCACTTAATCCAACCCTATTTCAATTTACTAAGCGAAAATCAACTTAGGGTTTTCAATACGTGATTAGGCACCACATACACCAGTTAGCCCTTCGTCCATTAAGCATGAACGCAAGTTAGGCTCAGAGGCAATTAATCGAACACGAAGCGTGCTCTGATTAATATTCACGAATTTGGGATACTGGTGAAGGGAGAACTGCCAGGAAACCACATTACAAGCGAAACCTCAAAGAGAGTTGGGCTTCGTCCTCAAAAGGAAACAACACCAGAAAATCTAGCCTTCCATGGATTCAAACAGAAAACGCAATTGAAACATGAAGCAGAAACGTAAATGAACAGAAGCGTAAACGAACAGAAATGTAAAATGGAACAGAAACGTAAATGAGAGTAGAAGAAGAAGCAAGAACGAAATTGTAATTAGAAGCAGAAAACGTAAAATTGCATTACGAACTCAGAAGCATCAAAGCAGAAAAACGAAAACCCTAAAACAAAAGCTCTGAATAATGAATAGCATAACAGAATTAGAATGCCTTGCACGAATCCCAAGGCTGCTATTTAAAAAGAGTCACTCAAAGTCACTGGGCCCTATTTACAATACTCTGGCCCAAAACGAAATAAACACTAAACAACATAAAATAAAATTGCAAAATTTCCTAATTAGAAATTAACTAAGGTAAGCGCTGCTTTATTTGCCCTCTTCAAGTCCATAACCAAAATCCGGATCAAGCCCAATGTTTCATTAATTCCTGAAATTAGATTAAAAACATCAAATTAGCTAAATGAGCCCAAATAATAAAACTGCCTGATTAATTGACAATTAAGACCAATCAGTAATTAAAATGGTGCAAAAAGGGTTTAGAAAATAGAAGAAAATGATGGCACATCAAAACCCCCCATACTTAGCCTTTTGCACTCTTGGGCAAAATGAAACAAAGAACAAAATCCAAGGATATCAAAGGGAGACAAACAAAAACATTCACATATTTCTCAATGAACATCAAGGAATGAAAGGAATGGGTAACATCTAACATAAGGAGATCCAAAAAGTCAAGACATTCATGAAAATCATCCAAGCAACCCAATCATGGCAAAATAGTTAATCAGCTCAAGAATGAAAAGTGATAAAGCCTCACAAGATATACACTCTATCTCACAAGTGTCTAGGCTACTATTTACCCTCAAAGCACCCATGAAAGCAAACACCACATAAACTTGGCAAGATTCTAAAATTGACAATCAACCCATAAACACAAGCACATGAGGATCAAAAGGTCTTTTAAGGTTGTAATGGGGCCAAGGACAAGGTATGGAAAAATATGGAATAAGTGGCTAAATCCCAAAGGGATAGAGGAGCAATGGGGAATAAGTGCATATTAAGAAAAAATAAGAAAATAAAAAGAAGTAAAGATAAAATTTAAACATAAAAAGAAGTAAAGATAAAATTTAAACATCAAGTATGGCCCAAAATACATCATGAAGCATAGCCAACAAAACAAGTTATCCAATGAAACCAAAAACCCCCCACACTTATTCCCAAAACAATTCCAAAGCTCCAAAATTCCTTAAGGATATGGTGATATCATGGTTTTTCACTTAAGGCTTGTAGTGAGCTTCAAAACAAGGAAAGGGAAACAAGGCTCAAAAGGGCTATCAAAGGAATTAATTCAAGGTAAGTTCATTTGGCTAGAAGCTTATAAGAACAAAATTGCCTCAATCATTTCCAAATATGCATGTGAATTAGGACGCATCAACAAGAATCAAGCCAAGGCTATTGTGCAAGCAATCAATGGGGCAAAACACACCAAATGATTATGATGATGGATGGCTCAAATTCTCACAAAGGTAAACTCATCACTTTCAAATTGAGCTTTCAAAACTATCATGACATGTAGAGAAGAATCAAGGATTTCAAGTCACAAAATGTCAAGAACTTTTATTTTCAAAACAATTACCCATTTCTTGAACATATCCTATAATTCAAAGAAAAACATGCAAAGTCGTACGTGCACACAAAATTGACCCAAAATATTAAACTAAAAATCCGACGAAACTAACAACATTAACAAATTAACACGACTAACAAATTAACAAAACCAACAAAACTAGAAAAACCAAAGAACACTCCCCCCCCCCCCCCCCATACTTAAACAACACATTGTCCTCAATGTAGCACAATTAAAAGATTAAAAACAATTAAATCATCAAAGAGAATCGGACAAGTGTAATAAAAGCAAGGAAGGAGATAGGAAAAGAAAAACTCCCTAAGTCATGGTGGAGGAAGAGTAGGGTGGGGTAAAGAAGTCTCTTCCACCACTACGTCCACTAAAGAAGGGTTCGTGAGGAATGGCTTAAGTCGATGTCCGTTGACCTTGAAGCTCTTGTTTGTGGAGTCGCTTTTGATCTCAACTGTACCATAAGGAAAAACATTAGTAACAACAAAAGGACCAATCCACTTAGACCTCAACTTACCACTCATGAGTCCAAGCCTAGAATTATACAATAACACTTTTTGCCCAACCACGAAGTCTTTTTTAACTATCATGCTATCATGGAACTTCTTGGTCTTTTCTTTGTAGAACTTGGCATTCTCGTAGGCTTCTAGGCGGATTTCATCTAACTCACTCAGTCTTAACTTTCTTTCCTCACCAGCTTGATCCATAGAGAAGTTGCAAGTCTTCATTGCCCAGTAAGCTTTATGCTCAATTTCCACTGGAAGATGACATGCCTTTCCAAAGACAACCCGATAAGGAGACATTCCTATGGGTGCTTTGTAGGCAGTCCGATGTGCCCAAAGAGCATCATCAAGCCTGGTACTCCAATCTTTCCTGCTTGGCTGGACAATCTTCTCTAAAATTCGCTTGATTTCTCGGTTAGAAATTTCTGCCTGTCCATTGGTCTGGGGGTGGTATGGTGTGGATACCCTGTGTACCACCCCGTACTTTTTAAGCAGGGCATGCATTGTCCTATTGCAAAAATGGGTTCCTTGATCACTAACAATTGCTTTAGGTACTCCAAACCTGCAAAATAGATTAGACCTGACAAAGTCTGCGACAACTTTAGCATCATTAGTTCTAGTGGGCTTGGCTTCCACCCATTTTGAAACATAGTCAACTGCAAGGAGAATGTAAACATAACCAAAAGAGACAGGAAAAGGACCCATGAAATCTATACCCCAGACATCAAACACCTCACAGAATAGCATAGGTTGCTGAGGCATTTGTTGTTGCCATGTAAGTGTATTTCCTGCTCTCTGACACTACTCACAAGTGCTGCAAATCTTCCACGCATCTTTAAAGATGGTGGGCCAATAAAAACCACAATCAAGCACTTTGCGAGCTGTCCTTTGAACACCCAGATGACCTCCCGGTGCGGAAGAATGACAGAACTGCAGGACTGAGTCAGTCTCATGATCTGGAATGCACCGTCTAATGACCTGATCACTGCACAATTTCCACAAGTAGGGGTCATCCCAAATAAAATGCTTAGCATCACTTTTAATTTTATCTTTTTGGGCCTTAGATGCTAAGGGAGGAAAAACAGAAGCAACTAAATAGTTGACAATATTAGCAAACCAGGGAGTAGAAAGAGAGTTAGAAATACTATACAGTATATACAAATGATCATCCGGGAAATTATCCCGAATAGGTGAATCTGCATCAGATATACGTTCGATCCGACTCAAATGATCAGCAACTAGATTTTGTGCTCCGCTCCTATCACGGATCTCTAAGTCAAACTCTTGGAGCCAGAGCATCCATCAGATCAACCTAGGCTTAGAATCAGCCTTCTTCAACAAGTACTTTAGAGCTGCATGGTCAGTATAAACAATAATGCGGGTACCAAGCAAATAAGATCGAAATTTTTCAAGAGCAAAAACTATGGCTAGAAGCTCTTTCTCAGTAGTAGTATAATTCGCTTGGGCAGCATCTAAAGTCCTAGAAGCATAATATATCACCCTGGGAAATTTATCAATTTTCTGAGCAAGGACAGCCCCCAATGCATAATTTGATGCATCACACATAAGCTCAAAAGGGGCTATCCAATCGGGTGCCTGGATGATGGGGGTGGTAGTCAACGCTCTTTTGAGGCAATCAAAAGCCTCTTTGCATCTGTCATTAAAGTCAAACTCCACCTCCTTTTGCAAAAAGTTGGACAGTGGAAGGGCTACTTTGCTAAAATCCCTTATAAAGTGCCTGTAGAATCCTGCATGACCAAGAAAAGATCGCACCTCTCGCACACAAGAGGGGTAAGGCAATTGTGAAATAACAGAAATTTTTGCAGGATCTACTTCAATACCCTTATTGGAAATAATGTGGCCTAAAACTATACTTTGCTCAACCATAAAATGACATTTTTCAAAATTTAGAACAAGGTTAGTTTCAATGCATCTATTCAAAACTTTTTCCAAACTATTCAAACAACCATCAAAAGAGGATCCATATACAGTGAAATCATCCATAAACACCTCTATGCAATTTTCTAAAAAATCACTGAAAATACTAATCATGCACCTCCTATAGTCAATGCAGACTCTCCAACTGTTCTGCACCCGAGTAGGAATCAGCTCCTCCTTCTCATTTCTGATCACTGTGAGGCCAGTCGTTTTTGGGACTACCTGGACGGGACTCACCCATTGGCTGTCGGAGATAGGATAAATGATTCCAGCTTGCAAAAGCTTGGTTATCTCCTTCTTCACTACATCAAGAATCATCGGGTTGAGTCTTCTTTGTGGCTGTCTTACTGGTTTAGCTCCATCCTCTAAATTTATTCGATGCATACATGTGGATGGGCTAATACCAGGAATGTCCGCCAGGGTCCAGCCTATAGCCTTCTTATGCTTCTTGAGAACTGACAACAACTTCTCCTCTTGCTCATCAGCAAGGGAGGCAGATATAATCACTGGAAAACTCTTGCTATCATCCAAGTAAGCGTATTTTAAATTTGATGGCAGAGGCTTCAATTCTGGTGTGATCGGCTGGACAGTGGTAGAAGGAGATGGTTTCTTAGCCTTTACCTCATAAAGAAAGTCAGAGGTATGTGTACTTCCTGAAACATGGTTAGTCCTATCTGACTCTATAAAATCAATCTCGAGAGGTAAAACACCACCACCAGTCATGCAATCAATATCACTCTCAGATTCACTCTCAGCATCAAATTCAGACATATGATCAAGTACAATTTCATACTCAATGCATGAAGAGTGAGAGGCATGCAGATTAGAATAAAGATCAGTCATGTATTCATCAACAACATGGTCAATTATTTTAGCACGAAATGCAAAAAGATCTTCAGATGGGTATTTCATAGCATCCAGAATATTAAAATGAACAGTTATGTCACTAAATTCCATAGACAGTGTGCCTGCATAAACATCTATCTTAGTTCTAGCAGTTTTCTAAAGGGTCTGCCTAGAATGATGGGAGCTGATCCTTGAGAAAATCCATCTTCCATATTCAAGATATAAAAATCAACAGGGAAAATCAGTTCACCAACTCTCACTAAGACATCTTCTATGAAACCAACAGGATAGGCAACACTTCTATTAGCTAAATGAATTACCACATCAGTTGACTGCAAGGGACCTAGAGATAGAGAATTAAAAATTGACAGAGGCATAACACTAACAGAGGCTACTAAATCTAGCATGGCATTGTCAAACTTACTATTCCCTATAATACAAGGTATGCTGAATGTACCTGGATCTATGCATTTTTCAGGAATTTGAGGAACAGATTTACCAATCAATGCGGAGACATTTCTGCCCATGCTAATTCGTTCACTTCCTTTAAGCTTTCGCTTATTAGTGCACAGCTCCTTCAAGAATTTGGCATATCTTGGAATTTGCTTTATTGCATCCAACAGAGGTATGTTTACCTCTACTTTTCTAAACGTTTCCAAGATCTTTTTCTCTGCCTCTTCGATTTTTTTGTTGGAAACTGCTCTTGGAGGGAATGGAAGAGGGGGAATGTGCTGCTTCTGCAAATCAGAATTACCTGTGGAAGAAGATTCACCTACACAGAAATTGTTAGGTAAATTTTTGTCATCACCTTTTTCTGGAGTAGAGTGAAGTTTGGCAGGTTCATTTGCAGATGAGGAAGGTGCTACGGGTTGAGGTCCTTGACACTACTTTCCCGACCTCAATGAAATGGCACTGACATTTTTGGGATTTTGGACAGCTTGAGAAGGCAGCTTGTCAGAATTCTGGGACTGTTGTTGATTCAATTGGGTAGCCAATTGTCCCATATGATTAGTCAAGCTCTGAATGGAAGCTCTGGTCTCTTGCTGAAACTGCATGTTCTGCATAGTCATTTGCCTCACAAGTTCTTCAAGGGAAGGTTGTGGAGGGGCCTCAACTGTTGGCTGTTTCTGGGGTTGTTGCTGTTGTTGGATTGGTGGAGGAATGTATGGTCTGCTTGGGCCAGCAGCATTTTGGAAGGAAGGAGCAGGCTGCAGTTGTTGTTGCTGAGGGCTGGACCATCTGAGGTTAGGGTGATTCCTCCATCCAGGGTTATATCTGTTGCTGGAGAGGTCATAATTGTTCTGCTGTGGTTGATTTTGCTGCTGAGGTTGAGGAGGTCTATTGTAAATATTTGTAGCATAAGCTTCAGGCTGCTCAATTGCTCCAGGTTGCTGCATGGAAGGGCAAAGGTCTGTATGGTGGTCAGCAGAGGAGCACAAACCACAAACTCTTGCGACAGGAACAAATTTCTGATTCAAGGCCAGCTGGGTTACTAAGTTAACCAATGCATCCAGTTTGCCTTCAAGCTTCTTAGTTTCAGATGATGCAGATGGGCTTGTAGCTACCTCATGCACTCCTCTAATGACTATGGCATCATTTCTGGCGCTAAACTGTTGGGAGTTGCAAGCCATCTTCTCAATTAAATTTCTGGCTTCAGCAGGAGTCATGTCTCCAAGGGCTCCACCACTGGCAGCATCTATCATACTTCTCTCCATATTGCTGAGTCCTTCATAAAAATATTGGAGAAGAAGCTGCTCTGAAATCTGATGGTGGGGGCAACTGGCACATAGTTTCTTAAATCTCTCCCAGTACTCATACAGGCTCTCTCCACTAAGTTGTCTAATACCTGAGATATCCTTCCTGATGGCTGTGGTCCTGGAAGCAGGGAAATTTTTTTCTAAGAATACTCTCTTAAGGTCATCCCAGCTCGTGATGGACCTTGGAGCAAGGTAATACAACCAATCCTTTGCCACTCCCTCTAATGAATGAGGAAAAGCCTTCAGAAATATGTGATCCTCTTGGACATCTGGGGGTTTCATGGTGGAGCAGACAATATGAAATTCCTTCAAATGTTTGTGCGGGTCTTCACCTGCAAGGCCATGAAACTTTGGAAGCAAATGAATCAATCCAGTTTTAAGAACATATGGGACATCCTCATCAGGGTATTGGATGCACAAGCTTTCATAGGTGAAATCAGGTGCAGCCATTTCCCTTAGAGTCTTCTCACGGGGTGGAGGTTGTGCCATGTTCTCAGAATGTGCAAAATCAGAATGCTCAGAATCAGAATGCTCAAAATTATAATGCTCAAGATCAGGATGTTCAAAATCACCAATAACAGAATGCACAGATTCACCAGTAATGGAATGCTCAGAATGATCAAAAGGTATAAAATGATGCCTAACTAATCTATGAAATGTCCTATCTATCTCAGGATCAAAGGGTTGTAAGTCAGATGGATTGCCTCTAGTCATACACTACATTCAGCATGCACACAACTAGTTGCCTTATCATGTAAATAAAGGTGTAGGTTTGAACTACAGCTACCCTCAAATGATATCCAAATGACTTGAAATTTTGTGAGCAACCTTATAAAATGATGAGAAGATAGCACAAAAAATTTCAGACAAAAATTCAAAGTCTAACTATGAAAGCTAAAAATGGTAAGTTAAGAAAAATAAGTGAATAAAACTTGAAAAATAAAAAACTTTTGACAGAGTCGCTTTTTTTTTGGACGATGGAGACCTCAGCCGGCCTACGGCGGGCTTCCACAATGTAGGAAATTTTTTTCTACCCCAAATTCATATATAATAATTGCGATTCTGATAACCGGAGCAAAAGTTATGGCCGTTTGAAGTTTTGACAAACACAAAATTTGCTAGTTTTTTGGAACTTTCAAATCTGACCAAACTAAAGGCTCTAGCTATTTTTCCCACAAAATATGGATTAAAAGAAGTTACCACAAAAAAATTCAGCCAAAAATAACAATCCTAGCTACTTAAAACAAAAAATCTCAAATAATTCAGCATGGGTGGTCGCTAAAATCTGTCTCTAATTGATTTCTACTACTACTCTGTTTTTGCCGCAAGCACAATCTTCACAGCAAAACACCCAAGACTGAAACAGGGGAAACGCTTAATGGGAAAACTGAAACAGAACACACATTAAACAAAATACCAGGACACTAAACAACACTAACACACATACTAACACAATACTAACAATTAAACATAAAACACGAAAGGATTAAACACACAACACTAGCTAGCTATTATGAACCTTTGGACACTGTTCCCCGGCAACGGCGCCAAATTTGATCGAGGCCGTACCTGAATCAAATAAACATGAAAATGCAGTAACTAGGAAGTGATCCTAGGTCGTTACCCAACGAGCAGTGACAAACCAAATGTTCATAATATACTTGCAGTAACAGTAACAGTAACGATTGGGGGGGGGGGGGTTTGTTTGTTTTGTGATTAAAGAGCAGAACAAGTAAACTGGAATACGAAACTACTAATATTAAAAACGGGTTGTTTCCTCTGATTCAGAAGCCATTCTCTTATCCTGGGTTATGGAGAATTCGTCCCTAACAGTCAACCACTTAATCCAACCCTATTTCAATTTACTAAGCGAAAATCAACTTAGGGTTTTCAATACGTGATCAGGCACCACATACACCAGTTAGCCCTTCGTCCATTAAGCATGAACACAAGTTAGGCTCAGAGGCAATTAATCGAACACGAAGCGTGCACTGATTAATATTCACGAATTTGGGATACTGGTGAAGGGAGAACTGCCAGGAAACCACATGACAAGCGAAACCTCAAAGAGAGTTGGGCTTTGTCCTCAAAAGGAAACAACACCAGAAAATCTAGCCTTCCATGGATTCAAACAGAAAACGCAATTGAAACATGAAGCAGAAACGTAAATGAACAGAAACGTAAACGAACAGAAATGTAAAATGGAACAGAAACGTAAATGAGAGTAGAAGAAGAAGCAAGAACGAAATTGTAATTAGAAGCAGAAAACGTAAAATTGCATTACGAACTCAGAAGCATCAAAGCAGAAAAACAAAAACCCTAAAACAAAAGCTCTGAATAATGAATAGCATAACAGAATTAGAATGCCTTGCACGAATCCCAAGGCTACTATTTAAAAAGAGTCACTCAAAGTCACTAGGCCCTATTTACAATACTCTGGCCCAAAACGAAATAAACACTGAACAACATATTCATTAATTCCTGAAATTAGATTAAAAGCATCAAATTAGCTAAATGAGCCCAAATAATAAAACTTCCTGATTAATTGACAATTAAGACTAATCAGTAATTAAAATGGTGCAAAAAGGGTTTAGAAAATAGAAGAAAATGATGGCACATCATGAGGTTTTGGGAGATATGATGGGTAGTTTTGCTAGTTTTCTGCTTCATGATAGTTATTTGTGAAGAAACTTGTTGAAAGCATGTTGAACTTGCCATGTTTGGATGAGTTAAACATACCCATTCTGTTTTAGGGTTTTCATGATGATGCTTGTGAGGTTTATGTGCTGAAATTGCTTATGGAAAACTGTTAGAGATGAAGGATAGAGTTAACCTAGGGTTAGAAAGTGGGAATGTGGTGTTATGAGTGGAAAAAGAGTGAGGCTTTGAGAGTTGGAAGGTTAAATCTGGATTCTGTGGTAAATGGAGGTTAAAATGAGTTAATCCTAGCTTGAAATGCCATTTAGAACATGTGAAAAAGGTTAGGCTGAGCTAGAGAGAAAAACAAATGACCAAAGTGAACAAAGAGCCATTTCTAGGGTAAATTGGGTGTTGAGGAGTCAAATTTTGATTCGGTGAAATTTTAGGTGTAAATCCAGTTTGAACAAGTTTAAATTGATGTTATGCACTTGTGTGAGGTGAGAGTTTGCTTCAAATTTACCTCATTCTCAATTTTACTTCTCAAACCTAGAAAATCCATTAAATTGAGGGGTTTTGGACACCTAGATTTTGTGTTGCTGTGTTTTGAAGCTTGACTTTGGTTTAGACATGATTGATACATGATTTGGGACTTGTAGGATTTGATTTGGGCAAGATTGGATGAGGGGAAGTGTGGTTTTCGAAATCTGCACTTTATGCAGAATTTTGCTATGAAATTGTGCAACAGAATTTTGCATAAGTGCAGAAAAATGCTATGTTTTGCTGGTTGTGGAAAGAGTGGTGCAGGATGAGTTCTGGATGTTTGCTAGCCGATCCCAACGGTCAAAATGTAGGCTTATGTACTAGAGACTTCCAGTAAAATTTTCGAGTCGATCCAACGGTTAACGAATTGGAACGAAGGAAATGTTACTGGGGTCTTTAAGTGGGAAAAGCTGTGATTTTGGTTGGTGTTTTGGGCAGAGTTTTCTGCCTTTGCCCTGTTTTCTTGGCTGTGATAGTTTGTGCTGTTTGAATGTTGAATTACTTGGATGTTGGGGAAGCTTGGGAGGATTGATGGGGACCCGGTGTTGAGAGAAACGAGGATATGGGTTACGTGGGAGTACGTGAGCTCAGTTGGAGGTGGGCAACAGGGGATGGTGGGTTTATGCGCGATTTGTGGATGTGGAAAACTTGTTGTGCACCATCGCCCGACCGCCACCTAGTACCACATGTGATGGGTACCCCATAATCCTACAAGCTTGAGATGAGGAAGTGTAGAAGGGTGAAACTTCCTGCTTTTATTCGTTGACCACAAAGTGGTACCTGGAGATATGTCGCGGGGGGTTAGGAGACCTTGGGGACGTCAGGTGGGGTGCTATTGCCCAAAACCAAGCTTGACCAATCCCGACCCAACCCCGGCATAGTCAGTCAGTGAGAACCTGTGATGTACCTAAACAGGCAAGCTCCTGGCAGTCAACAGATAAAAGGAACAAAGACCACAAAGCAAGGAGGCTTGTGTGGTGGCTGGCCAGCTGTGAATCTGTGTGATATATGGGATATGGGCTCTGGTAATCGATTACCAAGGGTGGGTAATCGATTACAAGGCTTAAAAATGAAGACAGGAGACTAAGATGGTCTCTGGTAATCGATTACCAAGGGGTGTAATCGATTACCAGGCTTGAAAACGAGGTCAGGAAGCTAGGAGGGCTTCTGGTAATCGATTACCAAGGGGGTGTAATCGATTACCAGGCTTAGAAATGAAGGTAACAGGTTGTGGAGGCCTCTGGTAATCAATTACCAGTCTATGTAATCGATTACACAGAGGAATGGGTCACTGGTAATCGATTACCAGCTATGTGTAATCGATTACACAGTGCCTTTTTCAGGTTTTCATGTCCTGAAGCTGTGTGATTCAAGTTTGGCCTCTGGTAATCGATTACCAAGGCTGTGTAATTGATTACCAGAGATGAAAAGCCTTAAGATACCCCTTTTACTTGCATGTAGTGGTTATGAGACGAATTGTGTGCGGTGCAGTTAGATTTTCGTGAAAGAGTCTACCCCTTTCTTTTCCTTCTTGTAGATCGTGATGGCGGCGTAGCTAATCCATGATCGAGTGGAGATGGAGTGCCTAGAGGGAGGTTGGGAGACCCTCTAAGGCAACACGAGGTGCCGATTTCGGGGCATGATTCAATTTACGGCTACTTCATTGGTGCATCCAGATGAACCCGCGCGCATGCTTCAACGTAATGTGGAGTGGATACTACCCACGCCTACACCATATCGTTTAGTGGAGCCAGTCCAAGTGATCGAGGTAACGTCATCCGAGGAAGACCCAGAGGAGGATCTCGAGGAGCTACCTCCCGAGCCTGCTGTGGATGCTCTTGACTTTCTAGAGGGTGATGAGGACCCACTTCCTGAGGTGGATTCTCCCGAGGACGTCATGTCGGCATCTGAGGCAGACTCTACGAAGGATAGTGGCCGTGGAGAGATGGCGATCAGCGGAGGCTCTTCATCCTAGCAGACAGCTCTTCGGACTAGTTTTATATACTTTTTGAGGGTGGGTGTATCTAGGACTGACTGTTAGGTTTACTCTTTTGTTTTGTATGGGTAGACCTGTTGTATAGGAATCTGATGATTGTATACATGTGGCTGAAGCCATCACTGTGGACACCTTTGCTCTGGATGACACTATGTATTTTGTAAAACTCCCATATTTTGGACAGCTTTAAATGATGAATGTATTTATGATCAATCTTGTTATTTGAGAAGAAAGCATTAGCAACTTTATTTGTAAAAGAGTTTATCGATCGTATTTTATTCTTTTATTTTCACGTGACGACCGAAAGTAATGGTTGGTACATTCTTCCTTTTGAAACAGCAAAATAGTTTAGAGATTATGAGCGGTAAGAAAGAAATGACTCTGAATAGAGTTGTGAACTGACCATTCAGGACTCTATAGTGAGGATTTTCCTTCTAAACCTAGTTATGGTGAAAAGAGAAAGAAATGAAAAAGAAAAAGAAGAAAAAAATTTACCATGATTTTTGTTATTTAAATCATTACTATTAAACCAGTCATTAATTTGGGGACGCCACAATTGGTGGTATCAGAGCAAAAGTTGGATCCTAGTGAAACTGTTATGGTCTTGCTGTGTGAATGCTGTGTATCTCTGAAACTTGGAAGTAGGTTTCGGGGAGTGACGTTAAGTCACACATTGTGTGTATTTCTGCCTTCTTGTTTTGAGCATGAATGTGTGGCTGATTCATAGGATTGTTGTGTGTATAAGTATGTATAAAGAGAAGGATATTGTTGTAACTGGCATAGCCTGTGTGGTACACTCTCTCATTAGGATTTCTTGGGTACTAATAGCTTCCCTACAGGTTAGGTATGGCAGGACGTGGTAGGGATTAGAACCGTGATGTCCTCGACCGCATCACAGCTGTGCTGGAAAATCTGGTATAGGAATGTGATGTGGAGCCGGTGGAGTATCGGGGACTCATGGCTTTCCGTAAGAACCACCCGCCGAAGTTCAGTGGAGACTATGATCCGGAAGGTGCTAGGTTGTGGTTAGCTGAGACAGAGAAGATTTTCGAGGCGATGGGTTGCCTTGAGGAGCATAAGGTCCTTTATGCGACATTTATGCTCCAAGGAGAGGCAGAGAATTGGTGGAAGTTCGTGAAGCCTTCATTTGTTGCACCTGGAGGCATGATTCCTTGGAATGCCTTCAAGGACAAATTCCTGGAGAATTACTTTCCACGAGATCTCAGGAAGCGGAAGGCGAGGGAATTTCTGGATTTGAAGCAAGGAAACATGTCTGTTGGGGAGTACACGGCTAAGTTTAATGAGCTTCTGCAGTATTGGCCTCAATACCAAGATGCTCGGAATGAGGAAGATTTATGTGCTCAGTTTGAGAATGGACTTCGGTTGGAGATCCAACAGGCGGTTAGTTATATGCAGATCACAAATTTTAATCAGTTGGTGACAAAGTGCAGGATTTTTGAGGACAAGATGAAGGAGAGGCAAGCTAGAGGCGTTGGAGGACCTCAGAGAAACCATCCTTTTAGGGGGAATAGTAATAAGAGGATGAAGCCGTATGCTAGCAACAAGGGGAAGCAACCTATGGCTACCTCCTATATGAGCCAGTCAAGGGGGACTGGGGTACAATGCTTTCAGTGTGGGGGACCGCATCTTAAGAGGAATTGCCCACAGTTTCAACAGACACAGGAGAACCGTTGTTATGTTTGTGGCAAGGTGGGCCATTATGCTCGAGAATGTAGGGTGACCGGGAGACCGACGGTGACTGCCAATTCCAACACCGTCAATCGTGGACCTACTAATTCCACAAGAAGCGGTAATGTTAGCAACAACAACACTAGTGGTGGAAGACCAAAAGTACCCTCCCGGGTATTTGCTATGAGTGGTTCAGAAGCGGCTGCCTCCGACGATTTGATACGGGGTAAGTGTTTGATTGTTGATAAACTACTAGATGTACTTTATGATTCGGGTGCCACGCATTCTTTCATATCTCATACATGTGTGGAGAGGTTGGGGTTATGTGCGACGGAGTTACCATATGATATGGTGGTGTCTACTCCGACGAGCGAGCCTGTAACCACCTCTCGGGTGTGTTTGAAGTGTCCTATAATTGTTGAGGGTCGATCTTTTATGGCGGATGTCGCAACGTGCCCTTCGCGGGCGAGCGAGGGCGAGGCTCACGGGTGCGCTTTCCAAAGGAGGAAAGATGCGCGGAGTCGCCACCAACGTTTATTTGTGGAAAACATCAGGAAAACCGAAGGAAACTGGTCAAAATGAAAATTCTAAGTTCGGGAGTTGTATTTACGCTTGAGGAAGGTATTAGCACCTCTCACGTTTTTCTCAAAGGACAATAGCCTATTTTTTAGAATTGTGGAAATTGTGTTACCTTAACTTTATTTATTTTTATTTTTTGAGGTCGACAAAAGCGGGGCTCTTGCTCCTACGTACCCTCCATCGAAGAGGAAATCAGACCTACGTAGTTCTTCCTTATGCGTGAATCAAGTGGTTCTTTTTACTTGAATGGTGATCATTTTAAGGCGTTGGACCTTAAAAATGATCCATTTTACTTAGTAAGAAACAGAAATGATAAACTTTCAAAATCCTATTTTTGTGGACGAGCTTGACTAGGCGAGTTGATTTTAGCCTTAGTTTCACTTTAGTTATTAATCAATTCAATTAAGAATGAGAAATCCCAAAGAGAAAACGTCCGATTGATTTTTTCGCTTTACTTTACTAAAAGGTATTTTTTCATTATTATATTATTATTTTACCTCTTTTTTGATTTCCAACGTGGTTACGGCACGACCGAACGGTCGTAATTCATTTTAACCGAAATCAACGGATGATACAGTTCAAACGATCGGTGGAAATTTATTTTATTTTTAGATTAAGCGAGAAATGACTTAAATAAATGGCTTAAGCACGTCAAAAAGGGGTATAAAAAGCGAATGAAAATGAGAATAAAAATACATGAAACAAAATGTGGACCACCACGGGTACATAGAATGAATTGAAAAGCTTGGTTTGAGGTACTTACCCGTTGAAGACTGAAGAAAACGAAGAACGATCGATGAATCTTGAAAAACGGTCGAGAATCTTCGCGTAATTACTCACGGAAATGTTACGGAAGCGCCTCGGCTTGGATTTTCTTCACGGAACTAATTTTCCTCAGCTATTTCGAGAGAGAGAGAAGTGCCTAAGGGGCTGAACCCTTTTCTTCTTCACTTCTCCCCCTATTTATAGCAAAATAGGGGAGAAGCTTGCCGCCCAGCTCGCCCAGGCGAGCAAGGTTGCTTCCTCCAGAAGCAACAGCCTTCTGGAGGAATCTTCTGGAGGGCCCAAGTGGGCCTGGTTGCTATTTGCACCCCCCTTTTTACTAAATGCACACCCCTTCTATTTTTTTGGTGATTCTTTTTCCGTAATGTTACGAAACTTTACGAATTTCGTAACGATACTTATTTTTCTTCCGCAAGGTTACGAATCCTTACGGATTATGTATTTACTCGTTTTTAGCTTTCGAAGAAGTTATGGAAACTTACGGATTGCGCAAAAACACCTCTTTTCGACTTCCGCCACATTACGGAATTTCACGGATCGCGCAAGCCTGCTTCCTTTAGATTTCTGAGACGTCTCGGGACTTCATTTATTGTGCAACAAAGGACGCCAAGTATCTCAAAGCGGCTAACCAAAGGTTGCATGTCATCAAGTAATAATCCCCAGACGAAATTAGGGTATGACAGTTGCCCCTCTTTACTTACCTCTCATCGGAGATAAGAGGAAAGCAAAGATAGGACACTGATTTCGTCCGTCCTGCCCTTTCCGTGATGACGACTCTCATCTCTACTTCTTCTTTTTTCTTCTGCACAAAACAAAATACAAACAACAACCAGAACAACGAATATAATACACATATACACATATACACATACTTGGCGAAGGAACCGATCAGGAAAACAACAAAATAACGTGTTCCCAGTCACCAGAAGCTTCGCACTTGATAATGGAGAACACATGAATAGCGCTAGGCAATGACATTCATGGTGCTCCGACCAAAGGTGGAGTATGGAGGATTGCCTTGAGGGTCCGCACTTAGGCAATCATGAAACTCAACTCCAAACTCGAAAGTGGAGGACACATGAACAGCCCTAAGCAATAACATTCATGTGGCTCCGGAAAAGGATGGGAATGGAGGATTTCCTTAAGGGTCCTCTCTTAGGCAATCATGGAACACAACTCCAAACTCGAAAATGGAGGACACATGAATGACAACGCAATTCATTCATGTGGCTCTGGAAAAGGATGAGAATGGAGGATTGCCTTGAGGGTCCTCTCTTAGGCAATCATGAAACACAACTCCAAACTCGAAAATGGAGGACACATGAATGACAACGCAATTCATTCATGTGGCTCCAGAAAAGGATGAGAATGGAGGATTGCCTTGAGGGTCCTCTCTTAGGCAATCATGGAACACAGCTCCAAACTCGAAAATGGAGGACACATGAACAGCCCTAAGCAATAACATTCATGTGGCTCCAAAAGGATGAGAATGGAGGATTGCCTTGAGGGTCCTCTCTTAGGCAATCATGGAACATAGCTCCAAACTCGAAAATGGAGGACACATGAACAGCCCTAAGCAATAACATTCATGTGGCTCGAAAAAAGGGTGAGAATGGAGGATTGTCTTGAGGGTCCTCTCTTAGGCAATCATGGAACACAGCTCCAAACTCGAAAATGGAGGACACATGAATGACAACGCAATTCATTCATGTGGCTCCGGAAAAGGATGAGAATGGAGGATTGCCTTGAGGGTCCTCTCTTAGGCAATCATGAAACACAGCTCCAAACTCGAAAATGGAGGACACATGAACAGCCCTAAGCAATAACATTCATGTGGCTCTAAAAGGATGAGAATGGAGGATTGCCTTGAGGGTCCTCTCTTAGGCAATCATGGAACACAGCTCCAAAATCGAAAATGGAGGACACATGAATGACAATGCAATTCATTCATGTGGCTCCGGAAAAGGATGAGAATGGAGGATTGCCTTGAGGGTTCTCTCTTAGGCAATCATGAAACACAGCTCCAAACTCGAAAATGGAGGACACATGAATGACAACGCAATTCATTCATGTGGCTCCGGAAAAGGATGAGAATGGAGGATTGCCTTGAGGGTCCTCTCTTAGGCAATCATGAAACACAGCTCCAAACTCGAAAATGGAGGACACATGAACAGCCCTAAGCAATAACATTCATGTGGCTCCAAAAAAGGGGTTAGCGGGACCGAACGGTCCACCGGGTTTTTCCACCTAAAAGGATAACATGCTTTTTGCAAAGAAAAATAAATCATTCGTGAGAGCACCACATCTTAGAGAAACAATATACTTGTGCCAAGGGTAATCTTCCTTGTAACCGAGAATGAAGGGTAGGATGTCAACTTCTAGCTTTCAAATGAACACGCAGGGAAACATCGGGCTAAGCTGAAAATAAATCACTCATAGTGTATAAAACTCACAAGGCAAGTGTTTTATCCTATTCCCAAACCATAATTGCACCATGACTCTATTTTGCACACGATTTCCTATCGAATCAAAGATCAAACGCACGATCACGGACCAATAGGATTTTCTCGCAGATAGTGTTTTTTGGAGAGGAAGCTGGGTGTTTCGGTTTTTTTCCTCTTTGTTCATGTGGGGTGGGATATTGCCAATCAAGAATGATTATGAGTGGCAATCTGGCTTTGAAGAATTTCTGTCTTCTTTCTTTCATTGATCGAGAATCGCTTCTTTTCCCTTTTCACTTTTTTTCGATCTTTGATCGGGAATCCTTCCTTTTCTTTCTTTTGTTCCTTTCTTTATTTTCATCTTTTTCTTTTCTTTCTTTCCATTTCTTCCTTTTCTTTCTTTTCACTTTTCTTTCCCCATCCCTTTCTTTGGGAAATCGGGTTTTAGCATTCTATTCGCTCTCCCTTGAGGAGATTCCGCTGTCCTTTGCTTCGGGGGAAAGAATGAGGATTCCCTTTTTTACAGGCCAAGGTTCAAAAAGGTCTAAGGTTGTGTTTCGATGGAGTCTTTCATCGTGGGAACCCAATCTTGATATCTGGGGCAAAACAAATTTGGGTGACGAGATGTCGGTCTCGGGCCGAACTTCCACATTATTCCATAAGGCACGCGTGATAATGATGATTTGGAAACTACGTGCAAAATTAGTCATGGCTACAGCCAGGTGGGCACTCAAGCATCCTGTTTATGGCATTGTGATTCTACGGTTGGGAATTTATACAAACAGACCCAACGTTTCCAAATTATGTTCTTTCATCAGTTCAATGCATTCATCCATCCTTATCTCGGTTCATTCCGGAAAATAAACTCTTAGCATCAGTCCCTTGTTTCCAGAAGATGCGTTTGCTCTTTACGAATGATTTATACTTCTTGACTATAACATGTCGACCTTCGCGATCTTTCTTTCTCTTTACTTTTTGTTTTATTTTTATATACGTTCACTAAAACTATACACCTGTGATCCTTTATGAGGAAAATCTTTCTTTGTACATCTATATTTTTATACATGACAAACTTTTTCTGTACACTCATTAGAACTCTTCTTTTTACGTCACACGGTCTATATACAAACCCTATTTACATTCAATGATTTTTCATTTTTCCCAACACACACTTATAGTTCACACAAAAGTTCCTTCATGTACACTCGTCGCTCATACACACAAGAATTCCTTTCCACGCATCATTTACACACAAAAACCTTCTACACACATTTTCCTTTTACACACATATATAAATAAAAACCTTTTTCTTTTCTTTATGAACATGACTTTTATTCACAACGCTTTTTCCTTTTTATTAGGATTTTTGGTTCATTTTATTTTTAGGACGACGTCCCTAAATAAAAAACTCTACACGGTTCCGGAATTTCAACAAACACTATTGACAACAATGAAACCAGTACCGATGTAACAACTCAAACGGTATGTATGTACAAAACAAAAGTCAAAACATGAAACAAACGTTAGTCCCTTAGTTAAACAAAAATAAGATGATATGTAACAGAAAAAAAAAAACAAATGGAAACAAAAAGAAATATGAATCAAGAGATCTCCCAATCATGTGGCCCCACTCCCTCCTAAGAAATCCAGTAAATCGGTCATCTCCTCGTCCTCGCGGGCCTCATCTGCCTCGTCGGGAGCCTCTGCTGGTGCCTCCGCTGGTGCCTCTCCTGCCCGGGCCTCAGGCCAATCTCCAGGCCATGCGACCTATGCCATGAACTGGTCCGGAGTAGGGCATGGAAAAGAAGTAAAACCCTGGCTCTGCAGGCTGAGGCTCATCTGGTAAAGACAATCGTGGGTCTGTACATGTGCCCGGTGGTTGGCCGCCTGCTGGCGAACCAAATGCCGCAAATACTGCTCCGTGTCAAATGATCCGGCTGGACCAGCCTGATGTGGTGGCGGCGCGTCCGCGGCCTGTGGTGCATCACCCTGGACCTGTCTCTGCATGCAGTACTTCTCAATAAAAGCTCTGGTGATGGGCGGCCAAATCACCTTGCTAGGTGCGACGAGGACGCCGAACGACTGGCAGAGTCCTGTGATCAAGGCGGGAAATCCTAGGGCCCTGTTGGACTTATCCGGGTCCAGAGGGTGCCTGGTAGGCGCCATACCTGCAAATATATAGATGGTGTCAGTGATTAACTGAGCCACATGAATGCTCATCCGCGTCAGGATGGCGTACACCAGCTGACACTTCGGCAGGGGGAGGTCGGAATTATGGTCGCTGGGCAGGATGTTGCTGAGCAGCAAAGTCATCCATATCTGAGTCAGGGTGGTCATGTTGGTGCGCATGATCCGCACCCGTCTCCCGGCAGCAGTCCAGGCAAAATCCTGCCCCGGTATACATAGCAACTGGGCGATGGCCTCCTCGTCGAACCCATCGGACCGGTTCCTCCTCTGGCCATACTCGCACTCCTGACCCTCTTCCAGCACTAAAGGATATCCCAAGAGCTGGCCGATAGCATCTGCATCAAACGGGATCCACTGACCCCTCACCCAGGACCTCATATCAGGCGAGCTAACTTGCCATATATTTTTTTTTTTAGGGGAACATTAACCATGTCCCCTCCTCCCTTACGAGCTAGCGTTTGCCTACTTGAACCTACTAAAACTAGAATTAGGTGTTGATTACTTATTTAAAACAAACAATAGTAAAAGAAACCGTGAATGCAAAGGATACTGGGCTGCCTTGCAGCGATGTTCTCTGCTTGTTTAGCGCCGGGAAAGGGCAACGATCGGTCGGTCGTGACCCTATCCCCACTTGCATCCGTCGCCATGTACCTGCAAGTAGGAAACAAAATCCGTGGCCAATCGTGTCCATTCATCGTCTTACCTTGGTTGATTTCCGCAGTCAACTTGTCTTGACTTCTAACTATGACCTGAGACGATTCTGCTCCTTGCTATCACAAGATATGCATGTGCATGTGCATGTATGAATGTTTCTAATGCGATGATTTTATTTTAGTGAAGGCTGGTTAGGTTCAATTTTAAATAAGCGTTTGGGGCACCCCATACACCGAGCGAAGAGGGCTCATCTAAAACACAAAGTTTGAAACCAAAGGGAGGACTAAAACCTCGCCTATCTTTTCCTCTTTTTAAAAGAACAAGACAAATACAGAGGAAGGGAATCCCTGGAGGAAACCAGGAAGCACAAAAACTCAGAATTAAAAGACCATGCAACGGTCCTCTCGATTGCCCCAGACTTCAAGTGTAATATCGTTTAACTACATCGGAGTTCACGGGCGAAGGCAATTCTTCGCCATCCATGTGGGTGAGTATCAGAGCACCCCCAGAAAAAGCTCTTTTCACCACGAAAGGCCCTTCATAATTCGGGGCCCACTTGCCTCGATTATCTTTAACAGTGTGGGACGTCTTCTTCAGCACAAGGTCCCCCTCGTTGAACTTGCGCGGGCGTACCTTCTTGTCGAATGCGTTCTTTACCCTTCGTTGATGCAGACGCCCATGGCTCATGGCAGCCAAACGCTTACCTTCAATAAGGTTAAGTTGGTCGTAGCGTGCTTGAGCCCATTTTGACTCTTCTAGGCCTGACTCCACCATTATCCTCTGAGAAGGAACCTCTACCTAAAACAGGAGTACTGCCTCCATCCCATAAACCAAGGAATACGGCGTTGCCCCAGTAGAAGTTCGCACCGAGGTTCTGTACCCGTGTAGGGCGAAAGGCAACATCTCATGCCAATCTTTGTATGACACCGTCATCTTTTGAACAATCTTCTTGATATTCTTATTCGCAGCTTCTACAGCCCCATTCATCTTTGGCCGATAAGGGGTAGAGTTATGATGCTGGATCTTGAATTCTTCGCACATCTCCTGCATCATCTTATTGTTCAGATTGGTGCCATTGTCAATAATGATCTTCCTGGGGAGTCCGTATCAACAAATCAACTCCTTCTTTATGAATTTAACTACCACATTCCTTGTGACGTTAGTATAAGAAGCTGCTTCGACCCATTTGGTGAAGTAATCTATCGCCACAAGAATGAAGCGGTGACCATTCGACGCCTTGGGTTCGATGGCCCCAATGACATCTATTCCCCACATAGAAAAAGGCCAAGGGGCGGACATAACATTCAGAGGATGTGGCGGAACATTGACGTTGTCCGCGTATGCCTGACATTTATGACACTTCCTTACATGAGCGCAACAATCACTTTCCATGGTGAGCCAATAATAACCGGCCCTAAGGATTTTTTTGGCCATAGCATGCCCATTGGCATGTGTCCCAAAGGAACCCTCGTGGATCTCCTCAATCATGAAGTTCGCCTCTTTGGCATCTACGCATCGTAGGAGGGTCATGTCGTGGTTTCGTTTGTATAGGATAGTACCACTTACAAAGAAACCAGTAGCCAATCTCCTCAACGTCCTTTTGTCATTGTTGGAAATCCCTGGTGGGTATTCTTTGTTCTCGACATACTGCTTGATGTCGAAATACCATGGTTTCCCATCCCGCTCTTCCTCTATTGCATAACAATATGCCGGGCTGCCTTGAGATTTGAATTCGATGTACGGCAGATCCCCGTGTGGGGCGAGTTGAAACATGGATGCCAGGGTGGCTAATGCATCAGCCATTTGATTCTCTTCCCGAGGTATGTGGTGGAAGGAAATGTTGTCAAAGTACTTGGCTAACCTCAAGATGTGAGTCTGATAGGGTATCAACTTCGAATCCCTAGTTTCCCATTCTCCTTTCAACTGGCGTATGACCAAAGCTGAGTCTCCATACACCTTGAGTAGTTTTACATCAAAATCAATGGCCGCCTGAACCCCGAGGGCGCATGCCTCGTACTCGGCCATATTGTTGGTACAATCAAAACCTAGCCTAGCTGTGAAAGGAATACACTGATCATCCGGGGATACAAGGACTGCCCCTACTCCGTGGCCCAAAGCATTAGATGCCCCATCGAAGCAAACAATCCATTTGTCTATGTCTTCGTGGGTCCGCTTCTCTTCAAACAGGGCCATGATGTCTTCATCTGGGAACTCGGGGTGCATCGGTCAATAATCCTAGAGGGGTTGCTGGGCTAAATAATCCGCCAAAGCGCTTCCCTTTACTACTTTTTGGGTGACGTAAACGATATCGAATTCAGATAACAGTACCTGCCACCTAGCGATTCGTCCCGTGAGGGTCGGTTTCTCAAAGATGTATTTCACGGGATCCATTTTGGAAATAAGCCACGTGGTGTGGCTGAGCATGTACTGCCTAACCCGATGTGATGCCCACACCAGAGCACAACACGTCCTTTCCAGCATTGAGTAATTCATCTCACATGCGGTAAACTTCTTGCTCAGATAGTAGATGGTTTGCTCCTTTTTCCCAGAATCATCATGCTGACCCAACACGCACCCCATAGACTCGTCCAACACGGTCATGTACAGGAAAAGAGGTCTTCCTGTTACAGGTGGCATGAGCACCGGGGGATTCGCGAGACTCTGCTTGATCTTCTTGAAAGCCTCTTGGCAGTCACTGTTCCATAGGACCGCCTAGTTCTTACGTAATAGCTTAAAAATGGGCTCACAGGTAGGGGTGAGTTGTGAGATAAATCTCGCGATATAATTCAACCTGCCCAAAAACCCCCGAACCTGCTTCTCCGTGCGGGGTTCCGGCATTTCAAGGATGGCCTTCACTTTCCCGGGATCTATCTCTATCCCTTTCTGACTTACGATAAATCCTAGCAGCTTCCCCAACTTCACCCCAAAGGTGCATTTGGTTTGGTTTAGTTTTAATTGGTATTTCCGCAACCTTTCAAACAGCACGCAGATTGACAAGGTGTTCGTTCTCAGTCCGAGACTTGGCAATCATGTCATCTACGTAGACCTCTATTTCCATATGCATCATGTCATGGAACAACGCCACCATGGCACGCTGATAGGTTGCCCCAGCATTTTTCTGTCCGAAGGCCATCACCTTATAGCAGAACGTTCGCCATAGGGTGACGAAAGTGGTCTTCTCTACATCTTCGGGTGCCATCTTTATTTGATTATATCCCGAGAAACCATCCATAAATGAGAAAAGGGCGAATTTGGCTATATTATCTACCAATATGTCAATGTGAGGTAGGGGAAAATTGTCTTTAGGACTGGCTCGGTTCAAGTCCCGGTAGTCTACACACATTCAAACCTTGCCATCCTTTTTCGGGACTGGGACAACGTTGGCCACCCACTCCGGGTACCGCGCCACAGCTAGGAATCCTGCATCAAATTGCTTCCTTACTTCTTCTTTAATTTTTAACGACATCTCGGGTTTCATTCTTCGTAACTTCTGCTTAACCGGGGAAGACCCAGGATTCAAAGGCAACTTATGCTGCACAATGTCGGAATCCAGACCGGGCATATCTTGATATGACCACGCAAAGACATCTTGATACTCTTTAAGAAGGGTTATCAAGCCTTGGCGGATAGGCGCGGTCATACCGGTTCCTACCTTTACTTCCTTCTTTTCCTCCGTGGTCCCCAAGTTTACCAATTCGGTTTCTTCTTGGTGAGGCTTCATTTCACGTTCTTCCTGAGCGACCAGCCTCTCCAACTCTAGTGACAGGACGTCCTCTTCCTCTTCCTCGTTTATCGTTTGGCTTATATCTCGATCGAAATCGATTGTCAAACCCTCGTTGTTAGGTTCCTCAAAGGATCGACCCTCACATCTATACCAAACAAGACAAAAGAAACAAAAACATGCAAAATGATATGAGAAAAGGTGGTACTGCAAGAACAGATGAAACAAGATCTCTTTGTTTATTTAATAAGGTAGGTTTCACAAAACAAAAGAGAACGGAAATCTATAGGCTCTAATTACATTGAATCGGCGGTATAGACTTCTGACTGGCTTATCACGCGCCAGTTCCCCACTTGGGAATCGGGGTGGCATGGTTGCACAAAACTTGGTGGGTCTTGAGGGAACTCCTCTTCTATCACGGCCACCTCCTCCTCGGACACCATTCCAGCGCTGGTGAAACACTGGCTAATACGGCCGGGCCATACCCTATCCGCCCGAAATCTTGACGGCATGTTCCTCCTCCCCGGCATCCCGGGTTCGTACCCTAATCCATATTTGCATGGATTTCCCTTGATATCGACCACATCGGTATTCCCGAGGCAGTCCTTGCCTAGACCCATTCCGGGCTCAAATCCGTTCCTGAGCATAACACGCGCCACCATTATGGCCGCTTTGGAGAGAGAAGGTAGCGACGGACTTGGTTCCACAGAGGCGCAGCTCACCACCTCAAAGGATTGGAAAGCCGTTTCCAATGATTCTTCCGCCGCTTCTACGTATGGTGCGGAGGAGGGGCAGCTCACCAACATGTCCTCTTCACCCGACACAATCACTAAAAGTCCACCCACTGCGAACTTCAATTTCTGGTGAAGCGTTGAAGGGACCACTCCCAGGGCATGAATCCACGGTCTTCCCAAGAGGCAGCTATAGGCGGGATTTATATCCATTACTTGAAACACCACATTGCAAGTGTGGGGGCCTATCTGAATGGGAATGTCGATTTCACCCATCACTTCCCGCCGAGTACCATCAAAGGCTCGCACCACCATCGAACTTGGTTTTAAACGTGACACACTAAAAGGAAGCTTTTCCAAAGTGGTCTTCGGCATTACATTTAAACTCGATCCATTGTCGATAAGTACCTTTGCGACAACGTGGTCCATACATCTCATCGACACATGTAGAGCCTTGTTATGTCCTTTCCCCTCAACGGGAATCTCTTCTTCCGCAAACGCGATGTAGTTGTTGGTGGTTATATGATTAACGATGCCTTCGAAGCCCTCCACTGAGATATCATGTGCTACATGCGCATCGTTAAGGACCTTCATCAACAGCGCACGATGAGGCTCGGAGTTTATGAGTAGTTCAAGCAAGGAGATCGTTGCTGGAGTTTTATTCAGTTGCTCGACTACCTTAAACTCGCTTTGTTGGATGAGGCAGAGGAACTCATGGGCCTCTTCCAAAGTCACTGTTTTTCCTTGAAGTCCCTCTTTCTTTTCGGCTCCTCTTGCCACGGGAGGATCTACTTCTTTCGAGGGGGTGGCTACATCTGTGGGCTCTTGGACCATGGGTGCTTTCCCTTTAGAGGGCAATTCCGCCGGGTGAGGGGAAGCGAACACCCGACCACTACGGGTTACGCCACTGAGGCCGGTGATGTTGGTTACCTTAGCTGATAGGGAGTCACCTTCGGTTGCCACTCTTTCGCCGGACGCGGGAGGGGTATACTTCCACGGAACGTCCTTATTACTTTGATATGCAAATGGCGTTGGCTTGGGCGCCGCCCGAGGGTATATGGGTGTGGAGCCGGTTCCTTTTCTAGTAAAACATATCACTAGGGCCTTGGGGGTTAGAGGAACCCTCTTCTCTTCCGACTGCATGCAAACTTGTGGTTCTTCCCCCCCTTTATGGACACTTCAAGCTGCCTGTAATCCATGAGCCGCTGAAGCAAATCTTCTATCGCGGGACAGGTTTCCATGTCATGCGACTCCCCGAGGTGAAACAAACATTCATCTCTTTCGCCTCCACCACTGGAGACCATGCACGCCGCTTGCAGTGATTGATAGATGAAGCGCCTAGAAGTAGCTACTTCTCCTAACCTTTTCGTCCGTGGCGGCTCATCCTCTTTAACGGCGTTCACGCTAGTCCCTCCATGACTAGCTAGCGGGTTGGTTTTAACATTTGGGCCTTCCTCCTGAAACGATAGCCAGCCAGCACTAATCAGGTGCTGCACCTTATACTTGAACGGGATGCAGGAGTCAATATTGTGTCCGGGAACTCCACTATGGTACACACACTTGGCACCCGGGTCATACCACTTGGGGTAGGGTGGCTGGAGAACCTTTCCGGGTATGGCCACCACCAAATGATTCTCCAATAATGAAGGCCATAGCTCGGAGTATGCCATGGGAATAGGAGGGAAGTTGTCTTTCGGGTGCTGTGCATATTTATAAGTCGCGCCGGGGGCTGTATTATTAACTGGCCGGGGTGCGGCTGGAGCTGTGCGTTGGGCCGACGCTCTTTCTGCTGCGGGTGGTCCTTTTACTTGAGTCGGGAGGGAGTTCCCGGCTCGGATTAAAAAATTTGGGGGATTGGGCTGGTATGAGCTTTGGATATTTTGGGGTGCTTTCATCCATGTTGGGGCGGTGGTGACTGCGTGGGCATCTCCTTCCTTTTTCCTCGCGCCCACTACTGGGGCTCTTCTGTTGTTGTTGGGGGCCATATTGGCAGCATATTCGAACTTGCCTTTCCGTAGCCCGGATTCAATCCTTTCTCCGGCGAAGACGAGATCCACAAAGTTAGTTGGCATGTAGCCTATCAGCTTTTCATAGTACAATGTGGGTAACGTATCTACCATAATTGTGATCATCTCTCTCTCCGTCATGGGCGGTACGACTTGGGCTGCGAGATCTCTCCATCTCTGGGCATATTCCTTAATGGACTCATGCTCTCGTTTAGCCATACCCTGAAGCTGGTTCCGATCGGGAGCCATGTCTGTATTGTACTGGTACTGCCAAATGAAGGCAGTTGCCAAGTCCTTCCATGATCGGATCTGGGAAGCTTCCAGATTGGTATACCATGCTACAGCTGCCCCGGCCAAGCTGTCTTGAAAGAAATGGACCAACAACTTCTCGTCCGCAGAATACGCCCCCACCTTTCGGCAATACATCCGAAGATGCCCCTTCGGACATGTCGTACCTTTGTACTTATCAAAGTCCGGTACTTTGAACTTGGGAGGGATGACGATGTTCGACACGAGACATAAATCCACTAAATCCGAGAATGGGTAATTGCCGAGGCCCTCGACTGCTCTCAACCTCTCTTCAAGCGCCTCAATCTTTCCCTTATCTTCCGCAAAGGGAACAGATTCTTTTACGCGTGTGGGTGAGGCCGGGGTATGACAGACTATGTTCGGTTGGGGTAGTTCATGCGGGGACGGATCTTTGAGGTGGAGCAGGGGGCCAAGATGGGTATCTCCTTCCCCATCGTCTTGCCCGGGATAGTCTTCATAAGGTGGGAGTTGCCCCACAAAAGTAGGGGCTTGGCTTAACTCTTCCGGGGTGGCACGGGGGGTGAAGTCCGGAGGCAGGCCATAAGGATAAGCTTGCGGATTATCCTTCGACCGAACACGGCCGTGTTTCTGTCTAGGCCCGGATTCAAGGCGGGCTGCAGCACCGGCTCCGCTTCCCTAACTGTACTAGAGGCGGTTGCGGTGGCTTTATCCTCTATGGTTTTCTGAAGTTTTAACATGACCTCTGAGATGGAAGCTATTTGATCTTTTAAGGCCGATAGATCGGCCTTCATTTGTTCCTGCACGCCCTCTTCATTATCCATTTTTATGGATCGAGTGTTATAGGGGTGCTTTGGTGTTTTCTTAGTTATGATGAAATTCCTAAAGAAATAAACAACGGTGAGTATGCTACCAAAACATGAGTATGCAAATGGATGATCGGAGCACTTGGATCCACCCCAAGATTTTTAGATAACGTAATGAGTCCAGAACTTCTCATTTTATAAAAAGAACAAAGCTTTCATCTAGCCAAGATTATACAAAGGTGTTACAAAAGAACCTAACGATTCCTAATTATATGGGCCATCAAATCTATCATGTGCTGACAGTAATTGATTAGCCCATGGATCTCCTCGGGGGCAGTACACACTTCGGCCATGGCTTTTGCTTTGGCTAACAGACGTGGGAGGTCTTGACTTCCATTTAAGGTCAAGGCGAACCTATCCATCCACATAGTCGCTTCTTGATGCAACGCATCAATCACCCTCCCTCTTGCTTCTTTTTCGGCATACACTTATGCAAAATCCTCCACTAGCTTTTGTTCATGGGCCATGGACTGGTTCAATTCTTCCTTGTATTGCCCTATGATAGCTAGCATGCTTTGCTCCATGGCTTCCAAGTGTTGAGCCAAACTCCTTTTGGACCTCGCGCAAGCAACTAACTCTTCTTTTAATATCATGCCATGCACCCGTGACCGATCTCTCTCCTCTCTTCGGAGCTTGAGCTCATTGTTACTACCCCGCAATGCTCCTCGGAATTTCTCTCGGCCATATTCCTCCTTGCGGGCCCTTTTGGTTTCTTGTTCAAGGGCTTTTGCAGTGGCTGCGTTTTCCTCTTGTAACTCGGTGCACTCCTTCCGGATGTGTGTAGCAGCTGACTTGAACTTCTCCTTGGCGAGTCTTGCCTTCCCTAACTCTAACTTTAGAGCTCGGACTTCTTCATCTTCCTCCAGAGCTTCGAAATTCTCCTCATCGATAACTTTCAATTTGGAGAGCCAATCTAACCCTCGCGCATGAATTCTTAGCCATCCATGATAACCTCCAATGACGCCATTTCGGATGCCCCTAAGCTCCTTGTCTTTCTTCAATGGATACCTCCACGCCTTGTGGATTCTTTGTATAACCTTGAGACCTTGCGCGCCTAGATCCCTCACAAGGCAAGGCGAGAGACTTTCTTCAGTTGGCGCTCCCCTCATGGGGTACCCTAGCTGTCTTATGGCGAGTGTGGGATTATAATTAATACAACCCCTAGTCCCTATCAGTGGAACATTAGGGTAGTCCCCACACGAGAAAAGAACTCCTTCCTTGCCTTCCTTCCAACGAGGAAACCAATTGATCGCGCTGCCCCCTATCCCAGCCAAATGTTGGTCCCAATCGACTCTTCCTTTTTTGGCGCATGAGCGATAGCTTTGAAGCGGACACGGGTGTCTCGTGTCTTGTCGGAATAGGTGTGAAATCAACCATACACAGAGAGCGGGTAAATCACAGACAATCCGCGCACTGTTTTTCTCACACCTCCGGTCAAAGGTGTCAAACAAATCTGCCAAGATAGCCACCACTGGACTTTCCTTGCTATGGTGATATGCGAGGAAAGCATCAATGGCGGCTAAGTCTACCAAACCGTCGACGTTTGGGAAGAGGACAACCCCAAAAATCAGCAAGGCTAAAATATCTGCAAACGGGCCCCACTTCTCTTGGCTCGCCATATCCCTTGCCTTTCCTTCCATGTATTTCCGAGGCAAGCCCACTACGCCGTTCCGAGTTTGCTTCGTGCGATCCAACTCCTTTGCTGAATCCCCAACCACAGCCGCAATCTTGCTCAAGGAAGGAAGAAAACCGGAGAAGAGATACGGTTTCCTCCCCCCTAGAGGGCATCCTAATATTTCCTCAAACTCTTCAATAGTTGGGACCATTTGGAAGTCCCCAGACGTGAAACACCTCAACGGCTGGTCATAGTATTGGGCGAAGGATACAACAGCTTCCGTAAATACCTCCGTTGCGGCCAAATCTAGAATCTTTCCGTACACTTTGCGGAAGGCTTGCCTTTGGAGAGGTCCCATCAATCGTCCTAATTCCTTGAGGCTAGTGACATCTAGACTTTTAACCTTGACTTGATAAAACCTTTTGCCGTTTTGATTTGTCCCCATCATTTACCTAAAAATGGGGTGGATCAAGACTCCGACATGAATGATGCAATACGTATGCATGAAACAGGAGGAAAACAACACAAAGGGGGAATTCACACACACGAGACCACAGAGATCCAATTTTAATGCTACGTTTGGGCATGATGGCGCCTCGACGTAGCATTAAAAAGGTTATGTATTACTCTAAAGAAACCAACACCACTAGCAAAAACTATAAACTAGTGCTATTTATCAAAATATGCATGAGAACAAATGGCACGGAGCGTGTTTGCTCTTTGCCCCTATTTGGGAACCTATAGGACAATATCTAGGGGTCTCTAATAACTACTCCCCAACAATTCATAACTCACACGGCTGTTTTCTAGAGGTATCATCACTGAAGATAATAATATTGTGGCGGTATGGAATACCAGCGACAACATATTATAAAGAGAGAAAGCTCTAGATGAGGTTTCACTATTATCAAGCAAGTCGGAGACCTAGCATGATGATAGATTCACCTCCACTCCTTAACTCAAAACCCGTGGGTGCTTAGAATGCAGTGTAAATAATGCAAAATAGACAACAGTTTATTTACATTTTACACAGTTCAATGAAAGCACACACAAAGTTTCACTATTCCACAATTCCTAAGATAGGCCTAACTCACAAAAGTCCCCAGTGGAGTCGCCAATTGTCGCAACGTGCCCTTCGCGGGCGAGCGAGGGCGAGGCTCACGGGTGCGCTTTCCAAAGGAGGAAAGATGCGCGGAGTCGCCACCAACGTTTATTTGTGGAAAACGTCAAGAAAACCGAAGGAAACTGGTCAAAATGAAAATTCTAAGTTCGGGAGTTGTATTTACGCTTGAGGAAGGTATTAGCACCTCTCACGTTTTTCTCAAAGGACAATAGCCTATTTTTTAGAATTGTGGAAATTGTGTTACCTTAACTTTATTTATTTTTATTTTTTGAGGTCGACAAAAGCGGGGCTCTTGCTCCTACGCACCCTCCATCGAAGAGGAAATCAGACCTACGTAGTTCTTCCTTATGCGTGAATCAAGTGGTTCTTTTTACTTGAATGGTGATCATTTTAAGGCGTTGGACCTTAAAAATGATCCATTTTACTTAGTAAGAAACAGAAATGATAAACTTTCAAAATCCTATTTTTGTGGACGAGCTTGACTAGGCGAGTTGATTTTAGCCTTAGTTTCACTTTAGTTATTAATCAATTCAATTAAGAATGAGAAATCCCAAAGAGAAAACGTCCGATTGATTTTTTCGCTTTACTTTACTAAAAGGTATTTTTTCATTATTATATTATTATTTTACCTCTTTTTTGATTTCCAACGTGGTTACGGCACGACCGAACGGTCGGAATTCATTTTAACCGAAATCAACGGATGATACAGTTCAAACGATCGGTGGAAATTTATTTTATTTTTAGATTAAGCGAGAAATGACTTAAATAAATGGCTTAAGCACGTCAAAAAGGGGTATAAAAAGCGAATGAAAACGAGAATAAAAATACATGAAACAAAATGTGGACCACCACGGGTACATAGAATGAATTGAAAAGCTTGGTTTGAGGTACTTGCCCGTTGAAGACTGAAGAAAACGAAGAACGATCGATGAATCTTGAAAAACGGTCGAGAATCTTCGCGTAATTACTCACGGAAATGTTACGGAAGCGCCTCGGCTTGGATTTTCTTCACGGAACTAATTTTCCTCAGCTATTTCGAGAGAGAGAGAAGTGCCTAAGGGGCTGAACCCTTTTCTTCTTCACTTCTCCCCCTATTTATAGCAAAATAGGGGAGAAGCTTGCCGCCCAGCTCGCCCAGGCGAGCAAGGTTGCTTCCTCCAGAAGCAACAGCCTTCTGGAGGAATCTTCTGGAGGGCCCAAGTGAGCCTGGTTGCTATTTGTACCCCCCCTTTTTACTAAATGCACCCCTTCTATTTTTTTTGTGATTCTTTTTCCGTAATGTTACGAAACTTTACGAATTTCGTAATGATACTTATTTTTCTTCCGCAAGGTTACGAATCCTTACGGATTATGTATTTACTCATTTTTAGCTTTCGAAGAAGTTATGGAAACTTACGGATTGCGCAAAAACACCTCTTTTCGACTTCCGCCACATTACGGAATTTCACGGATCGCGCAAGCCTACTTCCTTTAGATTTCTGAGACGTCTCGGGACTTCATTTATTGTGCAACAAAGGACGCCAAGTATCTCAAAGCGGCTAACCAAAGGTTGCACGTCATCAAGTAATAATCCCCGGACGAAATTAGGGTATGACAACGGATTTGATTTGCCTACCTTTAGCTAACCTAGATGTGATCTTGGGGATGGATTGGTTATATACTAACCATATCTTTCTAGACTGTAAGGAGAAGATGCTAGTGTTTGGTGGAGATGTAGTTCCAAGTGAACCATTGAAAGGGGATGCGGCCAACGAAGGAACGGGGAATGTTCAAACTTACATGGTGTTGTTCTCTATGTATGTGGAAGAGGACGCTGAAGTTAGTAGTATACTAGTGGTGTCGGAATTTCTGGAAGTTTTTCCTGACGACATTTGTGAATTACCACCAGAGAGGGAAGTGGAATTCATTATTGACTTGGTGCCTGGGGCGAATCCAGTGTCGATCACGCCTTATAGAATGTCTCCGGTAGAACTAGCAGAGGTGAAGGCACAAGTGCAGGATCTTTTGAGCAAACAATTTGTTCGTCCAAGCGCATCACCGTGGGGAGCGCTGGTCTTGTTGGTTAAAAAGAAGGATGGAAGTATGAGAATGTGTGTAGACTACCGGCAGCTAAACAAGGTCACTATCAAGAACAAATATCCTCTACCAAGGATAGATGATTTGATTGACCAATTGAGGGGAGAGACGGTATTTTCGAAGATAGATTTGCGATCTGGGTATCATCAAATCCGAGTTAAGAAGGAAGATATCCCAAAGACTGCGTTTCGGACTCAGTATGGGCACTACGAGTATTTAGTCATGCCATTTGGGGTGACTAATGCTCCTGCCATCTTCATGGACTATATGAACCGTATATTCCATGATTACTTGGATCAGTTCGTGGTTGTGTTTATTGATGATATCCTAGTGTATTCGAGGAATAAGGAAGAGCATGCGAAGCACTTGAGGATTGTGTTGCATATCCTGAGGGATAGGAAGTTGTTCGCCAAATTGTCGAAATGTGAATTTTGGTTGGAGAAATTGTAGTTCTTAGGGCACGTGATTTCTAAGGACGGGGTTGCGGTGGATCCGAACAAGGTGGAGCCGGTTATGGAGTGGCAACAACCGACAACTCCAACGGAGGTTCAAAGTTTCTTGGGGTTAGCTGGCTATTATAGAAAATTCATTGAGGGATTTTCTAAATTGGCATTGCCCCTAACTAAATTGACTCGTAAGAATGAGAAGTTTGTCTGGAATGAGAAGTGTGATCAAAGTTTCCAAGAGTTGAAGAGGCGGTTGACGACAGCTCCAGTGTTAATTTTGCCCGACCCTAAGAGAACATTTGAAGTGTATTGCGATGCAAGCGGGCAAGGTTTGGGGTGTGTGTTGATGCAAGAGGGAAGAGTAGTGGCTTATGCTTCACGTCAATTACGTCCTCATGAAGTTAACTATCCGACCCATGACTTGGAACTAGCAGTGGTGGTGTTTGCCTTAAAGATTTGGAGGCATTATTTATACGGTACTCGTTTTGAAGTTTTCAGTGATCACAAGAGTCTCAAATACTTGTTCGATCAGAAGGAACTCAATATGAGGCAACGAAGATGGATGGAGTTCCTCAAGGATTATGATTTTGGTCTTTCCTACCATCCAGGAAAGGCTAATGTAGTAGCCGATGCGCTAAGCCGGAAGTCCTTACATGTTGCGACTATGATGAGTTTGGAGCAGAGATTGATAGAAGAGTTCTGAGATTTGAATCTAGCAATCGAGATACGACCCAAGAGCTTATTTGTGGGAGCGTTGCAGATCACCAATGAATTCATAGATCACATACGCGAGGCTCAAGAGGATGACCCGTTTTTGTAAGGCAAGGTGTTAGATGTAATGGGGGATAAGGGTGTGGAGTTTGAGAAGGACACAACCGGGTTAATTAGATTTAAGGGGAGGATATGTGTGCCATCTTTAGATGATTTGAGAGTTAAGATCTTGGAAGAAGCGCATAAAAGTCGTCTTAGTTTCCATCCAGGAATGACTAAGATGTACCAAGATTTGAAGAGAAGTTTTTGGTGGCATGGTATGAAGAAAGATGTAGCTGAATATGTAGCGAGGTGTTTGACATGTCAAAAGGCTAAGGCTGAGCACCAGCGACCATCAGGAGAATTGAAGCCATTGGAAATTCCGGAATGGAAATGGGAGAGCATATCTATGGATTTTGTATCTAGTTTACCTAAGACTAGTCGGGGACATGATGCTATATGGGTCATAGTAGATCGACTTACCAAATCTGCTCATTTTATTCCAGTGAATATGAAGTATAGAATGGAGAAGCTAGTGGAGTTGTATATTAAGGAAGTAGTAAGGTTGCATGGAATTCCTTCCAGTATTGTATCCGACAAGGATCCGAGGTTCACTTCGCGATTTTGGACAAGTCTACATGAAGCCTTGGGGACAAAGCTAAAGCTTAGTTCAGCTTATCATCCTCAAACAGATGGTCAGACTGAACGAACCATTCAGACTCTAGAGGATCTACTTCGGGCGTGTATTATAGAGCAACAAAGTAGCTGGATGGATTGTTTGCCATTGATTGAGTTTACTTACAACAATAGCTACCAAGCCAGTATTGGTATGGCTCCTTTTGAAGCTTTATATGGGCGAAGGTGAAAAACTCCTATTTGTTGGTACGATGATGGAGAAGCAGTACTTCTTGGACCTGAAATGCTACAACAGATTAACGAACAAGTGAAGTTGATTCGAGAGAAGATAAAAGCATCTCAGGATAGGCAGAAAAGCTATTATGATAGAAGGAGGAAGCCACTAGATTTTCAGGAAGGAGAACATGTGTTTTTGAAGGTTTCTCCCATAACCGGGGTCGGAAGAGCTCTCAAATCTAGGAAGTTGACACCCAAGTATCTAGGTCCGTATCAGATTTTGAAGAAGGTTGGGCCTGTAGCTTATCATATCGCCTTACCTCCGAGTTTATCAAATTTGCATCCTGTGTTTCATGTCTCTCAACTGAGACGGTACAACCCGGATCCATCACATATACTTGCAGTGGACGAGGTACAGGTGAAGGATAACCTCACCTATAAAGCACAACCTCAGAAGATCACTGACTGAAGAATGAAGTCGTTGAGAGGGAAGGAGATCGCGTTGGTGAAGGTGCAGTGGGGAACTGATGAGGGTGATTCTACATGGGAGTTGGAGGATAGGATGAGAGAATTGTACCCAAGTTTGTTCATAGAGTAGTTAATTTCGGGGACGAAATTCCTAAAAGGGTGGGAGTATTGTGACATCCTGGAAATTTCTACTCGGAATTTTTGGAAACGATGTATTTTGAATGATTATATATATATATATATATACATATAAGTATTATTCAGTGTATATGCATATATGTTCTTGGTAGAAGTAGGAATAGTGGGGGCAAGATACGCGGGTTAGGCTAATTAAGGAAGAGAAGTCCATAACTGGGAGGTTATGGGTTAATTCTTAATTAATTAGTTTAAAAATCATCGTTTTGCGTATGACTTAAAATTTAGCAAAACCAACCTCTGAACCACGCTCGGGGTCTTATTCTGAGTGTTTTGATATATATATTGATTACTTTCGAAAACTGGCCCCGACGGATGCAGAGAAACGCGAGGAACTGGAACCAGAGAAACGGCACGCAAACCGAGGCAGGATTTTAGCGTTTCAAAGGTCAGATTTCTCTCACTTTTTGTGGCTGAGTATGGGTCACAATCAAAAGAGAAAGTGGGCCCTTTTTGCTCCACTCAAATGGAGACATGTGGCATAGCTTAAATAAAATAATAAGAAAAGAGGAAAAAGCTTTTTTTAAAAACCAAAAAGCAACTCTCTCTCTCTCCTCACTCAGCCCCACATTTTCAGAAGCTCTCTCTCCCTCTCCCTCGCGTTGCTTTTCTTTCTCCCTCATTCTCCATTGAAGCTCCAAACAAAGCTTCAACCTTTGGTGCCCATTTCTGCTCCAAATCGCGAAAGGAGGGCATTTTCGGATTCGTGAAGCGCGTCTCTACGTGTGGGATTCAAAATTTCAGGTTTAGGTGGACTTTCTTTCTCTCTTGCTTTTCGTGGGTATGGGGTTTTGGGAGATATGATGGGTAGTTTTGCTAGTTTTCTGCTTCATGATAGTTATTTGTGAAGAAACTTGTTGAAAACATGTTGAACTTGCCATGTTTGGATGAGTTAAACATACCCATTCTGTTTTAGGGTTTTCATGATAATGCTTGTGAGGTTTATGTGCTGAAATTGCTTATGGAAAACTGTTAGAGATGAAGGGTAGAGTTAACCTAGGGTTAGAAAGTGAGAATGTGGTGTTATAAGTGGAAAAAGAGTGAGGCTTTGAGAGTTGGAAGGTTAAATCTGGACTCTGTGGTAAATGGAGGTTAAAATGAGTTAATCCTAGCTTTAAATGCCATTTAGAACATGTGAGAAAGGTTAGGCTGAGCTAGAGAGAAAAACAAATGACCAAAGTGAACAAAGAGCCATTTCTAGGGTAAATTGGGTGTTGAGGAGTCAAATTTTGATTCAGTGAAATTTTAGGTGTAAATCCAGTTTGAACAAGTTTAAATTGATGTTATGGACTTGTGTAAGGTGAGAGTTTGCTTCAAATTTACCTCATTCTCAATTTCACTTCTCAAACCTAGAAAATCCATTAAATTGAGGGGTTTTGGACACCTAGATTTTGTGTTGCTGTGTTTTGAAGCTTGACTTTGGTTTAGACATGACTGATACATGATTTGGGACTTGTAGGATTTGATTTGGGCAAGATTGGATGAGGGGAAGTGTGGTTTTCGAAATCTGCACTTTATGCAGAATTTTGCTATGAAATTGTGCAGCAGAATTTTGCATAAGTGCAGAAAAATGCTATGTTTTGCTGGTTGTGGAAAAAGTGGTGCAGGATGAGTTCTGGATGTTTGCTAGCAGATCCCAACAGTAAAAATGTAGGCTTATGTACTAGAGACTTCCAGTAAAATTTTAGAGTCAATCCAATGGTTAACGAATTGGAACGAAGGAAATGTTACTGGGGTCTTTAAGTGGGAAAAGCTATGATTTTGGTTGGTGTTTTGGGCAGAGTTTTCTGCCTTTGCCCTGTTTTCTTGGCTGTGATAGTTTGTGCTGTTTGAATGTTGAATTACTTGGATGTTAGGGAAGCTTGGGAGGATTGATGGGGACCTGGTGTTGAGAGAAACGAGGATATGGGCTACGTGGGAGTACGTGAGCTCAGTTGGAGGTGGGCAATAGGGGATGGTGGGTTTATGCGCGATTTGTGGATGTGGAAAACTTGTTGTGCACCATCGCCCGACCGCCACCTAGTACCACATGTGATGGGTACCTCATAATCCTACAAGCTTGAGATGAGGAAGTGTAGAAGGGTGAAACTTCCTGCTTTTATTCGTTGACCACAGAGTGGTACCTGGAGATATGTCGCGGGGGTCAGGAGACCTTGGGGACGTCAGGTGGGGTGCTATTGCCCAAAACCAAGCTTGACCAATCCCGACCCAACCCGGGCATAGTCAGTCAGTGAGAACCTGTGATGTACCTAAACAGGCGAGCTCCTGGCAGTCAACAGATAAAAGGAACAAAGACCACAAAGCAAGGAGGCTTGTGTGGTGGCTAGCCAGGTGTGAATCTGTGTGATATATGGGATATGGGCTTTGGTAATCGATTACCAAGGGTGGGTAATCGATTACAAGGCTTAAAAATGAAGACAGGAGACTAAGATGGTCTCTGGTAATCGATTACCAAGGGGTGTAATCGATTACCAGGCTTGAAAACGAGGTCAGGAAGCTAGGAGGGCTTCTAGTAATCGATTACCAAGGGGGTGTAATCGATTACCAGGCTTAGAAATGAAGGTAACAGGTTGTGGAGGCCTCTGGTAATCGATTACCAGTCTGTGTAATCGATTACACAGAGGAATGGGTCACTGGTAATCGATTACCAGCTATGTGTAATCGATTACACAGTGCCTTTTTTAGGTTTTCATGTCCTGAAGCTGTGTGATTCAAGTTTGGCCTCTGGTAATCGATTACCAAGGCTGTGTAATCGATTACCAGAGATGAAAAGCCTTAAGATACCCCTTTTACTTGCATGTAGTGGTTATGAGACGAATTATGTGCGGCGCAGTTAGATTTTCGTGAAAGAGTCTACCCCTTTCTTTTCCTTCTTGTAGATCGTGATGGCGGTGCAGCTAATCCATGATCGAGTGGAGATGGAGTGCCTAGAGGGAGCTTGGGAGACCCTCGAAGGCAACACGAGGTGCCAATTTCGGGGCATGATTCGATTTACGGCTACTTCATTGGTGCATCCAGATGAACCCGCGCGCACGCTTCAGGGTACTGTGGAGTGGATACTACCCACGCCTACACCATATCGTCTAGTGGAGCCAGTCCAAGTGATCGAGGTAACGTCATCCGAGGAAGACCCAGAGGAGGATCTCGAGGAGCTACCTCCTGAGCCTACTGTGGATGCTCTTGACTTTCTAGAGGGTGATGAGGACCCACTTCCTGAGGTGGATTCTCCCGAGGACGTCATGTCGGCATCTGAGGCAGACTCTACGGAGGATAGTGGCCCTGGAGAGATGGCGATCAGCGGAGGCTCTTCATCCTAGCAGACAGCTCTTCGGACTAGTTTTATATACTTTTTGAAGGTGGGTGTATCTAGGACTGACTGTTAGGTTTACTCTTTTGTTTTGTATGGGTAGACCTGTTGTATAGGAATCTGATGATTGTATACATGTGGCTGAAGCCATCACTGTGGACACCTTTGCTCTGGATGACACTATGTATTTTGTAAAACTCCCATATTTTGGACAGCTTTAAATGATGAATGTATTTATGATCAATCTTGTTATTTGAGAAGAAAGCATTAGCAACTTTATTTGTAAAAGAGTTTAGCGACCGTATTTTATTCTTTTATTTTCACGTGACGACCTAAATTAATGGCTGGTACATTCTTCCTTTTGAAACAACAAAATAGTTTAGAGATTATGAGCGGTAAGAAAGAAATGACTCCGAATAGAGTTGTGAACTGGCCATTCAGGACTCTATAGTGAGGATTTTCCTTCTAAACCTAGTTATGGTGAAAAGAGAAAGAAATGAAAAAGAAAAATAAGAAAAAAAATTTACCATGATTTTTGTTATTTAAATCATTACTATTAAACCAGTCATTATTTTGGGGACGCCACAATTGGTGGTATCAGAGCAAAAGTTGGATCCTAGTGAACCTGTTATGGTCTTGCTGTGTGAATGTTGTGTATCTCTGAAACTTGGAAGTAGGTTTCGGGGAGTGACGTTAAGTCACACATTGTGTGTATTTCTGCCTTGTTGTTTTGAGCATGAATGTGTGACTGATTCATAGGATTGTTGTGTGTATAAGTATGTATAAAGAGAAGGATATTGTTGTAACTGGCATAGCCTGTGTGGTACACTCTCTCATTAGGATTTCTTGGGTACTAATAGCTTCCCTACAGGTTAGGTATGGCAGGACGTGGTAGGGATCAGAACTGTGATGTCCTCGACCGCATCACAGATGTGCTGGAAACTCTGGTACAGGAATGTGATGTGGAGCCGGCGGAGTATCAGGGACTCATGGCTTTCCGTAAGAACCACCCGCCAAAGTTCAGTGGAGACGCCACAGATGGCCCAGACGTGGGTAACTAGCATGGTTAGAGAATTAAGCATTTCTGAGGGGATGCTTAGGCGCTTTAATTGGTCCATGGTCTTTGGCACTTGCTTTTGGCCGTGATCATAGGTCATACGAGACAAGAAATAGAGTAACTGTGGCCAAGTGTACTAGGGGGCTGTCACCTGGTAGGGAACACCTTTGGGCTCCCAGGCTGATCACCTATGGGAGGAGGGCTGTTACGTGCACAATCGGGTGGTCTCGAAAAACTCAGCACAATTCCCTAAGTGAGAGTGTCGTGTGGACACGCTTAGGCTATTTCCTGAGATTTGGTTGTTGTTGGTACGTACCACGTTGCATCTGAGTGTTGAGTCAGGTGCATGCATCATTTTGTGTAGTCTTGATTGGGTCCATGGATGGATGATGAGTAATTGTTGAATGTGGATGATGAATATTTGTTGGATATGAGTGTTGAATAATGATTGTTGTGTATGCTCATCATGTTTTCCTATGTTCCTTGCTAATTGTGGTTATTTGGAATTGGTATTGGTTCTTTTTATAATGAACTCACCCTTGCAATTTTGTATCGTGTGGTTGATACTTGTGATGATCACGAACCTTGTTCGTGGGAGCAGAATGACAGTGGTAGGGTGCAGGGAGTAAGATTCTGGTGAGGAGCCGCCGAGCCGACGTGATTTACGTTGGCGTTATTTTGGGAGAGAGTTGTGTTTTGTAATCAACTCCTCCATAGTTGGTTTTTAAGTTTTATTTTGTTAAGTTAAAGATGTAAAATTAGGATTTTAATTATATATATGAACATATTTAATTTCCCCTATGTGTATGACATGTACTGAATTATTGTTTCTATGTAATTATGCATATTCACTTAAGTAATAGCGTGTTATTGGATGAATTTATGTTGTGACAAAATCACTTCTATTTTCATAAGAAAAACATTAAGGGAGTTCTTTTTATAAAAATTGAAATTATCAAATATTAGAGTGTGGATACCGTAGCGACGAGGCGGGTCGTTACATATATGGTCAAGAAGGATTCCATAGTCAGAGAGTTGTTGCTTCATCCATAAAATCTATGCACAACAACTGCCGGCAAAAATATATTTCGTTTCTGCAATGGATAAAGCAACATTATTTTGTTTCTTACTATGCCAAGAGACTAGAGCAGATCCAATGAATTGACAAGTTCCACTTGTGCTCTTTCTATCTGTTTTAGAACCGACAAAGTCTGAATCAGAGTATCCTATTAAGGTGCATGTGGAATTCCTAGGATACCATAAACCTATATTCATAGTGCCTAACAAATATCTTATGATTCTTTTCACGGCACTAAGATGTGACTGTTTGGGATTTGATTGAAATCTATCACACATACACACACTAAACATTATATCAGGTCTGCTAATGGATAAATAAAGAAGGGATCCGATCATACCTCGGTATTGCTTAACATCTATTGACTGATTGGTTTCATCTTTATCTAAATAGCAAGAAGTGCTCATTGGTGTAGCCATGTGCTTAGCATTTTCCATCCCGAATCTATGAATTAACTCTTTGCAGTACTTGGATTGATTGACAAAAATTCCAGTCTTGGTTTGTTTAATTTGTAATCCAAGAAAGAAATTAAGTTCTCCCATCATTGACATTTCAAACTCACTTTGCATGTCATGAGAGAATTCCTTGCGCAATAATTCATTAGTAGATCCAAAAATAATATCATCAACATAAATTTGAACCAATAAAATATTATGTAATTTTGTCTTTATGAAAAGAGTAGTATCTACTTTGCCTCTAGAGAAATCCTTTTTTAAAAGGAACTTACTCAGACGCTCATACCAAGCCCTTGGGGCTTGCTTTAAGCCATATAAAGCCTTTTTTAATCTAAAAGCATGATTAGGCTTGTTTGAGTTTTCAAATCCAGGGGGTTGATCTACATATACTTCCTCTTGAATAAATTCATTTAAGAATTCACTTTTTACATCCATTTGATAAAGCTTAAAGTCCATTATGGATGCATAGGCTATTAACATTCTGATAGCTTCTAATCTAGCAACTGGAGCATATGTTTCCTCATAATCTATCCCCTCTTCTTGATTATATCCTTTGGCGACTAATCTAGCCTTATTTCTAATAACTATGTCATTTTCATCTGATTTATTTCTAAACACCCATT
Organism: Glycine max; assembly: GCF_000004515.6. Classification (NCBI taxonomy): domain Eukaryota; kingdom Viridiplantae; phylum Streptophyta; class Magnoliopsida; order Fabales; family Fabaceae; genus Glycine; species Glycine max. The sequence goes on from NC_038242.2 coordinate 30,123,546, forward strand.
TTGTCCCAATGATTGGGTAGTTTTCAGGTTTCTCAACTAACTCCCAAACATTATTTCTTTCAAATTGGTTTAGTTCTTCCTGCATAGCTATTATCCAATTTTCATCTATTATGGCTTCATTTAAATTTTTAGGTTCAATCATAGATACAAAAGCCATGTTATTACGTAAATCTTTGAGAAAGTGTCTAGCTGTTACCCCTTTTGAGATATCACCAATAATGTTGTCAAGGGGATGATCTCTTGAAGCTTTCCACTCTCTTGGAAGATCATTATTTGCTTTGACTTCTACTGGAGGATCTTCATTGCTTCCTTCTCCTTTTCCTTTAGAATCTTCTCCATGAATATGCATTTGTTCTAAAGATTCTACAATATCATCTAAAATATCCTTTCTTGGAGAAATAGCATTAGACTCATCAAAGGAAACATGAATCGATTCTTCAATTGTCATTGTTCTCTTATTATATATTCTATAAGCTTTACTATGCAAAGAATAACCAAGGAAAATTCCTTCATCTAATTTAGCATCAAACTTTCCTAAGTTTTATTTTCCATTGTTTGATACAAAACACTTGCAACCAAAAACATGAAGATATGAGATGTTTGGTTTCCTACCATTGAACAGTTCATATAGATTTTTCTTTAAAATGGGTCTTATTAAAGCCCTATTCATGATATAGCATGCAGTATTAACAGCTTCAGCCCAAAAATATTTTGGAAGAGGAGTATCATTTAATAAAGTTCTAGCAATTTCTTCCAAAGACCTATTTTTCCTTTCAACAACTCCATTTTGTTGAGGGGTTCTAGGTGCAGAAAAGTTATGTTCAATGTCATGCTTATCACAAAATAAATCAAATTCTTTATTTTCAAACTCACCCCATGATCACTCCTAATAGATATAATTTTGAGATTTTTCTTATTTTGAATAACTTTTGCAAGTTTCCTAAATGCATGAAATGCATCATTCTTATGAGTGATAAATAGTGTCAAAGTATATCTAGAATAATCATCAACAATGACAAGTGCATAATAGCTTCCACCAAAACTCATAATTCTAGAAGGACCAAACAAATCCATATGTAACAATTGCAATGGTTGAGTAGTTGAAACAATGTTTTTGGATTTGAATGAAACTCTAGTTTGTTTTCCCTTTTGGCATGCATCACACAGTCTATCTTTTTCAAATTTTAGTTTAGGTAAACCAACAACTAAATCTTTTGAAATTAATTTATTTAAGTGTTCCATGTTTATGTGAGCAATTTGTTTATGCCATAGCCATGGATCATCATCTTTGCTAAAAAAAACATTGATTATTATCTAGTTTTTGACTTAAGTCTATCATATAAACATTGTTGACTCTAAACCCTATATGCTTTATATTAGTATCATGTTTATGTTCAATGAGACATTTTTTAGAATCAAATGATACTAGATAGCCTTTATCGCATAATTGACTAACACTAAGCAAGTTGTGCTTAAGGCCTTCAACAAGTAGAGCATTTTCAATGGAGTTTGAAGAGTTTGTACCTATTTTTCCAACTCCAAGAATTCTACCTTTGTTGTTGTCACCATAAGTTACATGCCCGCTTTTCTTGGGAGAGATATGTGTGAACTTTGATGCATCTCCCGTCATATGTTTTCAGCACCCGCTATCTATGTACCACTTTTTCCTCAATGTTTCCTACACGATTAACATTGTGACTTAGGTACCCAATTTTTATTGGGTCCTTGAGTGTTAGTGTGAACAATGGATCCTTTTGGGACCCAACTCATCTTAATGTTGTTACAATTTTTCTTAAAATAGCATGTAGATGTTTCATGTCCTTTTCTTCCACGATAAAAACATGTAATGAAAGGAGAATTATATTTTTGTAAGGAAGAAAAGAAACTTTTGTAAAACTTTTGTTGTTTGTCTGGTTTGTATCCAATTCCTTCTTTATCAAGAATACATCTTTGATTTCCTAATATGACATCTAGGTTATTCTTGCCAATAGAAAATTTTGCAAGTGATTTTTTCAAATTTATAATTTCTTCTACATATTTGCTACAACATTTACATGAATTTACTTTTTCATTAGTCATAGTAGAAACATGAACTTTATCACTAGATTTAGAGATTGAAACTTCAGTTTTAAGAAGATCTATTTCTTTGTTTAATTTTGAAATTTCTTTCTATATATCTGAAATTGTTTTCTTAGATGAAGAAACAAGTTTTGCTAGTTTAATTGATTCACTATGTAATTCAGCAAATGCATCTTATAACTCATCAAAAGAAATAGATTTGTTAGAAGATGTTACCTCTTTGTCGCTTTCATAGTTTTTGCCCATTAGACATAGATTAATCATTTCTTTTTTAGAATAATCAGATGATTCTAAGTCGTTATCATCCCATGTGATGTAGGCCTTCTTTATCTTCTTTTCTCCAATAGTCTTCTTTTCAGACTTCTCTATTCTTTTCTTAAAGATTGGACAATCAGCCCTCAGATGTCCAGGTTGATTGCACTCAAAGCATTTTGGAGTTTGAAATGACTCTTCAGTCCATCTTTTAGGTTTGAAATTTTGTCTTCTTTGATTTCCTCTCATTCTAATAAATTTTTTGAATCTTTTGACAAAGAGGCTAAGATCTTCATCTTCATCTAAGTCAATTGAATCTTCTATGTCAATTTCCTCTTGGATTGAAGATGACGCTTTAAGAGCAATTCCCTTCTTCTTCTTATCATTTTCTTCATGTTAATTTAGTCTTTGCAAGTCCATCTCATGTTCCTGTAATTTTCCAAATAGTGTAGCAAGAGACATAATAGACAAATCTCTAGATTCTGTGATGGTTGTTACCTTGGTTGCCACTCTCTACTTAGACATCTTAACACTTTATTTATGAGATCCTCGTTTAGAAATATTCTTCCTAATGATGCAAGATGATTAACTATATGTGGGAATCTTTTCTGCATATCTTGTATACTTTCATTTGTCTTCATCCTAAATAATTCATACTCATGAGTTAAAGTAATTATCCTAGATCGTTTGACATCAGTTGTTTCCTCATGTGAAACTTGTAGAGTGTCCCACATATCCTTAGCACTCTTACAATTTGAAACCCTAAAGTATTCATCCATTCCTAGGGCAGAAGTAATGATGTTTTTAGCCTTTAAATTGTACTGCACTAATCTTCTTTCATCTTCAGTCCACTCTTCTCTAGGTTTTTCTATTGTTGCATTTCCAGCCACCATGGTGGGTACATAAGGTCCTACTTCTATTGCTTCCCAAATGTTTAAGTCTATTGCCTCAATGAAGATTTGCATTCGGGTTTTCCAATAGTGGTAACCCTCTCCATTAAAAATAGGAGGCCTATTTATTTAATTTCCTTCTGGGAATAAGAAGTTTGCAGAGGCCATTATTCTTGAAGCTTCTAAACTTTATACAAGAATGAAGCTCTAATACCACTTTTTAGACAAGTGGCCTCAGATATCTTAAGAAGGGGGGTTGAATTAAGATATCACAAACTATCCCCTAATTAAAAATTCTACTTTGATTTTAACCCAAGTTCCCTTAAAGATAGATTTCTAAAAGATGATTCAAAATAACCAATCTGAATGTAAATGTAAAGCAACAATAAATAAAAGAGATTAAGGGAAGAGAAAGTGCAAACTCAGTTTTATACTGGTTCGACCACACCCTTGTGCCTACGTCCAGTCCCCAAGCAACCCACTTGAGAGTTCCACTATCTTATAAAACACCCTTTACAAGTTCTAAACCACACAAGGACAACCCTTCCTTTGTGTTCAGATTGGTTAAGAGACATTCAGTCTCTTAATCCCTTTTCAGATGTAAGAAGAAGAGAAGAAGAAATCTCTCTTGAAAGAGATAGATTGAACAATGGAGCACTCAAATAATTCCTTATTGAATTGCAAGTGTTTTGGCCAAGGAATGTTTTAGAGGATAAGACAATTTTTCTTTTGAGAGGATAAGACTTTTTGTTCAGAAAAACTCTAAGCAAATTCGTGTTCCAAGTCACATATAAATAGACCTTTGATGGCCATTCAAAAACCATTTGAACTGATGTGACTCTTGGAAATTATTTTCTGAAAATCTCCTCTGGTAATAGATTACAAGCTTAAAATTTGAATTCTAATTGTTATAAAATGTTCAATAACTACTGGTAATCGATTACCATCCATGTGTAATCGATTACTGGGTGTAAAATTTGAATTCAAATTTCCAATAGTTGTTATAAATAGTTTTAACTGCTAGTAATCGATTACAATCCTTATGTAATTGATTACATGTTTTCAAAAACATGTAAAAACATTTTAAAAGCATTTCAGTAAGTATTTTGGCCACTGGTAATCGATTACATCCTCTAGAAATCGATTACCAGAGAGTAAATCTCTTGTAAAAACATTTTAACTCATATTCTTTGGCCAAACCTCTTGCTGTTTCAACTTGGAATTCCCTTCCTAAGTCTCTAGAGATTATCTTGATCATATATCTTGAATTTCTTGGATTCTTGTCTTGAATTAACCTTGAGAAGCGTATAATCCTCTTGAATTAAACTTGAGAAGCGCATGATCCTTGGGCATCATCAAAGCATCAAAGTCTTTGCTTCTACAGTCTTTAAGAGGGTATTCTTGGAGAAATACTTTCCTTAGGATGTTAGGAACAAGAAAGAGATGGAGTTTTTAGAGCTCAAGTAGGGAAACATGACTATAGCTGAGTATGCAGCCAAGTTTGAAGAGTTGGTGAGGTACTTTCCCCATTATCAAGGGAGGGATGGTGAAAGCTCCAAATGTGTGAAGTTTCTGAACGACTTGCAACCTGAAGTGAAGCAAGCTGTGAATTACCAGGGTGTTCGTCAGTTTCCACTCTTGATTAACATGTGTCGAATTTGGGATGATGACTCTCGAGACAAGGTGAGCTATTATAAGAGTATAGGTCCAATGAAGAACAAAAAGAATGGACCTCAACATCGAGGAAAGCCATACTCAAACCCTCCTAAGCAATATGGTAACCGCCCCAACAATCAGAAGACTATTGCCATGGGATTTGCGGGTGGAGTGGTAGCAAACCCAATACCTTCCCGACTCATATCACTTGTTACAGATGTAGTAAGCCGGGGCACATCTCCTCGAATTGCCCTAATAAAGGCATAACATGTTTTAATTGTAGACAAAAAGAGCATTTTCAGAAAGATTGTCCACATCCCAAGAAGGAGCAAAATGGTGGGGGCCTGAATGACCAAATTGGACATCAAAAGGCCACTAGAAAAGTCTTTACCCTTAATAGTGCTGAAGCTTCGAAATCCAAAGATATAATCCAAGGTACATGTTTCATAAATGGAATTCCTTTACTTGTGCAATTTGATTTCGGTGCAACCCATTCTCTTATATCCTATTCATGTGTAGGGAAACTTAAGTTTTCTGTGTCTTCTTAAAATAAAGATCTGGTTGTAGAAACCCCAACTAGTGGTTCTATGTTAACTTCTAATGTGTGTTGTCCTGTGGAAATTTCTGGTAGAACCTTCTTTATTGATCTGATTTGTTTGCCTTTGAGCCAGATTGATATTATTCTTGGTATGGACTGGTTATCTTGCAACCATGTCTTGTTAAACTGTTTTGATAAAATTGTGGTGTTCAATGATTTTGGAGTAAGTAAGGATATGATGTTTACCTCTGCCAACCAAGTTGTGATATCTTTAAAAGAAGATGCTCAAGTGTACATGATCTTGTCTAACCTAGCAACAGAGACAAAGGTTTCCATGAGTGGCCTCCCTGTTGTTAGAGAGTTTCTTGAAGTGTTTCCTGAGGATATATCTGATCTGCCACCCAAGAGAGAGATAGAGTTTTCCATAGACTTGGTACCTGGTGTTGGACCCATATCCATAGCCCCTTATAGGATGTCTCCTATAGAGTTAGCCGAGCTTAAGAAATAGTTAGAGGAGTTGTTGGAGAAGCAGTTTGTGAGACCTAGTGTGTCTCCATGGAGAGCACCAATGTTGTTAGTGAAGAAGAAAGATGGGACCATGAGGTTGTGTGTAGACTACCGCCAGTTGAATAAGGTGACGGTTAAGAATAAGTACCCTTTGCCTAGAATAGATGACCTTATGGACCAACTGGTAGGAGCTTGTGTGTTCAGTAAGATAGACCTTAGGTCAGGTTACCATCAGATTCGAGTAAAGTCTGAGGTCATACCTAAGACTGCTTTTAGGACCCATTATGGTCACTATGAGTATCTAGTCATGCCCTTTGGTGTGACTAATGCTCCAGGTGTGTTTATGGACTACATGAATAGAGTCTTTCACCCTTACCTTGATAGTTTTGTGGTGGTATTCATAGATGATATTTTGGTATACTCCAAGACTAGAGAGGAACATGAAGAACATTTGAGGATTGTGTTGCATACCCTTAGGGACCGACAACTCTATGCTAAGTTGTCCAAGTGTGAGTTTTGGTTAGAGAAAGTCAGTTTCCTAGGGCATGTGATATCTCAAGGGGGCATAGTTGTAGATCCATCTAAGATAGAAGTCGTTCTTGAGTGGGAGAGTCCTAAATCTGTTTTTGAGATTAGGAGTTTTCTGGGTTTAGCAGGATACTACTGGAGATTCATAGAAGGTTTCTCCAAGTTAGCTTTACCTTTGACTAAATTGACTTGTAAGGGTCAAGCTTTTGTGTGGCACACCCAGTGTGAGCATAGTTTTCAAACCCTAAAGGAAAGATTGACGACCGCTCCAGTACTAGTTTTGCCTAACCCGAGGGAACCCTTTGAGGTGTATTGTGATGCATCAAAGATGGGTTTAGGAGGAGTGTTGATGCAAAATGGCCAAGTAGTGTCCTATGCTTCTAGACAACTCAAAATTCATGAGAGGAATTATCCCACTCTTGACCTGGAGTTAGCTGCTGTAGTTTTTGCCCTTAAGATGTGGAGGCATTACCTATTTGGTTCCAAGTTTAAGGTGTTTAGTGATCATAAGATCCTTAAGTACTTGTTTAGTCAGAAAGAGTTGAACATGCTTCAAAGGAGATGGTTAGAGTTTCTTAAAGATTATGAGTTTGAGCTTAGCTACCATCTCGGCAAAGCCAATGTAGTGGCTGACGCCTTGAGTAGGAAATCCCTACATATATCGACCTTGAGGTTAGAGAGATGGATCTCCTAGAACAGTTTAGAGACCTTATGATGTAAGCTCCATTGGAGCTTGTAGGCCTTGGATCTTCTTCATCAATGGATTCCTTTGCTTCTTGGAAGATGAATGGCAGCGGAATGGAGAAGGAAGAGAGAGAGGAGATGACACTTCAAGGAGAAGATGAGTCTAGAAGAAGCTCACCACCATAGGAGGCCATGGATAAGAGCTTGGAGGAAGACAGAGATGAATGAAGGGAGAGGAAGAGAAGAGCATGAAATTTTGTGCTCTAAAAGGGCTCTGAAATATGAAGTTTAATTTTCAAATGATCAAAGTTGAAAAAATGCACACACATGACCTTTATTTATAGCCTAAGTGTCACACAAAATTGGAGGAAAATTTGAATTTCAATTCAAATACTTGAATTTCAAATTGAATTTATGGAACCAAACTTTGGAGCCAAAATTTCACTAATTATGATTAGTGAATTTTGGTTATGATTCAGCCCACTAATCCAAGATCAATTCCAAGATTCTCCACTATGTGTGCATAGGTGTCACGAGGCATGTAAAGCATGAAGGACATCCACAAAGTGTGACTATATGATGTGGCAATGGGGTGCAGTAAGCAAATGCTCACCTCCCCCTCTAAAATTTAATTGGATTGGGTTTCTACCAATTCAATTAAATTTATTTCCAACCACACACATCAAATATTCACTTAGTGTATGTGAAATTACAAAACTACCCCTAATACAAACACTAGTATAGGTGCCCTAAAATACAAGGGCTGAAAAATCCTATATTTTTAGGGTACCCTACCTACATTATGGAGCCCTAAATACAAGGACCAAATATAATGACATCCTAGTCTGATATGTACAAAGATAATTGGACCCAACCTTGGCCCATGGGCTCAGAAATCTACCTTGAGGTTCATGAGAACCCTAGGGCCTTCTTCAGCAGCTCTAGCCCAATCCTCTTGGAGCCTCTTGCTCATGGCTCTAGTGATTGGTCCCTTCCTAGGGAGGATTGCATCATCCCTTTCAAATTGAAGAGGATTTGACCTCAAATCTGTTAGTTCCTCCTCCTTAATATCAGCTCCACCTGTAAAAGGAATTAAATCAGAAATGTTAAAAGTGGTGTTGACTCCATACTCTTCGGGGAGGTCCAACCTATAGGCATTGTTATTGATCCTCTCCAAAACCTGAAAAGGTCCATCCCCTCTAAGGCTAAGCATGGATTTCCTTTTAGTAGGGAATCTATCCTTCCTAAGATGGAGCCAAACCCAGTCACCCTCATTAAGAACTAGCTCTTTTCTTCCTCTATTGCCTTTAGTTGAATACACCTTTCTTTGGTTCTCTATTTGGTTCTTAACCCTCTCATGCAACTTCTTTACAAAATTTGACCTAGATTCCCCTTCTTTATGTATAAAAGAAGCGTCCAGTGGGAGGGGAATGAGGTCTAACGGTGTTAGGGGATTGAACCCATAGACAACCTCAAAAGGGGACTGCTTGGTGGTTCTATGAACCCCCCTGTTGTAGGCAAATTCTTCATGAGGAAGATACTCATCCCAAGACTTATGGTTGTCTTTCAGAAGAGCCCTTAAAAGGGTGGATAAAGACCTATTCACTACCTTTGTTTGCCCATCAGTTTGTGGATGACATGTGGTAGAGAAAAGAAGTTTAGTTCCTAGCTTAGCCCATAAGGTTTTCCAGAAGTGGCTAAGGAACTTAGCATCTCTATCTGACGCAATGGTCCTAGGCAAACCATGCAGTCTCACAACTTCCCTGAAAAAGAGTTTTGAGATATGGGAAGCATCGTCCACCTTGTGGCATGGTATAAAGTGTGCCATCTTGCTAAACCTATCCACCACCACAAAGATAGAGTCTACACCTCTTTGGGTTCTAGGAAGCCCAAGGACAAAGTCCATACTAATGTCTACCCAAGGTGCAGAGGGGATGGGTAAGGGTGTGTATAGCCCATGAGGCATCACCCTATACTTGGCTTGTAAACAAGCCACACACCTAGTGCAATGCTTATGGACTTCTTTCTTCATATGGGGCCAATAAAACTTTTCTTTGAGTAAGACAAGGGTCTTGTCTATCCCAAAGTGGCCCATGAGCCCACCCTCATGGCTCTCTTTCACAAGTAATTTCCTAATGGATCCTTGGGGTATGCAAAGCTTTCCCTCAGCCAAATAGAATCCATCTTGGGCCTTTTTCCCACAACTCTCATAAATGGAAGAGAAATGTTCATCTAAAGCATACAAGTCACTAATATTATCAAATCCTAAAATTTGAGCTCCTAGGGAGCAAAACAATGTGTGTCTCCTAGAGAGGGCATCAGCTACCATATTTGTTTTTCCCTTTTAGTGTTTGATAACATATGGAAATTGCTCTAGGTACTCTACCCATTTTGCATGCCTCTTGTTTAACTCGTTTCGCCCTTTAATGTAGTTAAGTGATTGATGATCACTATGAATGACAAATTCCTTGGAAACAAGGTAATGTTCCTAAGTTTGGAGGGCTCTTATTTAGGCATAAAGCTCTTTATCACTATGAAGTTTTTCACAAAAATAAGCAATAGGGTGCCCACCTTGTAACAATACAGCTCCAACTCCCACTCCAGAGGCATCAAGAGCTAGAACAGGTGCCTTAGTAAGCTTTTCTTTGAGCAAAGCAAAGGCTTGCTCTTGTTTTTCACCCCAGGTAAATGCCACATTCTTCTTCACCAGCTCATTGAGAGGTGATGCAATTGTAGAGAAATTAGGAATGAACCTTCTATAGAAGCTTGCTAACCCATGGAAGCTCCTAATATCTCCCACACTTTTTGGGGTGGGCCATTCTTGGATGGCCTTGATTTTATCAGGGTCCACTTGGACCCCATTTCTACCAACTACAAAACCTAAGAAAACTATATTATCTACACAAAAGGTACACTTCTCTATATTTGCATAGAGGGTGTTTTTCCTAAGGACTGAAAGAACTTGCCTGAGATGTCCTAAGTGATCATCTAGGCTCCTATTGTACACTAAAATATCATTAAAATAAACAACTACAAATCTACCTATGAAATCCCTTAAGACATGATGCATAAGCTTTATAAAGGTGCATGGTGCATTAGTGAGCCCAAAAGGCATCACTAGCCATTCATACAAACCAAACTTGGTCTTGAAAGCGGTTTTCCACTCATCACCCTTTTTCATCCTGATTTGGCCACCTGTGAAGGTGTTTGAGGATGCAACACAAATTTAGTGCCAAGATGGGTGAGGGTAATCTCATTAGTTAGGCCATTATAAATGATCTTCCTATCAAATTGCCATGGCCTTTCTAAAAGAATATGTCCTGCCTCCATGGGAACTATATCACAATTAACTTCATCCTTATATGTCCCAATGGAGAAAGGTACCTTCACTTGTTGGTTAACTATCATTTCCCCTTGCTCATTGAGCCATTGAAGTTTATAAGGTTTTGGGTAGGGAATGATAGTGAGGTTCAACTAGGAAACTAATCTTCTGCTACAACAATTGCAACAAGATCCACTATCCACAATGAGAGAACAAGTTTTATCTAAAATTTTGCATCTTGTATGAAAGATTTTCTCTCTTCGAGATTGAGATAGATCACAAGATTGACCTCCAAGGAGCCTTCTAACCATTAAGAGGTCACTTTCTTCATGGGGGTAGACTTCTTCACTAGACTCTTCACCCCTTACATCATCTTTACTTCCACTAGAGGAAGGGGAAGAAGTAGTTTCCTCTTGACTACTATAAATGTCTTGACCCCTTATAATCATGGTTTTCTTTGTGGGGCATTGAGAGGCAATGTGACCTCTCCCAAGACATTTGAAGCGTTTAATGTTGCTAGTCCTTTCTTGGGAACTAGTCTTAGGGGCGGATTTCTCTATGGTCTTACCCTTATCTTCCTTGGGTTTTGAAGGTGCAGCCCCCAAAATTCCTTGGGCTTGGTCCTTCCATGGATAAGAGTGAAAGCCATAAGATTTTGAAAAGGCTTTCTTTTAAGTTGTTGCTTCACTCTTATACAAATTTGGACTAGCTCATCTAGGTCCCTATATGGAAGGAGTTCAAACTTATCCCTCACTTCCATATTAAGCCCACTAAGGAACCTAGCTATGCTTGTTCTTTCCTCCTCCCTAAGTCCAGTTCTTAAAAGGAGTAGTTCCATTTTTTGTCTATATTCTTCAACACTCATACTCCCTTGTCTAAGCCTTTGGAGCTTGTCCATAAGCTCCCTTTCATAGTAGGAAGGAATGTGCCTCTTCCTAAGGGCACTCTTAAGATCATTCCAATATTCTACTGGAGGATCCCCATGAATCCTTCATTCCCTAACAAGGGAAGTCCACCAATAGAGGGCATACCCTTGAATGCTAAGGGTAGCCAATGGAACTTTTCTCTCTTCACTAATATGATGGCAAGCAATGAGTTGTTCAACCTTCATTTCCCAATCTATGTAGGCCTCAACATTATCTTTTCCATGGAAATATAGGAGGCTAATGTCAATCTCTTGAGGCCTTCTATCCTTTTCTTTTCTTTGGGAGTGATGTTTAGTATGTGAACTATGACACCCTCTATAATAGTCGCTAAGTTCTTCACTTAAATCTTGCAAGAGTCATGTCTACTATAGGAGGCATATTTTTCTCTTTTCATTTCTTTCATTATTTTTCTTCTTTCTTCCTCTCTTATTTTCTCTCTTTCATCTTGACTTATTTCTTCCACTCTTTTTTTTTACCTTTTTCTTTTCTCTCTTGTTTTTCTTTCTACAACTTAAGGGATCTCAACTCATCTAATATCTTATACAAGGGGGTCCTTAGGAGTATAACCCTCACCATTAACACTAGATGAAGAATGAAGACTCATGTTGGTTCCTAAGTTATGGTTCTTTCTTGTTGGGGTTTGAAAACAAGGTAAAAGAAACTATGGTTGAAACTAGCCAAAATAAACACTAAAAGAGGTGTAAAGGAAATAAGCTATGAAAGTAAGCAAGAAATTAAAGTGCAAGAAATGCAAACTAGGCAGATCCTAAGAGTGTTTGGATGACCTCATTTAAGGTTCCCAACAAAACACTCACTATCCTAAAGGAAAATTGCCTAAAATTATTACACACAAATGGAAGTAGGGTGACCTATTGGAGGCTCCCAACTTACTTCCAATGAAAGGCCTTTCTGTTACAAAGTTTGAAAGCAAAGAAAATTGACAATTACAAATTACAAAAAAAAAGTCCTCAATTATGGTGGCTATTCTCTCTTTTGTGTTTCACTCAATTTGGAGTGCTTCTTATTCCAATAGCTCTTAAGGTGGTTGGCCCCCTTCTTCTTGACTCAAATTCTTCAAGGGATGACACCAATCCTCCTTTCCAATTCCCTATATGGCAACTCACAAACAAGGAAACAAAGAGACAAGCAATAACCAAAGACCAAAAAATGAGATGAAAGCTAAACCAAAAGAGTTTTGACAAGACACATTTTCAAGGATGATTCAACAATTAAAGCAATGAAAAGAATTCGCCAAGGACTAACTGCCTGAATTCTTTTTGTGTCTCTCTTCTCCCTTTTCCAAAAGAACGAAGGACTAACTGCCTGAATTCTTTTGTGTCTCCCTTCTCCCTTGTCAAAGAATTCAAAACGACACAGTCTGAGAATTCTTTTGATTCTTCCCTTTCCCTAATACAAAAGTGTTCAAAGGACTAACCGCCTAAGAATTCTTTTGTATCCCCATTCACAAAGTATCAAAGGTTTAACAGCCTGAGATCTTTGTCTCAACACATTGGAGGGTACATCCTTTGTGGTACAAGTAGAGGGTACATCTACTTGGGTTTGACTGAGAACAAGAGAGGGTACATCTCTTGTGGATCAGTACTAGGGGAGGGTACATCCACTAGGTTCAAAGAGAACAAGGGAGGGTACATCCCTTGTGGATCTTTGCTTGTAAAAGGATTTTTACAAGGTTGAAAGAAATCTCAAGGACCGCAGGTCGCTTGGGGACTGGATGTAGGCACGGGTTGTTGCCGAAGCAGTATAAAAACTCTTGTGTGTTTGTTTCCTTCTTCCCTACTCTTTTACTTTCCGCTGTGCATTTAATTTCCGCTTTTACTTTCTGTTAAGTTTCTCTTCTACTCCATATTCTCTTAATAACATAAGTAAAATCCTTAAAAGAGAAAATTTTAATTAGTAAAGGTTTAGGAATAATTAATTCAACTCCCCCTTCTTAATTATTCTGAGGCCACTCGATCCAACACTTAAGACTTATTTTGATTCACAAATCCAGCCACAACTCAGCACCACAACTCAACTTCATCATAGGCATCATGTAGGAATCTTAGGGAACAAAAAAGAGTTCAACAACAAGACTACTTCTAGGAATTGATTTAGAACATGTTATGAACTAAATAACATGCATGAATTAGACTCAAAATTCAAAAGATAGGCTAAGAATGACAAGAATACATGAACAATGTATCTAGAATTCAATAAACAAAATAAAAATTCAACACATACTTAGATCATAATGTGACAATTACTATGACTAAACATGACTCTAAGACAACATGGATTAAGTGATTTACACTTAAATTTTTGTGTTTTTTTTTCTACTCAATATTTTGGAAGAAAAATTAGATCTAAAGGTTCAGCACAAGAATATTATGAATGAAAATTGATAGAACCTAAAATCAACACAAAAACAAGATTCAAGAGTATATCTACAAAATTTGAACCACAGAAATGCAAGAACAAGTGTAGATCTAAGATTTAATCAATTTTTTTTTTGAATCTACTCTAAACAGAACCAAACCACAAGAAAATGGAGGATATACATGGAGAATAAGATGAATAACAAGGAATTAAAGAGAATTCACCAAACAAAAAGATAGAGGAAGCGAAAGAACATCACCTAGATGAAGATGCTCTGATACCACTTGATGTAAGCTCCATTGGAGCTTGTAGGCCTAGGATCTTCTTCATCAATGGATTCCTTTGCTTCTTGGAAGATGAATGGAAGCGGAATGGAGAAGGAAGAGAGGGAGGAGACGCCACTCAAGGAGAAGATGAGTCTAGAAGAAGCTGACCACCATAGGAGGCCATGGATAAGAGCTTGGAGGAAGAAGGAGATGAATGAAGGGAGAGGAAGAGAAGAGCACGAAATTTTATGCTCTAAAAGAGCTCTGAAATCTGAAGTTTAATTTTCAAATGATCAAAGTTGAAAAAAATGCACATACATGACCTCTATTTATAGCCTAAGTGTCACACAAAATTGGAGGGAAATTTGAATTTCAATTCAAATTTCACTTGAATTTCAAATTGAATTTGTGGAGCCAAAATTTCACTAATTATGATTGGTGAATTTTAGTTATCGTTCAGCCCACTAATCCAAGATCAATTCCAAGATTCTCCACTAAGTGTGCTTAGGTGTCATGAGGCATGTAAAGCATGAAGGACATGCACTATATGATATGGAAATGGGGTGTAGTAAGCAAATGCTCACCTCCCCCTCTAAAATTTAATTGGATTGGGCTTCTACCATTTCAATTTAATTTATTTCCAACAACACACATCAAATATTCACTTAGTGCATGTGAAATTACAAAACTATCCCTAATACAAAAACTAGTCTAAGTGCCCTAAAATACAAGGGCTGAAAAATTCTACATTTCTAGGGTACCCTACCTACATTATGGAGCCCTAAATACAAGGACCAAATATAATGACATCCTAGTCTAATATGTACAAAGATAATTGGACCCAACCATGGCCCATGGGCTTAGAAATCTACCATGAGGTTCATGAGAACCCTAGGGCCTTCTTCAGCAGCTCTAGCCCAATCCTCTTGGAGCCTCTTGCTCGTGGCTCTAGTGATTGGTCCCTTCCTGGGAAGGACTGCATCACCTTAGCCTTGCATGTGAGGTTACTCCTAATAGTGTGAGATTAGGAACTTTGAGAATCACTAGTGAGTTACTAGGAGATATCAGGGAAGACCAGAAGACTGATCCTTTTCTGAAGACCCAGTTAGAGGCTATAGAGTCAGGAAGAGATAGTAGTTTCAAGGTTGGATCAGATGGAGTCTTGAGACTTCAAGATAGGATTTGTGTTCCCAATGTGCCTGAACTTAGGAAGATGATCCTAGAGGAAGGACATAGGAGTAACTTGAGCATACATCCTGGTGCTACCAAGATGTATCAGGATTTGAAGATGATGTTTTGGTGGCCCAACATGAAGAGAGAGGTTAGTGAGTTTGTGTATGAATGTTTAGTCTGTCAGAAGGCTAAGATAGAACACCAGAGACCTTTCGGGAAGTTACAACCCTTGGAGATACCCCAGTGGAAATGGAACAGTATTTCCCTGGATTTTGTCGTAGGACTACCTAGAACCCCCAAAGGTTTTGATTCTATCTGGGTTATTGTTGACAAGTTGACCAAGTCTGCTCACTTTATTCCCATTAATATTAGATTTTCCTTGGAAAAGTTGACCTCCCTGTATATTTGTGATATTGTTAGATTACATGGTGTGCCATCTAGCATAGTGTCTGATAGAGATCCTAGGTTTACCTCTAGATTTTGGGAGAGCCAGAACAAAGTGTTGGGGACCAAGCTTAGACTAAGTTCAACCTACCATCCTTAAACTGATGGCCAAACTAAACGGACCATAAAATCGTTGGAGGACCTTTTGAGGGCGTGTGTCTTAGAGCAAAAGGGAAGTTGGGAGAGTTTTCCTGCCATTGATAGAGTTCACTTACAACAATAGTTTTCACTCTACCATTGGCATGGCTCCCTATGAAGATTTGTATGGTAGAAGGTGTAGGACACCTCTATGTTGGCTAGATCCTGGAGTAAACCTCACCTTAGGACCTGAGGTGGTACAGCAAACCACCGAGAAGGTGAAGTTGATCCAACAAAGGATGAGTACTGCTTAGAGTAGACAGAAAAGTTATCAGGATAAGAGGAGGAAAGACCTGGAATTTGAGGTTGGTGATCATGTATTCTTGAGAGTCACTCTGTGGACTGGGGTTGGTCAAGCATTGAAATCCCGAAAACTCACACCTCGCTTTATCGGTTCTTTCCAAATTCTTAAAAGAGTCGATCCCGTGGCATACCAAATTGCATTACTCCTATCACTTTCTAATCTTCACAACGTCTTTCATGTGTCTCAACTCCGTAAGTATATCCATGATCCATCTCATGTGGTCGAATTGGATGACGTACAAGAAAAAGAGAACTTGACATATGAAACATTTCCTTTGAGGATCAAGGATAGAAGAACAAAGCACCTAAGAGGGAAGGAGATTCCATTGGTTAAGGCGATCTAGGGAGGTACATCAGCAGAAGATGCGAGCAGCCTATCCATCCTTGTTTGAGTCAGGTAAATTTCAAGGACGAAATTTCTAAAAGGGTAGGAGAGTTGTAACACCCTGAGATGTTATTAATTATAAATCGATGTTTGATTGTGTTTAGCTTGTTGTTTGAATATATGTTTGACTTGAATGATTTGAAATATGACTTGAATTAGTCATGTGTGAATTTCTTGATGTGGATGTTGAATTATATGGAGTTTTATTGAACGAAGTTGAAATTATGAGATTTTAGATTTTACCAAATCCTAGTTCAGTGAAATTTCCATACCAGATTCGTTAACCGTTGGATATTCAAATTTTGTCTGCATCTCTTTAAGGTACGTTTCTCCAGTATGACCGTTGGGATTTTGAAAAGAGTAACATTTGGTCTCCTGCTAAGCGAGAATGGCGCGCTAAGCGCAATTCCAACCGAGGGGAATTGCGCTAAGCAACCCAAAGCTATGCTAAGCCCAATTCCAACCGAGGGGAATTGCGCTGAGCGGCCCAAAGGTGCGCTAAGCGAGCCCTAGTGCAGATGGGGCTGTGCTAAGCCTCAATTCTTGCGCTAAGCGCAAGAAGTGAACTTTGGCTTAGCGCAACAGGCCCGCTAAGCGAAAGTTGCAGGTTATAAATACGTCTTCAGCGTTGAAAACACGATTTTCACTATCCTCTTCTCCAAAAACACCACCCAAACCCTAAAACCTCATTTTTCACCACCCAAGACCACCGGTGGCCGCCGTTGCTTGCCGTTGGAACCCCACACCAAGAGGAACACTTTAATCGAAGCGGAATCCTCAGAATCCTCCTCGAAGATTCGATGGAGAAAATCCCTCAATCCTCCATTTCAAATTTTCTCTGAGGTAATCTTGACTTCTAAGCCTTCTCCTAGCTAGGTTGAGTTCCTCTTAGTGTCTCTCATGTGTTGGGTATTGTAATAGGGTGTTTTTACACTTCCTTTGAAAAACCCTAGAGAATGAGACATTGTAAAAGTTATCTTTTTCTAACATTGAGGTTATTTTTGCGGCATTCACTGAACCCCGGTCACATTGGCGTGATCGGAATTTCAAAATGATGTTTCCATTTGTAGAATCCGAAACACCCCTCATCACTTTATGTTTTGACAGGGGTATTTGACCCCGAATGTTACCTTTGACCTTGTTTTTGAAATCCATATTAAATTCCTTTCGTTTTGGCGTAATAGAGACTTGCGTTGGACCGACAAGCGCGAACGAGAGAGGGACCTCTAAGTGACACAAAGAGGAACCGACAGGGAGCTCACGATATGTGAGCGGAGTTATTATAAAATTTACCGTTTTGACACCATAGTTAGGGTCAGGGAACCTAGCTATGAGAATATCTGCCTGTCCCTATTGCATGCTGATTTTCTTTCAAGAAAACTATGTTTTTAACTAATGGGATGCGATACATTTGGTATTGATGTGAATGTTGGTTTTCAAGAAAAACTCTATTTTTAACAAATGGGATGTGATATATCTATTGTTGATGAATAACATTATTGTTTATTAAACTTGTCTTATTTTTGCAGCATTCACTGAACCTCGGTCACATTGGCGTGATCGGAATTTCAAAATGATGTTTCCATTTGTAGAATCCGAAACACCCCTCAACCCTTTATGTTTTGACAGAGGTATTTGACCCCGAATGTTACCTTTGACCGTGTTTTTGAAATCCATATTAAATTCCATTCGTTTTGGCCTAATAGAGACTTGCATTGGACCAACAAGTGTGAACGAGAGAGGAACCTCTAAGTGACGCAAAGAGGAACTGAAGGGGAGCTCATGATAGGTGAGGGGAGTTATTATAAAATTTACCGTTTTGACACCATAGTTAGGGTCAGGGAACCTAGCTATGAGAATATTTGCCTGTCCCTGTTGCATGCTGATTTTCTTTCAAGAAAACTACATTTTTAACTAATGGGATGTGATACATTTGGTATTGATGTGAATGTTGGTTTTCAAGAAAAACTCTGTTTTTAACGAATGGGATGCGATATATCTATTGTTGATGAATAACATTATTGTTTATTAAACTTGTGTTGTTTGAAGACCTGGGAAGTGTGAACCTCAGGCATGAAAAAATATATTTATATGCAGAATGCGACTTATTGTTGATGTTGCTATTGGTGACTTTAATTGATATGTGGTGATGTTGATATTTACGATGATATTGATTTGAGATGACGTTGTTAATGTGATCATGTCAACATGAATTGATGTTATTATTGATGGTTATGTCAATATGGAATGAGGTTGTTGTGGTTATTGGTGATGTCATTGAAATGGAATGTTGATGATGCTAGAAATGCATTGACAAGTGCATGTTATGTATGTTCATGGGGGGAGGGGGGTGCATTGGCCTTGTCGGATGTCCCTTGTGTGGGAAAATAGAGTGGTTAAAGAATCTAAGCATTTCCGAAGGGATGCTTAGGAGCTTTAATTCATCCATGGTCATTGTACTTGATGGTGCCCACGTTCATACGTCGTATGTTGTGTACGTCCATGGGGGTGCATTGACCTTGTCAGACGTCCCTTGTGTGGGAAATTAAAGTGGTTAAAGAATCTAAGCATTTCTGAGGGATGCTTAGGAGCTTTAATTCATCCATGGTCATTGTACTTGATAGTGTCCATGTTTCATATCTCATATGTCATGGGAAATAGTATAAATTGTGGCAGTATGTACTTTGTACTAGGGGGTGTGTCACCTGGTAGGGAACTCCTTGTGGCCCTAGGTTGATCACCTAGGGGGGAGTTATGGTGCACGACCGGGTGGCCTCGACAAATACTGCATGGTTTCCTAAGTGAGGTGTCATGTAGACACGCTTAGGGCTATTTCCTTGGTATTGGATACGGTACGTACCGCATTGCATCTAAGAGTTGGGGTCAGGTGCATGCATCATTCTGAGCAATCTTGATTGGATCCATGGATGGATGATGAATAATTGTTGAATGTGAGTGTTGAATAATGAATTTTGTGTAAGCTCATGATGTTTTCTTATGTTTTCTTGCTAAATGTGATTCTTTGGTTTTAGCATTGGTTCTTTTTATAATGAACTCACCCTTGCAATTTTGTATCGTGTGGTTGATACCTGTGATGATCGCGAACCTTGTTCATGGGAGCAGAATGACAACAGTAGGGTGTAGGAAGTGAGATTCTGTTGAGGAGCCGCCAAGCCGATGTGATGGCGTTGGGATTATTTTGGGAGAGAGTTGTGTTTTGTTAATCAACTCCTCCATAGTTGGTTCATGATTTCATTTGTTGGATTAAGGATGTAAATCACAAATTTAATTATATGTTCGAACTTATTTAATCTTCATTATGTGTATGATGTGTACTAAACTACTGTATTAATATTCATGTATTCGGTTAAACATTGGTGCGTGTTTGGGGACATATATATATATATATATATATATATATATATATATATATATATATCTATATATATATATATATATATATATATATTTGTGAAATTCAAATTTACTACGATTTTCATAAGCAAGTTTATGGAATTTTCATAAAAGAAAGAAAAAGAATTTAATTTCTTGAGTTATTAGAGTGGTGATATTGTAGCGATGAGGCGGGTCGTTACATCTTAGGTTTTCATACCTTGGGAAAACTATCTTGCGCCTTCAAGTTTATCTGAGCCTTGGAGTACGTCTATCCAATAGCGTTTAGATTTTTTAGAAGAACTTGAAGTCTTCCAAACATGTCATCCACAGACTCTTCATCCTTCATTGTAAAGCTTTCAAAGTGTCTAGTCAAAGTCACAACATTCCTCAGTCTGACATCTTCAGTGCCTTCATGGTTTATGCTCAATGAGTCCCAAATCTCTTTAGTAGTTCTCAGTCTGCAAATCTTATTGTACTCATTTTTTGATATGGCACATGTCAGGGTATATCTAGCTTTTGTGTTAAGCTCCATAATGGCAAGATTGTCATCTATCCATCCAGCTTCAAGTCTGTGAATGCGAATATCCCCATTGGTGATGATAAGCCAAATTCTATACTGAGTGGACTTGATGTACATCTTCATTTTATCTTTCCCGTAGGGGTAGTCTTCTCCAACAAAGCCTGGTGGCCTTGTGAGAGATGTTCCCTCAGTGATAAACTGACATTGGTCATCTGCCATCTAGATCTTTTCCTCTAAACATTGTTAAGTGTTCAACCCTTAAAGGCTGAGCTCTGATACCAAATTATTGAAGTAAATAACACAAGAAGTAGGGGTTGAATGGTGTTTTAAATTCAAAACCTTTTTTTAATATGAAAAAACATTTATCGTCTAATGTAGATAAACCTAAAAATAGATAAAGAAGGTTTTGACACAAACTCTATCAGACAATGAGAAAAGAGTTTTCTTTGTGAATCAAAACAAGATATAAGATCTAACAATAAATTCAAACCCTTTTTCAGTTAAAGAAATAAGAAGAGGCACATGGAAAATTATATTGGTTCATCTCAAACCCGAGACTACATCCAGTTCTTGTCAATCCACCAAGTTTCTACTAACCTATCAAAGTTACAAGTGTTTTTCACTGTCACTTTTGGCTCTTACATATGCAAGCTCTACCCCAAGCTTGACTTAAACCCAATATTCTTTGTCCTACCAAGCCATTACTAGCTCGAAACAAATCAACAAGATTTGTTGGATGTTTGCACACTGACTATGCTTGGGATCATCTTATAGATGGATAAAACACTCAAAACTTTTAGTCTTTTCTCTCAAGGTATACAAAGTGTTCTGAGATCTTAGTGTCTATACAAAGATTTACAAAAGACTTTACAAGAAAGAATGAAAGAATATGTTTATGTAGATGATTTGTATGTTGTTTCTTCAAAGCTTCTTCTATATATAGCCTTCATCTTCAAGTGTATGTTGTCTCACAATTGTTGGATTCTTCAATCTGATCTTCGTCTAAAGTCTTGAGCCCATTAGAGCATTTAAATTAAATGCACTTCCCTTCTTCATGCAAAGTTCATGTTGATAGGCTAGCGTGTCTTGTACTTCAGTAGGGAAGTCACTTTTTTCATCATAGTAGGTCTGCAACAATAGAGTACACCTTTTGATGAGGATCAATATCTTCCAAATTGTGGACTACATTTATTCTTCATTGGATTTGACAGATCCTAGGAGAATGTTTTCTGCATGAAAGAATCTCAGACACAAAATGTTAAATGAAGGTCTTAATTGCACTACTTAATTGATATGCTAGATTGTCTTATGGATGCATCATCTACAAATATAGACACAAAGATACAGATCATGATCTAATAGCACATCAAACACAACTTTTACCATTGATATTTATTTGCATCTAATTAAAATAATTAGGAGTCTAGATTCGTCTTTAAGACAAATTTCTTTTGACTTAACATTATATAAATTATATTTTTATGTACAATAACTTGGTGAGATTATTTTATTAAATTTATAAAAAAATTTAAATTAAATTTTAAGTAAAATTAAAATTATATCCTTAGTTAAAGAAAACTTGACAAAAAAATACCCCTAGGCCCATGAGAGACCAATGTGTGCAGCTATGTGGAATTTATAAGTTCAAGTAGTTTTACCATTAACTTAAGGTTAATATAAGTAGATAATATCAAAGTTTGGATTTTATTCAATTACCTTATTACTACAATGCATCATAAAAGGTCACTAGAAAGGGGAGAAATAGTGACATTTAATTGCCTATGACTTTCTTTGTAAAAGAACATGCAGCTTCTAAAGTTTTAAAGATTTACCAAAGTTTTATCTTGGTTAAATTAGTTTTTAAGTCCTCTGATTTATTTTTTAGATTCAAGTTTGTTCTTTAAATTTTTTGGGTTCAATTTAGTCCTTTAATTTTTTTTAAATCGATTAAATTTGATCCTTCAGTCTATATTGTATAAAATCACACTTGGTGCCCGTTCAAAACCACCACAAAATACATATTTCCCAAAAAATGAATCATTTTAAAAATTAGAGGACCAAATTGAACCCAACAAACTAGAGGACCAAATTGAACCTAAACAATAAATTAGAGAACAAAAAAATTAATTTAACCCTTTTATCTTTTAGAAGCTTTATTAAGAGCAATCTTTATTGTTTGATGGTGTACTTTCTATAAAAATATTTTTCTAGTAAAAAAGATATAATAATATTGTCATTTATTGCTTCAAAAGCTACTAAAAATATTATCATACTCAACATAGGTATAATATGTTTTTATCTTTTATGCATATGTGTAAAGGTTGCTTCTGAAATTTGCTTAAACATGTTTTTCCTACCTGTAAAATTGTTCATTTTGATTTTACTAACTAAACTACTTTTTTTTTCAATTTTAGTACCCAACATTTTTTTATGTTCAATTTAAGTACCTCCAAAGATGAACCACAATAATCAATTAAAAAATTACACATGATAGTCTTAAAGGACACCACATCATCATTTAACGACACACTTTATTTGTCATGTTATGACTTAAATGGATAGTTGTAGTACCAAAATCGAACATAAAAAATGTGAGGTACTAAAATCGAAAAAATTGAAGTTTAGATAGTAAAATAAAAATAACTTATTTTATAGGTAGGAAAAACATATTTAAGTCAAACATTTATCAAGCACTAGAACCAAGTTCTAGTCACCCAAATGCACTAACACATTGAATTCCTTTAGCTTACACCAAGGATTCCATAATAATCAAACCAAAATAAACAACAAAACATCAATATATTTGCATCACATAATTGAGTTTTCATCACACAATTTTTCCAAGAGGGGGTCTGATGCAATCCTACCCCGCAAGGGTATTGGATAGAAGACTCAAAGTAGATTAGGCCAGCGATGCAAGAAAAGGCCCTAAGGTTCTCACGAGCCTTAGGGTAGATTTCGGGCCCATGGGCTAAGCACGAGTCCACTTATCTTTGTAAATATTAGATTAAGATTTCGTTATTTTTGGGTCTTGTATTTAGGGCTCCATAATGTAGGTAGGGTACCCTTGAAATGTAGAATTTTTCAGCCCTTGTATTTTAGGGCACCTAGACTAGTTTATGTATTAAGGATAATTTTGTAATTTCACATGCGTTGAGTGAATATTTGATGTGTGTGTTGGTAAATAAATTTAATTGAATTGGGAGAAGCCCAATCCGATTATATTTTAGAGGGGGAGGTGAAAATTTGCTTGCTACACCTCATTGCCACATCATATAGTCACACTTTGTGCATGTCCTTCATGCTTTACATGCCTCATGACACCTAAGCACACATAGTGGAGAATCTTGGACTTGATCTTGAATTAGTGGGCTGAACCATAGCTAAAATTCACTAATCATAATTAGTGAAATTTTGGCTCCACAAATTCAATTTCAAATTCAAGTAAAATTTGAATAGAAATTCAAATTTCCCTCCAATTTTGTGTGACACTTAAGCTATAAATAGAGGCTATGTGTGTGCATTTTTTCAAATTTGATCATTTGAAAATTAAACTTCAGATTTCAGAGCTCTTTTAGAGCACAAAATTTCGTGCTCTTCTCTTCCTCTCCCTTCATTCATCTCCTTCTTCCTCCAAGCTCTTATCCATGGCCTCCTATGGTGGTGAGCTTCTTCTAGACTCATCTTCTCCTTGAAGTGGCATCTCCTCTCTCTCTCTTCCTTCTTCATTCTGCTACCATTCATCTTCCAAGAAGCAAAGGAATCCAATGTTGAAGAAGATCCTAGGCCTACATGCTCCAATGGAGCTTACACCATGTGGTATCAAGAGCATCTTCATCTAGGTGATGTTCTTTTGCTTCCTATATCTTTTTGTTCGGAGAATTCTCTTTAATTCCTTGTTATTCATCTTATTTTCCATGTATATCCTCCATTGTCTTGTGGTTTGGTGCTTTTTAGAGTAGATTCAAAAAAAAAATAAACCGATTAAATCTTAGATCTACACTTGTTCTTGCATTTCTACGGTTCAAATTTTGTGGATCTACTCTTGAATCATGTTTTTGTGTTGATTTTAGGTTCTATAATTTTTCATTCATAATATTCTTGTGCTGAACCTTTAGATCTAAATTTTCTTCCAAAATATTGATTAGAAAAAAAAACACAAAAATCTAAGTGTAAATCACTTAATCCATGTTGTCTTAGAGTCATGTTTAGTCATAGTAATTGTCACATTATGTTCTAAGTTTGTGTTGAATTTTTATTTTGTTTATTGAATTCTAGATATATTTTTTCATGTATTCTTGTCATTCTTAGCCTATCTTTTGAATTTTGAGTCTAATTCATGCATGTTATTTAGTTCATAACATGTTCTAAATCAATTCCTAGAAGTAGTCTTGTTGTTGAACTCTTTTTTTTTTTCTAAGTTTCCTACATGATGCCTATGATGAAGTTGAGTTGTGGCTGGATTTGTGAATCAAAATAAGTCTTAAGCTCTCTTGAATTGTGTTATTCAAGATAATTGAGCATAAGCAAACACAAATTGTAACTATCCAAGCCTGAAGCAACATAAACACTACTCTTGATTTCTAGGTTGAAATCGCTGGTGCTGGTGCTGGCAGCTTGAACATATGAACTTGTATAAATTACTGGGAATTGGTCACTACGTGTTTTGAGCTGAAATTTGTACTGAATTTTCTAGACATCTGGACCAAAATTATGAAAAAAGAACCAAGTAATTTGGATTAAAGGAAAAAATAAGAAAAATCACACAAGTTGGCAGAAAAATCAGTGTCCAGGAAAAAAAAAGTGAAAGGGAAGTGTGCTTGTTGTTTTGACTCAAAATTTGTTCTATAATTGGTGCCTATTTTATACCAATCCTAGTTCTGAAATTTCAATTGAAAATTAATGTGAAAAAAAAAAGTCCCAAGACTAGAGGTTTAGCTTTCATTCTAGGTTTCTCTTTGAGTCCTAGTTTGCTTTTATGTGCTTTTCATTACTTTAATTGTTGAATAATCCTTGAAAATTTGTCTTGTTAAAACTCTATTGGTTTAGCTTTCATTTCATCTTTTTGGTCTTTGGTTATTGCTTGTCTCTTTGTTTCCTTGTTTGTGAGTTGCCATATAGGGAATTGGAAAGGAGGATTGGTGTCATCCCTTGAAGAATTTGAGTCAAGAAGCAAGGGGAAAACCACCTTAAGAGCTATTGGACTAAGAAGCACTCCAAATTGAGTGAATCACCAAATAGAGAACAACCACCAAAATTGAGGACCTTTTTGTAATTTTTTAATTGTCAATTTACTTACTTTCATTGCTTTCAAATTTTGTAACAAAAAGGCCTTTCATTGGAAGTAAGTTGGGAGCCTCCAATAGGCCACCCTACTTCCATTTGTGTGTAATAATTTTAGGCAATTTTCCCTTAGGATTGTGAGTGTTTTGTTGGGAACCTTAAATGTGGTCATCCAAACACTCCTAGGATTCGCCTAGTTTTCATTTCTTGATTACTTTCATAGCTTATTTCCTTTACCTTCCATTGTCAAACCGCCTAGATAACTTGTCTTTTACTTATTAGTTTTTAGCTTATCTTTCACACCTCTTTTAGTGTTTATTTTGGCTAGTTTCAACCATAGTTTCTTTTACCTTTTGTTTTCAAACCCCCAACAAGAAAGAACCACAACTTAGGAACCAACATGAGTCTTCATTTTTCATCTAGTGTTAATGGTGAGGGTTCTACTCCTAAGGACCCCTTGTATAAGATATTAGATGAGTTGAGATCCCTTAAATTGTGGAAAGAAAAACAAGAGAGAAAAGAAAAAGGAAAAAAAAAGAGTGGAAGAAATAAGTCAAGATGAAAAAGAGAAAATAAGGGAAGAAGAAAGAAGGAAAATACTAAAAGAGTTAAGAAAAGAAAAACATGCCTCATATAGTAGTCATAACTCTTGCAAGAGCCTAAGTGAAGAACTTCATGAGTATTATGAAGGAAGGAATAGGTCACATCTTAGACCTCACTCCCATAGGAGAGAAAAGGAAAGAAAGCCTCAAGAGGCTAACATTAACCTCCCATACTTCCATGGAAAGGACAATGTAGAGGCTAACTTAGATTGAGAAATAAGGGTAGAGCAACAAATTAAAAGGAAGTCTACTTCAAATCTTATGGCTCTCACTCTTATCCAAAGAAAGACCAAGGTCAAGGCATCTTAGGGGTGACACCTTCTAAGCCCAAAGATGATAAGGGGAAGACAATAGAAAAGCAACCCCTTAAGGATAGTATGCAAGATAAGACTAGCTCCATGAAGTGCTTTAAATGTCTAGGAAGAGGACACATTACTTCTCAATGCCCCACCAAGAAAACCATGATTATGAGGGGCCAAGACATTTATAGTAGCCAAGATGAGGCTACTACTTCACCTTCCTCTAGTAAAAGTGAATAAGAAAAAAGGGGAAGAATCTAGTGAAGAGATCTACCCCCAAGAAGAAGGACAACCTTTAATGGTTAAGGAGGAGTGTAAGGAGGTAAGTGTCTCCTCCAAGAGGTTAGCTAAGAAGGAAAGACATTTTTAAATAAAGACAAATATTAAAGAAATTTCCCCTCTTAGACAACCTCCACATTTTCTCCTATGTAAAAAGACACTTGTTAGCATTGCCACACCTCTTGGGCTTGAGTTTATTCCTCAAGTAAAGGAGTTGTTGGATGAGGTTTTGGTTCACAAGAGCTTAAATCCTTGTGCTTTGCTGGTGCCCAAAATAGGTATTATTACGCACCAAATCCCTAAAATAGGTGGTATGATGAATGTTTTGAGTGGTGCAACCCTCTTTTGAAAAATCACTCGTGCACCCAACATCTTCATGATTTGTGTACATAGGGACTCATTAGGTAGGTTTGTTCTTATTTTTAGTTTCAATACAAACTTAGGTACTCATATGGGACTCCTTAGGTTTGTTATACTTTTTGGTAGGAATAAAGGTATGTTTTATTGCATTACTTTTCTTAATTTTTTAAATAGTGATCAAGGGGTTCCCATGAACTATAAGAGAATAAAGGTCATTCCTGAGTGGCCTACTCTACCAAGTATAAGGAAAATTTGGGGCTTCCATGACTTAATAAACTTTTACAAAAGGTTTGTCCCATATTTTTCTATACTTGAAGCACCACTCATTGAGTTCGTGAGGAACCATGTTCCTTCATGGAAAGATGCCCTGAAAATGGGTTTTCAGACCTTACCTTACTTCAACTTCCCAAACACCACTAATATGTATGTTTTTGTTTTTTTTACAAGTGTTGAGGAAAAAAACCCAGAGTTTCAAGAACCTCGGGATTTGAGGTCAAATTCTTTTCAAGGGGGAGGGAATGATGCAATCCTACCCCGCAAGGGCATTGGATAGAAGACTCCAAGTAGATTGGGCCAGAGATGCAAGAGAAGGCCCTAGGGTTCTCATGAGCCTTAGGGTAGATTTCGGGCCCATGGGCTAAGCACGAGCCCACTTATCTTTGTAAATATTAGATTAAGGTTTCATTATTTTTGGGCCTTGTATTTAGGGCTCCATAATGTAGGTAGGGTACCCTTGAAATGTAGAATTTTTTAGCCCTTGTATTTTAGCACACCTAGACTAGTTTTTGTATTAGGGGTAGTTTTGCAATTTCCCATGCATTGAGTGAATATTTGATGTGTGTGTTGGTAAATAAATTTAATTGAATTGGGAGAAGCCCAATTCAATTATATTTTAGAGGGGGAGGTGAGAATTTGCTTGCTACACCCCATTGTCACATCATATAGTCACACTTTGTGCATGTCCTTCATGCTTTACATGCCTCATGACACCTAAGCACACATAGTGGAGAATCTTGGACTTGATCTTGGATTAGTGGGCTGAACTATAGCTAAAATTCACTAATCATAATTAGTGAAATTTTGGCTCCACAAATTCAATTTCAAATTCAAGTAAATTCAAATTTTCCTCCAATTTTGTGTGACACTTAGGCTATAAATAGAGGTCATGTGTGTGCATTTTTTCAACTTTGATCATTTGAAAATTAAACTTCAGATTTCAAAGCTCTTTTAGAGCACAAAATTCCGTGCTCTTCTCTTCCTCTCCCTTCATTCATCTCCTTCTTCCTCCAAGCTCTTATCCAAGGCCTCCTATGGTGGTGAGCTTCTTCTAGACTCATCTTCTCCTTAAAGTGGCATCTCCTCTCTCTCTTCCTTCTCCATTCCGCTGCCATTCATCTTCCAAGAAGCAAAGGAATCCATTGATGAGGAAGATCTTAGGCCTACAAGCTCCAATGGAGCTTACATCAGGGTCAATCCCTCTGGACCCAATTTCACAATTATCAACTCATGTTCACAATTGAATGGCATCATACAGCAAGTTAATTCCACAAATCATCACTAGAATTATTGGGATCTCCCTCTAGGTAGAACCACTCGGCCAATAATTTACAATAATTAAATATCACTCCCAAATGATTTATTAAAGCCCATTATCACATTTTACCAAGTATTGAAATGTACAATCCAAAAACATCTCAGAAGCTTGTAAAAATTTATAGTGACACCCTTCAACATACATATAGTGTAACACAAATTCACGTCACTCAGTTTCACTTTCCAAAGGAATTGTTTAATTTAAAAACCATAGTTGGCATATTTTAGAAAAATAAGAGTCTAAGATTATACTAAAATAGGAAAACACTTTAAAAGTTTGTGGGGATTTACAGAGACTATTTACAATGTCATAGTAACAAAACATATTTTTCCAAAACTAAATTTGCATTCCAAGTACCCTTTTCAAACTTATTTTCCTTTTGTTGGCAAAATTCTATTTTAGTCGTAATAAATCATTTTTAATTAACAAAGTACCTTGAAAATTTATGAGAAAAATGAAGCATTCTCTTTAGAGATAACTTTACGACATTCATTTTTCATGCATGAAATATATGCACTAAATCACTAAATATATACTTTTTTTCAATAAATATAGTGTAGGTAAGGGTCACCCACAAACCGAAATTGACCCAAACAATTTGGGTTATGTATTTAGTGTGTTTGATTCAAACTTGAATCAACCAAAATCACTTTCATTAATGGTATACTTTTACCCCTCAATTGCTTTACCCTTCAATCACTAACTCACAAGGGAGTTATTGTTGAGACAAAACTCTCTAGAAGCTAATGTTTTAATGATGGCAAACCACTATGAAGTAAAACTACAAGGACTAAACTTAGATACTAATGGTTGCTCTAAATGTTCTTAATTAAGACAAGACAAATTCAAAAGCATCGTATAGGTGTAAAGCATATGCCTGTAGTGGAAACCTTTCATGAAATAGATTATGCAATTAGAAGCATGACTATTAAAAGGAGAGCTATTCAGAAGCTAAAAAGAAAGTCATGTTTTCCTGATGAAAGTTCAGATATTTAAAACTACTTATGATCATAGCTATGTTGGGGTAGCTTAAGTCAAGGGGTAGATATCAAAAGCTATACATGACTTGAGGATCATTTAAAGTTACATGGCAAGTTGGTAGTGATGATAGACATGTCTCACCAATCCAGAAGCACACCAGTCAAGACATGCATCAATAATTAGACAACATTGATTCTGAAGCTGTGAGTTCCTTTATTATCTTTGATTATTTTCAATCAAAGCAACTAAATGAGACAACTATCCTAGTCAAAGAATCAGCAACCAAGTAGAAGGGAGATTGTAACACATTGCATTATAGTAACAATGCATCTATAGAAGACATGTTACAAAAATAATCACTAGAAGACTTCCTATGATTTGAAATTCAAAATCATGTGGAATAAATATGACCAAAAGCTAGCATAACACCCCAAATTCTGTGTATTAACAATTGTTAGACCAAAGCTTGAATCCCTTAGTTTTGGTTTGATAATTTTGCAATGCCTACCATGTTTGATTAATGATGCATTTGTATTGAATGTTTTAGATTAGGAATGTGTATGATATAGTATAAGTTTGTTTCATTCTTAGTCATAGATCAAATATGAAGTGAATGAAGTATTCTTATTTTCTAAGTTTCTTAAGAACTTACTTATACTTGAAATTTGGCTAGAAGCATTGAATTAATCTATTGCCTAACCTGGTAATCGAGTGCTTAAGTCAGTTTCAGAAGAAGAAATGATTTGAAGCTTAGGATAACCTATTACTCCATTTGATAATCAATTTCCCAACACTTGGAAACAAAGAGAAGCTTTTTGTTTGATTCTATAATTGATTACTGTTCGGCTTCCGGCAAGTGCATCGGATCGCACAAGTAGTATAAAACGGTAAGAACCGAGTATTGAACACTCGGGGGACTTGTGTTATTTGGTAGGCTATTTCAGCAAATAGGTGTCTGGTGTGTAAAGGTAAGTGTAAATATGAACAGGTGTATAAACTATCTGTGCAAAAAGAAAGAAAATCACGAGAGAGAAATAATGTGTAAAAAAAAGTAGAGAACACGTTGGCCTTCCTAATAGGTGCTTGATGCTAAAAAGATATTCTCTATCTAACAATGTTCATGTGCTCTTATGGTGTCTCCTGAGATACTAAACCCCGATTCCTCATGATAGTTTAGCCTAATCCTGATCAAGCATCATCCGCAGATTCTTCTTGTAAGACTAAACTCAACCAGGACTGCATTAAGACACACATACACAACTAAATTATCGCACCCCGATTCCTCGTGATAGTACGACAACTTAGCCCTGTACTATCAAGGACTTTAGAGTCAGACCAGTTTCCATTGTTGAATGACCCTAACAAAGCATGCATCTACGTGATCAAGGTAAAGGCATACAGGAGTAAAAAGCAGATAGCACAGAGAACACACAAAACATCATTAAATAAACAAAAATATATTTACATCAGGTACCTACAGGGAAGATCCAACAGAGGATTTAGCTTTCCATAACCAGGAAGCCTTCTTTACAACAAAGAGAAGAACAAGATGAAAGATTGCAAAAATACAAGTGGTGAGGATGTCTCCTTCACCTCTAGGATCTCACAATCACTCACAAACTCATCTTAAGCTTTCAAACCGGCTCCTGCTTCAAGCTCTGGTCTTTGAGATCTTTTCACAGCAAAATCTCTCAAAACTCTCTGGAACTTGGACCTTTCTCTCTCTAGAAACCCTAGACATGCAAAGCTCTGAATCTTAGTCCAAACTCCCTTCTAAAATCTGATTTCAGGCTTAAATAGGTGGCCTTGTTCGTGCTCGTGCACTTAGCGCATTTATGGACCGCTTAGCGCACATTAGTGAATTTCGACTTAGCGCGTGCCTTTCTCGCTTAGCGGATGAACTGAAGCGGTGCGCTTAGTGAGATGAAGCGGTGCGCTTAGCGAACCTGTACAGCTCATCTTCTTCCAGAGTCTTCCTCGTGCTTACCCAAGAGTGTTGCGCTTAGCGGACGCTCGCTAAGCCAGCGGGTTGGCTTAGCGAGAAGGTGAAAAATAGCACTTTTCAAAGCTTGTCTAATTAACCTGAAATTGAGAGAAAATGATTATTAAACACAAAAAATGGAAGTACTAAGTATTTATTACCTATACTTAACAGAAAATACTCATAACACTACAAAATAACCATAAATTAGGAGAGTTTGATACAATTTATACAAGTTTTATACACAAAAGTTAGTCGTTTTCATCGACTAACAATTACCACACATGATAATCGATTACCCAAACACCACAAAAGAAACAAATACTCAAACTAAAATGAATTAATTGATTACCCCATTTGATAATCGATTAACTAGTTTTTGGAAATGCAGATCAAATGGGATTTTGACGAATTAATCGATTACCCGATTTTATAATTAATTAGATATATTTTAAACTGTCAATTTATAAATATCTTTGTGTGTCTTCTAAAAGAATTGCATTGCATTTAGTCTGAAGATTGAAGTTGATCAAAAAATCATTCATTCTACAATCATGAATTGATCATCTTGTGAAGAAAACTTGAAGATTGAAGATCTACACATTTCAAGTGTATTCAATCATTTATTTTTCATTCTTTTAGATTGTGTTTCTTGGTTAGAGTTACCAAGAGGGTCAAAGAATTGATAAAGTTTCAATTCTAAGTCTTTTCTTACAGGGTTCAAGAGAAAGATTTGATTTCTATTAGAGAATTATGTGTGCATAGTATTTGTATTTGTTTCTCTATATAGTGGAAGTTCTAAGAGGACTTAGAACAATTAGATGCAAGTCCGGATTAGATTGAACCAGTATAAACTCATGTGTAATTCTCTTATTCTCTTAACGCTGAGTCTTGTATTCATCTTTGTATTAGAATTGATCTCAAGGGCCACCATAAAAGATTTTGTTTTTATACACATTATAATCATAGAAGTTTCTAGTTTATAATAATCTTTTGAAGAAACTTTGATTGATTTAAAGGGGTTGTTTTTAATCTGTATTAAGAACAAATTGGTAAAGATTTTGAAAAAATCTATTCAATCTCTTGATCCAACCGAAATAAATCATGTGGCCTTCTTAGAACCATGCTATTTTATTATATTAAATTGATTGATATGAGATATCTTAGATATAGTTGAGGTTATTGTTCATATTATTATTGTTATTGGTGTTTTATATTAAGTTAGAGGAGTGTTAGATTCAATTCTTATAACACTTAAAAAGTGTTCAAGTCTAGTATTGAGTTTTATGATGAAAATCCTACAAACTCATCCGTTCACCTTATCATTTGTGTCGTTGAAAAGCTTGCTGGAAAAGATACAATTCATCTCTACCCTTGGATATCAAAATCACCTTCTATCTTGGAGAAGAATGACCTCAAAGTAAGTCACTTGATCATAAGAACACTTGTAAATACTTCTAACGGCAGACACATGACTGTGTGAGAAAGATAACTTCAGAGTTATATAGCATTTTTGGTTTGAATTTTGTGGAGTATTTTTTCACTAAAATGGAAGCAGTTTCTAGTAGCTTCTACGTAAATTTAGATTTGACCGTGAAAAAATTGGAGTAACACGCTTACAAATCAAGCAAGCGAACATGCATATAGATGTTTCTGTATTTCATGATTAATCACTATCACTTGATTTCAAAAAGTGAGATAATCCAAATCCATGAAAAAGATGGTACTTGCATATGCACCGTTCTTCGGCAGGACCAAATTACTTAACACCACCTATGATAATATAGGATCACTTCCTTATATATATGATTACAGGTCTATATCACATGTCTTACAACATAATGTTACAATAGCAACTAGAAGCTACACGTCTGTCCAATACACCCAAGGATGGTACATGATAGGGCTATGCTCTATAATTGTATATTGTTATTTTAATAAACAATCAGATAAATAACATTAACAAAAACTACAGTCATTTTCAAACAGATCTTTAAGGGGTCAGAATGAGAGCAGAGATGCTGAGAGCTTATTCATCTATTCCCTGCTCCAGGCTTTTGACCTCACCAGTTCAGCTCCCATGATTACCATTCACAGTCAACTCTGCTTCAGCCTTCTTGTTTATCTCATCAAGCTTGTGATGTTCTTCACTATTGACTTTTGTTCCTTCTATTTCCTCCACGTCAAATTCACAAGTACTTTTGACGTGTTCCTCTTTATTCACTCCTTCCACTTCAACCCTTTTGTCTGCAGTAAGGCATGTTTCCAATTTCTCTTGCTCCCCAAATCCACGATATTCTTTTGTCTCTTCCTGTGGGTGCTCAATCTTTTCTTCATCCTTTCTCAGAAAATCTTCAGAGCCCTCAGTTCTTTTGTCATCAACTTTATCTTTCAATGCAGGTAGTTCTCCATCAGCAGCATTGGATTTTTCCTCTTCAATAAGCACCTCAACATTTTCTACCGGTTTAGCTTCTCCAGAATGAGCGGATTTGTTTACATCTGTATTTTCCACACTCTTGTCATCTTGATTTTCCTTTACAAAATCCTTTTCCTTCTCTATAACATTATCATCCTTAGTGGTGTCATCAGCTTCTTGCATTTCCGCTTCCTTTGTCTCCTCTTCTTTTTCTTCCAGGGAAGTTTCCTTTTGTGAAGCTGACGATCTTTTAGTACGCTTCTTTGGGGGCTCGCTCTCTGCTGGAGGAGCTACCTTGGCCTTCTCGCTGATTCTTGTAGATCTTCTTGGGGTCTCACCAGTGCCCCAGTCAAATTCTGATACAGCTGGACCACCAGGGTGTGCTTTCAAATATTTTTCCAGCTGCTTCCTGCTATTGATTTCCTCTCCTGTTGGTGAAGTGAACACAATCTCGTTTTTCTTTGGGGTACCAGCTTTCTTTGGGATGAACTGCAACGAAATACAGTATATGATTTGTGAATCATCTTACAGGAAAAAGCAAGCAACAAAAGAACAATCATAACACATACAAGATTTTGGTTGTTATTGACTTCTTATAGTAGACCCTAACGTTAAAAATAAAGCTCTATTCACTAATTTCACATCACAATTACACTTACAGCCCTTAGTATGACACTCTTGCAAATAGAAAGTTACAGTAACATCAAAGATATAAAGAGCAAATCTATTGAGAAAATTATTGTTTTCTTGGGAGCAGAGTCATTCTTCCATGTGAACTCTGAACTGGTGCAGAGTCAAGCATCATTGGCTCTAATAAACTAGCAGTTTTTATTATTAAACTCAAGGAAATGACAAGCATGGAACTAAATTAACCCTGTCAACCCAGAAAGGTATTCTTTCCCTCTGTCATCTTTCATTCAGGTAATACTTGGGAAAGGTGAAAGTCCATGAAATTGTGCATGATAGGAGCTAAATATTTTACTACCAATATGTAGGGATAAATCCCAATTACAAATATCAGAAACCACCCAAAAAAAAAAAAAAACAAGAAAACAAAAGATAGAACACTGCAAAAATTTATGGGTATGCAAAAACCTGCCACCAGCCCAAAGGCCCCAAAACTCAAAGATTGGATGTCCTCTCTCCTACCTTCCCTTCCTTTTATCATTTGCTTCTAACCCTTTCCCCTTCCAACCCTCATTGTCATGTATGCAAGGTTCTACAACCCAAATCCCTCTTCTGTCCCTAGCTCAGTGTAATAGTGCATAACAGCATGGAAAAGATCAAGATTTAAAAATATCCAAGGCTTGTACCATGACCAAGAAACAAATAAAAAAAATGCACATATGGACTGCATATGAAGTTACAAACTATTTCCTAATCTTGAATTGCAGTAATTAATAAATAATAAAAAATATAATGTCAAGCAGCAAGTGGTCCCAAAATTTGTCAAAGAAAATAAATACATTGATCTTCTGTATGTTTATAAAACATAGTAACATACACACATATTCCCTCTAATTTTGCACAGTTCAAAGATTGAAATAAATTTTTCAGGGGTATGTAAGTGTTTAATAGGGTTAGTGTATAACTGCCACAAATTTCATTTTTCAAAATTGAAATCCAAAAAATTGTCCCATAAATAAATTGCATATGTAAGTGTTTAATGGGGTTAGTGTATAAAAACCATAAATAGGGCATAATTCCCCTGAAACCCTAGGACCCATAAACTTCTCTGCTAAACGAGTGCCTCAATTGCCACGGGGGGTTTCACTCCACCAGTGCGATTGACCACTATGCAATCCTAACCCATTTTTTCTGTTTCTACTCGCAGGGGATCCCTGATCCCAAAATTGAGCATGGAAGATTGTGATCCCACAGAGATCCCATTCTGTCACAATCGGCGGCAGACACACACACATGGTTTTCTGTGTTCTGATCTTTTTTATAACTTGAACTGTTGCACTTTTTTATTGCATTAACAAGATTGAATGGCTTGCATCCCATATTGATCTTTTACTTTTATGTGGTTTGTATATGTTAATGAGAGCTAATGAAGATTAACAAAACTTAATGAGAACTAATAAAAACCATTTTCATAGTAAATCTGTAAATGTGACTTCCACTAAACATATTATAATATATATATATATATATATATATATATATATATATATGGGTTACGATCTGTTTACACCGGGTGTCAAACATTACACTTACACCAAATCTCAGCTACTCAATTTGAATAATCTAAAGACTGAAATTAATTCACTTAAAATTGGAAAAAAGCTAATTAACAAGTCACGTGAGATGATTTTATCATTTATAATTAAACTAATTGATCAATATCAATTAATGATAACATCAGATAATATTTCTCATGATATTTGCAAATCTTATCTTCATCAAAATGAGACTTGGAATTCCCAAAAAAAAAAAAGTTAACCATCTCCGAACGTCTTTGTTTGCTACAATAACAAAAACTTTGAAACTCTTGACAATTACTGTTATTAGCGAATTGAAATTAGTTTATTATCAGTCAATTGAGATTCTTATATATACAGGGCACTATTTTTGAGATTGGGTGTCGGTATATGAAAAGTATTGGTTCCCAACTCTGTAATACAGATCACAAGTTTAGCTGCACAAACATGGTGGGGAATTATATGAATTCAATGCTGTTGATATAATTTCAGATCTTATAATTTTATTGAAATGTGGAGGCTACTAAGTATTTTGGTCTTTTTCTATACCTGCATTCTATGGCTTATATGTATTCTGTGGCTTATATGTTTCATAGGGTTAGAAATTAAAGGCTTTTAGCCACAATTTTCATAAAAGAAAAAGAGTTTGCTGTTGGAGTGGTTTTGTTATTGTAGCAAAGAAAGACATCCAGAGATGCACGGTCATCTTTTTTTTTTTTATGGAATTCAAAATCTCATTTTGACGAAGATAAGATAGACAAATATGATGAAAAATATTATTCGATGTTATCATTAATTGATTTTGATCAATTAATTTAATTATAAATGGTAAAATCATCTCACTTGACTTGCTCATTAGCATTTTTTTTTTATTTTTTAAGTGAAGCAATTTCAGCCTTTAGATTATTTAAATTGAGTGACTTAGATTTGGTGTAAGTATACTATTTTACATCTGGTGTAAACAGATCCTAACCCTATGTGTTGATCCATCCCTGATTAAAAACCAGACTCAAAGAATGCAAAATTACATTGGATCTCCAACACAATGATTCTAGACATTTTCCAAATTTCTGTAGCTTTTTTTCTTTTCTCCTCTTGTGAAAAACTAACCACAGTCCCCCAAAAATATGTATTTGCATAAAGCATCAAGGAAAACATAAAATGATGACTTTATTCCAGCAATTCAACCTAAACACTTTTATGTTTTTCTGAAAATATGTTCAACACATTCATTTATCATTGTGAAAAAGGAATTTATTTGGCAATTGATACACACTATGATTGTTTGTGGAGGCTAAAACAAACAGCAAAACCCATACTGCTAGAAAATAAAAATCATTATCCTGTTATATAACACCTACGGCAGCTAATATGCAGGTGCCAGGCAGCAATACTCAAACAAGTTTAATGCAATTAACACATACACTAGAACAAGAACAATCCACTGAATACAGTGATAACACCTTATTACTGGATTAAAAAAAATACAACACTAAAGTAAGCCAAAATATATTGATGTAAAATTTCAATATAAAGCACATCAGTCCTACATGGCCTGAAAAATTGAGTAGTCCTAATTAAAAGTCAAGCAGTGTGAAGGGAAAGCAGCCCTATCTTGGAATATAAAGGTGATAACCGTTTTTTTTTTATTGATCATGGTATTGGTACAAAGTACGGTGACTAATCTTCGTCATGGACCTTGAGCATACAAAGGGAATATTCTCCTCCCAACACAATTTATTTTATATCCAAGGACCATTCAGGATTTGAACCCTGAACTACTAGGTTTAAGGGACACAAGTCATTACCACTTGTATCAACGGTTGTTGGTTAAAGGTGATAAACGTGTCTACGGGTATATTTACATAAGACCAATAAAATCAATCAAAACGCATTTCTTGATATAGAAAAATATTGGGCACGACCGCAAAACCCTAACAGACACTCGACACTCGTCGGGTATTTACTTTTTCTAGATGCATTTCCTGCGAATTTTGAAGCACACGCATTCAACATGACAGAATTCGACACAAACTAGAGAAATCCAAAAAAAGCCCTAATTCATGTATCGTCTCCGAGGCTCGGTAACACGCGGTAGAGGCCGAATATCGCGGGAAAAAAGAAGGCCCACATCGACGCCAAAGCAAGAAGGTGACACAACAAAACCAACGAATTACGGTAACTTAGCACTTAGCAGCGAATTTCAACAAAACGAAATAGTCAAACACAGTGCAAAAAAAAAAATG
The DNA here is from genome assembly GCF_000004515.6 of Glycine max. Classification (NCBI taxonomy): domain Eukaryota; kingdom Viridiplantae; phylum Streptophyta; class Magnoliopsida; order Fabales; family Fabaceae; genus Glycine; species Glycine max. Next base: position 30,162,174 of record NC_038242.2, read on the forward strand.
CAGAAAAGGAGAGACAGAAGAACAGTGCCAAACCTTCTTCTTCCAACCAGGTGGAGCAGGAAGCTCCAAAGAGAAAGTTTCCTCGCTCGCACCACCCTCCTTCTCCACTGAGCTCGCCATTTTTCACCTGTGAAATTCAGCAAGAAAAATTTCCCCTTATTTTTTGAAATAAAAAAAATTGAAAAAAGAAGATAGAACAGGAACGCGGAGAGGGAAATTTTAAAAGGAACAGAAAAAACTAACTTTTTTTTTTTGTTATGTGTTTTATTAATTCTGGTGTTTCTGTGAGATTGGGAATTGCAATGCTTGGGTTTTGTGTTTGAGGTTATGAGGAAAAAGATGAATAGAGTATAATTAAGAGGAAGAGGATTGAGAGTTAGGACACATTGTGGAATCACCAGAAGAAAAATAAATGTAAAGAAGCAGTTCAGGTCGATTCGATTTGTGTGTTAGGCACTTACTTAGAAGCGTCAAGGTGCTCTATCCTCCTGCCACCTGTCCCTTCTTATTTTTTCTTCATTATTTCTTTATTTTCTTTTTTCTAGTACTACTAGTTTTTAACTTGTATCCTGCCACCTTTCCCTTTTTCTGAATATATCTCTATTTCTAATACTAGTTCTTTTAAAGTATAGGATAATTCTTTACAAAATTAAAATGTATAATAAATTAAATCATTTTTAGTATTAAAGTTTATTGTAATTAAACTTTATGATAAGTAATTTATATTTATAATAAAAAATTTAAGCTACAAGATTATTTTTAACATTCATGTTTACCATAAAGGTATTAGGCTAGGATTGTCAAATATTTATTCAACCCTCTATGAGGTAGGAAGTCCTTGGTAAGAGACAAGAAAGATTAAGTCCCTAATCATGCTTAGAGCCAGATTACTTAAACAATAATGACAACAGGAAATCTCAATGTCCAAAGCTTAAACATGTTTATATAAATAATAATGACACTACTAGAAAACATAGATATTACATCGTTCAATTAACATCGATTTATATGAAAATTGATGTTAACAAATCCACGATGGTATTTTTGTAAATAAGTGGATGAGATTAACATCGATTTTGACAAAAATCGATGTTAAGAATTGAACTCAACATAGGTTTTATTTAGAATTGACGTTGAGCCTCGTGTCAACATCGTTTTTGTTTAGAATCGATGTTGATATTAGTGCATCAACATCAATTTTTCAGAAGTTGATGTTGTGCTTCACCCTAAAGGTTAAACTCTCATTTCATTCCAACTTTGACGCCCAAACATCTTTGTTCGTGGCCAAACCTCTATGACTCTCATTTCACCCTAAACCTCTGCGCCCAAATCATCTCTTGATCTCGCCTCTCGTTGCAGTCGTTATTACCATCGTGTTCATCCTCGTCGTTCCAGTGCTCGTCATCGTCGCCTCTCAGTTTTGTCATTCTAGTGCCTCTCAGTTTCGGCCAAACCTTCTCGAGCCCTCACCTCTTGTCGACACCCCTATTGGTTTCAGATTCAAAGATTCTCTTCGTGGCTAAACTCTTTGAAGTATTATGTTTGTAAACTCTAAAGTATTATGTCTATATATTCTACATGCTCTTAATGTTGTTTATCATGTGAATTTTTTGTGGTTTTGATCATGTGATTTGTGCCTTTGTGGGTACTGGTATTGATAGCGGGTACTGGTAGTGGATTGAGTATTGTGGAATTTATGACTTTGGGTGTTTGTTTTTCCTGTTTACTGATTCTCACTTGTCTCCAATTAATTGTTGAAATTTGTGAAGCATTATGTCTATATATTCTACATACTTGTAATGTTGTTTATCATGTGAATTTTCATGGTTTTGATCATGTGATTTGTGCCTTTGTGGGTATTGGTATTGGTAGTGGGTACTGGTAGTGGATTGAGTGGGAATTATTGTGGAGTTTATGACTTTGGGTGTTGATTTTCCTTGTTTAATGATTATCACTTGCCTCTAATTGATTGCTGAAATTTGAGGCGTAGTATAGTATAGTATTGTATGGACCTTACAATGCTATACTCTTTTATTCTTCCTAAAGTGGCCAGCTTTCCAATAAGAATGTCTCTTCCTTCAAGCCCTCCTTAGAATTTCTTTCTCATGTTGTAACTTGTCATGTGATAAGGGCACCACCAAGGATAAAAAATTCTACATTGTTTAATCAATGATTGAAACACAAAACACACAAATGGGGTAAGAAGAAAAGCCTAAGGTTTAAGGTCAATGTGTAAAATTTTCAATTGATTCCTTGTACGATCTCCTTAATTTTCTTTTTTGGGTTGAAAAGAGAAAAGAAAGTGTAGTTGGTTATGGATTAGAAATGTTGAAGCAAGCAATGAGTGTGTGTGGACAGTTTCAAAGTTGAAGTAGTGACCCCACTAGTGGTTTAATTTTTCAGTTGAGTGTTGAAACAAATTGCCTGTTACAGGTTTATTGTGTATCTTTCTTGCTTCAATGAATGCATTAGATTGTTAGAGATGTAATGCCACAGGCATGGGTCTATGCACTAGAATAAGTGTATGTGTTATACTAAAGCACAATTGTTTTAGCCTGAAAAGCAAAAATGAGGTGAAATTAATTATTTATTGCACTAATTAATTATGCTAAAGTTGGGATACATGAAAAGAACTTAAAACATAAATCTATCTCAAAGGACAATTGGGGTTGGCAAGTGATATCAGGAAAACTTTATTTTACTAATTAGGTTAGACCTAGGATGCAAAGAAAAAAAAAGATCAGCACACAAGCTTTTAAATTCAGTACTTTGCTTTCGAGATGCTAATTAAGCCTACAACATCTAGAAGTGAGAGGTTATCCTCCAAGAAGTTGATAAAACTTGCCAAATACAGGAAACTATGTTTACTTTAGGATCTAATTAGAATTCAACATATATATGAACTAAGCTAACCACTAGGACTATAGTAGCAGCTCCTATAAATAAAGATTTCAATGTTGGCATGTTTTTATAAACCTTATAAAATACCAAATGAGCACCAAAACGCATTACGTTAGATTATCAAGAGGTTTTAAGGAATACCTGGATCCATAAAGCTTGATCAACACGTAGCAGAATCTTACAGCGGTCACGAACAATTGGTTTAATGACCTTCCTCAACCAAATCACCTTCTTCCTTGTGGGACCTTCATTTTCTCTTCAGATAGGGAGAGGAGAAATTGTTTCTTGATTTGGTATGTTAGGGACCATAACCATGCCTTAGGTTTTAACCTATTAGGGTTTTCATTATCCCCTAATGGGTCAAACTGGTTTCCGCTCATTAAGCCCATATCAATTTTCTGTTGGCAGTCTAATGGACTCATTGAATTAGATCACTTTATATTGAACCCATCTAAATGTAAATAACTGATATAAATGTTATAATATAATGTGTAGCCCATATTAATTAATTAGGAATTATAAAATTCCTAACAATCTCCAACTTGGGCTTCATATTAACATTAGACATTTATATCACAAAATTCTTTAGGCGCGCAACCGTATGTTATTTACTTTTAGAATCCTTTTATACAATCTAGTCCATCTCATATAGCAACAGGAAACCACTGCAGTTTTTCATCATAATTCAACATGACTAAGCCACAATAATCACCACTGTTACTCATACTCGATGACATAGATCAAATATGGATAACCGGCATGGAAATTACATACAATGTGATCTTAATCATGTTTATTTCCAACTAGTCCAAACTTTATTCTTTATAGAGATCAATCCAAAGTGCAATACAAATATTGCACACAAAACAAGCTCATAATAGAATGATAAACATCAACTTTATTTCTGCAGAAAATCCAAACAATACAAATATCTGGCAAACATAAGATATAAAACATAAATGGGACTCCCACTAAACTAAGGTATTGTTAGGAACTACACCCATATGAGCAGTGTGCTCATGAAAAACTCTAGGTACCAAACCTTTAGTAAGTGGGTCAGCTAGCATGGAATCAGTCCCTATATGTTCTATGGAAATCTGCCTATTCTGAACTCTTTCCTTCACAACCAGAAACTTGATGTTAATGAATTTTGACTTGGTTGTACTCTTATTGTTACTGGAGTAAAGAACTATAGAGTTATTGTCACAATAAATTTTCAATGGTCTTTCAATGCCATCGACCACATGCAAACTAGTGACAAAGTTTCGCAGCCATATCCCGTGATTAGATGCCTCAAAACAAGCAATGAACTTTGCAGCCATGGTTGAAGAAGCTACAAGAGTCTATTTAGCAGACTTCCAAGAGATAGCTCCTCCAACCAACATATATATGTATTCAGAAGTGGAGCGTTTGTTGTCTTGACATCCAGCAAAATCAGAGTCTGAGTACCCGATGATCTCCAAATTGTTAGACTTCTGATAAGTGAGCATGTAGCCTTTTGTTCTCTTCAAGTAACGTCTTACGCATTTCACTGCCTTCCAATGCTGTAATCCAGGATTACTTAAGTATTTGCCTAGAACTCCTATGACAAATGCTATGTCGGGACGAGTACAAACTTGAGCATACATCAGACTTCCTACTGTTGACGCATAGGGAATCTTCTACATCTCAGTTCTTGATGGAACTTGTAATACCATTGATGGGAAGCCTATTTGAGACCATAGATGGATTTCTTTAGTTTGCATACCATGGACTTTGAGTCACCTAACACAAAGTTTTCTGGTTGTAGCATATAAATCGTTTCTTTAATGTCACCATTTAGAAATGTAGTCTTGACATTCATCTGATGTAGCTCTAAGTCAAAATGACCTACCAGTGCCATTATATTTCTAAAAGAATCCTTTGAAGATACTGGAGAAAAGGTTTCTTTATAGTCAATGACTTCCTTCTGAGTAAAGCCTTTAGCAACTAGACGAGCCTTATATCTCTCGATATTACCCTTTGAATCCTTTCTGGTTTTAAATATCCATTTACAACCAATTGGTTTCACACCTTCAGGCAATTCGACTAGATCCCAAACTTCATTGTCTTTCATAGACTTCATCTCATCCTTCATGGTGTCAATCCATTTTTAAGAGTTAGAACTGCGCATAGCTTGACAGAAGTTGATTGGATCATCTTCTGTTAAACCAATGCCATCCTCATGTTCATGGAGAAATATAATATAATTATTTGAGATTGCACTTCTCCTCTCTCTAATGGATCTCCTTAATGGCACTTCTCGAGGTTGTTGAGGTTGCTCTAAAGGTATTTGAGGGAGAACCTCATTGTTGTCTTGTTCTGGAACAATGTTAATAGTTTGAACATTGTCTTCTATTATTGGAGTTGTGTCTTAAACAATAATAGGTATGAGGACTTGATCACTGTAAATAACAGGTTCTTCCTTAAAGACAACATTCTTTATGTTCTCTTCCTTCCCAAACTCAACTTCCGCAAGAAATCTTGCATTTCCGGTCTCGAAAAAGGATCTTAAGGTGGGATTGTAAAATTTATAGCCCCAAGAGCATTCAACATAGGCAACAAAATAACAGCTAATTGTTCTTGAGTCTAGCTTTCTTTCATGTGGCTTATAAGGCCATGCCTCAGCCGAAGAATCCAAAATGTGCAAATGTTTAATGCTTGGCCTTTTACCAGTCCAAAGTTCATAAGGGTTTTTGTTAACTGCTTTACCTAGCACACTATTAAGGATGTAAAATGCGGTCTTTAAGGCTTCTCCCCAAAGTGACTCTGGCAAAGAAGAATGACTAATCATACTTCTCACCATATCCTTAAGAGTTCAATTTCTTTGTTTTGCTATACCATTTGATGTAAGCTTGCTTGTGGAGCTTCTATGGAGGCTGGATCTTTGAGCTTCAATGAGGTCCTTCAATGGTGATTTTCCACCATGGAGATGCAGCGAAAGACAAAGGACAAGAGGTGAGAGGAAGTGTCATCCACTAGGGAATAAGCCATGGAAGAAGCAGCTTCACCACCAAGATTATGCCTTGGATAAGAAGCTTGGAGAGGATGCTTCAATGGAGGAAAAGAAAGAGAGAGGGGGGAGCACAAAATTGAAGGAGGAAAAGAGGGAGAGAATTTGAACATTCAGTTGTGTCTCACATGACTCTCATTCATCAAAGTTACCGCAAGTGTTACACATACTTCTATTTATAGCCTAGGTAGCTTCCTTGAGAAGCTTCCTTGAGAAGCTTTCTCGAGAAACTTCCTTGAGAAGGTTCTTTGAGAAGCTTCCTTGAGAAGCTAGAGCTTAACTACACACACCCCTCCAATAACTAAGCTCACCTCCTTGAGAAGCTTCCTTGAGAAACTCCTTGAGAAGCTAGAGCTTAGTTGCATACACCTCTCTAATAGCTAAGCTCACCTCCTTGAGATGAGAAGCTAGAGCTTAGCTACACACTTCCTATAATAGCTAAGCTCACTCCCATGCCAAAATACATGAAAATATAAAAAAAGTCCTTACTACAAAGACTACTCAAAATGCCTTGAAATACAAGGCTAAAACCCTATACTACTAGAATGGCCAAAATACAAGGCCCAAAAGAAGGGAAAACCTATTCTAATATTTACAAAGAAGAGTGGACCCAAGCTTGACCCATGGGCTCAGAAATCTACCCTGAGGTTCATGAGAACCCCAGGGCCTTCTTTAGCAACTCTAGCCCAATCCTCTTGGAGTCTTCTATCCAATACCCTTGGAGGTAGGATTGCATCATCCCCTCCACCTTGGAAAGGATTTGACCTGAAATCCTAAGGTTCTTCATACTCTGGGCTCCTTCCCTCGACACCTATAAAAGGAATAAAAACATATGTTAGAGTAGGGTAAGGTCTGAAAACCTCTTTCATGGACATCTTCCCATGAGGGAACATGGTTCCTCACCAACTCAATGAGTGGTGCAACAAGTATAGAAAAATATGGGACAAATCTTTTGTAAAAGTTTGTTAAGTCATGGAAGCCCCAGATTTCCCTTATACTTGGTGGAGTGGGCCAATCAGGAATGACCTTTATTCTCTTAGGGTCCGTGGAAATCCCTTGATCACTATTTAAAAAATTAAGGAAAGTAATGCAATAAAGCATACCTTTTTCTATATTTTCATGTTGATTATTCCTACAAAAAAATATGACAAACCTAAAGTGTCCCATATGAGCACCTAATTTTGTATTAAAACCACAAATAAGAACAAATCTACCTAATGAGTCCTTATGTACATGAATCATGAAGATGTTCGGTGCATGACTGATTTTACAAAAGAGGGTTGCAACACTCAATACATTCATCATATCACTTATTTTGGGGATTTGGTGCCTAATAATACCTATTTTGGGCACCAACAAAGCACAAGGATTTAAGCTCTTATGAACCAAACCCTCATCCAACAACTCCTTTACTTGAGGAATAACCTCAAGCCCAAGAGGTGTCCTCTTCGAAGACATTTAAAGCCCTTCATGGAGCTAGTCTTCTCTTGCATACTAGCCTTAAGAGGTTGCTTTTCTATTGTCTTCCCCTTATCATCTTTGGGCTTAGAAGGTGTCACCCCTAAGATGCCTTGACCTTGGTCTTTCTTTGGATAAGAGTGAGAGCCATAAGATTTTGAAGTAGACTTCCTTTTAAGTTGTTGCTCTACCCTTATTTCCCAATCTAAGTTAGCCTCTACATTGTCCTTCCCATGGAAGTATGAGAGGTTAATGTTAGCCTCTTGAGGCTTTCTTTCCTTTTCTGTCCAATGGGAGTGAGGTCTAAGATGTTCCCTATGTCTTCCTTCATAATAGTCATGAAGTTCTTCACTTAGGCTCTTGCAAGAGTTATGACTACTATAGGAGACATTTTTTTCTTTTCTTAACTCTTTTAGTAGTTTCCTTTTTTCTTCTTTCCTTATTTTCTCTTTTTCATCTTGACTTATTTCTTCCACTCTTTTTTTCCTTTTTCTTTTCTCTCTTGTTTTTGTTTCCACAACTTAAGGGATCTCAACTCATCTAATATCTTATACAAGGGGTCCTTAGGAGTAGAACCCTCACCATTAACACTAGATGAAGAATGAAGACTCATGTTGGTTTCTAAGTTGTGGTTCTTTCTTGTTGGGGGTTTGAAAAAAAAAAGGTAAAAGAAACTATGGTTGAAACTAGCCAAAATAAACACTAAAATATGTGTGAAAGATAAGGTAAAAACTAATTGGTAAAAGACAAGCAATCTAGGCGGTTTGACAATGGAAGATAAAGGAAATAAGCTATGAAAGTAAGCAAGAAATGTAAACTAGGTGAATCCTAAGAGTGTTTGGATGACCAGATTTAAGGTTCCCAACAAAACACTCACAATCCTAAGGGATAATTGCCTAAAATTATTACACACAAATGGAAGTAGGGTGACCTATTGGAGGCTCTCAACTTACTTCAAATGAAAGGCCTTTTTGTTACAAAATTTGAAAGTGTTGGATCAAGTGGCCTCAGAATAATTAAGAAGGGGGGGTTGAATTAATTATTCCTAAACCTTTACTAATTAAAAATTTACTCTTCTAAGGCTTTTACTATGTTGTTAAGTAAATGAAGAATAGAAAAGAAACTTAACCATAAGTAAAAGCAGAAATTAAAGAGTGTAAGGAAGAAGAAGATAGATACAAGAGTTTTATACTGGTTTGGCAACAACCCGTGCCTACATCCAGTCCCCACGCGACCTGCGGTCCTTGAGATTTCTTTTCAACCTTGTGAAAATCCTTTTACAAGCAAAGATCCACAAGGGATGTACCCTCCCTTGTTCTCTTTGAACAACCGAGTGGATGTACCCTCCACTAGAACTGATCCACAAGAGATGTACCCTCTCTTGTTCTCAGTCAACAACCCAAGTAGATGTACCCTCTACTTGTACCACAAAGGATGTACCCTCCAATGTGTTAAGACAAAGTTCTCAGGCAGTTAAACCTTTGAAACTTTGTGAATGAGGATACAAAAGAATTATCAGGCGGTTAGTCCTTTGAAATCTTTTGTATATGGGAAAGGGAAGAATCAAAAGAATTCTCAGACTGTGTCATTTTGAATTCTTTGACAAGGGAGAAGGGAGAGACAAAAGAATTCAGGCGGTTAGTCCTTCGTTCTTTTGGAAAAAGGAGAAGAGAGACACAAAAAGAATTCAGGCGGTTAGTCCATGGCGAATTCTTTTTGGCAAAGGGAGAAGGGAATGAAAAAGATGAATAGCACAGTTTTCAAGGTTTGGAAAACCAGAAAACTTTGGAAAGCTTTTGGCAAAAGGAAGAAGAAGAAGTTCAAAGAGACTCAGAAATCAATTGGCAAAAGTTTGTTGTCTAAAGAATGAATTGAAAAGATACTTTGAAATGCAAATCAAAGCCTTGCTTTTATAGACTCTTCATGCCTGGTCAAGAGAACCATTAGAAGAGTTATAACCTTTACAAAAACTTAAAAAAAACATTTGAAAAAGTTATAACTTTTAGAAAAACTTGAAAACTATTGGAAGAATTACATCTTTTTTTTTGTTCAGAAACTATCATTGGTAATCGATTACCAAATCAGTGTAATCGATTACACAAAGCTTTTTTATGAAAGGATGTGACTCTTCACAATTGAATTTGAATTTCAACATTCAAACACACTGGTAATCGATTACACCATTTTGAAATCAATTGGAACGTTGTAAATTCAGTTGAAGGCTTTTTTGAAAAACCATTTTGCTACTGGTAATCGATTACAACAATCTGGTAATCGATTACTAGAGAGTAAAAACTCTTTGGTTAAAGGTTTTTTTAGAAAAATTCATGTGCTACTTAGTTTTTGAAAAACTTTTTAATACTTATCTTGATTGAGTCTTCTCTTGATTCTTGAATCTTTAGTCTTGAATCTTGATCTTGATTCTTGGAACTTGAATCTTGAAACTTGATTCTTGATTATTGAAATCAAATTTCCTTTTGAACCTTGAAGTGTTCTTGATTCAATCCTGAACTCATTCTTTGATTCTTGAGATCATCATCTTTGTTATCATGAAGCATTCTTAGATTCTTGAGATCATTATCTTTGTTATCATGAAGTGTTCTTGACTTTTGAGCTTTTTGTCATCATCTTTGTTATCATCAAAACTCTTTGAATCAATCTTGATTCATCATGAAGCTTGCATTTATAGAAATAAATGAAAGTAAGTAAATTGTCAATTACAAAAAGGTCCTCAATTTTGGTGGATGCTCTCTCTTTTGTGATTCACTCAATTTGGACTGCTTCTTAGTCCAATAGCTATTAAGGTGGTTGGCCCCTTGCTTCTTGACTCAAATTCTTCAAGGGATGGCATCAATCCTCCTTTCCAATTCCCTATATGGCAACTCACAAACAAGGAAACAAAGAGACAAGCAATAACCAAAGACAAAAAAAAAATGAAATGAAAGCTAAACCAATGGAGTTTTAACAAGACAATTTATCAAGGATTATTCAACAATTAAAGCAATGAAAAGGACATAGAAGCAAGCTAGGACTCAAAGAGAAACTTAGAATGGCTCTAGAGTAGAGTAAAAAAACTATAAAAAAAGACTCAAAAAACCTCTAGCTTTGGAACTTGTTTTCACACTAATTTTCAATTGAAATTTTGGAACTAAGATTGGTATAAAATAGGCATCAATTATAGAATAAATTTTGAGCCAAAACAACAAACACACTTCCCTTTCACCTTTTTTTTTCTGGATACTGATTTTTCTGCTAACTTGTGTGATTTTTCCTATTTTTTCCTTTTATCCAAATCACTTGGTTCTTTTTTTATAATTTTTTTTCAGATTTCTAGAAACTTCAGTAAAAATTTAAGCTCAAAATACATAGTAACCAATTCTCAGTAATTTTTACAAGTTCGTATGTCCCAGCTGCCAACATCAGCGGTTTCAGACTTCAAATTTTTTTTAGCATGGAATATTGATTGCCTTGGGCTTACTTTCAACCTTCCTATGTATTTTGAACTCACTAGGCTTTTTTACCACAGTTTTAGGAGTTCAATATTCACTTAGGATCAAAATTTCAGCCAGCAATTCATTCACCAAAACTCAAATTCACAATAGACACAATTATAAGGAAACCTAAAAGTTCAAGAAAAGGTTCACAATCAAAGACTCTCTAAGAATTTTGAATGAACATGTTAAGGACTAATTAACATGCAAGATTTGACTCGAATCAAATAATAGGCTAAAAGAATTTCATACACTCATGAACAAATGAGTTAGACAAAGAAACAAGAAAAATAAAATTCAGCACAACATAAGAAATCTTATGTGACAAGTTTCATGACTAGACATGACTTCTATGACAAAACTACAATAGGTGAACAAGTCACTCTAGATTTTTGAGGTTTTATTCTACTTTAATGTTTTTGTAAGAATTTTATGGTTTAGGTTTCAGCCACAAAAAATAGCAAGACAAAACTCAAAGGAACCTAGACTCAACACAATTCATGGTTCAAGAACAAGACCAAAAATTTGAACCATAGAAAATCAAATCTAGCTTCTATAGCAAGATTAATTAGTGGAGGTTTAAGGAGCACCTACTTGAAGCTCTTTTGCTATAATTACCACTTGATGTAAGCTTGCTTGTGGAGCTTCTATGGAGGCTGGATCTTTGAGCTTCAATGAGGTCCTTCAATGGTGATTTTCCACCATGGAGATGCAGCGAAAGACAAAGGAGAAGAGGTGAGAGGAGGCGCCATCCACTAGGGAATAAGCCATGGAAGAAGCAGCTTCACCACCAAGAATGTGCCTTGGATAAGAAGCTTGGAGATTATGCTTCAATGGAGGAAAAGAAAGGGAGAGGAGGAGCATGAAATTGAAGTAGGAAAAGAGGGAGAGAAGTTAAACTTTGAGTTGTGTCTTACAAGACTCTCATTCATCAAAGTTACGACAAGTGTTACACATACTTTTATTTATAGCCTAGGTAGCTTCCTTGAGAAACTTCCTTGAGAAGCTTCCTTGAAAAGCTTTCTTGAGAAACTTCCTTGAGAAGCTAGAGCTTAGCTACACACACTCCTCTAATAACTATGCTCACCTCCTTGAGAAGCTTCCTTGAGAAGATTCCTAGAGAAGCTAGAGCTTAGCTACACACACCTTTCTAATAGCTAAGCTCACCTCCTTAAGATGAGAATCTAGAGCTTAGCTACACACACCTCTCTAATAGCTAAGCTCACCTCCTTGAGATGAGAAGCTAGAGCTTAGATACGCACCTCCTATAATAGCTAAGCTCACCCCCATGCCAAAATACATGAAAATATAAAAAAAGTCCCTACTACAAAGACTACTCAAAATGCCTTGAAATACAAGGCTAAAACCCTATACTACTAGAATGGCCAAAATACAAGGCTCAAAAGAAGGAAAGACCTATTCAAATATTTACAAAGAAGAGTGGACCCAACCTTGGCCCATGGGCTCAGAAATCTACCCTGAAGTTCATGAGAACCCTAGGGCCTTCTTTAGTAGCTCTAGCCCAATCCTCTTAGAGTTTTCTATCCAGAGCCCCGAAACGCCTTTGGAATAGAGCGCTTCATGATCATAAGGCATATTCGGTTGGATCGATCCCACTTCTCAATTTTTACCTCATTAGAGGTTTCCGGGGTGGAAATGGGTCGTTCCGTCCTCAGTGCCAAGTCCAAATCCATACAACCAAGAACAATTTCTACGGGTTCCTTCTAGACCTTAAAATTTGTCCCATTCAGCATTGGGATAGAATTCACTTGGGCAATAACATTTGCAACACTAGCAATATTAACTAAAGAGAGAACAAAAACTAATAACATGTTCAGAAATAATCAAGCAAGTCATATAAAGTATATATATAATAAGACATGCAAATATTTCCCATAACAAATCCATCACAACATACCCAACACAACATTAATTATAGTCTTTGGACAGAGAAATTAATTTGTAATTGGTACTCTCAACGCAATGATCAAATATTGACAACTAGTTCTGTCAAATAATAGTCTTTCTTTGGACCGACTATTATTCACATGAAAAAAAACTTTATAATTGTCACATATTTATCATCGTAGGTATGTTATTATTTGGTCAAATTGTGTCTTCCTTTGGGCCAAACACAATTCGCATAAATAATTTCATACTAGCATCCATGCAATTTAATTAAATCAATTTACACAATAGAGGATACTTTGACAACATAATGGTTCAATCAATTTAATTAAAATTACCGGACACGCAGATAAATGGAAAGGATCCATAATGGTTAAATTTGCACCCAATTATGAGAGTAGTAAATATTTGAAAACAACATCATGGTAAACTAATTACGCATCCGAAATGAACATACCACGGTACTATCACAAATTTATACTAACCACAAGAATATCATAAACTATCAGCCTATCACCGATTCATGAAGGAAAAACAATTGGCAAAAAAATAATAAATTATTCATATAAAACAAAAGACCATTGCCTTATTACTAATTCATATAAACAAAATATGTATATATATATATATATATGAAATTGTGGCACGTACAAAACATCATGATGATGGCATACATATAGATTCACAAATCACACACAATGACCTTATATAAAAATATAAGTCCCTGTGGCTTTGTATTCGACGTAAAGAGTTTTTGAAAACCTTATATATATAAAACAAAAGAAAAATTCTTGCTCACGAAATATATATTGTTCAAGAAAACCAACGCCGGATACGTAGAACCTTTATCCCAAATAGAACAATATGTAAGCACATGCGACACAAACAAAAACTGTGTACAAACCCGTAAATCAAATGCAGAGGCCTTTTATTCATTGAAAAAAAAATTTACGACCATAACACAGAAATTTACAGGTTTTACAATTTTATTGATCGAAATAGTTTCTCCCCAAAATAAAATTAGGGTTCATATAACTAAAATGATCCAAATATAATACATATCAAACAACTTTAAATCCCAATAATCTAATAGTAATGGTGGCTCTGATACCACTTGTTGGCATTTTTTGATAAACCTTATAAAATACCAAATGAGCACCAAAACAAATTACATCAGATTATCAAGAGGTTTTAAGGAATACCTGGATCCATATAGCTTGATCAACATGTAGCGGAATCTTACAGCAGTCATGAACAATTGGTTTAATGACCTTCCTCAACCAAATCACCTTCTTCCTTGTGGGACCTTCGTTTTCTCTTCAGATGGGGAAATGAGAAACTGTTTCTTGATTTGGTGTGTTGGGGAGCATAATCATGCCTTAGATTTTAACCTATTAGGGTTCTCATTATCCCCTAATGGGTCAAACTGGTTTCCGCCCATTAAGCCCATATCAATTTTCTGTTGGCAGTCTAATGGGCTCATTGAATTAGATCACTTTATATTGAACCCATCTAAATGTAAATAACTAATATAAATGTTATAATATAATGTGTAACCCATATTAATTAATTAGGAATTATAAAATTCCTAACATTCAATACACATTCTTGGGCGTAATTCTAGTTACAATTACAACAAAATTGACTTGTGGATTGAATAAAAAGAAATAGAAGATAGCTACTACTGCACCATTGCAACTTGAAGAATTAATCAATTAGAAGCACATGAATAAGGAGTTATCTCCTGTACTACGCAATTGCTTCACAGAGATATGGGTTCCCCCTATTAATGATCTAGTTGAGCTTTAATGCATTACTCTGAAAAGGTACCTTTTTAGTGTTTGGATATATGTGAATTTTGTTTCCTATTTATTTGATTTTTTTTTGCAAAATTTTCAAATTTAAATTGCAAGCAACTTAGGCCCCACTAATCAAGAAAAAAGGCTACAACTATGATAAGTTTTTTTGAGGTATATTATACAGAGATTTACTATTGAAGTCATTAATTGTTCATTTTTGCATGCAAAATATTCATTGATGTGCTGATATAGGTGGTGTATGTTTCTCATTTACTTCAGTGTTGGCATTTTGTGTACTTGTTTCCTATCATAAGCAAACCATTCTCTTCATTGGTGTAATTTAGGTTCTTGCTTGTATTATTTTTATCATGTAGTTACTTGTTGTAGTGATTAATTCTTTGATCTATTAATACTATTATTATTATTATTATTATTATTATTATTATTATTATTATTATTATTATTCATTTGCTATTTATTTCTTTAGTTGACTTTTTTAATGCAATGGAAGAAAGCTTAGGACTTGAATATGCACATCTTCTTGGGTTGATTTAAATTGTCCTAATTTGTTGTGGAACAAGAACCATTCTTTGACCAAATGAAGATGGTGAGATTAAGAACTTGACTGTAGAGTCTTTTTACTTCACTATAGAAAAAGCTTCAAGCTGAGATGAAAAGATTGAGGCTTGAACTAAAGCAAACTATGAACATGTATAGCTCTGCTCACAAGCAGGCAATCTTAACCAAAAATCAGGTCATGTTTAATTACTATATATATATGTATGTATGATAAGCTTAACTTAATAATTACCTCACAAGTTGTACCTAATTAGGTGATGTCTAATTAGTTCTCAGTAAAAAAATATTTATACTAATTAACAATACATAAAAATAATTTTTTTTTTTGTAATAACTACTTTAAAAAGTCAAATTTAGGATGATATAGACATTAATTGATAGTATGAAGAGATTTGATGATAATTAAACTCTTAGAAAATTTCTATAGATAATTTGTGGTAAACACAAACTAATTTCTAAAGAGTAAGTTTCATCGTCTATTAACCATGATGCTCCATAGTCAGGTTGTTATGGTTTTAACTCTTAACTAAGGTTGTCAAATGAAAAATTATGAAATGAGTCTAGAATATAATATATGGATTGGTTAACAGACATATTAGATTCTTCAATGGAAAATGGAAGAGGACTGTAAGGTTAAGGTAGTTAGGTTGTCTCAAGAGGTAGCTCTTGCACTAACAGAAAAGGAGAACATTAGATCCTAATCTGCATTGGATCTAGCTAGGGAAGCCAAGAGGAGGACTGAACAGGAAGCACAGAGAAGAAATGATGCAAATATGAAGGCCAGAATAGAGGCAGAAGAGAAGGATCGAGCATTTTCTACGTTGGCTTATAACGATAACCGGTTTAGAAAATACACCATATTGGAGATTGAAGCAACCATAGAAAAGTTCTACCAATTACAAAATTGGTGAGAGTGGACATGGACATATGTATAAAGGCCACCTTGATAACACCTCAGTTGCAATAAAATATTTAAGGCTTGATGTTGTTTAGGGCATGAAGCAGTTCCAGCAAGAGGTAATGAGACTATTTTTTTATATAAAAATATGTGACTTTTAAATATTTTTGCACAAATCCGTAGCATAAAATTATTGTTGAATTTACCGTGCACCATATGCCTGGTAAGTACGTTTGCATATTCTAACTAGTATCATTTAATTTGAAATATGAGGTTGCTATATATTCCAATTTTCAAATATCTTTTAATAGAAGAATAACATATGAAATTATGCTAATCAGTGTCCTTAATCTTTATGAAGTTACATCAATCTCCCTTTTTTAATGATGACAAACTATATAAATTCTGAGCAGTGAATATATCAAGTATATATCAAAATAGTTTTAGTATGAAGGATAACACATCAGATGCTATGTTTGGTAGCTTTCAACTCCCCCTAAGTCTAATATATATGTGCATGAGTGGATGCAGCTGTAGACAAAATATATCTTTCAAAACATCTTATTCTATTGATTGACTGATGTTTACATAAAAAATTTCTTTCATAAATTTCTCCCTCTTTTGTCATTATCAAAAAAGATAGTGGGTTTGAAGGTGAAAGAGGTGATGAAGGACATCATTGCGGACCCTGAGTGGAGGGGTGGTGGTTGGGATGGTGGTGGATTATCAGAGTGAGTAGGTGGCAGAAGTGTTTGGGAAAACACTATTTGTGATGGAGGGTCAAGGCTAAGTGTTTGGTTTGGATCAGGGGTTGGAAGAGTGGGTGGAACACTTGCTGGTGGTGGAGGTTCGCTAGGTGGAAGTGGCATTGGTGTAGCAGCAACACTGAATATACACATTTGGGCTTGTTGCAGATTCAGAGTGAAAAATTCACCAAGGCTACTGAATTGAGTATCAATAGCTTGTTGCATGGTGCATCTTGTAACGACCCGCCTCGTTGCTATGATATCACTTACTATAAAATGTGACATTTCAATTTTTAAGTGAATGCTCCATTAGTTAGATTGTGAAAATGATGGTAAATTTTTCGCGATGTGCATTCATCAAACAACTCACAAACACATGAACAAATACATACTTATATATATATATATATATATATATATATATATATATATATATATATATATATATTATACACCACTACACATCTTTCAAAAGTCAGAACATAATTCAGTTTTTTTTAATATATATCTAAACTTGGGACTTACATGTCCAATAAAAAAGATTCAAGGAACCAACTAAGGAAGAGTTCATAAAAAAATACAACTCTCCCCCAAAATAAATTCCAACGTTATCATGTCGGTTTGGCGGCTCCAACAAAAGAATTACCTCCAAGTCACCTATGGTTGCTCATCTTCTCTCACGAACGAAAGTTCGAGATCATCACATACACCAATCACATGGTACAAAAATTGAAAAGGTGAGTTTATTATAAAAGATCAACAAACACTAAAAAACAATGATTAACCAGAAAACAATAACAATGACCACAATCATTCTTAATAACCCATCGATTCAATGTACACTTAACAAACTAGTCTTCAACTTTTCCATAATTCAAATCAATTATGCTCAGAATGATGCATGTACCTAACTCAACTCTAAAATCAAATGTGATACCATTTTTCAGGAAATAGCCTAAGCGTGTCCACATGACACTCTCACTTAAGAAAATTAGGCACCAAGTGTCGAGGTCACCCTATCGTGCATAGGCAACTCCCCCCCATGGTGATCAACCTGATCTCAAGGAAGTTCTAAATCGAGTGACATGCCCCCAAGTACAAGTATTTTTCCTCATGAAAAACTATGAGTACTTATTGACAAAGTTTGTACTATTTGCATGCAATATGAAGTATGAAGCATGAGAATTATCAATGCACTTACCATGGATAGTTAAAGATTCTAAGCCATTCCCTTCTCCCTCTAGGAATGCTTAATACTCTTTATAACACTTTATTTCCCCCCTCTAGGGATATCCAACATGGTCACCACACCCCCCATGTACATACACAACATACATCATCACAATAACATCATCAACATCAACATCATCTCATCTTAATGTCATTATCAACATCAACACCATCTCATCTCAACATCACAAGCAATCACATTCCATATACATACATATAAATTCATGTCCAAGATTCACATTCCCTAGGTCTTTAGGTAACATAAACCTCATACAACAACAATTCATAATATCATGAGACTCATATTTTTAAGGAAAATTCTAAATTAAAGAGGAGAACTATGGTATTCAAAACAAACTCTTATGCCCATTTAAAATTTAATAAAGAAGTAAATAGAAGAACAAATATAAAATTTTGGGCAGAGTCTCCTCTATAATTAAGACTTTTCCCAAAAATTCTAATCAATACAACAACAACAACATTGACAATTTCAATCATCAATAACAAACATATGACATCCCATTAGTTAAAGAAAACACAATTTTTCTTGAAAACCAGCATGCACATCAATCACAATTATATCACATCCCATTAGTTAAGAACATTGTTTTTTCTTGAAAACCAGCATGCACATCAATCACAATTATATCACATCCCATTAGTTAAGAACATTGTTTTTTCTTGAAAACCAGCATGCACATCAAGCAAACCGCACATGGCTAGTTCACACAATACCTTAACTCATCCAAATTAAGCAAGTAATCAAAATAACACAAGAAAAACATCAAACTTCTCTTTTCAATTATCGAAAATTCAGGGTGTTACACATCTAAACTCATCATTCTTAGCCTTTTGCTTCTCAATAAAGCTATCCATAGCCAGTCCAATCTTCTCCTTCACTTCAGCTTTGATCACTACCTCTGGAGGAGCAAAGTTGATTAGAGCTAGTAGTGTAGACAATGACTGCAGTTGCGCATTTAGAGATAGCTTCATGTGAGGTTAATTTGATTGGAGCCTTACTACCTTAGCTTTTGATTTCGTAGCAACTATGACTGGATTTGTTTAGCCATTTTGGGTGCTTCAGCAGTTACAATAGTTTGTTAGGAAACCATCTTGCTGGGTCTTGTCGTCTCTGCTTCTGCTTTGGCTATTATCTTGACAACACCTATGCATTTGGCTTATGGATTAGCTTTGTACTAGGTTTCTTTTTCAAGCATGATTTGCCAAGTTGCTTCATAGTTGGCCTCTTAGCTTGTTGCAATCTATGAAGGTGTTGGACACTAGCTTCTAATTTCTCCATTGTCATCTTGCAGATGTCAAAAACATGATGGCAGAATATAGTGGGTAGCCAGAACAGATGCTTCAGGAAGTCATCCTTAAGGTTCTTCACAAAGCAGGCATTTGCATCATCAAAGTGGCAAACTTTTGTTGGACGCAATACCTGAATGGCTAGTTCTGTTGGTTTCATACCACACTGTGTGATTCCACGAGGTCCTAACATCATCCGTGTTAAGCTTTATGATGAGTTTTTGGCCTCGAAAGAGAGTCTTCCAATCACGAGAGTAGTTGACCAGCTAGATCTTCTGTTTTTTGCTATGAGTATCTTCATTGAAGTAGAGCTTGAAGCTCTTCTTCCTTTCATCATAGATGGGAAGTCTTAGGCAGACTCTATTAGGCACTGTCTTGATATCAATGCATCTGCTGATGTGGAGTCCAAGGGGATAAGCAGTTGCCTGGTACGATATATATATCAACTTTAAGATGCCTCCTATCATGTCTAGATCTTTTCTGGAGGGTCTTAAGTAGGCAGGATAAGAGGGAATGAATCTGGTGTGAAGAGTCCAAATTTGCACCTCGTTGGACCATAATGTTTGAGGAGTAGGATTCTCCTTTGAAGGGTCCATGTTAAAGATTGTTGCAGGCAAAGTGAGCTTTGGTGCCTTGTCATATGGATCACTAGAAGTGATTGATTGCTTATGTTCAGTTGGCACAGGTGATGGACGAGTGGTTCTGGTCGTACCCTTGGGCAATCACCGAGGACTCATCCTAACTAAGTTGGGATACACCGGTCTCGTCCAAGAGGGGATATTTAGAGCTAGTATGGCATCTAGGGGCAAAGAAACATATTTGGATGATGGAGTATGGACATATTCGTATCGCGTCTATTGAGGTGGAATTACTACCTCATGTTGTCTATGGATGGGTTCCATGTTTGACCAGATTTTAGCCATATCACATAGAAGGTTGTATTAAACTTTCTTCTTCCCATTTGCCTCCTTAAAGTTCTTCCCGTAGAGAGCTTTCAGGATGTGGCTCTCATAGGACTTCTGATGGAAGCTTACTTGAGAAGCTTCTATGGAGGCTGGATCTTTGAGCTTCAATTTGGTCTTTCAATGGTGATTTTAAACCATGGAGTTGCAGCAGAAGATAAAAGAGAAGAGGTGAGATGAGGCGTCATCTACTAGAGAATAAGCCATGGAAGGAGAAGTTTCACCACCAAGAGAGTGCCTTGGATAAGAAGTTTAGAGAGAAAGCTTCAATGGAGGAAAAGAATGAGATAGAGAGGGGGGGGCACAAAATTGAAGGAGAAAAAGAGGGAGAAAAGTTGAACTTTGAAGTGTGTCTCACAAGTTTCACATTCATCAAAGTTATGGCAAGTGTTACACATGCTTCTATTTACAGCCTAGGTCACTAACTAAATGAAAGCTTCCTTGAGAAGCTAGAGCTTAACTACACACACCCCTCTAATAGCTAAGCTCACCTCCTTGAGATGAGAAGCCAGAGCTTAGCTACACACACCCCTCTAATAGCTAAGCTCACCCCCACGCCAAAATACATAAAATTACAAAAAGTCCTTACTACAAAGACTACTAAAAAAATCCCTGAAATACCAAGGCTAAATCCCTATACTACTAGAATGGCCAAAATATAAGGCCCAAAACAAGGAAAACCTATTCTAATATTTGCAAGGACAAGTGAACCCAACCTTGGCCCATGGGCTCAGAAATCTACCTTGAGGTTCATGAGAACCCCAGGGCCTTCTTCAACAGCTCTAGCTTAATCCTCTTGAAGTCTTTTATGCAATACCCTTGGGGGGTAGGATTGCATCATCCCCTACCCCTTGGAAAGGATTTGACCTCAAATCCTAAGGTTCTTGATACTCTGGGCTTCTTCCCTCAACACCTGTAAAAAGAATAAAAATATATATATTAGTGGTGTTGGGTATGTTAGAGTAGGGTAAGGTCTGAAAACCCCTTTCCTGTGCATCTTCCCATGAGGGAACATGGTTCCTCACCAATTCAATGAGTGGTGCTACAAGTATAGATAAATATGGGACAAACCTTTTGTAAAAGTTTGTTAAGTCATGAAAGCCCCAAATTTTCTTTATACTTGGTGGAGTGGGCCACTCAGGAATGACCTTTATTCTCTTAGGATCCGTGGGAACCTCTTCATCACTATTTACAAAATTAAGGAAAGTAATGCAATAAAATATACCTTTTTCTATATTTTTATGTTGATCATTCCTACAAAAAAGTACGACAAACCTAAGGTGTCCCATATGAGCACTTAGGTTTGTATTGAAATAAAAAATAAGAACAAACCTACCTAATGAGTCCTTATGTACACGAATCATGAAGATGTTAGGTGCATGAGTGATTTTACAAAAGAGGGTTGTGCCACTCAACACATTCATCATATCACCAATTTTAGGGATTTGGTGCCTACTAATACCTATTTTGGGCACCAACAAAGCACAAGGTCTTAAGCTCTTTTGAACCAAACCCTCATCCAACAACTCATTTATTTGAGGAATAACCTCAAGACCAAGAGGTGTGGCAGTGCTAACAAGTGTCTTTTTACAAAAGAGAAAATGTAGAGGTTGTCTAAGAGGGGAAGTTTCTTTAATTTTTGTCTTTATTGCAAAATGACCTTCAATCTTAGCTAACCTCTTGGAGGAGACACTTACCTCTTTACACTACTCCTTAACCATTAAAGGTTGTCCTTCTTCTTGGGGGTAGATTTTTTCACTAGATTCTTCCCCTTTGGCTTCTTCACTTTCACTAGTGGAAGGTGAAGTAGTAGCCTCATTTTGGCTACTATAAATGTCTCAGCCCCTCATAATCATGGTTTTCTTGGTGGGGAATTGAGAAGTAATGTGTCCTTTTCCAAGACATTTAAAGCACTTTATAGAGCTAGTCTTCTCTTACATACTAGCCTTAGGGGGTTGCTTTTCTATTGTCGTATTTTCCTTCTTTCTTCTTCCCTTATTTGTTCCCTCTCATCTAGATTTATTTCTACTGTCTCTTTTCTGTTTTCTTTTTTTTTTTTAGTTTTTCTTTCCATAACTTGAGGGAACTCAACTCATCTAAGATTATAGATTGAGGGTCCTTATGACTAGTACCCTCACCATTAACACTAGATGAATGATGACTCATGTTGGTTCCTAAGTTGTGATTTTTTCTTGTTGGGGGTTTGCAAAAAGGTAAAAGCTAGGGTTCCAAAAGAACTCAAGATAAGCATGATAAGCAAGAAGAAAGTATTATGCAATAACAAGATAAACTAGGCATGACTAGTAAAGAAAATACGCTATGAAAGTAACCAAGAAATTAAAGTGCAAGAAATGTAAACTAGGCGGATCCTAAGAGTGTTTGGATGACCTCATTTAAGGTTCCCAACAAAACACTCACTATCCTAAGGGAAAAATTGCCTAAAATTATTACACACAAATGAAGTTTGGTAACCTATTGGAGGCTCCCAACACAGTTCCAATGAAAGGTCTTTTTTGTTACAAAATTTGAAAGCAATGAAGATAAATGTACAAGTGTCCAATTACTAATAAATTGCCAATTAAAAAAAGTCCTAAATTTTGGTGGCTATTATCTCTTTGGTGTTTCACTCAATTTGGAGTGCTTCTTAGTCCAATAGCTCTTAAGGTGGTTGGCCCCTTGCTTCTTGACTCAAATTCTTCAATGGATGGCGCCAATCCTCCTTTCCAATTCCCTGTATGGCAACTCACAAACAAGGAAACAAAGAGACAAGCAATAACGAAAGAATAAAAAATGAAAAGAAAGCTAAACCAATAGAGTTTTAACAAGACAAATTTTCAAGGATTATTCAACAATTAAAGTAATGAAAAACACATAAAATCAAGCTAGGACTCAAAGAGAAACCTAGAATGGCTCTAGAGTAAAGTAAAAAAACTAAAAAAAAAGACTCAAGAAACCTCTAGTTTTGGCACTTGTTTTCACACTACTTTTCAATTGAAATTTCAGAACTAAGATTGGTATAAATAAGCACTAATTATAGAACAAATTTTGAGCCAAAAGAACAAGCGCACTTCCCTTTCACTTTTTTTCCTGGTGCCTCCAAGTTTTGATAATTCTTATGGACTTGTGAACATTCTTTCGATAGATTACACCTTTCCTTATTTAGGCAATCATGAAGTTTATTGAGTGTGGTATACTCATTTTGTAAGCCTTCCACTTGATTTTTCAACTTTTCAAGGTATTCCAATAGATTAGATATTTCTTTGCAAATTTCCTCATTTTCAAGGTGAAGCTTTGTGGTCTTTAGCTTTAGTCTTTCAAAGTCAACACATGGTTAAGTGGAAATTTATGAAGAATCATCTATCTTTTCTTCATGTTTTCTTTGAAGTTGTTTGTAATCTTTTGAAAGGCTTTTGAAGTCCTTTCTCAGATTTTGCTATCATATATGATAATTGAAGAGTTTCAAGGTTTTTTATATTTATCTCTTCATTTGATTCAGAGTCTGATCCTTCTAATGCAGTGTTTCCTATCACAAGGCTTCTCCTTCCTTTTATGTTTCCTCATCGGATGATTTGTCGTCTAGTTCTTCCCATGTGCTCATCAATACTTTCTTGTCCTATTGGTTTGAAGTACCTTTTCTTGTGATCTATCTTATCAATGTCTGGACATTCTGACTTGTGTTGGATCAAGTGGCCTCGACATAATTAAGAAGGGGGGTTGAATTAATTATTAATGAGCCTTGAGTAATTAAAAATTAATCCTTCTTAATATTACTAGATTCAATTAAGCTTTTACTACAAAGTTAAGAGGGTAAAGAACCGAAATTGAAACTTAACCAAAAGTAAAAGCGATAATTAAAAGTACACAGTGGAAATTAAAGAGTGTAGGGAAGAAGAAGACAAACACAAGATTTATACTGGTTCGGCAACAAACCGTGCCTACATCTAGTCCCCAAGCAACCTGCGGTTCTTGAGATTTCTTTCAACCTTGTAAAATCCTTTACAAGCCAAAGATCCACAAGGGATGTACCCTCCCTTGTTCTCTTTGAATAACCAAGTGGATGTACCCTCCACTTGAACTGATCCACAAGAGATGTACCCTCTCTTGTTCTCATTATAAAAATCCCCAAGTAGATGTACCCTCTACTTGTACCACAAAGGATGCACCCTCCAATGTGTTGGGACAAAGAATTCTCAGGCGGTTAGTCCTTTGAATCTTTGTAAGGGAAAACAAAAGATATCTCAGGTGGTTAGTCCTTTGAAATCTTTTGCTTAAGGGGAAGGGAATAATCAAAATAATTCTCAAGTGGTTAGTCCTTTGAATCTTTTGTAAGGGAGAAGAGAGACACAAAAGAATTCAGGCGGCTAGTCCTTCTGTTCTTTTAGCGAAGGGAGAAGAGAAGAAAAGATAGCACACTTTTGTTTTCTGCAGAATTTTCACTTGCAGAAAAACAAGGTTTGGAAAAAAAACTTAGAAAGCTTTTTGGCAAAGGAAGAACAAGAAGAGATATGAGTATAAAGAAATTCTTAGAAGTTCTCAAAAATTGTTAGAGTTGTAAAAGTTCTTTTGAATGCAAGTCAAGGTCTTACTTTTATAGACTCTTCATGCCTGGTCAAGAAAACCATTAGAAGAGTTATAACCTTGAGAAAATCATGTCAAGAGTTACAACTTTTGACCTTTTATTCAAAAGTTATCACTGGTAATGTAATCGATTACACAATGCATTTTATGAAAAGTTGTGACTCTTCACAATTGGATTTGAATTCCAACATTCAGATACACTGGTAATCGACTACCAATATAGTGTAATCGATTACACCATTTAAAAAATATTTTGGAACGTTGCAAATCAGTTAAAAACATTTTGAAATCAAATTTGGTCACTGGTAATCGATTACATGAAACTGGTAATCAATTACCAGAGAGTAAATACTCTGGTAACTTCGAAAATTTTTGAGAAAACTCTTTTGTAAAACAAAATTGTGCTATGTTTGGATTTTTGAAACATACTTCCTTTGTGAAGTCTTGACAGTTGCTTCTCGATTTCTTCTCTTGAATCTTGAATCTTGAGTCTTGAATCTTGATCTTGATTGTTCTTGAATCTTGAATCTTGAATCTTGAAACTTAATTGTTCTTGAATCTTGATTCTTTGAGACTTGATTCTTGAAGCCTGATTCTTTGGAACTTCCTTAACTCTTGATTCTTTGGCATCATCAAAATAATCTTGGAAGATATTGCTTCCACAACTTGAAGTGTCCTATTTTTGTACACTCATAGCATATGATGGAACTTTTTTACTTGTCCTTTCTTTCTCTATATGGTTTCTTGGATCCTTTATAGTTTTATCCACTCATTCTCTTCCACATGTTGCTTATCATCCTTGAGATAAAGGCTAACTGATCATTTGCATTTGAGCTTTCATCATCGGACTCATCACCATAAGATGTATCAATATTGATTGCTTTGGATGAGCTTGTAGACACAAGTCTGGATGAGGATTCTTCACATGTTGGAGAGGCTTTTGCTTTCTGTGCTATTAGAGCCAAAGACTTCCCCTTTTTAAAGCCTTTATCTTGTTGAAGTTTTTGCTCATGAACCTTCAAGGTTCCAATTCATTCTTCAATGGACATGAAGTTAGGTTTTTTTACAATTTTTAAAGTTGTCACCTGTGATCTCCACTTCTTAGATAAGCTTCTTAGAATTTTGTCAATGTTATCATAATTATCAAATGTTTTGTAAAGACAACATAATTCATTTAAAATAGTTTGGAAGTGTCCAAACATGGTTTGTATATCTTCACCATCTTCCATAGTGAAGAGTTCATACTTACGTGTCAAGAAGTTGAGCTTGTTGCATTTTACTTGTGATGATCCTTCATACATCAGAGTTAATGTGCCCACATTTGTTTTGCATTTCTGTAGTTATGGATCGTTGTATATTCTTTCTCAGAGAGGGAGCACAATATAGTGTTTCAAGCTTTAGAGTTCAACAAGAACCTTTGTCTTTAAGTGTCTATCCAAAAGGTTCGTGGAATGTCATTCAGTTGATCATCCAGTGGTATGTAGTTGCCATGTTCTATGATGTCCCATAGATCTATATGAATATTGTAAAAATGAGCTATCATACATTCCTTCTAGTAGTCATGTTTGACGCCTTTGAATAGTGGGGGCTTGTTTGTGGAATATCCCTCTTCCATATCTTTTTGTTTTCTCTGTATTTGTGAAAATACTCAACCTAAGAAACCTGGCTCTAATGCCAACCGAAATACAACAAATCACACTAGAAGGAGGGGGGTTGAATAGTAGGTTAGTCAAAATATAAAACCTTTTCCACCTGGAAGATGTTATAATAAACAAGGTTATAAAGCCCTCATCCAGTGACAAAAGATGGATTATCGTCTCGTGAGATGAAAAACTTGTCTTCCAGTAAAAACCTTATGTGCAAAGTGTGACAGTCTTGGACAATGAAATACTTTAAAAAGCTAATGATGAACAATGAAAATACTTTGTTTTATACTGGTTCACTCTACCTAAGCTTCGTCTGATTCTCCTTTACCAACCAGTAAAAGGTTCCACTAATCAACCTTGATTACAACAAGTATTCTTCCCTACCACTTCTAGCTTACAAGTATTCTCAAGGCCACTCCTGGCACACCCCTTAGACTCCTCCTGAATCTAAGAACACCCAAGTATTATTTTGTCTAAGCCATTCCAGGCTTTCTTGGCTTTCACAAACCAAAGTTTGATATAGAATCAAAGGTTCTTTACTACACTCAAGGAGTGGATTTACAATAAGGTTCTTATCTCTCACTAATACTTTGTATAAAACAAAGGATAAACTCTCTTTGGCTCAGTGTGTTTCTCAATAGTTCTTTTTTTTTCTCATTTCTTAATTCACGAATCTTTGTCTTTCTATATATGTTCGCCAATTTCCTTCAATCTATGATGTCATATTTATAGGTAGAGAGACACTTGAAATTGCCAAGAGTCTCTTCAGAATTGAATGTTATGATCATTGTGTAGATTGACCCTTGTTTTCTAAGTTAAGTGAGTGTCGCAACCTATCCTTCGGCGGGAGGGCGACGCGAGGACTCATGGGTGCGTCTTCCATTGGAGGAAAATGCGCGGAGTCGCCACCAACGTTTATTTGAGGAAAACGTCGGAAAAACCGAGAAAAGTGTGGTCTACGAACTTTAATCGTGAAAGGTTCGGGAGTTGTATTTACGCACGGGGAAGGTATTAGCATCCCACGCGTCCGTCACAAAGGACGACAGCCTTTAATCAAGTGTGCAAATATGACTTCAATTTGTTTTATTTCCCTTTTATGTTTTTTATGTCTTTTTATGCCTTTTTTGTATTTTTTATCTTTTTGTGGTCGACAAGGGTGTTTCCCTTGCTCCTACGTATTCCTCAATTGTGATAAGGAAATCAGACCTACGTAGTTCTTTCAAAAGGGGCGAATCAAGTGATTCTTTTTACTTGGAAGGTGGTCATTTAAGGCGTTGGACCTTAAAATGATCCATTTTACTTGGTGAGAAAGCTAAGGCGTTGGACCTCTAACCATCTCACAAGGTCGACAAAAGTGGGGCTTTTGCTCCTACGTATCCTCCATCGAAGAGGAAATCAGACCTACGTAGTTCTCGCAAAAGGCAGTAAAGTGATGTGTTGATTTTATGCTTTTGAGCGGTCCATGTTAACCGATAAAAGCAAAGAGGACCGTTTAAGGCGTTGGACCTTAAAACAGTTTTTATTTTTATTTTTTGCGGACAAAACTTGATTTGTGAGTTGATTTTAGCCTTAGTTTCACTTTGGTTATTAGTCAATTCATTCAAGGAAACTTCCAAAGAAAAACGTCCGATTGATTTTTTTGATTATTTTATTCGAAGATATTTTGATTATTTTATTATTACTTTGGTTTTTTTTTAATCGTGGTTACAACGTGAACGATCGGTTAGATTTTGTTTTAACAGTGATTAAACGAGATTACAACACAAATGATCGGTTGAAATTCATTTTATCATTTATTAGGTGAGAAAACATCTTCAATAAACGGTTAAAGCACATTAAAAACGGAAGAAAAGAAAATTGAAAGTAAACGAAATTAAAGTGAAAGTACATAAAACAAGAAATGAATTGAAAGTCTCGAATTCAAAAACATACCCATTGAAGAACGAAGAACGAATGAAGAACGGATGAAGAACAGTGAAGAACGATGAAGAATTTCCATAGAATCGCTTACGGAAGCGTTATGGAAGCACTTCGACTCGATTTTTCTTCACGAAAACATGTTTTTTTTCCCAAAATAGCCGAAATGCATAGCCAAGGGGTCTTGAACATTTTGAAACAGCTCCCCCCTCCCCAATTTATAGGAAAAAAGGGAGGTGCTTGCCGCCCAGAGACTTAATGAAGAAGATTTCTAAGCGCACCCGAATTACTAAGTTCACCCCCTTTTCGTATTTTACGGAAAAGTTATGGAAGCCTTATGGAAGTGTTTCGGATTTGATTTTCATCTTTTTTCTCTTCCCTTTCATCTATGTTAAGTGGAATATGCTTACCCAAGGTTTTCGGAAATTTTACGGAAGCATTACGGAAGCCATGGAAACCATTTTTCAAAAACGTGGAGGAGCTTGCTGCCCAGTTGCTTCCTCTTTAAGCAACCCAACTTCCAAAATGTTTCAAAAGGGCCTAGACTCAAATTGCTATTTACACCCCTATCTTGATAAGTTCACCCCCCTTTCTTTGCTGATTCTTTTTCCATAACGTTACGGAACCTTACGAATTACGTAACGATACTTGTTTTCTTTCCGTAATGTCACGAAACTTTATGGATTATGCAACCATCCCCTCTTCGGCTTCTGAAATGTTACGGAACTTTACGGATTATGCAATAATGTTTCCTTTTGACTCCCGACATGTCGCGGAACTTCACGGATTTCTTAACGATGGGTTTCAAGTTCCTCGAAGCACTCAAGCGAAGGTTGCATGCCATCAAACAATGGTCCCCGGACGAAATTAGGGTATGACAGTGAGTATTAGGCATTTTTTTCTCATAGGATCGGGACTTTCCATTTCTATCAATCATGACTCAGTATGACCATTAATCATCTAAAAGGAAATAAAGGATAGTTTCACAAATATGTTCCTTTTCTCGCAACCTACCCTTCGGCGGGAGGACGACGCGGGGCTCACGGGTGTGTCTTCCAAGGGAGGAAAACACGCAAAGTCGCCACCACCGTTTATTTGAGGAAAACGTTAGAAAAACCAAAAGTGGGTCTACGAACTTTAAGTATGAAAGGTTTGGGAGTTGTTTTTATGCACAGGGAAGGTATTAGCACCCCACTCGTCTGTCACAAGGGACGGCCGCCTCTAATCGAGTGTGCAAATCATGACTTCAAAATTATGTATTTTGCCTTTTTATGCTTTTTTAATGTATTTTCTTGCCTTTTATGTTTTTTACTTTTTTGTGGTTGACAAAAGCGGGGCTTTTGCTCCTATGTATCCTAAATTGCAATGAGGAACTCAGACCTACGTAGTTCTTTAGAAAGCAAGAAAGTTATGCGGGGCGTTGATTTTAGACTTTTAAATGGTTTGTTTTCACCTATAAAAGTAAAAAGGGACCGTTAAGGCGTTGGACCTTGAAATGGTTTCAAATGACCTTTTTGCGGGAAAATGCTTGATTTGTGAGTTGATTTTAGCCTTAGTTTCACTTGGTTATTTCTCAACTCATTAAAGAGGACTTTCGAAGTAAAATGTCCGGTTGACACTTATTTTATTATTTTTTTATTTAATCGAGGTTGCGACATGAACGATCGGTTGAATTTTATTTTAAAGGCGATTAAACAAGATTACAACACAAACGATCAGTTGAAATTCATTTAAACATTAATTTAGTGAGGTTACGGTTTAAACGATCGGTCGAAACTCACTTAAAACGAAGAAAAAGAATACCGAAAGTAGAAGAATGAAGATGAAAACATACAAAGCAAGAATGGACCTCTAAGGGTGCATAGAATGAATTCAAAGCTTCAAAATCAAAAACTAACCGGTTGAAGATCGATGAACGATGAAGAACGGCGAAGAACGGCCACGGAATTGATCACGAAAATGTCACGGAAGTGCCTCGGCTTGGATTTTTTTCTTCTTTCTTCTTCTCCTCACTAATTTTAAGTGAAAACTGAATATCTAAAGTGTTGAACCCTTCATACTCAGCCTCCCTCCCCTATTTATAGAAAAAATAGGGGAGGTGCTTGTCGCCCAGCTCACCCAGGTGAGCTGCTTGCTTCCTGATGAAGCTTTTTGATGGCCCCCCCAGTTTGATCAGTTCACCCCCATTTTATGTATTTTGCTCATTTCCTTCCGAAACATCGCGAAATTTTATGGATTACATGGCGAAGAGTGTTAAGCATCTCAACTCGGTTGGCAAGAATTTAAATGGTGGTAAACAAACATCCCAGGACGAAATTAGGGTATGACACCTTTTAAATAGAATCATATAAATGGGAGTAAATAGATAATTCAAATAAATGCTTATTCCACTTGTTGTTTGGATGCATTGGACAAGTGCTTCATGCTTCTAGTAAACGAGTTATCTAGTAATGGATAGGTTTCTTCTAGTGTTGTTTCCAGTCATTAAACCTGTTGACTTACATGTAACAAAATGGTTAACATAAATTTATATCTTTGTTTTAATCCAAACCGTAAGAGATGTATGGGTCATCCAATGATGGATCATCCAATGTCTTACATTTACCCTTACTTGGTATTTATCAAAATTTATCACTTCTATAGTTAGGTATGCATTCATCAAATCATAAGCTTTAGCTTTAAACATATCCTTACACTCACTTTCTACACTAGTTCACCTTCACTCTTATTCGAGCTTATACTCGACTTTACTTTTACTACACTAGCTCTTTTTCTTGGGTAACTCACTCCACTTTCCTTACTCGAACTTATCTCTTAAATACTACCCTTGCTTTAGTCTATGATTGAAAACAATACAAACATTCTAACCTATGGTCACATAGTGTCATTCTAGATAGACCTTCATGCCTTTAAAAAGTCACTTCTCATCCATTCCAAGTCATCACAATAGTTTCCCATCCCAATATATATCATAACTAAGGAGGGAACCATCCACCCATTACACAAGTACAACCTAAGGCATTCATGGCATCCACATCATCCATCACACAAGTCAGACTAACTCACAATAATGCAATATGCAATGCAATGTTCTTTTGTCTTTTCGTGTGCATTTGGTACCAGAAAAAACATTTTGCAATAGAAGCTCGAAAGGACATCTTGTAACAGACCCAAATGATCTCATCACTACACTTTCACTGAAACGAGACTATTGGCAATGCGTTATGGTTAACTTGTTTCTCAAGGATACTCCAACCCATGGGATGGTTTGAATAGCCAGGGTTGGACTTGGTTCCCCCTTTTTCAATGCAATAATCCAAATTAATCTAGTTCTTCATGAAATTTATCTCCAACTCACAGTTATATTCTAACCATAATGTCTTAGGCAAAAGAGTCTACATTATTTAGATCAATTCCCAATGTCTTGGAAAATAAATCTAAATAATTTAAGAATTAACGGAGCCTAATTGGTATTGACCTATGTCTAGAATAAATCCCAAGCAGGTACTCTTCTCAGTTCAAGAATCAAACAAATGCATGTCGACTAAACTATAGACTCCTTGCACTTGTGATGTAGCTCCTTGTGGAGCTTGTAGGCCTTGGATCTTCTTCATCAATGGAGTCCTTTTTTCTTCTTGAAGAATCAAATAAGGTCTGAACTTTGAAGTGTAATTCCCAAATGATCAAAGTTGAAAAAATGCACACACATGACCTCTATTTATAGCCTAAGTGTCACACTAAATTGGAGGGAAATTTGAATTTCACTTGAATTTGAAATTGAATTTGTGGAGCCAAATTTTGGAGCCAAAATTTCACTAATTATGATTAGTGAATTTTAGCTATGGTTCAGCCCACTAATCCAAGATCAAGTCCAAGATTCTCGACTAAGTGTGCTTAGGTGTCATGAGACATGTAAAGCATGAAGGACATGCACAAAGTGTGACTATATGATGTGGCAATGGGGTGTAGCAAGCAAATGCTCACCTCCCCCTCTAAAATTTAATTGGATTGGGCTTCTCCCAATTCAATTAAATTTATTTCCAACCACACACATCAAATATTCACTTAATGCATATAAAACTACAAAATTATCCCTAATACAAAAACTAGTCTAGGTGTCCTAAAATACAAGGGCTGAAAAATCCTACATTTCTAGGGTACCTTACCTATATTATGGAGCCCTAAATACAAGGCCAATAAATAATGAAACCTTAATATAATATGTATAAAGATAAGCGGGCTCATACTTAGCCCATGGACCTAAAATCTACCCTAAGGCTCATGAGAACCTAGGGCCTTGTCTTGCATCTCTAGCCCAATCTTCTTAGAGTCTTCTACCTAATGCCCTTGTAGGGTAGGATTGAATCATTCCCTCCCCCTTGAAAAGGATTTGACCTCAAATCCCGAGGTTCTTGAAACTCTTGGCTTTTTCCCTCAACACCTATAAAAAGAACAAAAACATATGTATTAGTGGTGTTTGGTATGTTGAAGTAAGGTAAGGTCTGAAAACCCATTTCCTGGGCATCTTCCCATGAAAAATATGGGACAAACCTTTTTTAAAAGATTGTTAAGTCATTGAAGTCCCAAATTTTTCTTATACTTGGTGGAGTGGGTTACTTAGGAATGACCTTTATTCTCTTAGGGTTCATGGGAATCCCTTGATCATTATTTAAAAAATTAAGAAAAGTAATCCAATAAAATATACCTTTTTCTGTATTTTCATGTTGATTATTCCTACAAAAAATTATGACAAACCTAAGGTGTCCCATATGACACCTAAATTTGTATTGAAACTAAAAATAAGAACAAACCTACCTAATGAGTCCCTATGTACACAAATCAAGAAGATGTTGGGTGCACGAGTGATTTTACAAAAAAGGGTTGCACCACTCAAAACATTCATCATACCACTTATTTAAGGGATTTGGTGCCTAATAATACCTACTTTGGGAACCAACAAAGCACAAGGATTTAATGATGCAATCCTACCCCGCAAGGGCGTTGGATAGAAGACTCCAAGAAGATTGGGCCAGAGATGCAAGAGAAGGCCCTAGGGTTCTCATGAGCCTTAGGGTAGATTTTGGGCCCATGGGCTAAGTATGAGCCCGCTTATCTTTATACATATTAGATTAAGGTTTCATTATTTTTGGGCCTTGTATTTAGGGCTCCATAATATAGGTAAGGTACCCTAGAAATGTAGGATTTTTCAGCCCTTGTATTTTAGGGCACCTAGACTAGTTTTTTGTATTAGGGGTAGTTTTGTAATTTCACATGCATTAAGTGAATATTTGATGTGTGTGGTTGGAAATAAATTTAATTGAATTGGGAGAAGCCCAATCCAATTAAATTTTAGATGGGGAGGTGAGCATTTGCTTGCAACACCTCATTGCCACATCATATAGTCATACATTGTGCATGTCCTTCATGCTTTACATGCCTCATGACACCTAAGCACACTTAGTGGAGATTGTTGGACTTGATCTTGGATTAGTGGGCTGAACCATAGCTAAAATTCACTAATCATAATTAGTGAAATTTTGGCTCCAAAATTTGGCTCCACAAATTCAATTTCAAATTCAAGTGAAATTTGAATAGAAATTCAAATTTCCCTCCAATTTTTTGTGACACTTAGGCTATAAATAGAGGCCATGTGTGTGCATTTTTTCAACTTTGATCATTTCAAAATTAAACTTCAGATTTCAGAGCTCTTTTAGAGCACAAAATTTCGTGCTCTTCTCTTCCTCTCCCTTCATTCATCTCCTTCTTCCTCCAAGCTCTTATTCATGGCCTCCTATGGTGGTGAGCTTCTTCTAGACTCATCTTCTCCTTGAAGTGGCATCTCCTCTCTCTCTTCCTTCTCCATTCCGTTGCCATTCATCTTCTAAGATGTAAAGGAATCCATTGATGAAGAAGATCCTAGGCCTACAAGCTCCAATGGAGCTTACATCATTTAAGCTCTTGCGAACCAAACCCTCATCCAACAACTCATTTACTTGAGGAATAAACTCAAGCCTAAGAGGTGTGGCAATGCAAACAAGTGTCTTTTTACAAAGGAGAAAATGTGGAGGTTGTATAAGAGGGGAAATTTCTTCAATATTTGTCTTTATTTCAAAATGTCTTTCCTTCTTAGCTAACCTCTTGGAGGAGACACTTACCTCCTTACACTCCTCCTTAACCATTAAAGGTTGTCCTTCTTCTTGAGGGTAGATCTCTTCAATAGATTCTTTCCCTTTTGCTTCTTCACTTTCACTAGAGGAAGGTGAAGTAGTAGCCTCATCTTGGCTACTATAAATGTCTTGGCCCCTCATAATCATGGTTTTCTTGGTGGGACATTGAGAGGTAATGTGTCCTCTTCCAAGACATTTAAAGCCCTTCATGGAGCTAGTCTTCTCTTGCATACTAGCCTTAAGGGGTTGCTTTTCTATTGTCTTCCCCTTATCATCTTTGGGCTTAGAAGTTGTCACCCCTAAGATGCCTTGACCTTGGTCTTTCTTTGGATAAGAGTGAGAGCCATAAGATTTTGAAGTAGACTTTCTTTTAAGTTGTTGCTCTACCCTAATTTCCCAATCTAAGTTAGCCTCTACATTGTCCTTCCCATGGAAGTATGGGAGGTTAATGTTAGCCTCTTGAGGCTTTCTTTCCTTTTCTCTCCTATGGGAGTGAGGTCTAAGATGTGACCTATGTCTTCCTTCATAATAGTCACGAAGTTCTTCACTTAGGCTCTTGCAAGAGTTATGACTATTATAGGAGGCATATTTTTCTTTTCTTAACTCTTTTAGTATTTTCCTTCTTTCTTCTTCCCTTATTTGTTCCCTCTCATCTTGATTTAATTTTACCCACTCTTTTCCTTTTTCTTCTCTTTCTAGTTTTTCTTTCCATAACTTGAGGGAACTTAACTCATCGAAGATTCTAGATAGATGATCCTTATGACTAGTGATGCAATCCTACCCCGCAAGGGCATTGGGTAGAAGACTCCAAGTATATTGGGATAGAGATCCAAGGGAAGGCCCTAGGGTTCTCATGAGCCTTAGGGTAGATTTTGAGCCCATGGGCTAAGTATGAGCCCGCTTATCTTTGTAAATATTAGAATAGGTTTTTCCTTCATTTGGGCTTGTATTTTGGCCATTCTAGTAGTATAGGGTTTTAGCCTTGTATTTCGGGGCATTTTGAGTAGTCTTTGTAGTAAGCACTTTTTTTTGTATTTTCATGTTTTTTGTCATGGGGGTGAGCTTTGCTATTATAGGGGGTGTGTAGCTAAGCTCTAGCTTCTCATCTTAAGGAGGTGAGCTTAGCTATTAGAGAGGTATGTGTAGCTAAGCTCTAGCTTCTTTAGGAATCTTCTTAAGGAAGCTTCTCAAGGAGGTGAGCTTAGTTATGAGAGGGGTGTGTGTAGCTAAGCTCTAGCTTCTCAAGGAAGTTTTCTCAAAGAAGCTTCTCAAGGAGGTTTTTGTTAGACAAATGGCTTTAGTTATCTTAAGAAAGGGGGGTTGAATTAAGATAACAAGAACTATTCCCGAATTAGAATTTTACTCTCTCTTTTTAGATTAACAATGCACCCTTAACATGAATTACTCAAAAGACAATTCAAAATAAACTTCTTTCAAGCCAAAGATAAATAGCAATAAATAAAAGTTTAAGGGAAGAGAGAAATGCAAACTTAATTTATACTGGTTCGGCCACTTCCCGTGCCTACGTTCAGTCCTCAAGCAACCCACTTGAGATTTTCCACTCTCTTTGTATAACTCCTTTTACAAAGTATGAACCACACAGGGACAACCCTTCCCTTGTATTCAGGAATCCTTTACAACAAGAGACCCTCGGTCTCTTAATCCCTTTTCAGAAGTAAGAAGAAGAGAAGAAGAAATCTCTCTTGAAATAGATAGATTGTACAATGAAGATCAATCACAATTCCTTATTGAGTATGCAAATGTTTGACCAAGGAATCTTTGAGAGGATAAGACATTTCAATTCAGAAAAACTCTCTTAATCTTTTGAGAGGATAAAACTTTTTGGGCAATGAAAACTCTCTCACAATTCGTGTTTCCAAGTCACATATAAATAGACCTTTGATGACCATTCATAAACCATTTGAATAGACGTGACTCTTAGAAGTTATTTTCAGAAAATCTCTTCTGGTAATCGATTACAGGTTTTAAAATTTGAATAAAAATGTTTATTAACTGCTGGTAATCGATTACCAATATTGTGTAATCGATTACATCCTCTGGTAATCGATTACCAGATAGTAAATCTCTTGAAAAACACTTTTTAACTTAAATTACTTGGCCAAACCTTTTGCTATATCAATTAGGAATTCCCTTCCTAAAATACTAGTGATCATCTTGATGTTGTGGCTTGTATTCTTGAATCATTGTCTTGAATTTAAACTTGAAAAGCCCATTTGCATCATTTGCATCAAATCATCATGATCATCATCAAAACACCAAAGGAATTTGCATCTACAATCTCCCCCTTTTTTATGATGACAATATAAGTCCTGAAATCAAGATTCAAGCAAGCAATGTATATATATAAAATTTACGTTCACTCCCCCTATGTTTTGGAATTGATGATCACTTGATTTCTAAGCTTTTTCTAAGCCTTTCTACACCCCATTTTTCTCCCCCTTTGGCAACATCAAAAAGCCAAAGTACTTGGGAAACAAACCAGATATAATAATGAAGTGGAAACAGATCAATTATCAAAGTATAAGGCATAATCAACCAAACTCACAAATAAAACATAACCAAACCAGAATCCAAACAGTTCAAAATTCAAAAACACATAGTATCAAAGCATAAAAGTCTGAAATTCAAATACTACAAGATAAATAAAGTACTGAACATAATAATCTAAATATCATGGCCAAAATACACGGCTTATAAGAAACATAGAATTATAAACTCAATTCTAAGAAGGTGGAGGTGGTGGTGTGATGTGCCATCATTTTCTTCTATTTTCTAAACCCTTTTTGCACCATTTTAATTATTGATTGGTCTTAATTGTCAATTAATTAGGCAGTTTTATTATTTGGGCCCATTCAGCTAATTTGATGTTTTTAATCTAATTTCAGGAATTAATGAAGCATTGGGCTTGAATCTAGAATTGGGCTTGGACTTGAAGAGGGCACACTAATTTATTCTATAAAATTAGATCTTATCTTATCTAGATATTATTTAGATTTGATCTCATCTAGATATTATTTCATCTAGATCTTATCTTATCTTATCTTATCTAGATTTGATTTGATTTTACTTATGGGCTTGGATTTAAAACATATTTGTAAGCTTTGGGGCTGAAAAAAACTATATAACAGCACCAAGGTTCTAGTTTAGGAGACTCCCTCTCTCCCTCGCGGGAGACTCTCTCTCTCTCCTCTCTCTCTTCTATTTTTCGTTTTTAGTTTTAGTCTCTCTTCTCTTTCTCTTTTATTTTCGTTTTTTTTACAATTCCAGTTCAGACTTTTAGTTTTATCAATAAAATTTCATTCTCTATTTGATTAATGGAAGGCTAAGTCCGCAGCGTTGTTTTCCCTTGAGGATCAAGCACAGTTCTCTTTGAGGTTCTATTATTACTGTTAAATTCTGTTTAGTTTTTCCTCTTCACTAATTACTTTGAATTTGTTGCTTTTAATTCATGCATGCTTAGTGCTTGATTAATTGTCTCTGCGCTTAATTTACGTTCATGCTTAATGATCGTTTATGAGTAATTGGTGTATGTGATGCTTAATCACATAATGAATGCCTTATGTTGAATTTCGCTTAGTAATTTAATTTAGGGTTGGATTAAGTGGTTAAACTGATAAAGGATAAACTCTCGTAACCTAGGATAAGAGACTTGCTTGTGAATCAAGGGGAAGCAACGTGTTTTAATTCTGATATTTTCTAATTCACATATATTCGCTGTTTAATTTACAAAAGCAAACAACCCCCCCCCCCCCCCATCGTTACTGTTACTGTTACTGCAAGTATATTATGAACATTTGGCTTGTCACTGCTCGTTGGGAAACGACCTAGGATCACTTCCTAGTTACTACATTTTAATGTTTATTTGATTCGGGTACGGCCTCGATCATGGTGGAAGTTCGAAACTCTGACGAATGTAACCCACATCCTCTTCAAGTTGTGTGAGGCGAATATCCATGCCGGCAAAACGTGTATCCAATGAGTCGAAATGTTCACCAACATAAGAACGAAGACCTCGTAATTCGGTAAGGACTTCATTCATAAGTGCTGAATCATCTCGCTGAGGAGGAGGTGAAGGAGTACGCTCATCTTGAGGACGGAGTGCGTCTTTCTTCAGCCATTGACCATTCCGATCCTTACGGTATCCAAAGGAAGTCACTGCACCAGCACCAATTGCAAAGGAACGCTTGACTTGAACATATGGTTCATCATCAAGCGGAATTTGAAAATGACGCAGAAACAAAGTTATCAATTGAGGGTAAGGGAGAGGTGCATTGGCCCGTAATGCCTTATGCATTCGGTACCAAACCAAGTGAGCCCAGTCGATCTGACGACTGGTAAGAAAAGCCCACATCAGAATCAAATCCTCCTCAGAGGCTTGTGTCAAATTTGAAGACCGGGGAAGCAAAATTCTAACAATTATATAGTGCATGATGCGATTATCAAATGTTAATGACACGGCCAGCAATCAACCGGTCATTGCAGACCATACGGCAAGCATCATGACTAGAATAATCAAATTTCCAGTCATCAACAATGGTGCCCTCAAAAGGTGCACCTTGACTGGGTAAATGAGTTAAAGAGAAGAACAATGACTGATCAATGATCATAGGAATACCATCCACCTCAGAAGAAATAATGTCATCCTGAATTTTTAAATTGCAGTAGAAGACCTTTACAAGTTCAGGATAATGTGGCAAATTTAAGGACATGAAATCAACCAGGCCAGAATTTTGAAACACTTGATAGCAATCAAACGTTTCATCATTAAAGAAATCTACGTCTAGGTACTTAGAGTCTATGATGATCCTAGAAGAAAATTGAGAACGGTACCGTAGACGCTGATCATCGGATGAAAACAATGTGGATGATCTTGGAGATGATAAAGAGGGATGAAAAGGTGCTGTGGGTGCTTCGGATGGTCCGTGGTGGCGATGGGCAGCAGCGGCGGCGGTGGAGGATGATCCCTTTCTCTTCTTTGATGGTTCTGCCATTTGATGAAGTTTCAGTGGATTTCAATCGGTGGAAGTGAAAGAGGAGTGAAAAAAGAGGAAGATTGGGCTTTATGGGACGTGTTTTGGTGAAGATTTGAGTAAGATACGAAGGTTTGAAGATTTAGGGATGGAGGAGGCACGAGGAGAAGCCTTGGCTGCGCAGCATCACTGGTTTCGTAGGTATTTATAGACGAGGACGAGTTGTAATCGATTACAAGGCTTGGTAATCAATTACAGGAGTAATAAGCCTTCTGGTAATCGATTTCATGATGTTGTAATCGATTACAGGCTACTTGTTCTTGTGTAATCGATTACCCTGAGTGGTAATCGATTACCAGAGCACAAACTAGGCTAGTTCCTCTAAAATAACCTATGTTTATGCTAAATACATCTAACACTATCAATCATCATCACTAATATGTATTAATTCATTCAAACAAGTATTAATGAAACAATTAACACACACCAATCAAATATAATCAAATACTTACAATTAAACACAATCAAACAAAACCTTTTATTCCTACAAAGGTAGTGGGAAATGCAACTATAGAAAAACCTAGAGAAGAATGGAATGATGATGAAAGAAGAATTGAAAAATCCGACAAGAGGAATCTCAAAGAAAAGAAAGAAAAGAAAGGATACATCAAATGT
Organism: Glycine max; assembly: GCF_000004515.6. Lineage (NCBI taxonomy): Eukaryota > Viridiplantae > Streptophyta > Magnoliopsida > Fabales > Fabaceae > Glycine > Glycine max. The sequence goes on from NC_038242.2 coordinate 30,202,459, forward strand.
GAATGTATGTATACATGATTTTGATGATGTCAAAGAAGAATCTAACAAGGCTGCTTCAAATGATAAGCATTTGCTTCAAGAATAATTCAAGATTGCTTCAACAAACAAAGCCTTGTTTCAAGATTCACTAAAGACCAAGGCTTGCCTTAAAACAAAGTGCTTTCAAGACATGCAAGGCTTTGGTAATCGATTACCAGGAAGTGTAATCAATTACCAGAAGACAGGGTTGAGAAATAGCTGTTGAAAAGGGTTTTGAATTTGAATTTTGAACATGTAATCGATTACTATATGTTTATAATCAATTACCAGCAACGGAACTTTGGAAGTTCAAATTCAAAAGTCATAACCCTTTAAATTATAACTGTGTAATCGATTACACAAATATTGCAATCGATTACCAGTGGAAAGTTTTCAGAAAATTTGCCAACAGTCACATCTTTTCATTAGATTTGTGAATGGCCATCAAAGGCCTATAAATAGGTGACTTGGGCATGAAATATAGAGAGAGTTTTGCTGGTCCAAAATGTCTTATCCTCTCAAAAGAAAATAAGAGAGATTCCAAGAGAACTTCATTGTCAAATGCTCTCTCAAGAACTCTTGGGCAAACACTTACAAATTCATTAAGAGTTCATCCATGGATCTTCATTGTAATATTCTTCTCTTGAAAAGAGAATTCTTCTTCCATTCTTCTTATTCAATGAGATTGGCTAAGAGACTGTGAGTCTCTTGTTGTAAAGCATCTGAACACAAGGGATGGGTTGTCCCTGTGTGGTTCAGACTTAGTAAAGGATTTTACAAAGATAGTGAAAATCTCAAGTGGGTTGCTTGAGTACTGGACGTAGGCATGGAAAGTGGCCGAACCAGTATAAAATTGTGTTTGCATTCTCTCTTCCCTTATCTCATTTATGTTATTGCAATCAATTTTGCCTTGCATGTTTAAAGAACATTATTAAATTGATTGTTCCTGCTTCTTCTGCATTCTAAGCCTATCTCTCTTAAGATTATTATTGAGGCCACAAGGTCCAACAGTTTTCTCAAGAAAGTTTGTCAAGGAAGCTACCTAGTCTATAAATAGAAGCATGTGTAACACTTGTTGTAACTTTGATGAATGAGAGTCTTGTGAGACACAACTCAAAGTTCAACTTCTCTCCTTTTTTCTTCCTTCAATTTTGTGCTCCCCCCTCTCTCTTTCTCTCCCTCTTTCTTTTCCTCCATTGAAGCATCCTCTCCAAGCTTCTTATCCAAGGCTCATCTTGGTGGTGAAGCTCCTTCTTCCATGGCTTATTCCCTAGTGGATGGCGCCGCCTCTTACCTCTTCTCCTTTGTCTTCCGTTGCATCTCCATGGTGGAAAATCACCATTAAAGGACCTCATTGAAGCTCAAAGATCCAGCCTCCATAGAAGCTCCACAAGCAAGCTTCCATCAACTAGTACCCTCGCCATTAACACTAGATGAATGATGACTCATGTTGGTTGCTAAGTTGTGGCTCTTTCTTGTTGGACGTTTTGTAAAAAAGGTAAAAGCTAAGGTTCCAAAAGAACTCTAGATAAGCGTGATAAGAAAGAAGAAAGTACTATACAATAACAAGATAAACTAGGTGTGGCTAGTAAAGAAAATAAACTATGAAAGTAAGCAAGAAATTAAAGTGAAAGAAATATAAACTAGGCGGATCCTAAGAGTGTTTGGATGACCTCATTTAAGGTTACCAACAAAACACTCATTATCCTAAGGAAAAATTGCCAAAAATTATTACACACAAATGGAAGTAGGGTGACCTATTGGAGGCTCCCAACTTACTTCCAATGAAAGACCTTTTTTTTACAAAATTTGAAAGCAATGAAGGTAAGTAAATTCTCAATTAAAAAAATTACAAAAAGGTCCTCAATTTTGGTGGTTGTTCTCTCTTTGGTGATTCACTCAATTTGGAGTACTTCTTAATCCAAGAATGGGGGGGGGTGATTCACTCAAGAAACCTTAATTTGTGTTCTCTAACTCAATTTGGTGGTTGTTCTCTCTTTGGTGATTCACTCAATTATTACACACAAAAGCAAGCTAGGACTCAAAGAGAAACCTAGAATGGCTCTAGAGTAGAGTAAAAAAACTAAAAAAAAAGACTCAAGAAACCTCTAGTTTTGGCACTTGTTTTCACAATAATTTTCAATTAAAATTTCAGAACTAAGATTGGTATAAAATAGGCACCAATTATAGAACAAATTTCGAGCCAAAACAACAAGCACACTTCCCTTTCACTTTTTTTTCTTCCAAATTGTGTGATTTTTATTATTTTTTACTTTTATCCAAATCACTTGGTTCTTTTTTTATAATTTTGATACAGATGTCCAGAAAATTCAGTAAAAACTTCAGCTCAAACTTCGTAATGTCCAATTTCCAATAATTTATACAAGTTCATATGTTCAAGTTGCCAGCACCAGCGATTTCAACCTAGAAATCAAGAGTAATGTTTATGTTGCTTAAGGCTTGGATAGTTATAATTTGTGTTTGTTTATGCTCAATTATCTTGAATAACACAATTCAATAGAGCTTAAGACTTATTTTGATTCACAAATCCAGCCACAACTCAGCACCACAACTCAACTTCATCATATGCATCATGTAGGAAACTTAGAAAACAAAAAAAAGTTCAATAACAAGATTGCTTCTAGGAATCGATTTAGAACATGTTATGAACTAAATAACATGCATGAATTAGACTCAAAATTCAAAAGATAGGCTAAGAATGACAAGAATACATGAAAAAATGTATCTAGAATTCAATCAACAAAATAAAAATTCAACACAAACATAGAACATAATGTGACAATTATTATGACTAAACATGACTCTAATGCAACATGGATTAAGTGATTTACACTTAGATTTTTGTATTTTTGTTTTTCTAATCAATATTTTGGAAGAAAATTAGATCTAAAGGTTCAGCACAAGAAGATTATGACTGAAAAATGATAGAACCTAAAATCAACACAAAAACATGATTCAAGAGTAGATCTACAAAATTTGAGCCATAGAAATGCAAGAGTAAGTGTAGATTTAAGATTTAATCGGTTTTTTTTTTTTGAATCTACTCTAAAGAACACCGAACAACAAGACAATGGAGGATATACACGGAGAATAAGATGAAGAACAAGGAATTAAAGTGAATTGACCGAACAAAAAGATAGAGGAAGCAAAAAAACATCACCTAGATGAAGATGCTCTTGATACCACATGATGTAGCTCCATGTGGAGCTTGTAAGCCTTGAAGCTTCTAGCAGTGATGTAGCTCCACATGATGTAGCTCCATGTGGAGCTTCTAGCAGTGTCATCTCGGTGAGAGTAATAGTGTCGTCACTACTAGAAAGAATTCTTTTAACATCGGTTTTTGATAAAACTGATGTTAACAAAAGTATGGTGACATATTTGTGAATAACATGAGTTCATTAACATAAGTTTTTTCAAAAATCGATGTTAAAGTGACAATGTTAACATCTATTTTTCAAAAACCAATGTTATTTTATGCTTATTGACATTGGTTTTTTAAAAATTGATGTTGTGTTTTGATGTTAATATCAGTTTTTATAAAAATCAACGTTGTGTTTTTCCTATATTTAATCCGCTTCTCCCTCTTCTCGCGTCCACTCTCACGCTCTCAATCTTCGAGTAGGCGCTTCAACTCCTCACTCTCACTTACAACTCTCCACGGTGGGGACGAGATTATGAAAGGAGAGGTCACAAAAGGTTAGCATTCCTCCTTCCCACAACTTTGGGTATAATTTATCTCGAAATACTATGCTTTGTGGATTGTGTGTATCTTCCTCCTTCCACAACCTGATTATTTGTTTCTTTATTCAAAAGCACATATTTATTTATATGAAAAACTTAGGGTGTCTTTCAATTTTATTTTCAAAATGAAACCAAATAACAAAGTTCTGGATTGGGTGGGTAAGGTTCTGTTTGGGGGGTTATATTATATTGAAAAGGTTAGGGATTCAGAAAGGGTCACGAGCGTGGGTTAATGCGTGAGAGATGAGACGTTAAGGTATTACTGGCTTCGATGTTGTTGGGCGTGGTGTGCCATAATGGAGAGAAAGTGGGGGGGGTGATGAAAAATGAATGAGGGGAAAGAGTTGATGATGGATAAGCAAAGGCAAAGGGTTCCACAGTTCCACCAATGAGTCGATGAATGACGACGATAGGATCTTAGGATTTGGGATTAGATGAGATTCAAGTTGCACAGGGACAGGGCACAACACAACGCATCTATTATCGCGTTCCCACACTTTGCTCTCCCATTTGGTAAAAAAATATTTTTACAGAGTATAATTTGCAAACTAGCCTTATAAGTGAAAATGATCTGAAAAACATTATAACTACCATTAACAAACACAGCATAATGCAGCAAGAACCCTATGATTGCACATATACGACTTCATTGAAAGTAAGAAGTTTAAATAAAATCAGTTTATTTATGTTTATTTATTGCAAAGAGTTTGAATGATATTGCTTCTAAAATTAAGTAATTTCAAAAGAATATACAGTAGAAACTCTTTAAATTAATATTCGGTAAATTAATAAACTCTCTAAAATAATAATTTATTCGGTCCCGACTTGTACCAATGTAAAAAATTGAAAAACTCAATAAAATAATAAGATAATAATTTTTCATGAAATCCCTTTATAATTTTTTATCCCAAAAAAATCATAAATTAATAATTTATAAAAATTGAAAAAAATATATTACACTCTATTGAAATATGATTCAATAGTCGTCTGTTTTCCTTTAAAGTTCAAGTTATAGTTACTAATTTAGGTTGAGTCTCAAGGTTCGCTATAACGTAATTCTAATAGACATAGACTAATTTATCTTTTTGTTTGATATGTATAGTATAATTACTTAAAAACTCTTTAAATTAATAATTATTAATTTATCGATAAATTAATAACTCTCTAAATTAATAAATTTTCCCGGTCCTGATATTATTAATATATAGAGTTTTAATTATATATCACCTTTTTTTGTTTTAACAATGTGAAATCATAATTCATTTTTATTGACACTAGTCATTATTAGTACAAGTTAATGTTATTTTAGTAGGAATAAGAAAGGCAGGCTTTATAGCATCGACGTTGTTAGGAGAAACAATATAATCTTTTGGGATATTTAACTTTGAATTGATAGAAGGAAGTGGAACAAGTTTTGAGGTTGATGGGCGTTGCAGCAATGGCTTGTTAGGAAGAATTGGAAGCTTTAGAAGAGTAAGTGTGGTGGCCATATGAGTTCTCTGAGAGTGAAGGAGAAGAAATTGACAGTAGCTTAATTAGTGCAAGACAGCCAGACAGGGTTGAGGTTCTACCCTGCAAAAGATAAGGAACTTGTGTCTAAGATGTTACTCTCCCTCCACTGAGCTTTCTTTGGGGTTTGCATTGAATGTGTCACTTTCTTCCAACCACTTTGCTATAAAAGAAAAGAAAAAAGTTCAACTATTTAAAATGTTATGTTCCAAAATGTTACTCCTACCAGTTGTGTGCAAAAAGACAGAACTAGCCTGGTTGTGTCTTTGCACAATTCAAACGAGTATTATTATTAAGTAAACAAGAGTTTAGGTCTGAAATCCTATTTTATTGGAACTAAAAAATTTATGTTATTTCTTTTATGTGGTGTATTGAGGTGATAACTTTATCTTTAAAATAAAAATATGTCAAAATAACTTCTTAGTTATAGGAACTAAAATATAAGTTGCTTTAATTTTACTCGTTTTTAATCAACTTAATTTTACAAAATTAAGATCATTTAAAAGTCTTAAAATTTTATTCTATGGGTACCTAATTACTTAAAATAAATAACTAAATTGATCTTAAAAAGATATAATGTCCATTACCATATAAATTTTTAAAATATATTTTAAATTGGTTAAAAAATATTAGAAAATTCCAAAGGCTAATTTACCTGATGAACTACATATTTTGAAAACTTATGTAATAGTTTTTAAATTTTAAATACTAATATATATTTCCTATTCTACGATGTCGATAAATATATTTTGAAAGATCACTTTTTAAAATAAAGAATTATTTTCATTGTTTGTTCTACAACAAATATATTTTGATGTCAACTTTTAATTTTTTTTATTTTTTATTCGCCACAATTATCATTAGTTAATATCGTTCCTCTTATTTTCTGTAATCAATACCGAAAATATGAGCAAAGGTTATTAACATGCTAATTTCCTTTTCTGTCAACGCTATGATCCAAAAGCAATTTTAGTGGAGCGAGGGATTATCTCGGGTTAGGCCTTAGCTTCCTGCATTCTATTTTTTCTTCCTGCAGCCCCAAAAATTTCAATATTCCTAGCATACCTTTTTGCCCTCTTATTTTCCCCATCTTCCCGTTCTATCTTTACACAGTCAAGTCACGGTTGTCGCATTACCGCAGCTAGGGCCTTGCACCACTACCACAACAAAAGCATTGATGGCACCACATTTCGTCATGGATGCAATATCACAACTAATGTGACAAAAACGAAACCTGTCATATAGCGTGTAGAAAAAATGTTAATAATAATATACTTTTCATTAATAATAAAATATATTATTCTAAAGTAGAAAATCCAAATTTTTACTCATTATTGTTTATGAAATATATTTTGTAGTAATTGATTACGGTTATATATTTAATAACAGTCATATAATCATTTATAAATATATATTGCAATATACATTTCATTAATAATACAATATATTATTTTTAAGTAGGAAATCCAAAATTTTACTCATTATTGTTTATGAAATATATTGCAAAGTAATTAAATATATATTAATTTATATAATTATTTGTAGTAAAAAAATTGGAGACATAATTAGTAGTTAAAGTGAATATTAATGGTTTTGTCCATTTTTTATTCCAATCAATTAAAGCCTATTTTTTTAACATCATTATTGCAAACTATTTTTCATAGGGGTGTCCGTGGCTCTAGTGTTATTAATGCTCTTGTAAAGTGGCTATATATACTTTAGATTATATATTAATGAAGCTCATTCTTTTGTTCAACTTGTCCTCTTTTTAATTTGTATCCATGCTTGTCTTTATATCAACATTGGTTTTCTATTTTCCTCTACCATGTTATATTTACGGTCTTAATTGTGTTCTCTAACTATATAAACGCTTTTGGCTATAAACTAATTAACGTACGGTTTTAACAACCATTTGAGAAGGTCACAAGATAGCTAGCTAGCAAGTGGCTGCTTTGAGGCGCTACATGTGACAAATTAAATTACATTATAAATTCAAATTAGATTACGACCAAGAGTGCATTGTGTGCATATGGACTTAAGAAAATGCTGGCACCTTTATTCTGTCGAGAGAAATAATCTTAGTCATATATTTGTTCTTGAAAATTTCCTAATGACCTTATATTATATATATGTCGAGTATGATAGCCATATAGCACTTCTACTTATAGCTTTTGATCGATAGAAAGAGTAGAATTATATCATGCCACCATGAGTTTTCTTGAAGGTTTGAATATAACATGTTCAATGTTCAAGTCATTTGTAGGCACTTTTCCTTTACTCTTTTACATTGTCATCACGACATTCATTGTTGGAGATTGTTAGTGACAATCATCACATGTACAAATGTCTTTCATATTCTTTTTAGATACTTTTTTGTTACAATTGCTTTTATAACTTAAATTATGTGATTAATGACTATTGTTTTATAGTGCACTTTAGTTTCTCGTTTGAGATTCAATACAATTATTCTTCCAGATAGTTTGGATTAATTATTGTATTGAATCTTGAATTGGACAGTTTGGGAAGAGTCATTTTCTTATAGTAGATTCATATGTATAGGTTAAGTCTCTTTTCTTAAATTTAATGAAATTTCAATATAATGCATTTCACTTTGTTCTTCGAGTGCATACTTGATTGTGGTGGAATTCATGTCACCGCTTTCATGTCGTGTACTTGGAGATCAATGTGAAATGTTGCCGAAATTTCATCAGATCTAAGAAAAGAGACTTAACCTTTACATATGAATCTAATATAAAAAATGTTGGATCGAGTGATCTCAGAATAATTAAGAAGGGGGGGTGAATTAATTATTCCTAAACCTTTACTAATTAAAAAATTACTCTTTTAAGGCTTTTACTAAATTGTTAAGAGAATGAGGAGTAGAAGAGAAACTTAACAGAAAGTAAAAGCAGAAATTAAATGCACAGCGGAAAGTAAAAGAGTAGGGAAGAAGGAAACAAACACAAGAGTTTTTATACTGGTTCGGCAACAACCCGTGCCTACCTCCAGTCCCCAAGCGACCTGCGATCCTTGAGATGTCTTTCAACCTTGTAAAAATCCTTTTACAAGCAAAGATCCACAAGGGATGTACCCTCCCTTGTTCTCTTTGAACCTAGTGGATGTACTCTCCACTAGAACTGATCCACAAGAGATGTACCCTCTCTTGTTCTCAGTCAAACCCAAGTAGATGTACCCTCTATTTGTGCCACAAAGGATGTACCCTCCAATGTGTTAAGACAAAGATCTCAGGCTGTTACACCTTTGATACTTTGTGAATGGGGATACAAAAGAATTCTCAGGCGGTTAAACCTTTGAACGCTTTTGTATTAGGGAATGAGAAGAATCAAAAGAAATCTCAGACTGTGTCGTTTTGAATTCTTTGACAAGGGAGAAGGGAGACACAAAAGAATTCAGGCGGTTAGTCCCTTGTTCTTTTGGAAAAGAGATAAGAGAGACACAAAAAGAATTCAGGTGGTTAGTCCTTGGCGAATTCTTTTTGGCAAAGGGAGAAAAGAATGAAAAGATGAATAGCACAAGTTTTCAAGGTTTAGAAAACCAGAAAACTTCAGAAAGCTTTTGGTACATAGAAGAAGAAGAAGTTCAAAGAGATTTAAGGCTTGTAAAGGATTGTATTGGATTGTTAGAAAGATTTATTAAAAATGCAAAACAAAGCCTTGCTTTTATAGACTCTTCATGTCTGGTCAATAAGGCCATTCAGAAGAGTTATAACTTTTAGAAAAACTTAAATCCCATTTGAAAAAGTCAAAACCTTTTTGAAGAGTTACATCTTTAGATTTTTCAGAAACAAACACTGGTAATCGATTACCAAATAAGTGTAATCGATTACACAAAGCTTTTGAGTGAAACAATGTGACTCTTCACATTTAAATTTGAATTTCAATGTTCAAGGACACTGGTAATCGATTACCAAAATATTGTAATCGATTACAGCCTTTTGAAAATATTTGGAACGTTGTAAATTCAGTTTGAAAACTTTTTCAAACTCATTTTGCTACTGGTAATCGATTACAACAATATGGTAATCGATTACCAGAGAGTAAAAAACTCTTTGGTAAAGGTTTTGTCAAAAACTCATGTGCTATTCAAAGTTTTGAAAAAACATTTTAATACTTATCTTGATTGAGTCTTTTCTTCATTCTTGAATCTTGAGTCTTGAATCTTGATCTTGATTCTTGAGATCTTGAATCTTGAATCTTGATTCTTGATTGTATACTTTCTTCTTGAATATTGAATTCTTCTTGATTCTTGAACTCTTGACTTGTTCTTGATTCACTTGAGATGTTCTTTGATTCACTTGAGTTGTTCTTTGATCTTTTGAGCTTTTTGTTCATCACCTTTGTCATCATCTTTTGTTGTCATCATTGTTATCATCAAAACACCTTTGAATCATTTTTGATTCATCATGAAGCTTTGCTTCCACAATCTCCCCCTTTTTGATGATGACAACTTCTGAAATCAAGAAACACACACACACTTTTTCCTAGTCGATCACTCTTATAAATGCTCCCCCTTTGTTTTTGAATTTATGCTTATCTTAAAATTAAATTGATTACTCATGTGAGTTCTTGATTTATCCCTATTTCTCTCCCCCTTTGGCATCAACAAAAAGCCAAAGTGCGTATCAGACTTAAAGTATGCAAATATATCTTAAACATTCATACAACATTCATAAAAAATATTAACCACATCATGAAGTAAAAACCATGAAGCAACAATCATAAACAGATTAACTTATAAAATCCACATAGTCAAATAACATACTTGTTCAACCAAACCATGCAAATAAGGAAATAATAAATTGTTCAAATACCATAATAATATAGCCAAAATACATGAGAATAGAAAACAATCAAACAAGATATCATAACCATTCATCACACTTAGAAAGATAATACTTCATAGAATGTCATATAATCCAGAAAGTCATTCATAATATTCAAATAAAACATATATGAATAATTAAAAAAAATAAACACAATATCAAATGTAAGTACATACCACTAGTCATATATTATTAAAGTAATTAAGTTTAAAACACACAATAAACAACCAAGAGCAAGTCAATATAATCCTCATATTCAGTCATACTAAGCAAGTATTAAAAGAAATACTAAGTGTTCAAATGTCATAAAAACATAGCCAAATACAAGGTTTTAAAAAACAAAATATAATTATAATCTAAACCTATTATCAGAGAACATTTCTCTCTTCCCTTATCTCAGTTATTTTACTAGAGTTTACTTTGTCTTGTGCATTTAAAAGAACATTTTTAAATTGATTGCTTCTTCTTCTTCTTCTGCATTATAAGCCTATCATTTAAAAGGGGGTTTAAGTTTGTTAGTGGGAAAATTTTGAAACTCAATTCACCCCCCTTCTTAAGTTATTGAGACCACATGTCCAACACAGTTGCATCCAACATTTGATGGTAAGAAAATATACTTGTCTCCAGTATGTCATACTTTGTCAAGAAATAAGAAGACAAGTTTTTGTTAGTGTTTGCGCCATGCGAAAATGCCACAAGGATAATCTTCAAATATTAAGAGCCTTATGCAAATGATAGATCTAAAATTAGTTGGCTTTAAAATCTCATTATCGTCACGTCTTGATACAACAACTCTTGCTCGTGGCGATACTAGACATCTTGTCTAACAAAGTCAGGTATACCATAACTTGCTTGTGCTTTTTCTTCAATGCCATATGTATCAAAGTCATTGACCCTCTAAAGTTAGATGACCTGGAAAATGATGTTGCTATTATCTCGTTTCAGTTGGAGATGTATTTTTATCTTTCATTTTTTGACATCATGCTTCACTTAATTTTCATATGGTAAGGAAAATTAAATTGTGTGGACTTGTTTATTTACAGTGGATGTACCCAGTTAAGCAATACATGATGATCTTAAAAGGGTATACAAAGAATCTACACCGTCCTGAAGCCTCCATTATTGAAAGGTATATTGCAGAAGAAGCTATTGAGTTTTGTTCAAAGTACATTGAAAAGGAAAAACCTATTGTGCTTCCTGAGTCTCAGCATGACGAGAGAGTGGGAGGTAAGGGTTCACGAGGGCTGCATGTTATAACTCCCAATCTAGAAGAATTGAAACAAGCTCATTTGTATATATTGAATAATAGTAATGAAGTTGTATTATACATAGTTCTTCATGAAGCCTTAGACAAGGAAAGTAACCCAAAAATGACCAAGAATAGGGTGTTGAAACAACATAACAAGACTTTCCTAAATTGGTTTAAAGATCCAATTTTTGGTGATGATAATGCTTTATAAACATTAAGGAAGTTAGCAGATGGACCTAAAATAAATGTTAGAATTTGGCAGGGATACGATATCAACAAGTATTCATTCTACACCAAATCATAAGACAACAAGAGTATAGTGAAAAATAGTGGGGTTAGTCTTAGGGATGAATCACAAAACTTTGCTACTATAAATGATGACAATCCCTGTCTGGAAAACACATACAACGAATTTAACTGTGTAACTGGTAATCAATTACCAGAAACCTGTAATCGATTACCAGAAACCTATAATCGATTACCAGTGAGAAAACTTCAGAAAAGCTTTTTGAAAAGACACATCTCTTCAAACCATTTTGAAAAGTCCCAATGTGCCTATATATGTGTGTGTTAGACTTCAAAAAGAATGAGAGAGATGTTCTATGAGAACTTAATTATCAAATGCTCTCTCAACAACTATTGGACAAACACTTGCAAATCTATTGAGAATTCATCTAGGAACTTCAATTTGTATTATCATCTCTAAAAGAGAGAAATTCTTCTAGGATCTTCAATTTGTATCATATACTCTAAATGAGAAATACTTTTGTTCATCTCAGAAACTCGGTTGTAATCAAGAGACTGGTTGTCTCTTAGATTGTGAGAATTGTAATCAAGAAACTGGTTGTCTCTTGGAGAATCTTGAACACAAGGGTGAGGGATCCCAAGGTGTGTTCAAAGTCCTTAAAGGATTTACAGAGATAGTGGAAAATCTCAAGTGGGTTGCTTGAGGATTGGACATAGGCATAGGAAGTGGTCGAAATAGTATAAATCGAGTTTGCAATTCTCTCTTCCCTTATCTTAGTTATTTTACTGCAGTTTACTTTTCCTTGCACATTTAAAAGAACATTATTAAATTGATTGCTTCTTCTTCTTCTTTTGCATTCTAAGCCTATCTTTTAAAAGGCGGTTAAAAGTTTGTTAGTGGGAAATTTTGTAAGACTTAATTCACCCCTCCCTCTTAAGTTATTGAGGCCACTTGTCCAACAAGATGGGGACACCAGACTTCAGAATGTTATAGGAAAATGAACATTCCTTTCAAAAAGGAGACTAACACTCAAGGACCCAAGAAGTTACGGGTACCTAATATTTTATTGCTTCTAATTTAGGAATGTCTATTCCACAACAAGAGTAAAGTTATGGTTCTTGGGCAGTGGATGCTCGAGGCATATGATTAGAGACAAAAGCAAATTCCTCAACCTTGAGAAGAGGAAGGATGAAGGGTCTGTTGCCTTTGGAGATAATAGAAAAGCTCTCATCAAGGGAGTAGGTAAAATAGGTAAACCAAGCTCTGCTCATATTGAAAATGTTTATTATGTAAAAGGATTGAAACATAATCTTCTTAGCATCAGTCAATTGTGTGGCAATGGCTATGAAGTTGAGTTTGAACCAAATGCTTGTTTGATTAAAGAAGTATCAACTAGAAAAATCCTATTTTTTGGTATAAGGGAAAGAAATCTCTATAGGATATGTCTAGAATCATTACCCAGCTAATCCAGTCTAGGAGCCTTTAAGAGTGTTAAATGGTTATGACACAAGAGATGAAGTATGAAAACTCTCTCTAAACTTTCCAAACACAACCTAGTGAGAGGATTATCAGGCATTGAGTATGAGAAGGACAAAATTTTTAAGGATTGTGTCAAGGGAAAACAAGCCAAACCCATTTTCCACTCAAAAAATATAATGTCTTCCCAAAGGATCCTATAACAACTGCGTATAGATCTTTTTGGCCTAACCAAGACACTAAGCCTGGGTATGAAGAGATATGGATTTGAAATAGTTGATGACTTCTCAAGATTCATATGGGTTTTATTCCTTTCACACACTCCTTCCAACCTAGAATATTGCTTGACCTTAAGCGAAGTATAGAAAGAAAACTATGAATAACAATAGTATAAGTATAATAAAAACGCTTCAATATTTCTACACCAAAAACTATGAACATGATTTTTAAAGAATCAACCTCCAAAGTGATCAAAACAACATTTTTCTAACACTCAACAGTAAGAAATGAAAAAACAAAGATGAAATTCATAGAACTAAATGAGATTAAGCTATATTCATATTTTGTTTCTAAAGAACATCAGAGAAAACACCTGACTCACTCAAACAGGGGGAAACCTCTCAAAGGTGTATAATTCTCACACGGGCAAGTGTTTCATCTCAATTCCAACACTAATATGTCATAAATCAATTTTAGAATTCACTTTCCATCAAATCAAAGATAAAGTACATAATCATCATGGATCATTGCGACTTTTAGGGTTGGGCCCAACTTGAAAGAAATCTTGGTTTTTTTGGATATTCAAAAATACCTTGAAAATAGGAGAACAAACATAAAAACAAGCTAGCAACTCAAAGGAATCATCACTTCCTATCCCTTCCCTTTTCAACCAAGTTATCACTACTTCCTATACCAAGATCCCTACTTACAAAATTTACAACAACTCTATACAGTTCTTAACATAATGTACATAATTCAGACTTTTATTTATTCATAAAGAACTTGTATTCCTTTTGTTTTTGTTTTCTTCTTTCTCTTTTATTTATTTTCTTTTCTATACAATATTTAATTTACATGAATAACCACATTTAAAAACAAAGTATTTACATCACATTAGCCACCAAATGATAGAAATCCCCAACAAAACACATTTGCTCTCCTAACCTAAGGTTAGGTAGGAAACTTTTATCCTAGGTTAGTATTCAAACAAAATATCAAGTTTTTTGCTCAGAGGGCATGCAAATGGTAAAAAAGTATACATTAGGATAGTTTTTTGCCATTGGTTTTAAATGTACAAGAAAGAAAAATTCCTAAATCAAATCCATGCATCATATGTTATGATAATTAGAAATTCATGCAAAATCAACTGTAGAACATATCAGTGAGGACAATCAATGTAAAATTTGTAGTTGCACACAGTCACTAAACTTAAGGTTTGTTTCCATGTTCAAATCAAATTAGTGTTTTGAAAGTTGTTCTTTATCAAGTCCGTGCAAAAACATCTTAATCCATTTGGTAAAAGGGAAAGCCATTCATTGTTTTTCATTCTCAATGTTTCCAAAAATCACTTTGTTGTGTTCTAATCCAATTCAAAAGCATGTTTCAAAATCACCGACTGCTAATTCTTTCCAAAACATGTTATGTCCAAGAAAAATTTTATGTTTAAGTCCCACAAAGAGTTATATATATTCTACAACTACGCTAACAGAAGAAAATTATTCACTAATGTGTACTACCAAAAAGAGGGAAACCTATATCTACACATATCAAAGTGCACACATAAACAAGTCAAAATCACAAAAGTGCGTAAACATCCAACCAAAAATTTGAAATAGTAAATAAGGTAATAAAGTATTGAAGTTTAATACAAAGCGATAAAGAAACATAAAAACAAGTTCACAAATTTTTTTCGATGATCATGGTGGAGGAGCTCAGTCTCCTCCAATGAAATAATCAATAGGATATGTCATGTCTTCATCCTCGTTTGTTCTTCCTCCTCCTTGGTCATCTGCAAGACCTGCCTCTTCTTGAAAAATAGGCTTGCCTCCATGCCATACAATAGTAGCTCTACATTGCTCTGGGTAGGCCAAGGGTAGGGATTAGGATCCTGGCGATGTTGGTGCAGTATATAGTAGTAGAAGTTGTCATTCAACTATAATAGTGGACATGTGACTTATGGAGACAACAACAAAGGCAAAATTCTTGGAGTTAGAAAAATAGGTATGAATCCCTCTACCTCCATAGAAAATGTTTTACTTGTTGATGGTCTTAAGCATAGTTTATTAAGTGTTAGTCAATTATGTGATAAAGGATTTTTGGTGTCATTTGATTCTCATAGTTGCTTTATTGAAAATAAACATGACAAGAAAATAAAATTTGTAGGGCATAGGACTAATAATGTGTACATGATAAATCTAGATAAAACCCCAAATCATGCTCAATGCTTGCTAAGTAAAGAGGATGAATCATAGTGGAGGCACGAGAGAATTGCTCACATAAATATGGAACACTTAAATAAATTAATTTCAAAAGATTTAGTAATTGGCTTGCCAAAACTCAAATTTGAAAAGGATAGATTGTATGATGCGTGTCAAAAGGGAAAACGAGTAAGGGTCTCTTTCAAATCAAAGAATGTTATTTCTACCACTCAACCCTTACAGCTTTTGCAC
The DNA here is from genome assembly GCF_000004515.6 of Glycine max. NCBI lineage: Eukaryota > Viridiplantae > Streptophyta > Magnoliopsida > Fabales > Fabaceae > Glycine > Glycine max. The sequence continues at coordinate 30,218,232 of NC_038242.2, forward strand.
ATGGATCTCTTTGGTCCTTCTAGAAAAATGAGCTTTGGTGGAAATTATTATGCTCTTGTGATAGTAGATGATTATTCTAGATTTACATGGACTTTATTTCTTGCTCACAAAAGAGATGCATTTCATGCTTCTAAGAAACTTGCCAAAATCATTCAAAAAAGAAAAATCTCAACATTGCATCTATTAGATGTGAACATGGAGGGGAATTTGAGAATAAAGATTTTGAATTATTTTGTGATGAAAATGGTATAGAACATAATTTTTCTGCACCTAGAACCCCTCAACAAAATGGAGTAGTTGAGAGGAAAAAATAGATCATTAGAAGAATTAGCCATAACCATGATTAATGATACAAATCTTCATATTTTTGGATGCAAATGCATGATGTCCTCACTGAGATTTAGGATCTTCGTGCTTTTTTTTAAGAACGATTTGATTTTATTTATTGTTTCTTTGATCCTCCGGTTGATCCTTAGATTTCCATTAATTATCATAATCTTTAGAACTCTATGACTTGTTTCTCTTTAATTAGGTTACTATGTTCCTTAACATTTCAGACTTATTGCCTTTGGTTATTTGTTTAGAACTTGGTATTTGTTATGTATGCTTTAATTAGGTTACTATGTTCCTTAAGAATCATTGATTAATTTAATTACTGCTTCTTCTTCTGCATTCTGAGCCTATCATACATCATTTAAAGGGAGTTTAAAATTTGTTATTCGAAAAATTTTAAAACTTAATTCACCCCTCCTCTTAAGTTATTGAGACCACTTGTTCAACAGGTTGCTACTGTGTTTGTGGTGGAGCATCTGTTGCTAGCTAAGGCTGCTGAAACTGCTCTAGCTGCTGGACCTACCTTGGCATGCAATTTTTTTTAATGAATGATCTATTGATGGGAAGTCGAATGAGTTTGGTTGGTTTGGCAACACTCTGTAGAACTTGTAGAGACCTGTTATTAAAGCTAGAAAACCCAATGATTTGTTTGATTTTTTTGGGTTCTGTGAGTGCCTAGGAGGTTCTGTAACGACCCGCCTCGTCGCTACGGTATCCACACTCCAATATTCGATAATTTCAATTTTTTTATAAAAAGAACTCCCTTAATTTTTGCTTATGAAAATAGAAGTGATTTTGTTACAACATAAATTCATCCAACAACACGCCATTACTTAAGTGAATATGCATAATTACATAGAAACAATAATTCGGTGCATGTCATACACATAACGAAAATTAAATATGTTCATATATATAATTAAAATTCCAATTTTACATCTTTAACTCAACAAAATAAAACTTAAAAACCAACTATGGAGGAGTTGATTACAAAACACAACTCTCTCCCAAAATAACGCCAACGTCATCACGTCAGCTCGGTGGCTCCTCACCAGAATCTTACTCCCTACACCCTGCCACTGTCATTCTACTCCCACGAACAAGGTTCGTGATCATCATAGGTATCAACCACACGATACAAAATTGCAAGGGTGAGCTTATTATAAAAGAACCAATACCAATTCCAAATAACCACAATTAGCAAGGAGCATAGGCAAACATGATAAGCATACGGAACAATCATTATTCAACACTCATATCCAACAAATATTCATCATTCACAGTCAACAATTACTCATCATCCATCCATGTACCCAATCAAGACTGCACAGAATGATGCATGCACCTGACTCAACACTCAGATGCAATGTGGTACGTACCAATAACAACCAAATCTCAGGAAATAGCCTAAGCGTGTCCACACGACACTCTCACTTAGGGAACTATGCTGAGTTTGTCGAGACCACCCAATTGTGCACGTAACAGCCCCCCTCCCATAGGTGATCAGCCTGGGAGCCCAAAGGTGTTCCCTACCAGGTGACAGCCCCTTAGTACAAAGTACACTTGGCCACAGTTACTCTATTTCCTGTGTCATATGAGCTATGATCACGGCCAAAAGTGAGTGCCAAAGACCATGGACCAATTAAAGCACCTAAGCATCCCCTCATAAATGCTTAGATTCTCTAACAACTCTAGTTACCCACGTCTGGGCCATCCGACAAGGTCAGTGCACTCTACCCCCCATGACATACACTTCATACAATGTATGATCGTGGCCAAAAGCTAGTGCCAAAGACCCTGGAAGGTCAGTGCACAGTGCTCCCCACGATTATACACAACATCCAACGTATGAACATGGCCAAAAGCTAGTGCCAAAGACCCTGAAAGGTCAGTGCACAGTGCCCCCCACGAACATACACAACATGCACTTGCCAATGCATTTCCAACATCAATCAACAAATCGTATTTCCATGTCATTCACAACATAAATATCATCTCATCTCAATGACGTTATCAACAATAACAACAACCTCATTTCATATTCACATATTCATCAATAATAACAATTCATGTTGACATGGTCTTTATTAACAATGTCATCTCAAATCAATATCATCATAATTATCATTATCATCACATATCAATTAAAATCCTCAATAGCAACATAAACAACAAATATATATATATATATATATATATATATATATATCGCATCCCATTAGTTAAAACGTAATTTTCTTTGAAGAAAAATCAGCATGCAACAGGGACAGACAGATATCCTCATAGCTAGGTTCCCTAACCCTAACTATGGTGTTAAAACGGTAAACTTTATAATAAACTCCCCTTACCTATCGTGAGCTACCCCACGGATTCCTCGTCGCATCACTTGAAGATTCCTTTTTGTCCTTGCTCATCGATTCCACACAAGCCTCTCGAAAGAAAATGAAAGGTCAGATTAGGGTTTTCGTTCCCTACCGAAACCGCAAGCCAAGTTGGAAGATTCCACTTCAGTTGAAGGGTTCCTCTCTGTGTGGGTTTTCAATGGAGAACAATGATGGTTTGTGGTGGCTAATGGTGGCTGTGGGTGATGGAGAAAGTGCTTGGAACTTTAGAAATGGCTTTGGAAGAAAGAAAGAAGAAGAAATGACATTTTTCCTAAGCTACACAAAAGGAAAGGCTGAAGTGCTTAAATATGAATGCTCTCGGGAACGGAAGCTTTGAGCATACTCCAGATATCTTTTCAAAGATCCCAACGGTTAGATCATATACAAGTGTCTTGTGAAGTTGCAGACCAAATTGCAAGAAGATCCAACGGTTAGCGAAGGCTGGACAGCATTTTTACCGAGGCAGCTTCATGTAGCTTTCTCTAGAAGCTTCATTAAGAGGCTTCCTCCAGAAGCTTCCTCGTGGCTTCTTTGAGAAGCTTTCTCAAGAGGCTTCTTTGAGAAGCTAGATCCTTATCTATCCAAACCCCTCTATTAACTAAATTAACCTCCTTAAAAATAAATACGGATGAAAATAATGCAACAAATAATCAAACATCAAACATAATTACTATATATATATATATATATATATATATATATATATATATATATATATATATATATATATATCAGGGTGTTACAGGTTCTGTAATGACAAACTAGTGGAGGGCATCTAAAACCAATTAGGCCACATGAACATTGATTTGCTCCGTGAAACTATTGACCAATTGACATTTTTGTAGAGTCATATCAGAGTTATGATCACTTGGAAGAATATTACTTAGGATAAAGGTCATCCAAATTTGAGTAAGAGTGATCATATTTGTTCGTATGATCTATAACTACTTCCTCGCTATGCTACAAAAAAAAATTCATGGCCTGTGAAGCAAAGCAACTGACCTATTGCCTCTTCATCAAAACCTGTAGTTCTGGCTCCCCTTGAAGTGTATTCACATTGCTGACCTTCTTCCAAGATCAATGGATTCCCTAAAACTGGTTGATTGCATTTATGTCATAAGGGATCCATTAGCCCCCCTCTTTGGAATGCTTATCAGGAACTCCCTCCTCAGTAGGCCAAGCATTAGCATAGAATTTTAAGACAATTTCAAGTTCATATTTGGGCATTGGTTCTTCAAGTTGCCTCCAATTCCATGTAGTGCTCTCCTCGGTGAACTCATGATAATCGTATTCTTCTAGTTGGACTCTTGTTTCCTTGAGAAATGACCAATCTTTTATCAACTCAAAACGTCGTTGGTGCTCCTCACTGTGAAATCTATGTCCATCAAAAACAAAATTTGTAGGTGGAGACATGCTAGATCCTTTTCTTGCAATGGTTTTCCTGGCCCTCTTAGTTGCAAGTTTCTTTGAAGCCGTCACTTTTCCCAATTATAGCAACCAATAAGTGAATTTTGATGTGTTTTTTAATAATTGTTCAGCACAAAACACAAAACATAAATCAGTAACTCAAGTTGCATCATCCTGGAATAAAAAATTCAACATTCAAGGAGCAATTCATGTGCAATGTACCCACCTTAGTGGTGGAAGTCATTGAAAAATTTCCACCACCCGCAAATGCCAAAGGCATCAGAAGTTTTCTAAGACATGCCGAATTCTACAAGCGTTTTAGCAAAGGTTTTTCTAAAATTGCCAAACCTTTGAGCAATCTTCTAAATAAAGAAGTTTCCTTTCATTTTGATAAATCATGTTATGAAGCTTTTGATACTTTGAAATAGAAACTAACCTCTACACCCATAATCACTGCTCCAAATTGGGCACTAGATTTTGAAATAATGTGTGATGCAAGTGATTATGCAGTAAGAGCAGTTCTGGGTCAAAGGAAAAATAAAATTTTTCATGTCATACACTAGCAAGCAAGGTTTTAAATGAAGCTCAAATAAATTATGCCACAACTGAGAAAAAATTGCTTGCAATAGTATATGCTTTGGAAAAATTTAGATCTTATTTGATAGGATCTAAAATTGTGGTTTTTACTAATCATGCTACTATAAGATATTTGTTAGTTAAAGCTGATTCTAAACCCTGACTTATCCAATGGATTCTATTGTTGCAAGAGTTTGACTTAGAGATCAAGGATAAAAATGGAAGTGAAAATTATGTGGCAGATCATCTGTCCAGACTGACCATTGATGAGGTGACCACACAATAACCGAAGATTCAAGAAGAGTTTTCTGATGAAAAGCTATTCAACATTTCAATGAGGCCATGGTTTGCTGAGATGGCTAATTTTAAAGGAGTTGGTGCACTCCCTGATGATCTAACCTGGCACCAAAAGAATAAGTTTTTCAGGGATGCTAAACATTTTGTGTGGGATGGTCCTTATCTGTTTAAAATTAGAGCGGACAACCTCTTGTGAAGGTGTGTAACTTAGGAGGAGGCAAGAAGCATATTGTGGCGTTTCCATAGTTCACCTTATGGAGGCCATTATAATGGAGAAAGAACTGTTGTCAAGGTTCTCCAATCAGGTTTTTATTGGCCTACATTGTGCAAAGATGCTCATAATTACGTCTAAAGGTGTGACAAATGTCAAAGAATAGGTGGACTAGCTCTCTAGAAGGAATGAAATGCCACTGGAAGTCAAAGCTTTTGACTGCTGGGGGATAGATTTCATAGGTCCATTTCCTTCATCTTACTCATATGAATATATTTTATTGGTTGTGGACTATGTAACAAAATGGGTGGAAGCAGTAGCGGTACAACATGCAGATGCAAAAATCGTTATTCACTTCCTGAAAAAAATATCTTCTCAAGGTTTGGCACACCCAAGGTACTAATAAGTGACAGAGGATCTCATTTTTGTAATGCCCAACTAACAAAAGTCCTCTAACACTATAGTGTCAAACACAAGGTAGCCTCACCATACCACCCTCAGACCAATGGGCAAGCTGAAGTTTCTAACAGGGAAGTTAAGAAAATTCTAGAAAAAACAATTACCCAATCAAGGAAGGATTGGCCCCTGAAATTGGATGATGCTTTGTGGGCATATAGAACAACCTATAAATCCCCCACAGGATGTACTCCCTTTCGGTTGGTCTATGGAAAATCTTGTCACCTACCTATTGAGTTAGAACATAAAGCTTTTTGGGCTTTAAAATTTATGAACTTCAACTCAGATACAAATGGTGAACATAGGAAGCTCCAACTTCATGAATTGGAGAAACTAATGGTTCAACCTTATGGGAATTCCAAGCTTTACAAGCAAAATGTAAAAATCTATCACGACAAAAAGCTATCAAAAAGGAATTTTCAGCTTCGTCAACAGGTATTGTTATTTAATTCTCGACTAAGATTGTTTCCAGGTAAGCTGAAATCCAAGTGGTATGGACCATTAATCATCAAAGAAGTTATGCCACATGGAGCAGTGATACTAGAGGATCCAACCACCAAAATGACATGGACTATAAATGGTAGTAGGATCAAACACTACTTAGGTGAAGATTTCAAGAGGATAATCATTGTTGTCCAACAACAAGAGGCTTGAACCACAACAAAGACGTCCAAATAGAAAGATGTTAAAGAAGCGCTCCTAGGAGGCAATCCAGTGTTTTTAAATTTTGTCTTAATTTGTGTTACTTTAATTTTATGTTTTATATTTTCAAACCTTACTTTTTGAGTCTTTATTCACGAATAATGTTTTTGAATTTCTAATCTGTTTTGTTAGAGCTATCATTGCATGGCCTGAGGACAGGCCTATTTTTCAGGAGGAGGATGAAGACATGACAGATCTTGTCGATTATTTCATTGAAGGAGACTAAGCTCCTCAACCATGATCATCAAGGAGACTGAGCTCCTCAGCCATGACCTTCAAAAATTTGTGAATTTGTCTTTATTTATTTATCTTTTTGTATTAAAATTCTGCACTTTATTACCTTATTTTACACGTACTTATGTTAGTATAGTTATAGATTATAAATTTTGGGACTTAAATAGATAGTTTTTTCTTGAAATGCTTTGGAAAGAATCAACAACTAGTATTGTTGAAACATATTTTTGGATCAAGAACACAACAAAAGGATTTCTTTTGAAAACATTTGAGAATGAAAAACAAATGAAGGACTTGATAAAAGAACAACTTTCAAAACACTAATTTGATTTGAATATGGAAACATGCCTTAAGCTTTAGTGACTGGTGTGCAACCACAAATTTTATAGTGTCCTCATTGATATGTTCTACAGTCAATTTTGCATGAATTTATAATTGTCATAACATATGATTCTTGGATATGATCTAGGCATTCTTTCCTTCTTTACATCTTAAAGCCACTGGCCATAAAGTTATCCCAATGTATATTATTTTTGCCATTTGCAAGCCCTTTGAGCCAAACACTTGATATTTTTGGAACACTAACCTAGGATAAAAGTTTCCTACCTTACCTTAGGTTAGGAGAGAAAATGTGTTTTGTTGGGGATTTCTATCATTTGGTGGCTAATGTAATGTAAATACTCTATTTTTAATATGGGTATAAGAAAAGAACAAAAAGAGAAAAAGAAAAGGAAAAGGAAAAACAAGTTCTTTATGGATAAATAAATGTTTGAATCATGTACATGGTTGTTGTAAATACCTGAATAGAAAAAAGTGATAACTTGGTTGAAATGAAAAAAGGATAGGAACTGATCGTTCATTTAAGTTACTAGCTAGATTTCTATGTCTGCTCTCCTATTCTTAAAGTGTGTTTGAATATCCAGAAAAACCAAGATTTTCTTCAAAGACAGACCCAACCTTAAAAAGATCTATTGATCCATGATGATTATACACATTATCTTTGATTTGATGGGAAATGACTTGGAAAAATTTATTTATGACATATCAGTGATTGGAATTAAGATTAAACACTTGCCTGTGTGAGAATTATACACCTTTGATGAGGTTTTCCTCCATTTGAATGCATCTAATGTTTCCTCTGATGTTCTTTAGAAACAAGATGTGAAATGATATTAATCTCATTTTTGGTTATGTGAAATCCATCTTTGTGCATTCATTTCTCATTGTTGTATTTTGAAAAATGTTGTTTTGATCAGTTTGGGGATTGATTCTTTACAAAGCATGTTCATAATTTTTTGAAGCATACTTATACTATTTTTTATTTGCAATTTTTCTTTACTTTGCTTGAGGACAAACAAGATTCTAGGTTGGGGAAAGGGGGGTTGATAAGTGCCAAATTTCAGTTATTTTTGGGATTAAATTGTTAGCACTTATCCTTTAATTGTAATAGTTTTCTTATAAACTACCTTTAAAACTAATTGTAACTATGAAATATTCCATTGTTGTTCAAATATGAAAGATTCATCCATGATTTTGTAAATTTTGATGGTTGTTTGTTAGATCAGAAACAAAGCTAAAAGGAAGGGCAAAATGGTCGTTTCATAAAGATTTCTAACCCTAAATTCGCCCAGACTAGCATCTGGCTCGCTTGGGCTAAGAAAAACTTTAGCCCTAAGCAAGCCACTCGCTTAGGCGAGCTGATACCTTTAGCCTTAAGAAAGCAGCTCACCTGGGCGAGTTTCCCCTACACTAAATGACTTTTTCTATAAATAGCCATGCAGGGGAAGAGGAAAAGAAGTCCAGCATCTTGCAACCAAAGAGAAAAATGCAAAAGAATAAGAAGAAGAGGAGGAGGAAAAGTGGAGCTGAGGCACTACAGAGTTGTGACTGTGGACCACTTCCTTTGTCATTTGTCTTGTTAGTCTTGTGCTTTGTACAATGATCATAGTTTTTCTTAAGGATTGAATGTAATCTTTGTACCCTTATGTATCCCTTTTTGATATTATATATATATATATATATATATATATATATATATTTATCTTTTCTACTCATTATTGGTAATTTCATTCTACTCGTAATTCATGATTATATTTGATCACTATTGTCATGAAATTGGATTTTAAGTGAGACTGGGAAGTAATCTTAGAATTTGAACCGAATGATTTTACTCTTTACGTTAGGTTGCAAGGAATAGAGCATAATATTTTGATTGCAAAAAGCCCAAGAATATAATTGTAATGTTGGGATACTTACTGCATATGCAAGGGATCGATATTTAGTAAATATTTTTAGGTTCCAAGTGCGAGGAATCGACTTGGGATAATTATATGTGCATTAGTAATGTTAAAAAATGATTTATACATGTTAATCTTATTAGGATACTAAGGGTATGAATGATGAAATACAATCCTATGTTTTCTTAAATTAATTCAGGTCGTTATTATTATTTCTGCAATTTACGTATTTTCAACTCACTAAATTCTGTTATTTCCATATTTCCGTTATTTCTGTAAATCCGTTATTTTTACTTTTCTTTTACTTTATGTTGTCTTTAGTTAATCAAACCAAAACCAATGACATTCAATTAAATTTGTACATAACTATTAAACTGATTACCTTTATCCGAATGAATTAAGTAAACTCATGTCCCTGTGGAGACGACCTCTTTTATAAATGTGAAACCTACAACGACAATTGGTACACTTGCCAAAAGTATCGACACTTATGGGATGTTGATGACTCTAATTTTTAGAAATTTTGGAGTGTTAATGGAAAAGGAAAGCAGAGACAATGAAATATTGTCTGGGGGTGCCAAGAATGTTTTTGCCCTTAAGTTAAATCCTCAACCTAGGATGGAGTCTGCATGCACCTATTTTGATAAGAAGGATGCTCAAAAAAATGAGGATAAAAAGTAAAGGAAGAGATCTTCACCCCCCCCCCCTCCCTCACTGACTTTGTCAGGAACACAAAAAGGATGAAGACGGGGTTAGAGAGAGTCCTTTATCCAAGAAATATGATGAAAAGGAGACCTCAGAAGAAGATATGATGAAGGAATATATCTCCTCAAATTGTTGCAGCATTTGACTCAGAAAAGGAGTTTTCTGTGCAGATTGAGAAGACTTATGAGAAAGCAAGTCCCAAAGAAGCTCAAAACTCTAAAAAGATTGCATAAAAGGCTTTTGAAGATGCTTAGAATGAGTTTGAAATTACATAATCACCTCAACAGATGGAAAAATTTCCATACAGAGTTTCATCTGAGGAAGAAGACCCTTCTAAAGAACCATTGGACTATGGTTCTTTCCAAGATGACACAGAACATCTTTTTGAAGCATAATTTAAGAATAAAGTAGATCATCTTGAGCCTTAGAAAGTGATAGGAGAAGTTGATACTGGTGATCAGCATACTCATAATGCAACAAAAGGAGCTCAGAAAGACTAATGATGTCCTCAATGTTGAGAATATCATTGATGTGTTGGCCAAACTAAAAAATGCTGACTCTGGTGTGGATAAGGGTGATAAAGATTGTCAAACAATTCCAAAACAAATAAAACTAGGATTAATTCTGCAGTACACGAATGACCTAGGTTGACTTAGAGATATAATCCAATTTGGTTTTGATTTCAATCCACTTATAAACAGTAGAGGGGATTTGATGCAATCCTACACCCTAAGAGTATTGGATAGAAGACTCCAAGAAGATTGGGCCAAAGATGCAAGAGAAGGCCCTAGGGTTCTCATGAGCCTTAGGGTAGATTTCGGGCCCATGGGATAAGTATGAGCCCACTTATCTTTGTACATATTAGATTAAGGTTTCATTATTGTTGGGCCTTGTATTTAGGGCTCCATAGTGTAGGGAGGGTACCCTAGTAATGTAGGATTTTTCAGCCCTTGTATTTTAGGGCACCTAGACTAGTTTTGTATTAGGGGAAGTTTTGTAATTTCACATGCATTAAGTGAATATTTGATGTGTGTGTTGGGAAATAAATTTAATTGAATTGGTAGAAGCTCAATCCAATTAAATTTTAGAGGGGGAGGTGAGCATTTGCTTGCTACACCCCATTGCCACATCATATAGTCACACTTTGTGCATGTCCTTCATGCTTTACATGCCTCATGACACCTAAGCAGACTTAGTGGAGAATCTTGGACTTGATCTTGGATTAGTGGACTGAACCATAACTAAAATTCACTAATCATAATTAGTGAAATTTTGGCTCCAAAGTTTGGCTTCACAAATTCAATTTCAAATTCAAGTGAAATTTGAATAGAAATTCAAATTTCTCTCCAATTTTGTGCGACACTTAGGCTATAAATAGAAGCCATGTGTGTGAATTTTTTCAACTTTGATCATTTGATAATTACACTTCAAAATTCAGACCTCATTTGAGGCACAAAATTTCGTGCCCCTTCTCTCACTCTCCCTCCACTCATCTTCCCCTACCTTCAAGCTCTTATCCATGGCTTCCTATGGTGGTGAGCTTCTTCTTGACTCATCTTCTCCTTGAAGTGGTGTCTCCAATCATTTTTCTTCCTTCTCCATTCCTCTGCCATGATCTTCAAGAAGCAAAGGACTCCATTGATGAAGAAGATCCAAGGCCTACAAGCTCCACATGGAGCTACATCATGTGGCATCAAGAGCATCTTCGTTTAGGTGATGTTCTTTTGCTTCCTCTATCTTTTTGTTTGGTCAATTCACTTTAATTCCTTGTTCTTCATCTTATTCTCCATGAATATCCTCCATTATCTTGTGGTTTGGTTCTGTTTAGAGTAGATTCAAAAAAATAAACCGATTAAATCTTAGATCTACACTTGTTCTTGCATTTCTATGGTTCAAACTTTATAGATCTACTCTTGAATCATGTTTTTGTGTTGATTTTAGGTTCTATCATTTTTCAGTCATAATCTTCTTGTGTTGAACCTTTAGATCTAAATTTTCTTCCAAAATATTGATTAAAAAAACACAAAAATCCGAGTGTAAATCACTTATTCCATGTTATCTTAGAGTCATGTTTAGTCATAATAATTGTCACATTATGTTCTAAGTTTGTGTTGAATTTTGATTTTGTTGATTGAATTATAGATACATTTGTTCATGTATTCTTGTCATTCTTAGCCTATCTTTTGAATTTTGAGTCTAATTCATGCATGTTATTTATTTCATAACATGTTCTAAATCAATTCCTAGAAGTAGTCTTGTTGTTGAACTTTGTTTTGTTTTCTAAGTTTCCTATATGATGCCTATGAAGAAATTGAGTTCTCTTCCCTATTAAACATAAACAGCGATAGGAATTGATGACATTCATTTACTTCCACTTCAGTATAACATTGTGAGCATACAATATCAATTTTGCACTATAGAAAGCTTTTCAATCTAATAGCTATGATTAGCACAACCTTAATGATGGGATCACGTCCTTGAATTTGAGACCAATGAATAATCTCCTATAATAATAAGCAAGAAAGGAAAGTGGTGAATATTTTTCTTGTATTATTCATTACGGTAAGGCTATTTATAAGCCAAATCATTGGCTACACCTAGAACCTTCCATTACACACTTGTGCGCGTGCATTCTATGATAAATGCTAAGTTTGGATAATAACAGCTTTTCCTAACAAACTTGCAAGTGCACTAACAACGTAACACTACTAACTAATTATACGACACTATTAACCAACAAATCAACGCTATTGTTGGCTTAATGGACCTCATTGTCCCTCAGGTAATTTGGCCTTTGAATTTGTCTCCTAGGTCGAGACTGTCACTCTACATCACTTAATCTCAAGAAGAGAAAAGACAAGGGAAACCATATTCAAGCCTACAAAGATTTAAAATTGCCATCATACTAGTGCCTAGTATATACTAGACATTATTATTGAATTGTATACATTTGTTAGTACTAAATTCAATTCTATCATAAAAAAAATCTTGTGTATACAAACCATATGTATAATTGTACATCATGTAATGCAGTAAGTGAGTTGATTTGTCGTCTAAGATGGTCATTCTGTAGTTACTACATCAAAGCCAAAAGTGCAACATGGCCTGTTCATAGATATTTTCTATCATTAGTTCCTATTTCAAATATCAGGAATAAGGAGCACAAATATGAAATAATTCATCAAAAGTCAGTCCAAACCTATATTCTCATATGAAAACTAATACCAAATGCAGAGTGTATACCACAGAATCAAAGAAAAAGACACTCATGAAATGGGCACAATTTTTCTCCTGTCAAAGGTGAAGGAAGATACACCATTTCATATTTTGCTTCTTGGAGAGAAGCCAAAGAGACATCATCCTTAGGAGTGGCTTTTATGGTTTTCAAGCTTCTCGTCTTTGATTGTATTATTTGGAGCTGACTTTGTATGTCCTTTAACAGCCTCAACTGCTCTTCACCATTCCCTTCATGGATAATCTCTTGCCTTGCAATAATTCTCTCCCACTCAAGCCTCTCAATTCTCTGATTCAGCTTGAGAATTGCAATCCACATGGCCAATGATAGTCATCATATCTTTAGGACAAGGATTTTTTATTTCACCATGTAATTTATACATACCTTTTTTCTTTTATGCACCATGTTTAACAAGTGATTCTACCATTCCCTCAGACACAACATCTAGTTTTGTTAATCTGTTGTTCTCTGCATCAAAATTCCATTTTTCAAGCCCTTTTTTCCCTATGTTCACTGACTTCATGCTTTTCACTAGTTTGTGAGACTTCATACACATCATGGACATTAAGCAAGCAAGGAGAATCATTAACAACTACTCTATTGTTTGTGTTTTCACCTTGACTCACTTCATCCATGTTAGTTGAGAGCAATCTTTTTGTTTGATCACACGCCATCATAGTGCTAGGCTGCAAAAAAATTGAATAAGACCTCCCTCTTCTACCACTCCTTTATCTTGTTCAAATATGAATCAAGAGTTCCACTGCCACATGCAAAGTCACCTAACTTTCTGGTCAAATCCAATCCAGGTTTAGCAACTTCCTTGTCCGTACTATCCTTCATTATCATAGGAATCACATCAAGAACTGGACTAGTTGATCTTTCCCTCCTTGCAGTAGCTCTTCGGGAACTCAGAAACTTAATTGGGGGCACTGAATGTAGCCTTCTAACAATGCTACTATGACCCCCATTTTCTCCATTTCTTTGATCACCCTTATTCAATAGCAAATCCTCTTGGAATTCAAACTCATTAACAACACCTTCACACCCCAAGCTCATAAGTTTGTGTGTATAAGCCTGGACTTGAAACTCAAGAGACACAATTTGCATTTCCTTATGATACATAATCTCCTCAAAAGCCTCAATAGAGGCCTCGACATCGCCTATCTTCTCCTCTGCCACCCTCTTGTAGTGACTTGCCTCCATCTTCACCATAATCTTCTCTCCCTACAAACACAGTATCATGTCCAATGCTTCACTCCTTCAGGTAGCCGAAGCTTCTCTTTCCTCATCCAACTCATCATATAGCTTTTCCAGAAGTTTCTGCTACACAAGAAGCATCTCCTTCATTGCCATTACATCACTTTTACTTCTAGATATCATTGAACACTTTATGCTTTTTGCCATAGTAATCATTGATTATGTTATTGAATCCATCACCAAACCCTGAACACAGAACATAGAAATTCAATATCAGCATATCACAATTAACAACCACCCTTCAACTTGTAAATTGCAATCATCAAAGAATGATAGGAAAAAACCATTGTCATTTCTTGTTTAATCAAAGTAGACTTTAGATCCCAAATTCAATATTTTTAGAAAAAATATTAACTGAAAGAGAAAAAGTGTTGCCCCTAAGGCATGTGAGCAAAAATAAATAAATGCACAAAAATGAAGGAAGCTAGTTTCTAAACGTCTTGATTTTCAAATTTAAACATGAAGAGTCACATCTGTTGATGTGTAATCGATTACATTATGATGGTAATCGATTACCAGTGACTGATTTCGAAAAATAAATTACCAAAAGTCACAATTCTTAAAGTGACTTGTTTCTGAAGAGTTTTTCAAAAGTCACAACCTTTAAGTGACTAGTTTTCAAAAGAGTCACAATTTTTAAAGTGACTAGTTTTCAAAAGAGTCACAACTTTTAAAGTGACTAGTTTTCAAAAGAGTCACAACTTTTAAAAAGTGACTAGTTTTAAAGAAATTGCCAAGAGTCACAAACTTTAACTAGAGTAATCAAATGATTATAAATATGTGACCATGGCACGAATTTAAAAAGATTGATTCCTTTCATGTATAACAGATTTCTTTCATTCATTTCTCTTCATCTTTCTAAAAAGTTTTTGTTCAATACTTTCTCTTTCAAGAAAAGTTCATTGACAAAAAACTTGTGCTATTCTTTTTCTTCATTCCTTCTCAATTGTCAAAAGATTCAAAGGACTAACCACCAGAGAATTCTTTTGTTTCTTCCCTTCTCCCTCTTGAATAAAGATTTCAAAGGACTAACCGCCTGAGATATCTTTTGTTTCTTATAAAAGATTTCAAAGGACTTACCGCCTGAGATATCTTTTTCCCTTTCCCTTTAAACAAAAGATTTCAAAGGACTAACTGCCTGAGATATCTTTTGTTTCCCCTTACAAAGATTCAATGGACTAACCACCTAAGAATTCTTTGTCTTAACACATTGGAGTGTACATCCTTAGTGGTACAAGTAGAGCGTACATCTACTTGGGTTGTGATACTGAGAACAAGAGAGGGTACATCTTTTGTGGATCAGTTCAAGTGGAGCGTACATCCACTTGGTTGTTCAAAGAGACCAAGGGAGGGTACATCCCTTGTGGATCTTTGTTTGTAAAGGATTTTACAAGGTTATTGGAAATCTCAAGAACCAGTGGTTGCTTGGGCACTGGATGTAGGCACGGGTTGTGGCCGAACCAGTATAAATCTTGTGTTTGTCTTCTTCTTCCCTACACTCTTTATTTTCCGCTGTGTACTTTTATTTCCGCTTTACTTTTGTCTAAGTTATTGTTTTTGTTCTCAACTTCCTCATAACTTAGTAGTAAAGCCTAATTGAATCTAGTAATATTAAGAAGGTTTAATTTTAAATTAGTCAAGACACATTCATAATTAATTCAACCCCCCCTTCTTAATTATTCCGAGGCCACTTGATCCAACAAGGGGTATCAGAGCAGGTATCTTGAGAAAAGTTTCACAACTTCAAGATTCATGGCCTCCTCAAATTCTCTGTTTCCCGAAGGAAACTCCATCCATAGGCCACCTATCTTTAATGGTGAGGGTTACCACTATTGGAAAACCTGAATGCAAATCTTTATTGAAGCCATAGATTTAAACATTTGGGAAGCAATAGAAATAGGACCTTTTGTACCCACCATAGTAGATGCAAGCACAAGTACAACAACAGAAAAACCTAGAGATAAATGGACTGAAGAGGATATAAGAAGAATCCAATATAATCTTAAAGCCAAAAAAATCATCACTTCTGCCCTAGGAATAGATGAATATTTTAGAGTGTCAAATTGTTCAAATGCAAAGGAGATGTGGGATACTCTCCAACTTACACATGAAGGCACCATTGATGTGAAAAGATCTAGAGTCAATACCCTAACACATGAATATGAATTATTTAGGATGAATACTAATGAGAACATCCAAAGCATGCAGAAAAGATTCACACACATAGTCAATCACCTTGCCTCCTTAGGAAAAACCTTTCCTAATGAAGATTTAATTAATAAAGTTTTGAGATGCTTAAGTAGGGAATGGCAGCCCAAGGTAACGACCATTTGTGAAAGTAAAGATCTTTCTTCTATGTCTCTTGCCATTATTTTTGGCAAACTGCAAGAACATGAAAGGAAAAGGAAAAGAAGCATAGCACTCAAAGCCTCCTCCTCAATGCAAGAAGAAGAAGAAGAAGAAGAAGAAGAAGAAGAAGAATCTGATGATGAAGAGGACTTCTCACTCTTTGTGAAGAAGTTTCATAAATGCTATAAGTGTAATCGACCCAGTCACATAAAGGCACACTGCCCCACAAATGAATCATGGCCAGAAAAGAATGAGAAAAAAAGCCATGAAGAAAGAAGATCCAAGAAGGCGTATATTGCTTGGGATGACAATGACTCATCCGATGGTTCGGAGAAGGAGATCAACCTTCTATCCAAGGACTATGAGAGCGATGAGAACATCTCTCAAGAAGATTAAGCAAAAAGCAAAAGTCTGACTTCCATCTTTAAAGATCTAGGCACTTAAATCATGAAAAAGGTAACATCAAAACCATTCTCTTTTTAATTAAGTTGGTTGAAACTTTCCTTCAATTAACTTGTTTATATGATGACTAACAAAATTTTATTTGTTTGTCTTGGTTGATTGCTATTGTGAATTTGTGCTTATATGTTTGATTGAGTTAATTTTCTTTCCCAAAGCATGAAGTTTTTTTTAATGTTTGATAATGCATGTGTTTTATATCCTTCAATCCTTGTTTGATTCTTATTTGATATATTTTTAATGACTATGTTTGAAATAATTATGCATAATTTGAAATGATTGAATTTTTTATAAGAATTATATTGGTATGCAAAATAGTTTAATTAAGTAAAGTATTAACCATGATATGTGTTGATGAGTTTTACTTAGATTTTTTAGTGGTTAGTTCTCTGGTAATCGATTACCACTATGTGTAATCGATTACGGTAGAATGGACTTTATGTAATCGATTACAGTCTACATGTAATCGATTACATGAAAAGTTTTAGTTCTGGTAATCGATTACAGGATCTATGTAATCGATTACAACGTGTCTCCCTCTATTAATTCAAAACGTCAGAAACATAGTCATTTGCTATTTCTTCTCCGCGACGAACCCTTTTCTCCAAAATTTCAAATTCACATAACTTCCTCATTTCTCAACCAAATCATGTCCCACAAAGCCCAAAATTCATCATTTTTCATTCTCTTTCATCTCCACCAATCAAAACTTCCAAAAAATCCTTCAAATGGAAGAACCATTGAAAAAGCAAAAAGGCGTTTTGACTTCATCCGTAGTCACTGGAACTCGAAGTCATAGATCATCCTAGGCACAGACAACCCAAATTCCTCCCTCCATATCATCTCCTACGTTGTTTTCCTCGAAAGAACAACGTATCCGGTACAATTCTC
This sequence comes from Glycine max, assembly GCF_000004515.6. Taxonomy (NCBI): domain Eukaryota; kingdom Viridiplantae; phylum Streptophyta; class Magnoliopsida; order Fabales; family Fabaceae; genus Glycine; species Glycine max. Next base: position 30,235,965 of record NC_038242.2, read on the forward strand.
TCTTTTCTTCTCATTCCATTATCGACCCTAAGTTCGTAGACTTAGTTTTCTTTGATGATGAAGTGTTTGATTGCTTTCAAGCATTTCAAAATTCTGGTTTAATTCAGTTTATCTCCATGAAACTTCCTTTTTACCCTGAATTGGTTAAAGCCTTTTATTCTAACTTTGAAATTCAAGAAGATTCCTTGATTTCCGAAGTTTATGGGATTAAGATGGTCATAGACCAGTCCCTTTTCTTTGAACTCACTAAATTATCCAATGATGGTGTACCATTTAAGGGTACACTTGATGATGAGTGGAAGTTCAATTTTTCTGTTTCTGATGCCCGTCGGATGGTTTTTACCAACCAAGTGGATATGACCAGAAGGCTTCTTGCCGGTTCATTGGCATTCGAATGTCGCATCATGCACTACTTGATTGTGCGCATCCTACTTCCTAGATCATCCAACCTTGCACAGGTTTCTGAGGAAGATTTGATAATTATGTGGGTTTTCTTAATCGGTCGTCAAATCGACTGAGCCCATCTTGTGAGATATCGCATGCATAAGGCATTGTGATCACATATCCTCATTTGATCACCATGTTTCTACAACATTTTAATGACCCTCTTGACTCTGAGCTCTTTGTCAAAGTCAAGAGATCCTTCTCTATCGGTGCGAATGTAGTATCCTCTTTCGGATACCACAAAGAGAGGGATGGCTCTTGGGTGAAGAAGGATGCTCCAGTACGAGCCACTAAAGACTGCTCTCCATCACCACCTCCTCAGAGAGATGATTCTTCATCTCTTATGCACAACATTCTTGACAGGTTGGATGGACTCCACACCTTCGTTGGTGAACGCTTTGACTTGTTGGATTGCCGTATTAATGCCATGGATGCACGATTTGCAGGGATGGACACACGTATCACCAAACTTAAGGAGGATGTTAGCTTTGTTCGTCAGTGCTTTGACCTTCCACCACCATCCACATAGATTTAGATTATTATATTTTGTTTCTAAAGCCTTGTATTTGGCTATATTTTTATGACATTTGAACACTTAGTATTTCTTTTAATATTTGCTTAGTATGACTAAGCCTCTAATAAGGCCTATTTACATCAAACTCAAATCCATTACACAAACAAACAAGAATTAAGAATTTTTGTAAATTCACGCTGAAGGTTTGCGCTAAGCTAGACAGCTCGCGCTTAGCCTAGGTGCTAAGCCTAGGCGCTAAGCCAGGCAACTCGCGCTAAGCCCAATTTCTCCTCGGTTGGAATTGGGCTAAGCCAGACACTCGCGCTAAGCCAAAAAACTTGGGCTAAGCTCAAGTGAGCTATTCAACAATCTTCAATGTGCTCCAATTTAGCTTCTTGTGATTTTCTCCTTCCTTGCCTTTGATGAGCAGTCCATCCTTGATCCTCTTGGTTATCTCTTCTTGTAAAAGTTTGGCTCTAGATCTTGTCATTGGACCTTTCAACTCATGAAGTGTTTCTAAGTCCTTATGCTCTTTGGATAGCCCTCTATCATCCCCTCTTTCTTGAAAAGAATTTTTCCTTAGATGTGCATCCAAAACACCTACATCACAAGAAGAAAGATCAACAACATTGAAAGTATAAATCACCCCATACTCACTTGGCAAGTCAATCTTGTAGGCATTGTCATTAATCCTCTCAAGGACCTTGAACGGTCCATTACCCCTAGGTTGGAGTTTAGATATCCTTTATGAAGGAAACCTATCCTTCCTTAGATGTACCCAAACCCAATCTCTGGGTTCAAATACCATGGACTTTCTCCCTTTGTTTGTTTGACATGTGTATTGCTTCATCTTCTTCTCAGTTTGATTTCTCACCTTTTCATGAAGATCCTTAACAAAAGTGGCTCCAGAAAGTCCATCCTTACTCAAAATAGAAAAATCATTAGGTAAGGGAATTAAATAAAAAGGAGATAAAGGATTAAAGCCATAAACAACCTCAAAAGGAGAAAAGGAAGTGGTAGACTTGGTTATCCTATTATACGAAAATTCAACATGAAGTAACCACTATTCCTAAGTTTTCAAATTATCTTTGATGAAACACCTTAGGAGTTGTGAGAGTGTTCGATTCACTACCTTAGTTTTTCATTTGTTTGAGGATGGCAAGTGATGGAGAAAAGAAGTTTGGTTCCAAGTTTTCCCCATAATCTTTTCCAAAAATGGCTCAAAAACTTGGAATCCCTATCTAATACAATGCTCCTAGGCAATCCATGAAGGCACACTACCTCTGTGAAGAAAAGATCTAACACATGACAAGCATCGTCCACCTTGTGACATGGAATGAAGTGTGCCATCTTGGAAAACCTATCAACAACCACAAAAATTAAATCCTTGACCCTCTTGGACCTTGGAAGACCTAATACAAAATCCATGGAAATGTTGGTCCAAGGGGAGGTAGGAATTGACAATGGAGTATGCAAACCAAGATGCATGATTTTGGACTTTTCCTTATGACACACAATGCAATTAGAACAAAACTTGATAAAATCATGTTTCATTTTAGGCCAGAAGAAATATTCATGCAAAATTTTCAAAGTCTTTTTGTTAGTCGATGAATACGACTAATTTTTGTGTATAAAACCTGTGTAAATTGTATCAAACTCCTCCAATTTATGGTTATTTTGTAGTGTTGTAATTACTTTTTGTTAAAGATAGGTAATAAATACTTAGTACTCCCATTTTGTGTGTTTAATAACCATTTCATCTGAATTTCAGGTTAATTAGGCAAGTTTGTGAAGTGCTGATTTTCATCCACTCGCTAAGTCAATCTTCTGGCTTAGTGAGCCATCCGCTGAGTGCAACACTCCTCGTCTGAGCGCGAGGAAGAATCTGGAAGAAGGATGAGTTGTGCATTTGCACTGAGCGAAGGGTCATCTCGCTAAGCGCATCGCTTCAGTCCATCCGCTGAGCGACAAATGAATGCGCTAAGCCGAAATCCACTAATGTGTGCTGAGCTGTCCATAGTCGCGCTAAGCACGCTAGCACAAACAAAGCCACCTATTTAAGCTTGAAATCAGATTTTGGAGGGGAGTTTGGGAAATTCTCGAAGCTTTTGCATGTTTAGAGATTTCTAGAGAGAGAAAGGTCCAAGTTCCAGAGAGTTTTGAGAGCTTTTGGTGTGAAAAGATTGGTAGAGAACTGAGCGAGAAGAGGAAGCCATCCTGAGAGCATGAGATGAGTCTGTGAGTGATTGTGAGGCTCTAGAGGTGGAGGAGACATCCCCACTACTTGTATTTCTTCAATCCTTCATTTTTCTCTTCTCTTTGTTGCAAATGAAGCTTCCCAGATATGGAGAGCTAAATCCTCTGTTGGTTCTTCCTTGTAGGTACTTGATGTAAATACTTGTATATCTATTTAATGATGTTTTATGTTTTCTCTGTGCTATCAGTACGTCCTTTCAGTGTGCTTTTGCCTTGATCATGTAGACGCATGTTTTCTTAGGATCATTCAACAGTGGAAACTATTCTGATTCTTAGAACTTGACAGGACAGGGCTAGTTTATCGTATTATCACGAGGAATCAGTGTATGGTAACCTAGTTGTTTGTATGTTTGTCTTAATGTGGTTTTCGTCGAGTTTAGTCCAACAAGAGAAATCTGAGGATGATGCTTGATCAAGATTAGGCTAGATTATCACAAGGAATCGGGATTTAGCATTTTAGGAGACACCATAGAACACATGACCATTGTTAAGTAAAGAATATCCATTTAACATCAGGCACCTAATAGGAAGACCAACGTGTTGTCTACTTGTCTTTACACACCTTTACTCACGTGATTTTCCTTTTAATAGTTAGTTTACATACCTGTGCGAAATTTTGTTATGAATTTGTTCGATTAGTTAGTGTTTGGTATTTCATTTAAATTAATAGTGTAATATGTTATTTGTAATTTGTTCTTTCAAGTTGCATTTCTATGGCCAAGCTAATTATCTATTAATTTTTATCTATGCTCCAGTTGATTATTGCTACAACTGCTCTTAACTTGTTGGTCCTTTTTAAAAAAAAAAATTATCTACTTTCTAAGACAGTTATGTAGAAAATCATCTTAGAAACACAACATTCTGAGATGGTTTTCTGAAAATCATCTTAGAAAGTCACTTTCTAAGACGGTTTCTATGAAAATTGATGTAGAATTCGAGACTCTAAGTCGGTTCAAAAATCGTCGTGAAAAGTGTTAACTTTCAACGAAGGTGACTTCAAAGACAGTTCAAAACTATCGTGGAAAGGGTGTTATAACTATCTTTGAAAGTCTTTTTTGTAATAGTGTATATTCAATTATTTTAACTTTTATAAATGTGTAGAACTAATGATTAATGAAGGATTAGGTAATGTGCTTTAATTCAATGAGGCCCAATTAAGCCCTAGTGTAGTAGTATTCATTCAAGAGAGCCCTATAAAGCCCTAGTATAGTAGTAATGATTGAAGAGGATCCTAGTAGAACAATGATAATTGATTATGACCTAATAAGACCCTAGTGATTAATGAAGGGTCAGGTAACACACTTTAATTCATTGAGGCCCAATTATACCCCAGTGTACTAGTATTCATTCAAAAGGGCCTTATAAGACCCTAGTGTTGTAGTAATTATTGAAAAGGGCTCTAGTATAATACTGATAATTGATTATAACCTAATTCATGTTAAGTGTAGAACTAATGATTAATGAAGGTTCAGATAACACGTTTTAACTCATTAGAATAAACAAAGACAATGTTGAACACTAATAATTGATGATCATCCAAAGAGGACAAAGTAAAAAATAATCATTGACTAAGATTCAATAAGAACCAATTGTCATACTAAACATTAATCAAGGCCCAATAAGACTAAAGTACAAAATTGATGATTATATAAGACCCAATAAAATACAAGTTTAATATTGATAATTCAATAAGGATAATAAAACTCATCTTTAAGTTTGACCATTCACAAAGCCCCAACAAGTGCATATAACAATTTCCCTCTCCTTCTCTCCCTTTTTTTCATATTTCTTTCACTATTAAATACAACCTTAAACAATTAATAATTAAAATTGACTCATTTAAAAAACAATTTATTTAAAACAATAATATTAGTACGTACTTTAATCAAGGGTAAAATAAATAAACATATTCAACACTTTTATTTAAATAAAATTATATATTATATTATACTACTCAAAAACAAATTAACGCACACAATACATTTTTCAACTCACTTGACAGAAAAGTGGTAAAGTGATTCAGACACGAGGGTTACTTTCTGATACTACATGTGTACTTGACGGGTTCAAGTGACCAAGCAGTGAAGCACAAATATATGAAAAAACAATTTTGACATTTTAAATACATTAACTTTCTTATTTCCAGCTGCAATTGATTTAACAATGATGGGATCACTCAACAAAAGAGCCAAGACTAACAGCTATACCACGTGACTAACGAGGGCCTGCCACAGCGTACATATATCTCGTCTATGATTGACATAAAGTAGATGTGGCCATTATGGACACAATCACATGCAAAAACAACTTCCTGCGAATTGAGCATGGCCGTGAATGAGCTTACCTCCAAAAACTTTTTAACAATTCAAATTCGCCATTGTTTTCTAATAAATCAACGATCTAATGAACTTATAGCGCCACAAATTTGGTTCTTATATCATGCAGCGTTCTCAGCCGATTTATACATAGATAATTTAACTATGCAAGCCGAAAAAATTCAAACAAATTATAAACTTATACTAAATCAGCCCTCTACAAAAATATATTGATTAGGAATGGAAAAAATTCTTTTCTAAACATTCCTTTTTCAATTTGAGACTTAAGTCTAAGTTTTTTCAGCTAACAACTCATTAGACATAGAATCAACACTTGGAAGGGCATTACGGTGCAATATTAATCCACAAAGTCCTTCAAAGTCATTCCAAAGAGTCATCAAGAATTGAATCAAACATTACTCTTTTCTTCGATCAATATATGGTTTCAACAATTGTAGTTTAGTAGATTGAGTAAGAGTCAACTGGTCCCAAAAGTTGGACATGGTAGAATAAAATTCTTAAATTCTCATGTTTTTGTTGAAGGGCTCAAGTATTAATCTCCAATTTATATTGGGCCAGTTTATTTAAACTTAAAATAAATAATTTTAAAATGTATTTTTTTTAAAAAAAAGTGCTTATTTAATAAGCATATAGGATTGCTTTTCAAAATAGGTAAAAACTTTTTTTTAAATAAAAACAGTTTAAACAAACAAACTAAAAATATAGAAAGATGTTTATTTTATTGAAATAAGTGTTTTTTTAACAAATAAGTTTAAATAAACTAACTCATTATTGTCATACCCTAATTTCGTCCGGGGATTATTATTTGATGATATGCAACCTTTGATTGGCCGCTTCGAGATACTTGACACCCTTTGTTGCACAATATGTGAAGTCCCGAGACGTGCCGGAAATCAAAAGGAAGCAGGGTTACGCGATCCGTGAAATTCCGTAATGTGACGGAAATCAAAAGGAGGTGTTTTTGTGCAATCCGTGAGTTTCCGTAACTTCTTCGAAAGCTAAAAAATAGTAAATACATAATCCGTAAGGATTCGTAACCTTGCGGAAGGAAAATAAGTATCGTTACGAAATTCGTAAAGTTTCGTAACGTTACGGAAAAAGAATTACCAAAAAAAGTAAGGGGGTGCATTTAGTAAAAGGGGGGTACAAATAGCTATCAAGCCCACTTGGGCCTTCCAGTTTCTTCCTCCAGAAGGCATCCTCCCCTATTTTGCTATAAATAGGGGGAGGAATGAAGGGGGAAAGGGTTCAGCCTTCTTGGCACTTCGTATTCTCTTAAATTTGCTGAGGAAAATTGTTTCCGTGAAGAAAATCCAAGCCGAGGCTTTTCCGTAATGTTTCCGTAACGTTTCCGTGAGTAATTACGCGAAGGTTTTCAACCGTTCTTCGACATCCATCGTTCGTTCTTCGTTTTCTTCGGTCTTCAACTGGTAAGTACCCCAAACCGAGCTTTTCAATTCATTCTATGTACCCGTGGAGGTCCCCATTTGTTTTGTGTACTTTTATTCTCGTTTTCATTTACTTTCCGTACCCCTTTTGACGTGCTTCAGTCATTTATTTAAGTCATTTCTCGCCTAATCAAAAAATAAAATAAATTTCCATCGATCATTTAAATTGTATCATCCGTTAATTTCTGTTAAAATGAATTCCGACCGTTCGGTCGTGCCGTAACTACGTTGGAAATAAAAAAAGAGGTAAAATAATAATATAATAATAAAAAAAATGTCTTTTAGTAAAATGAAGCGAAAATCAATCGGACGTTTTCTCTTTGGGATTTTTCATTCTTAATCGAATTGACTAATAACTAAAGTGAAACTAAGGCTAAAATCAACTCGCCTAGTCAAGCTCGTCCACAAAAAAGTCACTAAAAAGGGTTTGAAAGTTTATCATTTCAGTTTTCCTTATCAAGTAAATGGATCATTTTTAAGGTCCAACGCCATAAAATGATCACCTTTCAAGTAAAAAGAATCGCTTGATTCACGCTTAAGAAAGAACTACGTAGGTCTGATTTCCTCTTCGATGGAGGGTAGGTAGGAGCAAGAGCCCCGCTTTTGTCGACCTCAAAAAATAAAAGGAAATAAAAGTTAAGGTAATACAATTTCCACAATTCTAAAAAATAGGTTGCTGTCCTTTGAGACAAACGTGAGAGGTGCTAATACCTTCCTCAAACGTAAATACAACTCCCGAACTTAGAATTTTCATTTTGACCGGTTTCCTTCGGTTTTTCCGACGTTTTCCCCAAATAAACGTTGGTGGCGACTCCGCGCATCTTTCCTCCTTTGGAAAGCGCACCCGTGAGCCTCGCCTTCGCTTGCCCGCAAAAGGGCATGTTGCGACAGTTGGTGACTCCACTGGGGACTATTTTTGTGAGTTAGGCCTATTTTAAGGAATTGTGGATTTGTGAAACTTTGTGTGTGCATTTGTTGAATTGTGTAAAATGTAAATAACCGTTGTCTATTTCGCATTCTTTACACTGTATTCTAAGCACCCACGGGTTTGAATAAAAAAGGGGCCCTATACCCGGGTTCATGGGAATTTAAGGAGTGAAGGTGAATCTATCATCATGCTAGGTCTCCGACTTGCTTGATAATAGTGAAACCTCGTTTAGAGCTTTCTCTCTTTATAATGTTGTCGCAACCTACCCTTCGGCGGGAGGGCGACGCGTGACTCGCGGGATGCGTGTTCCACGAAAGGAATACGCGCGGAATCGCCACCAACGTTTATTTGAGGAAAACGTCGGAAAAACCGGAAAAGACGCGATCTACGAACTTTTAAGTGAAAGGTTCGGGAGTTGTATTTACGCGCGGGGAAGGTATTAGCACCCCACACGTCCGTCACAAGGGACGACAGCCTTTAATCGAATGTGCAAACATGACTTTGATTTTTACGTTCCCTTTTATGTCCTTATATCCTTTATATCCTTTTTATATTTTTTCTCTTTTTGTGGTCGACAAGGGTGTTTCCCTTTGCTCCTACGTATTCCTCAATTGGGATGAGAAAATCAGACCTACGTAGTTCTTTCGGAACAAAGTGTTTGGTTAAGTTGTTTTTGTCTTTTTTTGCAAAATATGTTTTTATTGAACAAAAGGTCATTTAAGGTGTTGGACCATTAAACGGTCTTTTGATTTTGAAAGGAGAGAAACGTTAAGGCGTTGGACCATTAACGATCTCTTGTTTTTTTGAAAGGAGAGAAACGTTAAGGCATTGGACCATTAACGATCTCTTGGGGTGGTCGACAAAAGCGGGGTTTTTGCTCCTACGTATCCTCGATTGCGATGAGGAAATCAGACCTACGTAGTTCTTGCAAAAGCGGTAAAGTTACATGTTGATTTTATGCTTTTGAACGGTCCATGTTAACCGATAAAAGCAAAGAGGACCGTTTAAGGCGTTGGACCTTAAAACGGTTTTTAGTGATTTTTTTCGGAAAAAAACTTGATTTGTGAGTTGATTTTAGTCTTAGTTTCACTTTGGTTATTAATCAATTCATTCAAGGAAACTTCCAAAGAAAAACGTCTGATTGATTTTTTTTATTATTTTATTCAAAGATATTTTGATTATTTTATTATTATTTTTCAAGATATTTTGATTATTTTATTATTATTTTACTTTTTTTGGTTTAACCGAGGTTATAGCGTGAACGATCGGTTAGATTTCGTTTTAACAGTGATTAAACGAGATTACAACACAAATGATCGGTTGAAATTCATTTTATCATTTATTAGACGAGAAAACGGCTTAAATAAATGGTTAAAGCACGTTAAAAACGGAAGAAAAGAAAACTGAAAGTAAACGAAATTAAAGTGAAAGTACACAAAACAAGAAATGAATTGAAAGTCTCGAATTCGAAAACTTACCCGTTGAAGAACGAAGAACGAACGAAGAACGGATGAAGAACGGTGAAGAACGACGAAGAAAGATGAAGAATTTCCACAGAATCGCTTACGGAAGCGTTACGGAAGTACTTCGACTCGATTTTTCTTCACGAAAACGTGTTTTTTGCCCAAAATAGCCGAAATGCATAGCCAAAGGGGTCTTGAACATTTTGAAACAGCTCCCCCCTCCCCTATTTATAGAAAAAAAGGGAGGTGCTTGCCGCCCAAAGACTTAATGAAGAAGATTTCTAAGCGCACCCGAATTACTAAGTTCACCCCCCTTTTCGTATTTTACGGAAAAGTTACGGAAGCCTTACGGAACTGTTTTCGAATTTGATTTTCATCTTTTTTCTCTTCCCTTTCACCAATGTTAAGTGGAATATGCTTACCCAAGGTTTTCGGAAATTTTACGGAAGTATTACGGAAGCCGTAGAAGCCCCGAAAACCATTTTTCAAAAACGTGGAGGAGCTTGCCGCCCAGTTGCTTCCTCCTTAAGCAACCCAACTTCCAAAATGTTCTGGAAGGAATTGCTATTTACACCCCTATCTTGATAAGTTCACCCCCCTTACCTTTTTTGGTGATTCTTTTTTCGTAAAGTTACGGAAACTTACGAATCTCGTAACGATACTTGTTTTCTTTCCGTAATGTTACGGAACCTTGCGGATTACATAATCATCCCCTTTTTGACTTACGGAATGTTACGGAATCTCACTTAATTATGCAACGATGCTTCCATTTGATTTCCGGTGTGTCACGGAAACTTACGGATTGTGCATCAATATTTTTTGGTTTTTCGGCATGTCCTGGAATTTCACAAATTGCCTAATGATGGGTGCCAAGCACCTCACAAGGACCAAAGAAAGGTCGCATGTCATCAAGCAAAGGTCCCCGGACGAAATTAGGGTATGACAAATGTGTTGTTGCTGGTATTCCATACCGCCACAATATTATTATCTTGAGTGATGATACCTCTAGAAAACAGTCATGTGAGTTATGAATTGTTGGGGATAGTGATTAGAGACCCCTAGATATTTTCCTATAGGTTCCTAATTAGGGGCATGGAGCAAACACGCTATGTGCCATTTGTTCTCATGCATTTCTCTGCAAATAGCACTTTTGCTAGTGATATTTTGTTTCTCTAGAGTAATACATCACTTTTTAATACACACGTTGAGGCGCCATAATGCCTAAAACGTAGTATTAAAAAGATGAATCTTTTTGGTCTCGTATAATGTAAATTACCCCTTTGTTGTGTTTTCTTTCCGTTTCATGCATGCGCATCTGCATCATACCATCGCACATGCGTTGTATGTGGGTCTCGCCTTTTGTCGTGGGAAGTCGGAAGATCCATATCGTCTTCTTAACTGCACACATGGGGCACTACGCCCCCAAATGCGCAAGTAAGGAGAGATGATTTTCGGGCTCTCGTGTCTGTAAATGCATTCATATCATGCCTCGCATAAAGCATCTCTTCATGGCATCATAATGAACATATCGTTCCTGCATTTGTTCGTTATCATATTCCAGCCTCACATTTTGCATGAGTCATTGCATCATCATGCATATGCGTTCACTGTCTTTTTGATCTACAAATTGCATACCTTTTTGTTCTACATGTTTGCTCATACATGATCCTTGTGCCTTCCTCTACAAAACAAAAACAAAAAAAAGGGAAGCTTGAAAATTCATGATGCATTCTTAGTTGCATGTGTTAGGTGCCATGAGCCAACCATGTTGGGATCATAAACCCATTTCTAAAGTTTAAAAAAAAAAACACAAACAACAAAACAAAATGATTGAGCATGGTACCTAATGTATGGTTAATTAAGAAAGGATGTCTCTTTGGGCATCTCAATCTCATAATTACATTTTCCATACATAGCATGCGTATTCCCGAATCTTTCATCCCTATGAAATGTTGTTGAAGTATTGGCGATCAAAATTGCCATTCCCTGGGTTATGGGGTTGAACCAAGCTCGTGCTTTTACGAAAAGATTCATCGAGTCAAGTTGAAGTATGGAAGTAACCACCTTGCAAAAGTTGGGGCAAAAGATTGATTGTGTTACATCATTGCTTCGTCTACTACCAAACACATTTAGGACTATTAATGTCCTTGTTACTTCCAATTTCACCTTGACGAAGATGTCATGGACCATGTTGAAAATCTAAATTGATTCAACCCCATATCCTGCGTAAAGATTCGCAATACTTCAACTGTGCATCATTCGCATACATCCATGTTGTTCATTGCATTCTTTCCTTGAAAAAAAAATTAACCATTGTTATAAAAAAGGAAAAGAACACGCTTTACGGTGCCCTTACCGAACCCGTGCTAGAAGTAGAGTAATGGGTGAAGTAGAGGAGGTGCAAGAGCAGATGAAGGCCCAACATGGAGGCCATGAAAGAGCAAATGACCACAATGATGGAGGCTACGATGAGCGTGAAGAAGATAATGGAAGCCAATGCGGTTGCAATTGCCGCTACCAGCGTTGTTGCTAAGGTGAACCCGATGCCCCCATCGGGCCTCAACCAAATGAATCATTCAACCTCAGCTATGGTAGGCAAAGATTTGGGAAGTACGGGCGGCCCCTATTATGCGCAAAGTCAAAACAAGCACGCCTTCCCACCACATGGCTTTCCTCCTAACTGTACACCACCCAATGTAGCGTACACTCCCAGTGGGAATGTCAATAACTCCACTCCCATATTCATTGAGAGCCGACAATCCCAAACTGATCATGCATATGTCTCAACCCATGGGTGAGACACATGAAATGCCCCACCACAATCTAGCTGACTTCGAGCCTTGCCTCGGATATGCCACTGAAGGGCAGGCAATTAGTGGTATACCCCTACAAAACCCTTTGGAGGGCCCTCAGTATCACCCCCAGCTACACCTCTTGCATTCCACAACAAGTAAAAACCCTCATGCTATGGCAGAAATGGGAAAGTTGGATCATCTAGAGAAAAGGCTCAGGGACATTAAAGGAGGTGAAGATTATGCCTTTGCTAACCTAGAAGAGTTGTTCCTAGTACCCAATATCATCACCCCTCCCAAGTTCAAGGTGTTGGGCTTTGACAAGTACAAGGGGACTACTTGCCCCGAGAACCATCTAAAGATGTATTGTCAGAAGATGGGGGCATACGCAAAAGATGAGGAATTGCTGATACATTCCTTCCAAGAAAGTCTTACTGGGGTAGCTGTTACCTGGTACACTAACTTGGAACCTTCCCGAGTCCATTCTTGGAAGAACCTAGTGGTTGCCTTCGTTAGGAAGTGTCAGTATAATGTCGCCAGATAGGATGCAACTACAGAACATGTGCAAAAAGGGGGCACAGATCTTTCAAAAGAATACGCCCAAAGGTGGAGAGACCTGGCAGCTCAAGTGGCACCTCAATGACGGAGAAAAATGATGACAATGATAGTAGACACATTACCAGTATTCTACTATGGAAAGATGGTGGGCTACACATCTTCAAGCTTTGATGATATGGTCTTCACCAACGAAAGGATCAGAGTGGGACTAAAAAGAGGCAAATTTGATCATCATGCTTTGATGAATGCTAAAACAACTAGGGCAAATGAAGAGGATGAGAATGAGGGAGAAACCCATGCTGTGGCTGCCATTCCTATATGGCCAAGTTTCCCACCAACCCAACAATGTCATTACTCAACCAATAACAACCCATCTCCTTACCCACCACCCAGTTATCCATAAAGGCCATCCCAAAATCAAACCACAAAACCCACCTACCAATGCTAAACACCACCTTTAGCACAAACCAAAACACCCGCCAAGAAATGAGTTTTGCAGCGAAAAAAAACCTATAGAATTCACCCAAATTCCGGTGTCCTATGCTGACTTGCTCCCATATCCACTCGATAATGCAATGGTAGCCATAACTCCTGCTAGGTTTCCTCAATCTCCATTTTTTTGAGGATACGACTCGAACGCGACGTGTGCTTGTCATGGAGAAGCCCCGGGGCATTCCATTGAGCATTGTAGGGCCCTGAAGCGTAAGGTGCAAGGTCTAATTGATGCGGGCTGGCTGAAATTTGAGGAGAATCGCTTGTTGAATCCTAACATTGACAAGCAACACCACACATGGGGCAATTTTGAAAGCTGTTGTTAGATGTCTCTAATGACTCATCAGGATTTTCAAGTTTATGCCATTATTGTAAACCACAGTTACAATGTTAAATGAAATGGATAAAGTTGATATCTTTGTCCCTCATCCTCTCACAAACGCATCTTTGCTTATTCAACTTTCACTGGAATGTGGGTGCAAGCCATTGGTCGGTTTGCTCAAGCGACCTGTGCTCCTGAGTTTGGACTTCCAAGACCGTTCAATCAGAGATTACTCATCTTGCACGTTGGTGGGGGTGCCGTAAAACAACGTTTAAAGTTCAAAACAAATAAGTTTCAAAATAAAAAAAAAAGAGTTCGAAAAAAAAGGCATTTGATTGACTGTGTTTTCAAGACGTTCATGTGACCTCATTTTATCATTCCGGAAAGTTTGTCTTTTTAGAGAGAAGTGAGTTATCAAGAATATGATGTTGGAAAAATAGCCTCAGTTATCTTAAGAAGGGGGGGTTGAATTAAGATACAAAGACTATTCCCCGATTAAACTTTCACTCTCTTTTCGGATTAACAATGCACACAGGGACAACCCTTCCCTTGTGTTCAGGAATCCTCTACAACAAGAGATCCACGGTCTCTTAATCCCTTTTCAGAAATAAGAAGAAGAGAAGAAGAGATCTCTCTTAAAAGAGATAGATTGTACAATGAAGATCAATCAAAGTTCCTTATTAAATATGCAAGTGGTTGACCAAGGAATCTTTTTGAGAGGATAAGACATTTCAGTTCAGAAAAACTCTTAATCTTTTGAGAGGATAAAACTTTTTGGGCAATGAAAACTCTCTTTAAATTCGTGTTTCAAGTCACATATAAATAGACCTTTGATGGCCGTTCATAAACCATTTGAATAGATGTGACTCTTGGAAATTATATTCTGAAAATCCCCTCTGGTAATCAATTACAAGACTTGTGTAATTGATTATAGGTTTTAAAAATTTGAATTAAAACGTTCAATAAACTGCTGGTAATCAATTACCATCCATGTTTAATCAATTACACGTTATAAATTTTGAATTCAAATTTCTGGTGACTGTTATAAACATTTTCAGCTGCTGATAATCGATTACCAGAGAGCAAATCTCAATTTGAAATGATAGAATTCTTTGGTCAAACCTTTTGTTTTTTCAATTTGGAAACTTCTTCCTAAGGATTCTAGAGATCAACTTGATCATATATCTTGATTTTCTTGGATTCTTGTCTTGAATAAAACTTAGAAGCACTTGATCCTTTAGCATCATCAAGACATCAAAACATCAAAACATCTTGCTTCTACATGGGAGTCATTTGACTTAATCCATCAACTGAAATATCCTTCAACTATTTCTCGTCCTTGGAAAATTCTTTTTGCAAGAATCAACTGCTTCTTTCATTCTTCCTCACTACGAGGTTGTGAAAACAAGACAACAATTGGTACCTCTAAGCCCTACATTGGGGCAATGAAAGGCACCATGCAAAAACCTCGAGCGAACCTAGGGGCAGATTAGAAGTTCTCACCCAATAGGTTCCCAGCTACAAGGTCATGACGAAAGATAATAATTGGTACCTCAAAGCCTTACACTGGGGCAATGAGGGGCATCGTGCATGAGCCTCAAGTGAACATAGGGGCAGATCAAAAGTTCTCACCCGTCGATATTTTTAAACAAGAAAAAAAAGGGGGAGACAAACCCTGGAATTTCAATGATTGATTAATCGTCAAACGGCTCCATTGTCGTCACTCCAAAATGGTCAAGTGACTAAATCAAACAGAACATACACTCCGAGGGAGTTCCCGGAGAGATTTGCAAAAGATAGGATAAGGTTGCATGAATTATCACCTTGTTCAAAAGGACAGTCAATCTGTGTTTTCCAAAAAAATTAAATCAAAATCAAAATCACAAAATAGGGAAAGAATGTCATAAACATTGTACAACTTTCCATTGCATTGCATTGTTTCATATGAGGTCAGCATTACCAAATTTCACGACAAAGGTTGCATGCGCCTGCATCCCTAAAAATCATGTTAACTGCATAGATTTCCTACATCTCGTGTCCAATCTTTTTGGATGACCGGCCCTCTCGATGAGTCGATCTCTGGCTTTCTCATAAAGGTGGACCCTTGGGTACTAGTACCTATCACCTTTAGAGGACTGTATGTCCTCGCCATCAGAAGACTGCATATCCTCGCCTACAGAGGGCTGCACGCCCTCGCCTTTAGAAGGCTACGCGTCCTCATTTTCAGTGTGCTCCATATCCACACCTTAGGAGAATATAAGGTCCTTTGCCCTTAGATGCTTAACCGAGACTTGCGCTCCCGGTTAAGGGGCCAGTAGTTTCCTTTTATCAGTTCCTGGGCCACCCCCTGATATTGGAGGGCGACCAACTGTGCGAGAACATCCAGAGAGGGAGGCTATCACGCATCTACTATGCATACCGGGGAAAGATTTCACCTGTGCTGCTGCAAAAAGATGAGTGTGGATCATGCGCACCAACATGATCACTCTTACGTGGATATGGATGACGTTGCTATTTAGTAACATTCTGCCCGACGACCACAATGCCAATCTCCCCCTGCAGATGTATCGGTTGGTCTGTGCCGTCATGACATAGGTAAGTATGCAGGGATCGCGCCCACAAGACGCCCAGTGGACCCGAAGAAGTCCAATAGGGCCCTGGGGTTTCCAGCTCTGGTTATGGGCCTCTGTCAGTCCTACAGGGTGCCCGTCCCCCCAGCGAGGTCATGTCATCGTGACATAGGTAAGTATGCACGTGACTCAATTGATTTCTGATGTCATCTATTGTTTGCAGGGATCGCACCCGCAAAGACACCCAGTGGACCCGGAGAAGTCCAACAGGGCCCTGGGGTTTCCAGCTCTGGTTATGGGCCTCTGTAGTCCTACAGGGTGCCCGTTCCCCCCGGCAAGGTCACGTCATCATGACATAGGTAAGTATGCACATCGCTCAATTGATTTCTGATGTCATCTATTGTTTGCAGGGATTGCGTCCACAAGACACCTAGTGGACCCGAAGAAGTCCAACAGGGTCTTGGAGTTGCCAAGCTCTAATTACGGACCTTTGTCAGTTCTACGGAGTGCCTATCACCCCCAGCAAGGTCATCAGGCCCCCTACTAATCGAGCTTTCATCAAGAAGTTTTGCGTCCCCAGGCAGGCGCAGGGCGAAACACCACAGTAGCCTGGGGATGGCCGGCAGTGGGCAACAGACGCACTGCCACCACCTCTAGAGTTCACCTCAGCTCATCCACAAAAAGGTTAGAGTGTTGCTTACGACCCATGGCCGACCAATAGGCGACCAAGTCCAAAGCCAAAGGTAAGCAAAGTACTAGGTCCGTGACCGACAAGCCATCAAGCGTCCAGCTCAAGACGTTAAAGAAGCGCTACTAGGAGGCAACCTAGTACCTTTTAAATCTCTGCTTGTTATTTGATCACTTTTGTTTCTCAAGTCATAGTGGGACACACCTATTTGCTCATGATCCTAGGAATTTAAATAAAACAAGCACAAGCTCGGAAGGTAGTCATACTTCACAATATATGTATGTGTGTTTAGGTAGTGAAAATACCTTAGATATGCATGTATGTAGCAAAAATACTTCACAAAATATATATATGTATGTTTAGGTAGCAAGATACCTTGGATATGCATGTATATAGCAAAAATATCTCACAAAACATATATATGTATGTTTAGGTAGCAAGATACCTGGGACACGCATGTATATAGCAAAATACTTCACAAAAATATACGTATGTTTAGGTAGCAAAATACCTCATGGAAAAAAAGAGAGCAAAAAGAGAGCGAGCAAGAAAAGAATAAGAAGGAAGAAAAAAATAGAAAATAAAAAAGATATAAAAAATAAAAGTTGTCTTGCTAAAAAACAACATGCTTGTGAAAAAAGATAATTTCCAACTTTTCTTTGAAAGATTTTACTGATCTTAACCATTTTCTGAAAAAAAAATGTGTATACACCTGAAGAGTGAATGCTGTGAAAATTTTCCGAACACCCAAAATAGACTCGGATGAACGCATGATTTGATAAAAGAACATATTTTGGAAACACTGGGTTGACTTAAAATAGGGAAAATGAATCCTGAGCCCTAATGTCACATGGCCATAAAAACTTGATGCTTGAGCATCCACGTAGATGCGTGCATGACCAGTTTTGCATAAAATTTCCATGAATTCATTGCCTAGCGCTTTTCATGTGTCCTCCACCAACGAGTCTGGAGCCCCGCGAATTCATTGCCTAGCGTTGTTCGCTAATTCTCCATTCTCAATCTTATTCGGAGACCCATGAATTCATTGCCTAGCGCTGTTCATGTGTCCTCCACCAACGAGTCTGGAGCCCCACGAATTCATTGCCTAGCGGTTTTCGCCAATTCTCCATTCTCAATCTTATTCGGAGACCCATGAATTCATTGCCTAGCACTGTTCATGTGTCCTCCACAACCGAGTCTGGAGCCCCGCGAATTCATTGCCTAGCACTGTTCGCCAATTCTCCATTCTCAATTTTATTCGGAGACCCATGAATTCATTGCCTAGCGCTGTTCATGTCTCCTCCACCATCGAGTCTGGAGCCCCGCGAATTCATTGCCTAGCGCTGTTCGCCAATTCTCCATTCTCCATCTTATTCGGAGACCCATGAATTCATTGCCTAGCGCTATTCATGTGTCCTCCACCAACGAGTCTGGAGCCCCGCGAATTCATTTCCTAGCGCTGTTCGCCAATTCTCCATTCTCCATCTTATTCGGAGACCCATGAATTCATTGCCTAGCGCTGTTCATGTGTCCTTCGTTATGAAGCGCGGAGCCTCTGGTGACTGGGAAATATGTTTTTTTTGTTATTTTCCGGATCGGTTCCTTCGCCAAACATGTGTATATGTGTATATTATGTTATCGGTTTTCTTTGTTGTTTGTGTTTGTTTTGTGTTGTGCAGAGAAAGAAGAAGGAGAGACGAGAGTCGTTATAGACTAATCACGGAAAGGGCAGGACGGACGAAATCAATGTCTTATCTTTGCTTTCCTCTTATCTCCGATGAAAGGCAAGTAAAGAGGGGCAACTGTCATACCCTAATTTCATCCGGGGATTATTATTTGATGATATGCAACCTTTGATTGGGCGCTTCGAGATACTTGGCACCCTTTGTTGCACAATATGTGAAGTCCCGAGACGTGCCGGAAATCAAAAGGAGGTATTTTTGCGCAATCCGTGAGTTTCCGTAACTTCTTCGAAAGCTAAAAAAGAGTAAATAAATAATCCGTAAGGATTCGTAACCTTGCGGAAGGAAAATAAGTATCGTTACGAAATTCGTAAAGTTTCGTAACGTTACGGAAAAAGAATTACCAAAAAAAGTAAGGGGGTGCATTTAGTAAAAAAGGGGGTACAAATAGCTATCAGGCCCACTTGGGCCTTCCAGTTTCTTCCTCCAGAAGGCGATTGCTTCTGGAGGAAGCAACCTTGCTCGCCTGGGCGAGCTGGGTGGCAAGCTCCTCCCCTATTTTGCTATAAATAGGGGGGGGGGGGAATGAAGGGGGAAAGGGTTCAGCCTTCTTGGCACTTCGTATTCTCTTAAATTTGATGAGGAAAATTGTTTCCGTGAAGAAAATCCAAGCTGAGGCGCTTCCTTAATGTTTACGTGAGTAATTACGCGAAGGTTTTCAACCGTTCTTCGACATCCATCGTTCGTTCTTCGTTTTCTTCGGTCTTCAACTGGTAAGTACCCCAAACCGAGCTTTTCAATTCATTCTATGTACCCGTGGAGGTCCCCATTTGTTTTGTGTACTTTTATTCTCGTTTTCATTTACTTTCCGTACCCCCTTTTGACTTGCTTCAGTCATTTATTTAAGTCATTTCTCGCCTAATCAAAAAATAAAATAAATTTCCACCGTTCGGTCGTGCCGTAACTATGTTGGAAATAAAAAAAGAGGTAAAATAATAATATAATAATAAAAAAATGTCTTTTAGTAAAATGAAGCGAAAATCAATCGGACGTTTTCTCTTTGGGATTTTTCATTCTTAATCGAATTGACTAATAACTAAAGTGAAACTAAGGCTAAAATCAACTCGCCTAGTCAAACTCGTCCACAAAAAAGTCACTAAAAAGGGTTTGAAAGTTTATCATTTCAGTTTTCCTTATCAAGTAAATGGATCATTTTTAAGGTCCAACGCCTTAAAATGATCACCTTTCAAGTAAAAAGAATCGCTTGATTCACGCTTAAGAAAGAACTACGTAGGTCTGATTTCCTCTTTGATGGAGGGTACGTAGGAGCAAGAACCCCGCTTTTGTCGACCTCAAAAAATAAAAAGAAATAAAAGTTAAGGTAATACAATTTCCACAATTCTAAAAAATAGGCTGTTGTCCTTTGAGACAAACGTGAGAGGTGCTAATACCTTCCTCAAACGTAAATACAACTCCGGAACTTAGAATTTTCATTTTGACCGGTTTCCTTCGGTTTTTCCGACATTTTCCCCAAATAAACGTTGGTGGCGACTCCGCGCATCTTTGCTCCTTTGGAAAGCGCACCCGTGAGCCTCGCCTTCGCTCGCCCACAAAAGGGCACGTTGCGACAATTATTTTGCAAAGTTGAACTCTACATACAACATGTTCAAGTGATCCTAAACCTCCTTTGTTGTTTCATATTTTGTAAGTTGAGCCACTATTGATTGTGAAATCCAACTGGTTATCTTTGAATTGTTTGCTTTCCAAGCTTCCAACTCAATTCATATTTTCTATCTTGTTTATCTATTGGCTTAATAGAGGTTCCAGATACATATCCCCACATCCTCTTGTCTTTCAAAAATTTCACAACACATAGCTCCAATAACCTAAGGAATATTTTGCCCATTCAACTGTACACTAATAGATTGAAGATAATCATCCATTTTACTAGTCATTGCTAACAATCACAAGTAAATAACAACAGATTGAACAAAGAACATGATTCATACAAAAATAGAGGTGCAGAGCTTCAATTAGGGTTAATGAAAAACTACAACTGGGTCGTTCAAATAGTTGTTATTGTAAATTGTTATTGCAAATGCTCACAAATAAGAAACAAGAAGGTGAACAACCCCAAAAATATAGCTACTATTTCAAACAATGTGTGTGTGTGTCTCTCTCTCTAGACTTTCTCTTAACGATCCAACCATAAAAATGAAAAATCACATTTAATGAACTTATTGTCCCAAAATCAGCTTGATCCAACAATGAAAGAATCTTCAATTGCAAATTGAAAACTGCTATTTGGTGGAATGTAAACTGTGTGAACTACACTATAAATGGCTACGGGTGAGTATACAGGCTCAAGCCCACAGAAGGTTCTACGAAGCTTGTGCGGATTACGAGCCTAAATTTTTTTAACCCATCTAATTATAAAAGATTTTTGGTCCCGTCGATGCAATAGGCTATAAATAGAGGCCATGTGTGCACATTTTTTGAATTTTGATCATTTAAGAATTAAAATTCAAAGTTTAGACCTCTTTTGAGGCACAAAATTTCGTGCTCCTTCCCTCCCTCTCTCTCCACTCATCTTCTCCTACCTTCAAGCTCTTATCCATGACTTCCTATGGTGGTGAGCTTCTTCGTGACTCATCATCTACTTGAAGTGGCATCTCCAATCACCTTTCTTCCTTCTCCATTCCACTGCCATTAAACTTCAAGAAGCAAAGGACTCCATTGATGAAGAAGATCCAAGGCCTACAAGCTGCACATGGAGCTACATCATGTGGTATCAAGAGCATCTTTGTCTAGGTGATGTTCTTTTGCTTCCTCTATCTTTTTGTTTGGTCAATTCACTTTAATTCCTTGTTCTTCATCTTATTCTCCATGTATATCCTCCATTGTCTTGTGGTTTGGTGCTGTTTAGAGTATATTCAGAAAAATAAACTGATTAAATCTTTGATCTTCAATTGTTTTTGCATTTCTATAGTTCAAATTTTATAAATCTACTCTTGAATCATGTGTTTGTGTTGATTTTAGGTTCTATCATTTTTCAGTCATAATATTCTTGTGCTGAACCCTTAGATCTAAATTTTCTTCCAAAATATTGATTAGAAAAAAAACAAAAATCTAAGTGTAAATCACTTAATCCATGTTGTCTTAGAGTCTTGTTTAGTCATAATAATTGTCACATTATGTTCTAAGTTTGTGTTGAATTTTGATTTTGTTGATTGAATTCTGGATACATTTGTTCATGTATTCTTGTCATTGTTAGCCTATCTTTTGAATTTTGAGTCTAATTCATGCATGTTATTTAGTTCATAACATGTTCTAAATCAATTCCTAAAAGTAGTCTTGTTGTTGAACTTTGTTTTGTTTTCTAAATTTCCTATTTGATGCCTATGAAGAAATTAAGTTGTGGTGCTGAGTTGTGGCTAGATTTGTGAATCAAAATAAGTCTTAAGCTCTCTTGAATTGTGTTATTCAAGACAATTGAGCATAAGCAAACGCAAATTGTAATTATCCAGGCCTTAAGCAACATAAACACTACTATTGATTTTTAGGTTGAAATCGCTGGTGCTGGCAGCTTGAACATATGAACTTGTAAAAATTACTGGGAATTGGTCACTGCAAATTTTGAGCTGAAATATTTACTTAATTTTCTAGACATCTGGAAAAAATTATAAAAAAGGAGCTAAGTGATTTGGATAAAAGGAAAAAATACTAAATATCACACAATTTGGCAGAAAAATCAAGGTCCAGAAAAAAAAAAGTGATAGGGAAGTGTGCTTGTTGTTTTGGCTTGAAATTTGTTTTATAATTGGTTCCTATTTTATACCAATCTTAGTTCTGAAATTTAAATTGAAAATTAGTGTGAAAACAAGTGCCAAAACTAGAGGTTTGTTGAGTCTTTTTTTTTTAGTTTTTTTACTCTACTCTAGAGCCATTCTAGGTTTCTCTATGAGTCCTAGCTTGCTTTTGTATGCTTTCCATTGCTTTAATTGTTGAATAATCCTTGAAAATTTGTCTTGTTAAAACTCTATTGGTTTAGCTTTAATTTCATTTTGTTGGTCTTTGATTATTGCTTGTCTCTTTGTTTCCTTGTTTGTGAGTTGTCGTATAGGAAATTGGAAAGGAGGATTGGTGCCACCCCTTGAAGAATTTGAGTCAAGAAGCAAGGGGCCAACCACCTTAAGAGCTATTCGACTAAGAAGCACTCCAAATTCAGTGAATCACCAAAGAGAGAACAACCACCAAAATTGAGGACCATTTAGTAATTTTGTAATTGGCAATTTACTTACCTTCATTGCTTTCAAGTTTTGTAACAAAAAGGTCTTTCATTAGAAGTGTGTTGGGAGCCTCCAATAGGTTACAAAACTTCCATTTGTATGTAATAATTTTAGGCAATTTTTCCTTAGGATAGTGAGTGTTTTGTTGGGAACCTTGAATGTGGTCATCCAATAGGTTACATAATACTTTCTTCTTGCTTATCATGCTTATCTTGAGTTCTTTTGGAACCCTAGATTTTACCTTTTCTTCAAACCCCCAACAAGAAAGAACCACAACTTAGGAACCAACATGAGTCATCATTCATCTAGTGTTAACGGTGAGGGTACTAGTCATAAGGATCCTTTATCTAGAATCTTAGATGAGTTGAGTTCCCTCAAGTTATGGAAAGAAAAACTAGAAAGAAAAGAAAAAGGAAAAGAGAGGGTAGAAATCAATCAAGATGAGAGAGAACAAATAAGAGAGGAAGAAAGAAATAAAAACAATCAAAGAAATGAAAAGAGAAAAACATGCCTCCTATAGTAGTCATGACTCTTGCAAGAGTTTAAGTAAAAAATATAGCGAGCATTATAGAGGATGCCATAGTTCACATACTAAACATCATTCCCAAAGAATAGAAAAGGATAGAAGGCCTCAAGAGGTTAACATTAGCCTCCCAAATTTCCATGGAAAAGATAATGTTGAGGCTTACTTAGATTGGGAAATGAAGGTTGAACAACTCTTTGTTTGCCATTATATTAGCGAAGAGAGAAAAGTTCCATTGGCTACCCTTAGTTTTCAAGGGTATGCCCTCTATTGGTGGACTTCCTTTGTTAGGGAATGAAGGATTCATGGGGATCCTCCAGTAAAGTATTGGAATGATCTTAAGAGTGCCCTTAGGAAGAGGAATATTCCCTCCTACTATGAAAGGGAGCTTATGGACAGGCTCCAAAGGCTTAGACAATGGAGTATGAGTGTTGAAGAATATAGACAACAAATGGAACTACTCCTTTTAAGAGCTGGACTTAGGGAGGAGGAAAGAACAAGCATAGCTAGGTTCCTTAGTGGGCTTAATATGGAAGTGAGGGACAAGGTTGAACTCCTTCCATATAGGGACCTAGATGAGCTAGTCCAACTTTGTATAAGAGTGGAGCAACAAATTAAAAGAAAGCCTTCTTCAAAATCTTATGTCTTTCACTCTTATCCAAGGAAGGACCAAGCCCAAGGAGTTTTGGGGGCTCCACCTTCAAAATCCAAGGAAGATAAGGGTAAGACCATAGAGAAATCCACCCCCAAGACTAGTTTCCAAGAAAGGACTAGCAACATTAAATGCTTCAAATATCTTGGGAGAGGTCACATTGCCTCTCAATGCCCCACAAAGAAAACCATGATTATGAGAGGTCAATGTTAGTGTTTAGCTCTACTGAGCTTTAAAAGATTGGCTAAGATTTTGTTAAAACATAAACACTTAGACAATGAAGGAAAGCTGGAGTTGCTGCACATGATGTCCAACGTTATGTCAAGGAATAAGATCGGGCTGCACAATGCACAAGGCAAGATAAAATGTCAAATGAAGAATTGAAGTTGCAGGATCCACGATGTCGGATACAATGTCCTGACATCCTGCCCGAGAATACTGGAGTTGCTGTACAATGCAAGATAAAAGTCAAGTGCAGAAGTGAAGTTGCAGGATCCACGATGTCGGATACAATGTCCTGACATCCTGCCCGAGAATACTGGAGTTGTTGTACAATGCAAGATAAAAGTCAAGTGCAGAAGTGAAGCTGCAGGATCCACGATGTCGGACACGATGTCCTGACATCCGGCCCGAAAATACTGGACATATAAATCTGTTATATCTTTAACAGATTATTGTGCAGTTAGCAAGAGATTAGAAGATCTATCTTTAGGAACGAATTAAAAGATCATTAAAGTTCGAATTTCAAAGTAGAAGAGTTCGTTCAGGGATTAAAGATTAAAGATTAAAGATTCAAACTAAAAGATCAAAAGTTATCTTTTAGTTCTTTAACTGCAGATTTTTCAGAAGAAGATAGATCTCCTCCAGCATCAAGGAGTTGCAGCCCAGAATCGTACACGGCTATATAATCATGGAGGCTGCACGAGTTCTGTACCAAGTCCGGGATTGAAGAGTTATTTTGTGAGTTTTGGGACTTGAGTCTTTTGTGAGCCACCTTGATGGTACCCTAACATCAAGTGTTGGACCTATGTGTCTAGAGTTGATCTCTAGTGTGTAGAGTTGATCTCGTTTGTTCAGAGTTGATCTCTGATGTGTCTTTGACTTAATTGTAAACACAGGAGTGTGAGTGAGAGGGAGTGAGCGGAGGTTCTCATATCTAAGAGTGGCTCTTAGGTAGAGATCGCACGGGTAGTGGTTAGGTGAGAAGGTTGTAAACAGGGGCTGTTAGACCTTGAACTAACACTATTGAGAGTGGATTTCCTCCCTGGCTTGGTAGCCCCCAGATGTAGGTGAGGTAGCACCGAACTGGGTAAACAATTCTCTTGTGTTATTTACTTGTTTAATCTGTTCATACGGACACATATAATCTGCATGTTCTGAAGCGTGATGTCGTGACATCCTGTACGACATCTGTCCCCTGGTATCAGAATTTCAATTGGTATCAGAGCCAACACTCGAAATCACAGAGTGAGATCTAGGGAGATAAATTCTGATGAACATGGAGAAAGAAGGCGGACCAGTGAACATACCACCAATTCTCGATGGAAGCAGCTATGAATATTGGAAAGCAAGAATGGTGGCCTTCCTCAAATCACTGGATAGCAGAACCTGGAAAGCTGTCATCAAAGGCTGGGAACATCCCAAGATGCTGGACACAGAAGGAAAGCCCACTGAAGAATTGAAGCCAGAAGAAGACTGGACTAAAGAAGAAGACGAATTGGCACTTGGAAACTCCAAAGCTTTGAATGCTCTATTCAATGGAGTTGACAAGAATATCTTCAGACTGATCAACACTTGCACAGTGGCCAAAGATGCATGGGAGATCCTGAAAATCACTCATGAAGGAACCTCCAAAGTGAAGATGTCCAGATTGCAACTGTTGGCCACAAAATTCGAAAATCTGAAGATGAAGGAGGAAGAATGCATTCATGACTTCCACATGAACATTCTTGAAATTGCCAATGCTTGCACTGCCTTGGGAGAGAAGATGACAGATGAAAAGCTGGTGAGAAAGATCCTCAGATCCTTGCCTAAGAGATTTGACATGAAAGTCACTGCAATAGAGGAGGCCCAAGACATTTGCAACATGAGAGTAGATGAACTCATTGGTTCCCTTCAAACCTTTGAGCTAGGACTCTCGGATAGGGCTGAAAAGAAGAGTAAAAATCTGGCTTTCATGTCCAATGATGAAGGAGAAGAAGGTGAATATGACCTGGATACTGATGAAGGTCTGACTAATGCAGTTGTGCTCTTTGGAAAACAGTTCAACAAAGTGATGAACAGAATGGACAGGAGGCAGAAGCCACATGTCCAGAACATCCCTTTCGACATCAGGAAAGGCAGCAAATACCAGAAAAGATCAGATGTAAAGCCCAGTCACAGCAAAGGAATTCAATGTCATGGGTGTGAAGGCTATGGACACATCATAGCTGAATGTCCCACTCATCTCGAGAAGCAGAGGAAAGGACTTTCTGTATGTCGTTCTGATACAGAGAGTGAACAAGAAAGTGACTCTGACAGAGATGTGAATGCACTCACTGGGAGATTTGACACTGCTGAAGATTCAAGTGATACAGACAGTGAAATCACTTTTGATGAGCTTGCTACATCCTATAGAGAACTATGCTTCAAAAGTGAGAAGATTCTTCAGCAGGAAGCACAACTGAAGAAGATCATTGCAGATCTGGAAGCTGAGAAGGAGGCACATAAAGAGGAGATCTCTGAGCTTAAAGGTGAAGTCGGTTTTCTGAACTCTAAGCTGGAAAACATGACAAAATCAATAAAGATGCTGAACAAAGGCTCAGATACACTTGATGAGGTGCTGCTGCTTGGAAAGAATGCTGGAAACCAGAGAGGACTTGGATTTAATCCTAAGTCTGCTGGCAGAACAACCATGACAGAATTTGTTCCTGCCAAAAACAGGACTGGAGCCACGATGTCACAACATCGGTCTCGACATCATGGAATGCAGCAGAAAAAGAGCAAAAGAAAGAAGTGGAGGTGTCACTACTGTGGCAAGTATGGTCACATAAAGCCCTTTTGCTATCATCTACATGGCCATCCACATCATGGAACTCAAAGCAGCAACAGCAGAAAGAAGATGATGTGGGTTCCAAAACACAAGGCTGTCAGTCTTGTTGTTCATACTTCACTTAGAGCATCAGCTAAGGAAGATTGGTACCTAGATAGCGGCTGTTCCAGACACATGACAGGAGTCAAAGAATTCCTGCTGAACATTGAGCCCTGCTCCACTAGTTATGTGACATTTGGAGATGGCTCTAAAGGAAAGATCATTGGAATGGGAAAGCTAGTTCATAATGGACTTCCTAGTCTGAACAAAGTACTGCTGGTGAAGGGACTGACTGCAAACTTGATTAGCATCAGTCAGCTGTGTGATGAAGGATTCAATGTAAACTTCACAAAGTCAGAATGCTTGGTGACAAATGAGAAGAGTGAAGTTCTAATGAAGGGCAGCAGATCAAAGGACAATTGTTACCTATGGACACCCCAAGAAACCAGCTACTCCTCCACATGTCTATCCTCCAAAGAAGATGAAGTCAGAATATGGCATCAAAGGTTTGGACATCTGCACTTAAGAGGCATGAAGAAAATCCTTGACAAAAGTGCTGTTAGAGGCATTCCCAATCTGAAAATAGAAGAAGGCAGAATTTGTGGTGAATGTCAGATTGGAAAGCAAGTCAAGATGTCCCACCAGAAGCTTCAACATCAGACCACCTCCAGGGTGCTGGAACTACTTCACATGGACTTGATGGGGCCTATGCAAGTTGAAAGCCTTGGAGGAAAGAGGTATGCCTATGTGGGTGTGGATGATTTCTCCAGATTTACCTGGGTCAACTTTATCAGAGAGAAATCAGACACCTTTGCAACTGTCAAGCACTTCCACATCTTTGGAAGTCCATGTTACATTTTGGCAGATAGAGAGCAAAGGAGAAAGATGGATCCCAAGAGAGATGCAGGAATATTCCTGGGATACTCTACAAACAGCAGAGCATATAGAGTATTCAATTCCAGAACCAGAACAGTGATGGAATCCATCAATGTGGTTGTTGATGATCTGTCTCCAGCAAGAAAGAAGGATGTCGAAGAAGATGTCAGAACATCGGGAGACAATGTAGCAGATGCAGCTAAAAGTGGAGAAAATGCAGAAAACTCTGATCCTGCTACAGATGATTCAAACATCAACCAACCTGACAAGAGACCCTCCATTAGAATCCAGAAGATGCACCCCAAGGAGCTGATTATAGGGGATCCAAACAGAGGAGTCACTACAAGATCAAGGGAGATTGAAATTGTCTCCAACTCATGCTTTGTCTCCAGAATTGAGCCCAAGAATGTGAAAGAGGCACTGACTGATGAGTTCTGGATCAATGCTATGCATGAAGAAGTCTATGTGGAGCAGCCAAAGGGATTTGCAGATCCAACTCATCCAGATCATGTATACAGGCTCAAGAAGGCTCTCTATGGATTGAAGCAAGCTCCAAGAGCTTGGTATAAAAGGCTAACAGAATTCCTTACTCAGCAAGGGTATAGGAAGGGAGGAATTGACAAGACTCTCTTTGTCAAGCAAGATGCTGAAAACTTGATGATTGCACAGATATATGTTGATGACATTGTGTTTGGAGAGATGTCGAATGAGATGCTTCGACATTTTGTTCAACAGATGCAATCTGAATTTGAGATGAGTCTTGTTGGAGAGCTGACTTATTTTCTGGGACTTCAAGTGAAGCAGATGGAAGACTCCATATTCCTCTCACAGAGCAAGTATACAAAGAACATTGTCAAGAAGTTTGGGATGGAGAATGCCGGTCATAAAAGGACACCTGCACCTACTCACTTGAAGCTGTCAAAGGATGAAGCAGGCACCAGTGTTGATCAAAGTTTGTACAGAAGCATGATTGGGAGCTTATTATATTTAACGGCTAGCAGACCCGACATCACCTATGCAGTAGGTGTTTGTGCAAGATATCAAGCCAATCCTAAGATAAGTCACTTGACTCAAGTAAAGAGAATTCTGAAATATGTAAATGGCACCAGTGACTATGGGATTATGTACTGTCAGTGTTCAGATTCAATGCTGGTTGGGTATTGTGATGCTGATTGGGCTGGAAGTGCAGATGACAGAAAAAGCACTTCTGGTGGATGCTTCTATCTGGGCAACAACCTTATTTCATGGTTCAGCAAGAAGCAGAACTGTGTGTCCCTATCTACAGCAGAAGCCGAGTATATTGCAGCAGGAAGCAGCTGTTCACAGCTAGTTTGGATGAAGCAGATGCTGAAGGAGTACAATGTCGAACAAGATGTCATGACATTGTACTGTGACAACATGAGTGCTATTAATACTTCTAAAAATCCTGTTCAACACAGCAGAACCAAGCACATTGACATTAGACATCACTATATCAGAGATCTTGTTGATGATAAAGTGATCACACTGAAGCATGTTGACACTGAGGAACAAATAGCAGATATTTTCACAAAGGCTTTGGATGCAAATCAGTTTGAAAAACTGAGGGGCAAGCTGGGCATTTGTTTGCTAGAGGAATTATAGCAACTACAGCAATCTGAACGTGCCCAAACGAATCACTTAACATTAATAGCACGTTCACTATTAAGCCAAAACGAATTCGACCGTTGCCTCACACGCCCCTCTACATTCTTCATTCAAATTTATATCTGCTTGGCATTCGTGTTTTTACCAGCATTTCCCAATAGCCTTCTGAGATTTACGAAATCATTCCAAACGCTCTGCTTTTCCATGGCTACCTCACCAAAAGAAACTTCCGCTTCTGGTTCACCCGCTGTACCATCATCTCCGCACCAGGAACAACCGGAATTCAACATCCAACCCATACAAATAATTCCTGGTCAAGCTTCTGTCCCTGAGAAACTGGTTCCCAGAAGACAACAGGGAGTGAAGATTGCTGAAAACCCTAGCCTTGCAACAAGTCCTAGGGAAGTAGACACGGAGATGGACAAGAAAATTCGCGGTATTGTGAGTAGCATTTTGAAAGAAGCCTCTGTGCCTGAAGCTGAGAAAGATGTTCCAACATCTTCCACCCCAGATGTTTCTGTGCCTGATGTTGAGAAAGATGTTCCAACATCTTCCGCTCCAAATGCTGAAGCCGTCCCTTCACCCAGTGAAGAGGAATCAACGGAAGAAGATGATCAAGCCTCAGAGGAGACCCCTGCACCAAGGGCACCAGAACCTGCTCCAGGTAACCTCATTGACTTGGAAGAAGTCGAATCTGATGAAGAACCCATTGCCAACAGGTTGGCACCTGGCATTGCAAAAAGGTTACAAAGCCGAAAGGGAAAAACCCCCATCAAGAGGTCTGGACGAATCAAGACTATGGCCCAGAAGAAGAGCACTCCAGTCACTCCTGCCACATCCAGAAGAAGCAAGGTTGCTATCCCCTCCAAGAAAAGGAAAGAAATTTCCTCATCCGATTCTGATGATGATGTCGAACTAGATGTCTCGACATCTAAGAGGGCCAAGAAATCTGGAAGAAAGGTGCCTGGAAATGTTCCTGATGCACCATTGGACAACATCTCTTTCCACTCCATTGGCAATGTTGAAAAGTGGAAATATGTGTATCAACGCAGACTTGCGGTTGAAAGAGAACTGGGAAGAGATGCCTTGGATTGCAAGGAGACCATGGACCTCATCAAGGCTGCTGGACTACTGAAGACAGTCACCAAGTTGGGAGACTGTTATGAAGGCCTAGTCAGGGAATTCATTGTCAACATTCCCTCTGACATATCAAACAGAAAAAGTGATGATTATCAAAGAGTGTTTGTCAGAGGAAAGTGTGTTAGATTCTCCCCTGCTGTGATCAACAAATATCTGGGCAGACCTATTGATGGAGTGATAGATATTGCTGTTTCTGAGCATCAGATTGCCAAGGAAATCACTGCCAAACAAGTCCAGCATTGGCCAAAGAAAGGGAAGCTTTCAGCAGGGAAGCTAAGTGTGAAGTATGCAATTCTACACAGGATTGGTGCTGCAAACTGGGTACCCACAAATCATACTTCCACTGTTGCCACAGGTTTGGGTAAATTTCTGTATGCTGTTGGAACCAAATCCAAATTTAATTTTGGAAACTATATCTTCGATCAAACTGTTAAGCATTCAGAATCTTTTGCTATCAAATTACCCATTGCCTTCCCTACTGTATTGTGTGGCATTATGTTGAGTCAGCATCCCAATATGTTAAACTACACTGACTCTGTGATAAAGAGAGAATCTCCTCTATCCCTGCACTATAAACTGTTTGAGGGGACACATGTCCCAGACATTGTCTCGACATCAGGGAAAGCTGCTACTTCAGGTGTTGTGTCCAAGGATGCTCTGATTGCTGAACTCAAGGACACATGCAAGGTGCTGGAAGCAACCATCAAAGCCTCCACAGAGAAGAAAATGGAGCTAGAACGGCTGATCACAAGGCTCTCAGAAAGTGGCATTGATGATGAAGAAGCAGCTGAGGAAGATGGTGAAGCAGCTGAAGTAGAAGAAGAAGCTGCTGAAGAAGAGGAAGAAGCAGCAGAAAAGACAGAATCAGATGATGATTCTGAAGCCACCCCATGATCATCAGACCTTTATGTTTGCTTTTACTGTTATTAGTTAAAGGGGCATATCCCTTTGAACAATTGTTTACTATGGGTCTGTAATATTTGCACATTAATTTCATGCATCCTACTTTTGCCAAATTTATGTCTAAAAAGGGGGAGTAATAGTATTATGCTTGCTATTATGCATGATTATGTTGAATGTATGGCAGTAGGATAGTAGGATACGGTGTATGCATGATTCATGATCTTGAGGGGGAGTTGTATGAATATGATCTTGAGGGGGAGACTGCTGCTGATGATGACTGATGTAAGCTACTAGAAGATGCTGCAGTAAGAGCATGAAGACAGGGGGAGCAGATAGCGGATGTCACATGAGATGTCTCGACATCCTGGAAAAGACTAGTAGCTGATAGAAGATGCTGCAGTAAGCATGGAGACAGGGGGAGCAGAAGCAGAAAGCTGATGTCACGCGAGATGTCTTGACATCCTGGAGAAGACTTGTAGATTTGCAACTTGAAGAATTTCCGCTGTGCTTGATTACTCTGATAATGGAAGTTGCTGATCCCACTTGCATAACTGCTCGTACCTGCTCAGGAAGTGTCTAAGTATGTTTTAGACAAAATTTGCCAAAGGGGGAGATTGTTAGTGTTTAGCTCTACTGAGCTTTAAAAGATTGGCTAAGATTTTGTTAAAACATAAACACTTAGACAATGAAGGAAAGCTGGAGTTGCTGCACATGATGTCCAACGTTATGTCAAGGAATAAGATCGGGCTGCACAATGCACAAGGCAAGATAAAATGTCAAATGAAGAATTGAAGTTGCAGGATCCACGATGTCGGATACAATGTCCTGACATCCTGCCCGAGAATACTGGAGTTGCTGTACAATGCAAGATAAAAGTCAAGTGCAGAAGTGAAGTTGCAGGATCCACGATGTCGGATACAATGTCCTGACATCCTGCCCGAGAATACTGGAGTTGTTGTACAATGCAAGATAAAAGTCAAGTGCAGAAGTGAAGCTGCAGGATCCACGATGTCGGACACGATGTCCTGACATCCGGCCCGAAAATACTGGACATATAAATCTGTTATATCTTTAACAGATTATTGTGCAGTTAGCAAGAGATTAGAAGATCTATCTTTAGGAACGAATTAAAAGATCATTAAAGTTCGAATTTCAAAGTAGAAGAGTTCGTTCAGGGATTAAAGATTAAAGATTAAAGATTCAAACTAAAAGATCAAAAGTTATCTTTTAGTTCTTTAACTGCAGATTTTTCAGAAGAAGATAGATCTCCTCCAGCATCAAGGAGTTGCAGTCCAGAATCGTACACGGCTATATAATCATGGAGGCTGCACGAGTTCTGTACCAAGTCCGGGATTGAAGAGTTATTTTGTGAGTTTTGGGACTTGAGTCTTTTGTGAGCCACCTTGATGGTACCCTAACATCAAGTGTTGGACCTATGTGTCTAGAGTTGATCTCTAGTGTGTAGAGTTGATCTCGTTTGTTCAGAGTTGATCTCTGATGTGTCTTTGACTTAATTGTAAACACAGGAGTGTGAGTGAGAGGGAGTGAGCGGAGGTTCTCATATCTAAGAGTGGCTCTTAGGTAGAGATCGCACGGGTAGTGGTTAGGTGAGAAGGTTGTAAACAGGGGCTGTTAGACCTTGAACTAACACTATTGAGAGTGGATTTCCTCCCTGGCTTGGTAGCCCCCAGATGTAGGTGAGGTAGCACCGAACTGGGTAAACAATTCTCTTGTGTTATTTACTTGTTTAATCTGTTCATACGGACACATATAATCTGCATGTTCTGAAGCGTGATGTCGTGACATCCTGTACGACATCTGTCCCCTGGTATCAGAATTTCAGTCAAGACATTTATAGTAGTCAAGAGGTCACATTGCCAAAATAGGTATTATTAGGCACCAAATCCCTATGATAGGTGGTATGATGAATGTCTTGAGTGGTGCAACCCTCTTTTGTAAAATCACCCATGCATCCAACACCTTCATGATTCACATACATAGGGACTCATTAGGTAGGTTTGTTCTTATTTTTAGTTTCAATACAAACTTAGGTGCTCATATGGGACACCTTAGGTTTGTTGTACTTTTTGGTAGGAATAATCAACATGAAAATACAGAAAAAGGTATGTTTTATTGTATTACTTTCTTTCATTTTTTAAATAGTGATCAAGGGGTTCCCACGAACCATAAGAGAATAAAGGTCATTCCTGAGTGGCCCACTCCACCAAGTATAAGAGAATAAATGATCCCTTATTTGAAAGAGCCTAAGTCACTTGATTTCACTCCTAATCCCTTAGAAAACTAAACCAAGTAACTTCATTTAAGAGTAAAGATGTATAAATAAGGCTAACAAGTGCCATTCCATCCCTAAACATGACTTACTTAGAAGCTCTTATGCAATCCTACCCCCTAAGGGTATTGGATAGAAGATTGGGCCAAAGATGCAGGAGAAGGCCCTAGGGTTCTCATGAGCCTTAGGGTAGATTTTGAGCCCATGGGCTCAGTATGAAACCACTTAACTTTGTACATATTAGATTAGGATTTCATTATTTTTGGGCCTTGTATTTAGGGCTCCATAGTGTAGGGAGGGTACCCTAGTAATGTTGGATTTTTCAGTCTTTGTATTTTAGGGCACCTAGACTAGTTTTTGTATTAGGGTAGTTTTGTAATCTCACATGCATTAAGTGCACTATTTGATGTGTGTGTTGGGAGAGAAATTTAATTGAATTGGGAGAAGCCCAATCCAATTAGATTTTGGTCTAGCCTAAGGGGGAGGTGAGTATTTGCTTGCTACACCCCATTGCCACACCATATAGTCACACTTTGTGCATGTCCTTCGTGCTTTAAATGCCTCATGACACCTAAGCACACTCAGTGGAGAATCTTCGACTTGATCTTGGATTAGTGGGTTGAACCATATCTAAAATTCACTAATGATAATTAGTGAAATTTTGGCTCCAAAATTTGGCTCCACAAATTTAATTTCAAATTCAAGTGAAACTTGAATAGCAATTCAAATTTCCCTCCAATTTTGGGTGACACTTAGGCTATAAATAAAGACCTTGTGTGTGCATTTTTTTCAACTTTGATAATTTGAGAAATTACACTTCAAATTTCAGACCTCATTTGAGGAATAAATTTCGTGCCCCTCCTCTCCCTCTCCCTCCACTCATCTTCTTCTATCTTCAAGCTCTTATCCATGGCTTCCTATGGTGGTCAACTTGTTCTTGACTCATCTTCTCCTTGAAGTGGCATCTCCAATCACCTTTCCTCCTTCTCTATTCTACTACCATTGATCTTCAAGAAGCAAAGGACTCCATTGATGAAGAAGATCCAAGGCCTACAAGCTCTACAGGGAGGGCAACTGCATATTTTGCATAATGTATGTAGGGATAGAGTTTAAGACCTATTACAGAGTTACCTGCCTAACTCTATTGAGAAGCTTGGATTTCCACCCTGCTAATCGAGCATTAAACTTATCCAAAATAAAGGAGAAGTGACTTCTTTTTACTCTCCCAAAAATTAAAGGGAACCCCAAATGTTTACCTATATCTCTTGTGTTTTGGAAACCGATGATAGAAGCAAATTTTTGGGTGTTCCTTCTAGAGATATTCTTTGACACCTTGAAGTAGGATTTTCACAAATTTATTTTGAGTTAAAAAGGTTTGCAAAAAAGATCCAATGCATTCTTAACCACATGCACCTGCATGGCATTAACAGAAGAAAAGTAGGCAATCATCTGCAAAAAAATAGATGAGAAAAAGCCAGCCCTTTTTTTGCAATCGTTGTAGGATGCCAAGTGTTATCATTCACCATATCTTGAATAAAACAAGCTAATTGTTCCATGCAGAAGACAAATAAATAAAGAGATAAGGGATCCCCTTGTTGGAGACCTTTAACTGGGGAAAAGCTCTCAAGGACCTCATTATTCCATCTTAAATATAAAGCAGTTGCAAAGATACAGTTCATAATCAAATTAGTAGTATTAGAAGGAAATCCAAAACGAGACAAAGTGTTGCGCTGAAACTACCAATCAACTCTATCATAGACTTTTTCAAAGTCAATCTTATACATGATGAAAACAAACTTACCCTTTTTCTTGTGCAAGTTGTGGACACTCTCCTGGGCAATGAGAGTATTGTTATTGGTCCCTTTTCTTGGGATAAAGCAGCTTTGGCAGATCCCTCTTGTAAGACTAGGCCTAGACTAAACAACATTATTGTAACAACATAATTAAAACCAAAACTTCGTTCGCAGATCCCTCTTATAAGACTAAGTTTTGACTCTGCTTCAATCAAGTTCTAAGGCAACAATACATTTCCCAACGCTAAAGTCACCTAACTATGCACACAAATGAATGATCAGACCAAAAGCATACAAACATTAAGCATTGAAGGAAGCATTGAACCCAGAAAACATAATCAATTAGATATTAAGGATTTACATCAGTTGTTCATTAGAAATCCCCAACTAAGGTGTTTAGCTAGCCATTACAAAGAAACCCTAACAAATAAATGAGATTAAAAGCAGAGAATGATAGTTCGTTACACAAGAAGGGGGATTCCTCCTTCTCTTCTCAGCATCTCACACTCACTCTCCAACTCACTAATCTCTCTCTATTTACAAAACTTAGGCTTCAATGCACAAGCTGCTGCTCTTGCTGCTTCTAGGGCTCTTTTCCCGAAATAGGCACTCTGGAATAGTGTGCACAAGTCTGAACAAAAGAATGTCAAAAAGTGTGTACCCTAATTTTGCACAGAACAGGATTTAAATAGGCTCTGAAATCACGACGTTGCGCTTAACACCACCCTCGCGCTTAGCACGAGTAAGTGGGTTTGGGCTTAGCGCCAGTCTTTCGTTGAGCCTGGCTGAAGACACCTGCTGCAAATAACACACTGATCTTGCGCTTAGTATGCAGCCTTGATGCTGATGCTTTGCCATATTCTCCTTCGTGCTAAGTGCGTTGAAGCTGCGCTTAGCGGTGGATGCGCGCTTAGCCCAATTGCCACTTTTTGCACTTCAAAACTTAGCCTCTTTTTCACCTGAAAATGCACAGATTTCATCATTAAATCCAATGGAAATGTTCTAGAGATAGCTTTAACCATAAAACAAGATTTATTTACAAGATTACTCCAAAATAACCATAAATTGGGGAACTATACAAGTTTTGGAAAATGATTTCTATACAAAAGTTAGTCGTATAAGGCGACTAAAAAACTCCCCCAAATTTAAAGTTTTTCTTGTCCTCAAGCAAAGAAAGAACAGCTCACTTGTCCTCAAGTGACAAAGACAGTGGTCAATCAAAAGAAAATGGTGTCTAGTTCATAAAGGAATTCAACCATATGAACTGAATATTATGGAATGCTTAAATTAATTACTTCTTACAAGCATGCAACTTTTCAAAGATAGGAGCATAAGCATTAGAGTCACATATGAAATAAGCTAGTAAGCATGACAGAAATCAAGGAAGGATCATCAACCAAAACCTCATAGTCATTTTTTCACTCAAGCTCAAGTGTTTAGGCTTATTCCATCATAAACAACCAACACAAGTTCCAACCTTTGCATTTCATCTCATATCATACAACAATGAACACACAAAATGAATCCAAAGGACTTTCTAGGCCTGTAATGGGGTTAGGCTGCCAACAATTCATGGTTTTTCTAGGATTCTAAAGCTTTGGTTCTAGGAGAGCATTCATCCATAGAATAACCTTTACTTTTTCATTCATTCCTACCCC
This sequence comes from Glycine max, assembly GCF_000004515.6. Taxonomy (NCBI): domain Eukaryota; kingdom Viridiplantae; phylum Streptophyta; class Magnoliopsida; order Fabales; family Fabaceae; genus Glycine; species Glycine max. The sequence continues at coordinate 30,273,278 of NC_038242.2, forward strand.
CATACTCGCCCTTTATTTAGGCACTTAGCTTTCATTCATTGAATTACAACATACACACTTATTAACTTTATTTGTACTTACAGATTTTTTTAGCACATAATACATTATAAACATAAATAGTGTGTGTATACTATTTTCTTTGACTATTTCAATCCTTACCCAGTGCCTCCCCCAAATTTGGGACATATTTACCTTGATAATAACTTCCCCAAATTTGGGACAAATTTGCTTTGAACCTAGCTTCTGTGGATGATGCTCTCCTACAACCTAAAATAAGGTAGCAAAAGATACAACTGAATAGGCTCTAGGTTCAATCAATCAATAAATTCATTCAGCTCAAACTGGGTGTAAGGGATAATTCATTGAAACATATGGTCAACTTTTTGGCTAAGTGGCTATTCATAATCAAACATGGCCTTCATCATCCTCAAATTCATGCATCCAATCCATACTTCAGATATTCACGGAAAAATCAGTACTAAATGATAGCCGTTTCTCTCAAAATTAAAAGATCACACTCTCACCAGGATACGGTTAATGCATTCCTTCACAATCAATCTGACAACCAACTAACATTTTCAGACATACTTCCAATCACATGCTCATTCTCTTCTAATGACTGCAAACTTGATCAAAATAATCATCTAATCATCCCAATCCATTCAATTCATACATTTGCTCAATCAAATCATTTTCAAACACTCATTTCATACCAAACAAGCCACTGCATACAAAGTTCAACCAATTCACTGTTCAATCAAGCTTTTTGTACAAGCAACAAACAACTACACTACTGAAATTTAAATGCTTTAATTTAAAAAACTAAAACATAAAAGCTGAAATTTAAATGACATAAATCACAAAATAACTGAAAATAAACTAAAGTTTTCAGAATGCAAAAATTTAAATGTCCTGCTCCTCTTGTAATTGGTCTTCATTCAAATCCAGTGTTGGAGCTGCTGATGAATCCTGTATAAGTTGCTTAGGCTCCGCAACTGGTGCAACATCCTTAGGTATATGTGCAGGGGATGGAGATGGATGTGGAGTCTGATCTGGAATAGTCTCTTCCTCCTGAACCGTGTGTGTACCTGCATCAAAATAAGAGGGTTCAAGAGGAGTGAGCTCATCCTCATCCTCTGTTGCTGCTGTTGCTGGTGGCTCCTCAGTATCAGGCTCTTGGGCTGCAGAGGCTCCACCCTCTCCAGAAGAAGAGGGCTGGTCTCCTAGCCAGGCCACCTAAGCCTCAAACTCCTCCATGCTCATAATGGAGGGCAAGCCCAAGCCCTGAAGGCTCTGCATGATGATGGACTGCCCTCGGTGCAAACTTTGCATCATGGAGTGAAGCATCTGTAGAGTAAATAAAAAATCTGATGGTCCTGCAGATATAGGAGCAGGGAGTGGCATCTGTAGAGGTGCTAGAGGAATAACTAGAATCTGAGTGGATGAAGAGGGGGGTACTGGAGAAGAAGAAGGTGTTGGTGCCTCTGATGGTGCTGAAGTGGAAGGGGCCTCAAATCTCTTACCCCTGGCCTTCCTGGGTCCTCTGAAAGTTAATGTTGGATCATCAAGATTCCAATAGTTCTTCTTAATATATGCCAAATTAATGGCAGGACTCAGGCTCTCCAAGGACCTCGAATTTGACTGAACTCCCCTAGCTTTACATAAAGCTGTGATCAAGGCAGGGAATCCTAGTATGGATATGTCACGTCCATCTTCATGATGATGCCATAAACGAGTCAGGCTCTGTCAAGAGTGACATCAGAAGTGTGTGAAGTGGGAATAAGGTTTGAAAAGGAAAGAACGCTTCAAGTCTGAGTAAGAGTGGTCATGTTCTTCCTCATAATCTTCACTGGATAACCATCAGCATTAAGCTCGAATCCCCTCCCTTGGTTCAACAGCCATGATGAACGCACTTAGTGTGACATGGTCCGCTTGGCACGATCATCATAAATCCTAAAAAAATTTAACAGTTGCGATGAACAGACTAAGCGCAGCAGGCGCGCTTAGCGCGTTCATCGCAATTCCCAAAAATACACACAGGGGTTTTCACCCCTTTCAGCCAGATTGCCCCTAATGGGCTTCTAAACTACCTAAAGTCCTAAAATACCTAACCCTAAAACTAAGTAACTTAACATAACTGCAATACTAATCACGAAAACCATAAATCAACTATCCTAAGGTTTGAAGCATGAAATAAAATGAAAAAGGTAGGCAATGAACTTACTTGGATGTGTGCAAAGTATGAGGAAGCAAGGAATGCAATGCAATAGCACTTGAGCACAGTGACAATGAAGCAAAGGAAAGGTAGAGGCACAAAAGTTTTAGAAAGAAAACTTAGTAACTGCCTAAGACAGTGCCTCTGTTTTTTTAGAAATCATGACAGAAGCGCTTAGCGCAGCTGTGCGCTTAGCGTGACCTCCTGACGTTTGGTTTTTTTTTTTAAAGAAAAACTCAAGCGCTTAGCCTAGCTCTTCCCGCTAAGCGTAGCTAATAATTCAAGTTCCAGCGGCATACCTGGGCTTAGCACAGCAAAGAATGCTTAGCGATGACAATAGCTCTGATTGGTCCTGCAAAATACGCTTATCCTTTGAAGTTTGGCTTAGCGTGCAACCAGGCTTCAACTTACAGAGAGTTGTTAGTCGCTTCATACGACTAACTTTTGTATAGAAATCATTTTCCAAATCTTGTATAGTTCCCCAATTTATGGTTATTTTGTAGTGATTTTTGTAAATAAATCTTGTTTTATGGTTAATGCTGTCTCTAGAACATTTCCATTGGATTTAATGATGAAATCTGTGCATTTTCAGGTGAAAAGAGGCTAAGTTTTGAATAACAAAATGTAGCAGTGGGGCTAATCTCAACAGTTGGGCTAAGCGCATATCCACCGCTAAGCGCAGCTTCAGCATGCTTAGCGCAAAAGAGAATCTGGCAGAGCATTAGCATCAAAGTCGCGCGCTAAGCGTGAGATCAGTGCGCTAAGCACAACAGGTGCCTTCAGCCAGGCTAAGCTCGAGAGTGGTGCTAAGCCCAATTTCACTTACTCGCGCTAAGTGCGAGGGTGGCGCTAAGCGCAACATCGTGATTTCAGAGCCTATTTAAAGCCTGTCTTGTGCAGAATTAGGGTACAACTTTCTACAACTTTTACACACCTTTTAGGATAGCTACAGAATGGCCAGGGCACAGAACTCCAGAGTAGCCACAGGCCTATTTGGGGAAAAGAGCCCTAGAAGCAGAAAAAAAAGAGCAGTTTATGCATTGAAGCCTAGGTTTTGTCATTTAAGAGAGATTATGGAGTAGAGAGTAAGTGTGAGATGCTGAGAAGAGGAGGAGGAATCCCCCTTCCTATGTAAGGAACTATAATTCTCTGCTTTTAGTCTCATTTATTGTTAGGGTTTATTTGTAATGGCTGGCTAAACACCCTAGTTGGGGATTTTTAATGAACAACTGATGTAAATACCTAATATCTAATTGATTATGTTTTCTATGTTCAATGTTTCCTTCAATGCTTAATGTTTGTATGCTTTTGGTCTGATCACCCATTTGTGTGCATAGTTAGGTGACTTTAGCATTGGAAAATGTATTGTTGCCTTAGAACTTGATTGAAGCAGGATTGAAACTTAGCCTTACATGAGGGATTTGCGGGTTAAGTTTTGGTTTTAATTATGCTGTTACAATAATGTTGTTTAGTTTAGGCCTAGTCTTACATGAGGGATCTACGGATGAAGCTTAGGCTAAATTAGGCTAAACTTTAGTAAGCTACTTGAGCTGAGTCTAGTCTTACATGAGGGATCTGCGGACGAAACTCAGTTTAAGTTAGTCTAAACCTAAGAGGGTTGTCTAAATCGGGTGTAGTCTTAAATGAGGGATTTGCGGATGAAGCTTGGGTATTCAGCCTGACGAGGGATCGAGGGTTTAGTAATTTAGGCTACAACATTGAACACAAGAGCACGACTGATTAGAGAAACATATTTCTATGCATCAGCTTGTTTCTTGGAAAGACCCAACATATCTACCTACTGCTGTCATTCTATTTACCTTGCATTTTATAGTTTTTAGCATACAAGTTTAGTTTAAATTCTGTTTGAAATTATCACTTATACATGTTCTTTCAACAATTCTTCGATTCTGAACTTAATTCAGACTAACATTAGTTCCCTGTGTTCGATACTCGGATTCATCCGTTTTAATTTTAAATACTTGACGACCTAGTGCGCTTTCCGGTAAAAACTCCCCATTGAAATTTCCTTGAGACATAAATGCACAAAAAGTAACTACAGTGGGGAGACATCAAAGTATTTATGGCGTTGTTGCCGGGGATCTAAACTGTTAGTAAAGTTTAGTTCAATTTGTAGCATTGCTTTAATTTTACTTTTTCAATTTTTTTTATTCTTTTGACTAACATAGTAGTTTAGTGCATTCATTGTTCTTTTGAACTGGATAACTATTGTACTGTGCTTGTACGCAAAGAAGATCTTTTGCAGGTGATTTGATTCCCATTGATTTGGAGATTAATGCCACTTGTAGAAGGTGTAATCAGGAGAGAATTAGAAATTTTTTGCAGGACTTAGAGGCAGCAGCAATTCCAGAGGAAGAACCTCAATCTTATGACGCATCTTCTAGTTTTCCTATTGTAGAAAATTCACATTTAGATCCTAGTGAAGACTACATCATGGCTGAAGAGCCAAGAAGAGTTACTATGGAAGATTATTCAAGTTCTAAGGTGCCACAATTTTTCACCAGCATTGCACAACCAGAAGTTCAAGCACAAACCATTACTTATGCACCATCATTGATTCAGTTGATTTAGAATAATTTGTTTCATGGATTACCAAATGAAGACCCATATGCACACTTAGCCACTTGTAACATCCTAGAAATTTCTACCCGGAGTTTTTGGAAACGATGTATTTTGAATGATTATATATATATATATAAGTATTATTCAGTGTATATGCATATATATGTTCTTGGTAGAAATAGGAGTAGTGGGGGCAAGATACGCGGGTTAGGCTAATTAAGGAAGAGAAATCCATAACTGGGAGTTTATGGGTTAATTCTTAAGTAATTAGTCTAAAAATCATCGTTTTGCGTGCGACTTAGAATTTAACGAAACCAACCTCTGAACCACGCTCGGGGTTTTATTCTGAGCGTTTTGATATATATATTGCTTGCTTTCGAAAACTGGCCCCGACGGACGCAGAGAAACGCGAGGAACTGGAACCAGAGAAACGGCACGCAAACCGAGGCAGGATTTTAGCGTTTCAAAGGTCAGATTTTCCCCACTTTTTTGGCTGAGTATGGGTCACAGTCAAAGGGGAAAGTAGGCCCTTTTTGCTCCACTTAAATGGAGACATGTGGCATAGTTTGTGATAAAATAATAGAAAAAGGGAAAACCCTTTTATTTAAAACCAAAAAGCTTTTCTCTCTCTTCACTCAGCCCCCACACTTTTTCAGACAGCCCTCTCTCTCCCTCACGTTGCCATTTTCTTCTTCTTCATTCTCCATTGAAGCTCCAAGCAAAGCTTCAACCTTTGGCCATCATTTCTGCCCCAAATCGCGAAAGGAGGGCATTTTCGGGGTCGTGAAGTGCGTGGCTACGAGTGGGACTTCAAAAATTCAGGTTTGGGTGGACTTCTTTCTCCTTTGATTTTCGTGGGTATGGGGTTTGGGGAGATATGATGGGTAGTCTTGCTAGGTTTCTGCTGTGTGATGATTATTTGTGAAGACATTTGCTGAAAACTTGTTGAAATTGCCATGTTTGAATGAGTTAAACATACCCATTCTGTTTTAGGGTTTTTGTGATGATGTTTGTGATGTTTATATGCTGAAATTGCCTATGGAAAACTGTTAGAGATGAAATGTAGAGTTAACCTAGGGTCGGAAAGTGAGAATGTGGTGTTATGAGTGGAAAAAGAGTGAGGCTTTGAGAGTTGGAAGGTTAAGTCTGAATTCTGTGGTAAATGGAGGTTAAAATGAGTTAATCCTAGCTTGAAATGTCCTTTAGGACATGTGAGAAAGGTTAGGCTGTGCTAGAGGGAAAAACAAATGACCAAAGTGAACAAAGAGCCATTTCTAGGGCAAAATTGGGTGTTGAAGAGTCAAATTTTGATTCGGTGGAATTTTAGGTGTAAATTCAGTTTGAGCAAGTTTAGATTGATGTTATGGACTTGTGTGAGGTGAGAGTTTGCTTCAAATTTACCTCATTCTAAATTTCACTTTTCAAACCTTGAAAATCCATTAAAATGAGGGGTTTTGGACACCTAGATTTTGTGTTGCTGTGGTTTGAAGCTTGACTTTGGTTTAGACATGATTGATACATGATTTGGGACTTGTAGGATTTGATTTGGGCAAGATTGGATGAAGGGAAGTGTGGTTTTCGAAATATGCTCTTTGTGCAGATTTTGCTGTAAAATTGTGCAGCAGAATTTTGCACAAGTGCAGAAAAATCCATGTATTTGCTGGTTGTGGAAAGAGTAATGTAGAATGAGTTCTGGATGTTTGCTAGTAGATCCCAACGGTCAAAATGTAGGCTTAAGTACTAGAGACTTCCAGTAAAATTTTGGAGTCGATCCAACGGTTAGTGACTTGGATCGAAGGAATTGTTACTGGGGTCTTTAAGTGAGAAAAGCTGTGATTTGGGTGGTGTTTTGGCAGAGTTTTCTGCCTTTGCTCTGTTTTGCTTGGCTGTGATAGCTTGTGCTGTTTGAATGTTGTTTTGCTTGGATGTTGTGGAAGCTTGGGAGGATTGATGGGGACCCGGTGTTGGGAGAAACGAGGATATGGGCTACGTGGGAGTACGTGAGCTCAGATGGAGGTGGGCAACAGGGGATGGTGGGTTTATGCGCGCATTGTGGATGTGGAAAAACTTGTTGTGCACCATCGCCCGACCGCCACCTAGTACCACATGTGATGGGTACCCCATAATCCTACAAGCTTGAGATGAGGAAGTGTTGAAGGGTGAAACTTCCTGCTTTTATTGTTGACCACAGAGTGGTACCTGGAGATATGTCGCGGGGGTCAGGAGACCTTGGGGACGTCAGGTGGGGTGCTATTGCCCAAAACCAAGCTTGACCAATCCCGACCCAACCCGGGCATAGTCGGTCAGGGAGAACCTGTGATGTACCTAAACAGGCGAGCTCCTGGCAGTCAACAGATAAAAGGAACAAAGACCACAAAGCAAGGAGGCTTGTGGTGGCTGGCCAGCTGTGAAACTTGATTGATATGTGAGATATGGTCTCTGGTAATCGATTACCAAGGGTGGGTAATCGATTACAAGGCTTAAAAATGAAGACAGGAGACTAAGATGGTCTCTGGTAATCGATTACCAAGGGGTGTAATCGATTACCAGGCTTGGAAACGAAGTCAGGAAACTAAGGGAGCCTCTGGTAATCGATTACCAGCCTGTGTAATCGATTAGACAGAGGAATGGGTCACTGGTAATCGATTACCAGACATGTGTAATCGATTACACAGTGCATTCTTGCATATTTAATGTCCTGAGGCTTTGTAATTCAAGTTTAGCCTCTGGTAATCGATTACCAAGGCTGTGTAATCGATTACCAGAGATGAAAAGCCTTAAGATACTCCTTTTAATTGCATGTAGTGGTTATGAAACGTATTGTGAGGCGGCATAGTTAGATTCTTGTGAAAGAGTCTACCCCTTTCTTTTCTTTCTTGTAGATTGTGATGGTGGTGCAGCTAATCCGTGATCGAGTCGAGATGGAGTGCCTAGAGGGAGTTTGGGAGACCCTCGAAGGCAACACGAGGTGCCGATTTCGGGGCACCATTCGATTCACGGCTACTTCTTTGGTGCATCTAGATGAACCTGCACGGACGCTTCAGCGCACGGTGGAGTGGACAGCTCCTTGGATTAGTTTTGTATACTTTGAGGGTGGGTGTATCTAGGACTGACTGTTAGGTTTACTCTTTTGTTTTTGTATGGGTAGACCTGATGTATAGGAATTTGATGATTGTATACATGTGGCTGAAGCCAACACTGTGGACACCTTTGCTCTGGATGACACTATATTTTTTTTTGTAAAACTCCCATATTTTGGACAGCTTTAAATGATGAAAGCATTTATGATCAATCTTGTTATTTGAAAAGAAAGCATTAGCAACTTTATTTGTAAAAGAGTTTATTGACTGTATTTTATCCTCTTATTTTCACGTGAAGACCTAAAGTAATGACTGGTATATTCTTCCTTTTGAAACAGCAAAATAATTTAGAGAATTATGAGCAGTAAGAAAGAAATGACTCCGAATAGAGTTGTGAACTGGCCATTCAGGACTTTATAGTGAGGATTTTACTTCTAAACCTAGTTATGGTGAAAAGAGAAAGAAATGAAAAAGAAAAAGAAGAAAAAAAAATTTACCATGGTTTTTGTTATTTAAATTATTACTATTAAACCAGTCATTATTTTGGGGACGCCACAATTGGTGGTATCAGAGCAAAAGTTGGATTCTAGTGAACCTGTTATGGTCTTGCTGTGTGAATGCTGTGTATCTCTGAAACTTGGGAGTAGGTTTCGGGGAGTGACGTTAAGTCACACATTGTGTGTATTTCTGCCTTATTGTCTTGAGCATGGATGTGTGACTGATTCACAGGATTGTGTGTATAAGTATGTATAAAGAGAAGGATGTTGTTATAACTGTCATAGCCTGTGTGGCACACTCTCTTTTAGGATTTCTTGGGTGCTAATAGTTTCCCTACAGGATAGGTATGGCAGGACGTGGTAGGGATCAGAACCGTGATGTCCTCGACCGCATCACAGCTGTGCTGGAAACTCTAGTGCAGGAACGTGATGTGGAGCCGGCGGAGTATCGGGGACTCATGGCCTTCTGTAAGAACCACCCGCCAAAGTTCAGTGGAGACTATGATCCGGAAGGTGCTAGGTTGTGGTTAGCTGAGACGGAGAAGATTTTCGAGGCGATGGGTTGCCTTGAGGAGCATAAGGTCCTCTATGCGACATTTATGCTCCAAGGGGAGGCCGAGAATTGGTGGAAGTTCGTGAAGCCTTCATTTGTTGCACCTGGAGGCGTGATTCCTTGGAATGCCTTCAAGGACAAATTCCTGGAGAATTACTTCCCGCGAGATCTCAGGAAGCGGAAGGCGAGGGAATTTCTGGATTTGAAGCAAGGAAACATGTCTGTTGGGGAGTACACGACTAAGTTTAATGAGCTTCTGCAGTATTGGCCTCAATACCAAGATGCTCGAAATGAGGAAGATTTATGTGCTCAGTTCGAGAATGGGCTTCGGTTGGAAATCCAACAGGCAGTTAGTTATATGCAGATCACGGATTTTAATCAGTTGGTGACAAAGTGCAGAATTTTTGAAGATAAGATGAAGGAGAGGCAAGCTAGAGGCGTTGGAGGACCTCAGAGAAACCATCCTTTCAGAGGAAATGGTAACAAGAGGATGAAGTCGTATGCTAGCAACAAGGGGAAGCAACCTATGGCTACCTCCAACATGAGCCAGTCAAGGGGGACTGGGGTACAGTGCTTTCAGTGTGGAGGACCGCATCTTAAGAGGAATTGCCCACAGCTCCAGCAGACACAGGAGAACCGTTGTTATGTGTGTGGCAAAGTGGGCCATTATGCTCGAGAATGTAGGGTGACCGGGAGACCGACGGTGACTGCCAATTCCAACACCGTCAATCGTGGATCCACTAATTCCACAAGGAGCGGTAATGTTAGCAACAACAACACTAGTGGTGGAAGACCAAAAGTACCCTCTCGGGTGTTTGCTATGAGTGGTTCAGAAGCGGCTGCCTCCGACGATTTGATACGGGGTAAGTGTTTGATTGCTAATAAACTACTAGATGTACTTTATGATTCAGGCGCCACGCATTCTTTCATATCTCATGCATGTGTGGAGAGGTTGGGGTTATGTGCGACGGAGTTACCATATGATATGGTGGTGTCTACTCCGACGAGCGAGCCTGTAACCACCTCTCGGGTGTGTTTGAAGTGTCCTATAATTGTTGAGGGTCGATCTTTTATGGCGGACTTGATTTGCCTACCTTTAGCTCACCTAGATGTGATCTTGGGGATGGATTGGTTATCTACTAACCATATCTTTCTAGACTGCAAGGAGAAAATGCTAGTGTTTGGTGGGGATGTAGTCCCAAGTGAATCTTTGAAAGGGGATGCGGCCAACGAAGGAACGGGTGATGTTCGAACTTACATGGTGTTGTTCTCTATGTATGTGGAAGAGGACGCTGAAGTTAGTTGTATACCGGTGGTGTCAGAATTTCCAGAAGTTTTTCCTAACGACATTTGTGAATTGCCACCTGAGAGAGAAGTGGAATTCATTATTGACTTGGTGCCTGGGGCGAATCCAGTGTCGATTGCGCCTTATAGAATGTCTCCGGTAGAACTAGCAGAGGTGAAGGCACAAGTGCAGGATCTTTTGAGCAAACAATTTGTTCGTCCAAGCGCATCACCGTGGGGAGCGCCGGTCTTGTTAGTTAAAAAGAAGGATGGAAGTATGAGGATGTGTGTAGACTACAGGCAGTTAAACAAGGTCACTATCAAGAACAAATATCCTCTACCAAGGATAGATGATTTGATTGACCAATTGAGGGGAGCAACAGTATTTTCAAAGATCGATCTGCGATCGGGGTATCATCAAATCCGAGTTAAGAAGGAAGATATCCCAAAGACTGCGTTTCGGACTCGGTATGGGCACTACGAGTACTTAGTCATGCCATTTGGAGTGACTAATGCTCCTGCCATTTTCATGGACTATATGAACCGTATATTCCATGATTACTTGGATCAGTTCGTGGTGGTGTTCATTGATGATATCCTAGTGTATTCGAGAAATAAGGAGGAGCATGAGAAGCACTTGAGGATTGTGTTGCATATTCTGAGAGATAGGAAGTTGTTCGCCAAACTGTCGAAATGTGACTTTTGGTTGGAGAAAGTGCAGTTCTTAGGGCACGTGATTTCGAAGGACGGGGTTGCAGTGGATCCGAACAAGGTGGAGTCGGTTATGGAGTGGCAACAACCGACAACTCTGACGGAGGTTCGAAGTTTCTTGGGGTTAGCTGGCTATTATAGAAAGTTCATTGAAGGATTTTCTAAATTGGCATTGCCCCTAACTAAGTTGACTCGTAAGAATGAGAAGTTTGTCTGGAATGAGAAGTGTGATCAAAGTTTCCAAGAGTTGAAGAGGCGGTTGACGACAGCTCCAGTTTTAATTTTGCCCGACCCTAAGAGAACATTTGAAGTGTATTGCGATGCAAGCGGGCAAGGCTTGGGGTGTGTGTTGATGCAAGAGGGAAGAGTAGTGGCTTATGCTTCACGTCAATTACGTCCTCATGAAGTTAACTATCCGACTCATGATTTGGAACTAGCAGCGATGGTCTTTGCCTTAAAGATTTGGAGGCATTATTTGTACGGTACTCGTTTTGAAGTTTTCAGTGATCACAAGAGTCTCAAATACTTGTTCGATCAGAAGGAACTCAATATGAGGCAATGAAGATGGATGGAGTTCCTTAAGGATTATGATTTTGGTCTTTCCTACCACCCGGGAAAGGCTAATGTAGTAGCCGATGCGCTAAGCCGGAAATCCTTACATGTTGCGACTATGATGAGTTTGGAACAGAGATTGATAGAGGAGTTTCGGGATTTGAATCTAGCAATCGAGGTGCGACCCAAGAGCTTATTTGTGGGAGCATTACAGATCACCAATGAATTCGTAAATCACATACGCGAGGCTCAAGAGGATGACCCGTTTTTGCAAGGCAAGGTGTTAGAAGTAATGGGGGATAAGGGTGTGGAGTTTGAGAAGGACACAACCGGGTTAATTAGATTCAAGGGGAGGATATGTGTGCCATCTTTAGATGATTTGAGAGTTAAGATCTTGGAAGAAGCTCATAAAAGTCGTCTTAGTTTCCACCCAGGAATGACTAAGATGTACCAAGATTTGAAGAGAAGTTTTTGGTGGCATGGTATGAAGAAAGATGTAGCTGAATATGTAGCAAGATGTTTGACATGTCAAAAGGCTAAGGTTGAGCACCAGCGACCATCAGGAGAATTGAAGCCATTGGAAATTCCGGAATGGAAATGGGAGAGCATATCTATGGATTTTGTATCTAGTTTACCCAAGACTAGTCGTGGACATGATGCTGTGTGGGTCATAGTAGATCGACTCACCAAATCTGCTCATTTTATTCCGGTGAATATGAAGTATAGAATGGAAAAGCTAGTGGAGTTGTACATCAAGGAAGTAGTAAGGTTGCATGGAATTCCCTCCAGTATTGTATCTGACAGGGATCCGAGGTTTACTTCACGATTTTGGACAAGTCTACATGAAGCCTTGGGGACAAAGCTAAAGCTTAGTTCAGCTTATCATCCTCAAACAGATGGTCAGACTGAACGAACCATTCAGACTCTAGAGGATCTACTTCGGGCGTGTATTATAGAGCAACAAGGTAGCTGGATGGATTGTTTGCCATTGATTGAGTTTACTTACAACAATAGCTACCAAGCCAGTATTGGTATGGCTCCTTTTGAAGCTTTATATGGACGAAAGTGCAAAACTCCTATTTGTTGGTATGATGATGGAGAAGCAGTACTTCTTGGACCTGAAATGCTACAACAGATTAACGAACAAGTGAAGTTGATTCGAGAGAAGATAAAGGCATCTCAGGATAGGCAGAAGAGCTATTATGATAGAAGGAGGAAGCCACTAGATTTTCAGGAAGGAGAACATGTGTTTTTGAAGGTTTCTCCCGTAACCGGAGTCGGAAGAGCTCTCAAGGCTAGGAAGTTGACACCCAAGTATCTAGGTTCGTATCAGATTTTGAAGAAGATTGGGCCTGTAGCTTATCATATCGCCTTACCTCCGAGTTTATCGAATTTGCATCCTGTGTTTCATGTCTCTCAACTGAGACGGTACAACCCAGATCCATCACATATACTTGCAGTGGACGAGGTACAGGTGAAGGATAACCTCACCTATAGAGCACAACCTCAAAAGATCACTGACCGAAGAATGAAGTCGTTGAGAGGAAAGGAGATCGCGTTGGTGAAGGTGCAGTGGGGAACCGATGAGGGTGATTCTACATGGGAGTTGGAAGATAGGATGAGAGAATTGTACCCAAGTTTGTTCATCGAGTAGTTAATTTCGGGGATGAAATTCCTAAAAGGGTGGGAGTATTGTAACATCCTAGAAATTTCTACCCGGAGTTTTTGGAAACGATGTATTTTGAATGATTATATATATATATAAGTATTATTCAGTGTATATGCATATATATGTTCTTGGTAGAAATAGGAGTAGTGGGGGCAAGATACGCGGGTTAGGCTAATTAAGGAAGAAAAATCCATAACTGGGAGGTTATGGGTTAATTCTTAAGTAATTAGTCTAAAAATCATCGTTTTGCGTGCGACTTAGAATTTAACGAAACCAACCTCTGAACCACGCTCGGGGTTTTATTATGAGCGTTTTGATATATATATTGCTTGCTTTCGAAAACTGGCCCCGACGGACGCAGGGAAACGCGAGGAACTGGAACCAGAGAAACGGCACGCAAACCGAGGCAGGATTTTAGCGTTTCAAAGGTCAGATTTTCCCCACTTTTGTGGCTGAGTATGGGCCACAGTCAAAGGGGAAAGTACGCCCTTTTTGCTCCACTTAAATGGAGACATGTGACATAGTTTGTAATAAAATAATAGAAAAAGGGAAAACCCTTTTATTTAAAACCAAAAAGCTTTTCTCTCTCTTCACTCAGCCCCCACACTTTTTCAGACAGCCCTCTCTCTCCCTCACGTTGCCATTTTCTTCTTCTTCATTCTCCATTGAAGCTCCAAGCAAAGCTTCAACCTTTGGCCATCATTTCTGCCCCAAATCGCGAAAGGAGGGCATTTTCGGGGTCGTGAAGTGCGTGGCTACGAGTGGGACTTCGAAAATTCAGGTTTGGGTGGACTTCTTTCTCCTTTGATTTTCGTGGGTATGGGGTTTGGGGAGATATGATGGGTAGTCTTGCTAGGTTTCTGCTGTGTGATGATTATTTGTGAAGACATTTGCTGAAAACTTGTTGAAATTGCCATGTTTGAATGAGTTAAACATACCCATTCTGTTTTAGGGTTTTTGTGATGATGTTTGTGATGTTTATATGCTGAAATTGCCTATGGAAAACTGTTAGAGATGAAATGTAGAGTTAACCTAGGGTCGGAAAGTGAGAATGTGGTGTTATGAGTGGAAAAAGAGTGAGGCTTTGAGAGTTGGAAGGTTAAGTCTGAATTCTGTGGTAAATGGAGGTTAAAATGAGTTAATCCTAGCTTGAAATGTCCTTTAGGACATGTGAGAAAGGTTAGGCTGTGCTAGAGGGAAAAACAAATGACCAAAGTGAACAAAGAGCCATTTCTAGGGCAAAATTGGGTGTTGAAGAGTCAAATTTTGATTCGGTGGAATTTTAGGTGTAAATTCAGTTTGAGCAAGTTTAGATTGATGTTATGGACTTGTGTGAGGTGAGAGTTTGCTTCAAATTTACCTCATTCTAAATTTCACTTTTCAAACCTTGAAAATCCATTAAAATGAGGGGTTTTGGACACCTAGATTTTGTGTTGCTGTGGTTTGAAGCTTGACTTTGGTTTAGACATGATTGATACATGATTTGGGACTTGTAGGATTTGATTTGGGCAAGATTGGATGAAGGGAAGTGTGGTTTTCGAAATATGCTCTTTGTGCAGATTTTGCTGTAAAATTGTGCAGCAGAATTTTGCACAAGTGCAGAAAAATCCATGTATTTGCTGGTTGTGGAAAGAGTAATGTAGAATGAGTTCTGGATGTTTGCTAGTAGATCCCAACGGTCAAAATGTAGGCTTAAGTACTAGAGACTTCCAGTAAAATTTTGGAGTCGATCCAACGGTTAGTGACTTGGATCGAAGGAATTGTTACTGGGGTCTTTAAGTGAGAAAAGCTGTGATTTGGGTGGTGTTTTGGCAGAGTTTTCTGCCTTTGCTCTGTTTTGCTTGGCTGTGATAGCTTGTGCTGTTTGAATGTTGTTTTGCTTGGATGTTGTGGAAGCTTGGGAGGATTGATGGGGACCCGGTGTTGGGAGAAACGAGGATATGGGCTACGTGGGAGTACGTGAGCTCAGATGGAGGTGGGCAACAGGGGATGGTGGGTTTATGCGCGCATTGTGGATGTGGAAAAACTTGTTGTGCACCATCGCCCGACCGCCACCTAATACCACATGTGATGGGTACCCCATAATCCTACAAGCTTGAGATGAGGAAGTGTTGAAGGGTGAAACTTCCTGCTTTTATTGTTGACCACAGAGTGGTACCTGGAGATATGTCGCGGGGGTCAGGAGACCTTGGGGACGTCAGGTGGGGTGCTATTGCCCAAAACCAAGCTTGACCAATCCCGACCCAACCCGGGCATAGTCGGTCAGTGAGAACCTGTGATGTACCTAAACAGGCGAGCTCCTGGCAGTCAACAGATAAAAGGAACAAAGACCACAAAGCAAGGAGGCTTGTGGTGGCTGGCCAGCTGTGAAACTTGATTGATATGTGAGATATGGTCTCTGGTAATCGATTACCAAGGGTGGGTAATCGATTACAAGGCTTAAAAATGAAGACAGGAGACTAAGATGGTCTCTGGTAATCGATTACCAAGGGGTGTAATCGATTACCAGGCTTGGAAACGAAGTCAGGAAACTAAGGGAGCCTCTGGTAATCGATTACCAGCCTGTGTAATCGATTACACAGAGGAATGGGTCACTGGTAATCGATTACCAGACATGTGTAATCGATTACACAGTGCATTCTTGCATATTTCATGTCCTGAGGCTGTGTAATTCAAGTTTAGCCTCTGGTAATCGATTACCAAGGCTGTGTAATCGATTACCAGAGATGAAAAGCCTTAAGATACTCTTTTTAATTGCATGTAGTGGTTATGAAACGTATTGTGAGGCGGCATAGTTAGATTCTTGTGAAAGAGTCTACCCCTTTCTTTTCTTTCTTGTAGATTGTGATGGCGGCGCAGCTAATCCGTGATCGAGTCGAGATGGAGTGCCTAGAGGGAGTTTGGGAGACCCTCGAAGGCAACACGAGGTGCCGATTTCGGGGCACCATTCGATTCACGGCTACTTCTTTGGTGCATCCAGATGAACCTGCACGGACGCTTCAGCGCACGGTGGAGTGGACAGCTCCTTGGATTAGTTTTGTATACTTTGAGGGTGGGTGTATCTAGGACTGACTGTTAGGTTTACTCTTTTGTTTTTGTATGGGTAGACCTGATGTATAGGAATTTGATGATTGTATACATGTGGCTGAAGCCAACAATGTGGACACCTTTGCTCTGGATGACACTATATTTTTTTTTGTAAAACTCCCATATTTTGGACAGCTTTAAATGATGAAAGCATTTATGATCAATCTTGTTATTTGAAAAGAAAGCATTAGCAACTTTATTTGTAAAAGAGTTTATTGACTGTATTTTATCCTTTTATTTTCACGTGACGACCTAAAGTAAAGGCTGGTATATTCTTCCTTTTGAAACAGCAAAATAATTTAGAGAATTATGAGCGGTAAGAAAGAAATGACTCCGAATAGAGTTGTGAACTGGACATTCAGGACTTTATAGTGAGGATTTTCCTTCTAAACCTAGTTATGGTGAAAAGAGAAAGAAATGAAAAAGAAAAAGAAGAAAAAAAAAATTACCATGGTTTTTGTTATTTAAATTATTACTATTAAACCAGTCATTAATTTAGGGACGCCACACCACTTACATAGAAATATGCAATACAATTAGGTTGGCTGGAGTGCCTAAAGATGCAATCCGACTGAGCTTGTTTTCATTTTCTTTATCGGGAGAAGCCAAGAGGTGGCTTCATTCATTCAAAGCTAATAGTCTTAAGACAAGGGATGAAGTAGTGGAGAAATTTCTGAAGAAATATTTCCCTGAGTCTAAGACTGCAGAAGGCAAAGCTGCCATCTCTTCTTTTCATCAATTTCCCGATGAATCTTTGAGTGAGGCCTTGGAAAGATTCTGTGGCTTATTGAGAAAGACTCCCACTCATGGATTCTCAAAGCTGATACTGATCAATATCTTTATAGATGGGTTAAGACCGCAGTCCAAACAGTTATTAGACGCTTCCGTAGGTGGGAAAATCAAATTGAAGACCCCTAAAGAAGCCATGGATCTCATTGAAAATATGGCTACAAGCGACATTGCTATTTTGACAGATAGAGCTCACATTCCTACCAAAAAGAGCTTATTGGAGTTAACCTCCCAAGATGCATTGTTGGCACAAAACAAATTACTGTCTAAGCAACTGGAAACCTTGACTGAAACACTAAGTAAGTTGCCAACTCAAATTCATTCTGCACATACTTCACATGCTTTTGTTTTGTAGGTTGCAGGATGTACCATCTGTGGGGGAGCTCATGAATCTGGATGTTGTATTCCTATTGAAGAACACCCCACTCGTGAAGTTAATTACATGGGAAATCAGCCCAAAAAAAAAAATTTAATGCAGGAGGATTTTCTGGATTCCAACATGGCCAGCAATATAATCAATAGCAGGGACAATGGAGGAACCACCCTGGAAATCAATTCAATAGAGATCAAGGTGGACCATCCACAAGGCCATAGCAACAAGGGCCTAGTCTATATGATCGCACAACAAAGTTGGAAGAGACTCTAGCTCAGTTTATGCAGGTTTCTATGTCCGATCAGAAGAGCACAGAGTCCGCCATAAAGAATCTTGAGGTCCAAATGGGACAGCTTGCAAAGAAATTGGCGGATAGATCATCAAGCAGTTTTACAACTAATACAGAGAAAAATCCCAAGGAGGAATGTAAAGCTGCAATGACTAGAAGTAGAATGGCAATCCAAGGAGATGATAGTGAAGTTGGAAAGAAGATGGAGGAACATAAACAACAACTGGCACCTAAGCCAACACTTGAACCTGTTTCTGATTTTGTAGAACTTGAAGAGATTAATGAGGAGACTGAAGATGACAAGGAAGAAGAGACACCAATAAAAGAGAAGAAAGAATAAAAGAAGAAGAAAAAGAAAAAGAAAAAAAGTTGAAAAATGAAAAACAAAAAGAGAAAGTTGTTGATGATGAGATGAGGAAAGGCAAGAGTGAGGTTGACAAGAGGAGGGATACTACTCCAAATGAAGGCAAGGAAGTACCTTATCCTTTGGTACCTTCCCGAAAAGATAAAGAAAGACATTTGGCCAGATTTCTTGATATCTTCAAGAAACTAGAAATTACTTTACCCTTTGGAGAAGCACTTCAATAGATGCCACTATATGCCAAATTTTTAAAAGATATGATGACAAAGATGATGTGAACCTTACGGGGCGGATCACTTGATACAAGCTGTAGAGTTTTTGGATGACGCCACTTCCGGTGAAGGAAGATAAGTCAGGGTAGACGCCACTTCCGGTGAAGGAAGATAAGTCCGGGTAGACGCCACTTCCAGTGAAGGAAGATAAGTCAAGGTAGACGCCACAAGGATTACCTTGATAAGTCTGATAATTGGTTCAACAAGGAACCCAAAGAGAAACTCTCACCAAATTTTATCAAATGCCAAAAGTTTTTTTTATTCAAAACAAAAACCAATACTTATAGTGTAGCTGAACAAAAAGATAAAAATAGACATGGGCCTTCTAAACAGTTTGGGCCAAAATTACAATAAAAATAAATTATAACTAAAAACTTATTTAACTTGAAAATTCAAATTAGTTTGGGCCTTCAGCAACAATTAATAGTCTTGATAGTGTCTCTACCTCTGGGCCTTCATCCTTCTCCACTTGGGCCTTCACCCTTCTCCACTCGGGGGCTTTGTCCTTCTCCACTTGGGCCTTCGTCCTTCTCCACTTGGGCCTTTAGCCTGTATTTGGCCAGTTTCATGATTCTCATCATTCCCTCCTTCTTGGAAAACATTTGTCCTCAAATGTCCAGGATCATCACCGGGTTCAAGTACCACTTCCTTTCTTTTCTTGTTGGCTTGCTTGGCATAGCTTTCATTCTTCTTTGCAATTTGCACCTTCACTTGGTCATACAATCTTTTCACATACTGAACTTTGGCATGTGCATCCTTACGTTGAGTCTCTTGGGGATTGCTTTTGTAAGTTGGCCTGTTAGGCAATGAAGCTCCGGGGAGGAGATCAACTTGATGTTCTATGCCTCTTGAAGGTGGCAGTCCATGAGGAATCTCCTTAGGAAAGACATCTTTAAATTCCTGCAATAAGGGTTGAACACTAGGAGAAATAGAAATAGTAAACTCATTAGAATTATCAGTAGAAATTTTACTGTCTTTGCAATACTGTAGATTGAGTGGTTCATGAGCAGGTAACACTTTCCTCACTTCACTCGCCTCTGCAAAATAATTAAATTTTCTTTCATGTGTATCACTCTTCTTTTTCATATTCCTTTGTGGTGCCTCACTATTTTCTTTCTCTTGTTCTCTCTTTTCTCCAATTCTGATTTGGTCATCACACACTTCTCTAGGGGATAGAGGTTTAAGAGTAAATGAGGAAGATTTGGCTATTCGTCTGTAGGGCTTTTCTTTGTTACGGTTCAACAAACGTTGCATTTGTGTAGTCCACGCGTCCAGAAATAAGCGTTGAGATTCGTCCAGTTGATGATATACACCACCATTGTCACCAGCTCTTGCCATGATTAAGGAACAAAGAATTTTGCAGTAAATTAAAAAAAATTCAGGACCTCACCACACTCTACTCACGTGTTTCTCTCTTTAATGGTAGTTCACTCGTGTTTGATGCTCTCAATATAGGCTTTTGTGTGATGTTTTCACTCTTGCCTTTTACCACTCACTCCCTCTTAAGTTCTTCCTGGATGGATCGAATTAGACACACAAGGTAATATAAAATAAAAGGAAAGACAATATAATTATCAGAGTAACAGATTTGATTTGGGATAACAACTTGGACTTGATTTGGATAGCAAATTGGATTTGATTTGGATAACAGATTAGATTTGGATAACAAATCTGATTTGGATAAAAAATTTGATTTGATTTGATTTGGATAATAGATCAGATTTGGATAACAAATTAGATTTAATTTGGATAACAGATATGATAACAAATAAGATAACAGATAGGATAACAGATAAGATAACAGATATGACAAGTAAACTTCAAATGCTCATAACTTTTGCTACGGTTGTCCGTTTGAGGCCCACTATATATCAAAACGCTCAGAATTCAGAGGAGAATCTAGATAAGGGGATTTGGTACACGATTTTGTGCCAAAAAAAAGCCTCTAACTGCCTCAATTTCGTGTTGAAAGATCAAACACCCACTTTCTCTTTTTTCTCTTTCTTCTTTTCTTCTCTTTTTTTTTCAAAATTTCTGCAACTTTTTTTTTACTTGAAACAGAACCCAAACAATTTTTTTTTACGACACAAAGTCTGAAAGACACTAGAAACAAGAACAACAACGAGAACACAAACGTGACAAGAACAAGAACGAAACAAAGACACAAACAAGAACGCAACAAGACGCAAACAAGAAAAACAAATAACAGAACAAGGACAAAACACGAACCAAGACAAATTACAAAGAAAAATAATAGGATAAGATAGAACCAGTATCAAGAGCCGAAGCTCTGATACCAGATGATGTGAACCTTACGGGGCGGATCACTTGATACAGGCTGTAGAGTTTTTGGATGACGCCACTTCCGGTGAAGGAAGATAAGTCAGGGTAGACGCCACTTCCGGTGAAGGAAGATAAGTCAGGGTAGACGCCACTTCCGGTGAAGGAAGATAAGTCAGGGTAGACGCCACTTCCGGTGAAGGAAGATAAGTCCGGGTAGACGCCACTTCCAGTGAAGGAAGATAAGTCAAGGTAGACGCCACAAGGATTACCTTGATAAGTCTGATAATTGGTTCAACAAGGAACCCAGAGAGAAACTCTCACCAAATTTTATCAAATGCCAAAAGTTTTTTTTATTCAAAACAAAAACCAATACTTATAGTGTAGCTGAACAAAAAGATAAAAATAGACATGGGCCTTCTAAACAGTTTGGGCCAAAATTACAATAAAAATAAATTATAACTAAAAACTTATTTAACTTGAAAATTCAAATTAGTTTGGGCCTTCAGCAACAATTAATAGTCTTGATAGTGTCTCTACCTCTGGGCCTTCATCCTTCTCCACTTGGGCCTTCACCCTTCTCCACTCGGGGGCTTTGTCCTTCTCCACTTGGGCCTTCGTCCTTCTCCACTTGGGCCTTTAGCCTGTATGATGCAATCCTACCCCGTAAGGGCATTGGCTAGAAGACTCCAAGTAGATTGGGCTAGAGATCCAAGGAAAGGCCCTAGGGTTCTCATGAGCCTTAGGGTAGATTTCGAGCCCATGGGCTAAGTATGAGCCCGCTTATCTTTGTAAATATTAGAATAGGTTTTTCCTTCGTCTAGGCCTTGTATTTTGGCCATTCTAGTAGTATAGGGTTTTAGCCTTGTATTTCGGGGCATTTTGAGTTGTCTTTGTAATAAGGACTTTTTTTTTTTGTATTTTCATGTTTTTTTCTCATGGGGGTGAGCTTAGCTATTATAGGGGGTGTGTAGCTAAGCTCTAGCTTCTCATCTCAAGGAGGTGAGCTTAGCTATTAGAGATGTGTGTGTAGCTAAGCTCTAGCTTCTTTAGGAATCTTCTTAAGGAAGCCTCTCAAGGAGGTGAGCTTAGTTATGAGAGGGGTGTGTGTAGCTAAGCTCTAGCTTCTCAAGGAAGTTTTCTCAAAGAAGCTTCTCAAGGAAGTTTTCTCAAGAAAGCTTCTCAAGGAAGCTACCTAGTCTATAAATAGAAGCATGTGTAACACTTGTTGTAACTTTGATGAATGAGAGTCTTGTGAGACACAACTCAAAGTTCAACTTCTCTCCCTTTTTCTTCCTTCAATTTCGTGCTCCCCCCTCCCTCTTTCTCTCCCTCTTTCTTTTCCTCCATTGAAGCATCCTCTCCAAGCTTCTTATCCAAGGCTCATCTTGGTGGTGAAGCTCCTTCTTCCATGGCTTATTCCTTAATGGATGGCGCCTCCTCCCA
The DNA here is from genome assembly GCF_000004515.6 of Glycine max. Lineage (NCBI taxonomy): Eukaryota > Viridiplantae > Streptophyta > Magnoliopsida > Fabales > Fabaceae > Glycine > Glycine max. The sequence goes on from NC_038242.2 coordinate 30,295,319, forward strand.
CCTCCTTTCCTTTGTCTTCCGCTGCATCTCCATGGTGGAAAATCACCATTAAAGGACCCCATTGAAGCTCAAAGATCCAGCCTCCATAGAAGCCCCACAAGCAAGCTTCCATCAAGTGGTAATCAGAGCACAAGAGCTTCAAGTAGGTGCTTCTTAAACCTCCATTAATTTTTTTTCTTTACCTTCTCTTCCATTGTTGTTTCTTCATTTTTCTCCATTTATCTCCTCACATGTCTTGTTTTAAATATTGTTAACATGATTCTTTACGGTTTCCACCGATTAAACTTGCTATAGAAGTTAGATTTGATTTTCTATGGTTCAAATTTCTTGTTCTTAGTTCTTGAACCATGAATTGTGTTGAGTTTAGGTTCCTTTGAGTTTTGTCTTGTTATTTTTTGTGGCTGAAACCTAAACCATAAAATTCTTACAAAAATATTAAAGTAGAAGGAAACCTCAAAAATCTAGAGTGACTTGTTCACCTATTGTAGTTTTGTCATAGAAGTCATGTCTAGTCATGAAACTTGTCACATAAGATTTCTTATGTTGTGCTGAATTTTATTTTCTTGTTTCTTTGTCTAACTCATTTGTTCATGAGTGTATGAAATTCTTTTAGCCTATTATTTGATTTGAGTCAAATCTTTCATGTTAATTAGTCCTTAACATGTTCATGCAAAATTCTTAGAGAGTCTTTGATTGTGAACCTTTTCTTGAACTTTTAGGTTTCTTTATGCTTGTGTCTATTGTGAATTTGAGTTTTGGTGATTGAATTGCTGGCTGAAATGTTGATCCTAAGTGAATATTGAACTCCGAAAACTGTGGTAAACAATCCTAGTGAGTTCAACATACATAGGAAGGTTGAAAGTAAGCCCAAGGCAATCAATATACCATGCTTAAAGAAACAAATCGCTGGTGCTGGCAGCTTGGACATACAAACTTGTAAAAATTACTGAGAATTGGTTACGTCGAATTTTGAGCTGAAATTTTTACTGAATTTTCTAGACATCTGGAAAAAAGTTATAAAAAAAGAAACAAGTGATTTGGATAAAAGGAAAAAATACGAAAAATCGCACAAGTTGGCAGGAAAATCAGTATCCAGAAAAAAAAGGTGAAAGGGAAGGGTGCTTGTTGTTTTGGCTCAAAATTTATTCTATAATTGGAAATTTCAATTCAAAATTAGTGTGAAGACAAGTGCCAAAGCTAGAGTTTTGTTGAGTCTTTTTTTTTCAGTTTTTTTACTCTACTCTAGAGCCATTCTAAGTTTCTCTTTGACTCCTAGCTTGCTTCTATGTCCTTTTCATTGCTTTAATTGTTGAATAATCCTTGAAAAATTGTCTTGTTAAAAAATCCATTGGTTTAGCTTTCATTTCATTTTTTTTTTGTCTTTGGTTATTGCTTGTCTCTTTGTTTCCTTGTTTGTGGGTTGCCATATAGGGAATTGGAAGGAGGATTGGTGCCATCCCTTGAAGAATTTGAGTCCAGAAGCAAGGGGCCAACCACCTTAAGAGCTATTGGACGAAGAAGCACTCCAAATTGAGTGAATCACCAAAGAGAGAACAACCACCAAAATTGAGGACCGTTTTGTAATTTTGTAATTTGCAATTTACTTAACTTTATTGCTTTCAAGTTTTTGTAACAAAAAGGCCTTTCATTGGAAGTGTGTTGGGAGCCTCCAATAGGTTACCAAACTTCCATTTGTGTGTAATAATTTTAGGCAATTTTTACTTAGGATAGTAAGTGTTTTGTTGGGAACCTTGAATGTGGTCATCCAAACACTCTTAGGATTCACCTAGTTTACATTTCTTGCTTACTTTCATAGCTTATTTCTTTTACCTTCCATTGTCAAACCGCTTAGATAGCTTGCATTTTACCAATTAGTTTTTTTACCTTATCTTTCACACCTCTTTTAGTGTTTATTTGGCTAGTTTCAACCATAGTTTCTTTTACCTTTTGTTTTCAAACCTCCAACAAGAAAGAACCACAACTTAGGAACCAACATGAGTCATCATTCATCTAGTGTTAATGGCGAGGGTACTAGTCATAAAGACCCTTTATCTAGAATCTTAGATGAGTTGAGTTCCCTCAAGTTATGGAAAGAAAAACAAGAGAGAAAAGAAAAAGGAAAAAAAAGAGTGGAAGAAATAAGTCAAGATGAAAGAAAGAAAATAAGAGAGGAAGAAAGAAGAAAAATAATGAAAGAAATGAAAAGAGAAAAACATGTTTCCTATAGTAGTCATAACTCTTGCAAGAGCCTAAGTGATGAACTTCGTGACTATTACGTAGGAAGGCATAGGTCACATCTTAGACCTCACTCCCATAGAAGAGAAAAGGAAAGAAAGCCTCAAGAGGCTAACATTAACCTCTCATACTTCCATGGGAAGGACAATGTAGAGGCTAACTTAGATTGGGAAATAAGGGTAGAGCAACAACTTAAAAAGAAGTCTACTTCAAAATCTTATGGCTCTCACTCTTATCCAAAGAAAGACCAAGGTCAAGGCATCTTAGGGGTGACACCTTCTAAGCCCAAAGATGATAAGGGGAAGGCAATAGAAATGCAAGCCCCTAAGGCTAGTATGCAAGAGAAAACTAGCTCTATAAAGTGCTTTAAATGTCTTGGAAGAGGACACATTACTTCTCAATGCCCCACCACAAAAACCATGATTATGAGGGGCCAAGACATTTATAGTAGCCAAGATGAGGCTACTACTTCACCTTCCTCTAGTGAAAGTGAAGAAGCAAAAGGGGAAGAATCTAGGGAAGAAATCTACCCCCAAGAAGATGGACAACCATTAGTGGTTAAAGAGAAGTGTAAGGAGGTAAGTGTCTCCTCCAAGAGGTTAGCTAAGAAGGAAACTCATTTTACAATAAAGACAAACATTAAAGAAACTTTCCCTCTTAGACAACCTCCACATTTTCTCTTTTGTAAAAAGACACTTGCTAGCATTGCAACACCTCTTGGGCTTGAGTTTATTCCTCAAGTAAAGAAGTTGTTGGATGAGGGTTTGGTTCGCAAGAGCTTAAATCCTTGTGCTTTTTTGGTGCCCAAAATAGGTATTATTAGGCACCAAGTCCCTAAAATAGGTGGTATAATGAATGTTTTGAGTGGTGCAACCCTCTTTTGTAAAATCACTCGTACACCTAACATCTTCATGGTGTGTGTACATAGGGACCCATTAGGTAGGTTTGTTCTTATTTTTAGTTTCAATACAAACTTAGGTACTCATATGGGACACCTTAGGTTTGTTATACTTTTTGGTAGGAATAGTCAATATGAAAATACAGAAAAAGGTATGTTTTATTGCGTTACTTTTCTTAATTTTTCAAATAGTGATCAACGGGTTCCCATGAACCCTAAGAGAATAAAGGTCATTCCTGAGTGGCTCACTCCACCAAGTATAAGAAAAATTTGGGGCTTCCATGACTTAACAAACTTTTACAAAAGGTTTGTCCCATATTTTTCTATACTTGTAGCACCACTCATTGAGTTGGTGAGAAACCATGTTCCTTCATGGGAAGATGCCCAGGAAATGGGTTTTCAGACCTTACCTTACTTCAACATACCAAACACCACTAATACATGTGTTTTTGTTCTTTTTACAGGTGTTGAGGGAAGGAGCCCAGAGTATGAAGAACATCGGGATTTGAGGTCAAATCCTTTCCAAGGTGGAGGGAATGATGCAATCCTACCCTGTAAGGGCATTGGCTAGAAGACTCCAAGTAGATTGGGCTAGAGATCCAAGGAAAGGCCCTAGGGTTCTCATGAGCCTTAGGGTAGATTTCGAGCCCATGGGCTAAGTATGAGCCCGCTTATCTTTGTAAATATTAGAATAGGTTTTTCCTTCGTCTAGGCCTTGTATTTTGGCCATTCTAGTAGTATAGGGTTTTAGCCTTGTATTTCGGGGCATTTTGAGTTGTCTTTGTAATAAGGACTTTTTTTTGTTATTTTCATGTTTTTTCTCATGGGGGTGAGCTTAGCTATTATAGGGGGTGTGTAGCTAAGCTCTAGCTTCTCATCTCAAGGAGGTGAGCTTAGCTATTAGAGAGGTATGTGTAGCTAAGCTTTAGCTTCTTTAGGAATCTTCTTAAGGAAGCTTCTCAAGGAGGTGAGCTTAGTTATGAGAGGGGTGTGTGTAGCTAAGCTCTAGCTTCTCAAGGAAGTTTTCTCAAAGAAGCTTCTCAAGGAAGTTTTCTCAAGAAAGCTTCTCAAGGAAGCTACCTAGTCTATAAATAGAAGCATGTGTAACACTTGTTGTAACTTTGATGAATGAGAGTCTTGTGAGACACAACTCAAAGTTCAACTTCTCTCCCTTTTTCTTCCTTCAATTTCGTGCTCCCCCCTCCCTCTTTCTCTCCCTCTTTCTTTTCCTCCATTGAAGCATCCTCTCCAAGCTTCTTATCCAAGGCTCATCTTGGTGGTGAAGCTCCTTCTTCCATGGCTTATTCCTTAATGGATGGCGCCTCCTCCCACCTCCTTTCCTTTGTCTTCCGCTGCATCTCCATGGTGGAAAATCACCATTAAAGGACCCCATTGAAGCTCAAAGATCCAGCCTCCATAGAAGCCCCACAAGCAAGCTTCCATCACTGTATTTGGCCAGTTTCATGATTCTCATCAAAAGAAGAACCGATACATCCACAGTGACAAAATTATGGTGGAAGGCAATTGTAGTGTTGTTGTTCAACACATTCTTCCACCTAAGTACAAAGAACTTGGAGTTGTCATGATACCGTGTTCCATTGGTAAGGTTGCTGTAGGAAAAGCTCTCATAGACTTGGGAGCTAGTATCAACTTAATGCCTCTTTCCATGTGCTGGTGACTTGGAGAGATAGTGATAATACATACACGCATGACCCTCTAGTTAGCTTATTGCTCCATCGCAAGACCATATGGAGTGATTGAAGATGTTTTGGGGAAGGTGAAACACCTTATATTCCCAGCTAATTTTGTTGCGATAGACATAGAAGAGGACGCTGATATTCCTCTCATTCTTGGTCCCCCATTCATGTCTACTGCAAGTTGTGTAGTAGATATTGGAAAGAAGATGTTGCAAATGGGCAAAGAAGATCAGAAAATCAGATTTGATTTATTTCATGAAGATAAAGAGCCACCTAATCGGAATGTCTCTTTTAAAGTTCATGTGATGGAGGAAAGAAGACCTGAGAAGAAGGTCCTTGAAGTGGGAACATTATTGGATTCTGGATAATAGGATGATGTGTCAAGCTAATGACGTTAAAGAAGCGCTTACTGGGAGGCAACCCAGCTTTTCTTCCCCTTCTCTATCTTCATTTTTATTTCTTGCATGTAGTTAGGACATCTTGCTTGTGATTATGTTTGATTTCAGCTTATTTAATAATGAACAAAAAGGGTTGTTAAAATTATGTGTGAAGAGATAAGCAGAAAATGACTCAGAAAATTTTCAGATTGCTTATTCGCTAAGCGCAAACCTTGCTCTAAGTGCCATCTCTTCATGTGCTAATCTGAGCTTGCTCGCGCTAAGCACAAAGACCCCTGATTGATTGGCTGAATGGTTCAGCTAAGCGCACATCGCTGTGCTAAGCCCAACATCTTCACTGTAAGTTGCACCTTAAGCAGTGGGCTTAGCGTGGATGATGCGCTAAGCGCCACTTCCTCTCTGTGAAAATTTATTATAGCTGTGTTAAGCGCGTCATCCTGTGCTAAGCCCCAGATTCATTCTGTAAGTTGAGCTTTCAAGCTGAGCTTAGCGGGAAAGGATGCGCTAAGTGCCAACATCATTCTATTCTGAAGTCATTGGAAGTGCGCTTAGCGTAGGTAGTGGCGCTAAGCCTGAATCACTCACTATAAGTTGAAGCTTGATGTACGCTAAGCCTCGCATCTCAGGCTAAGCGCATGTTGCAGAAAGATTTTTGGTGTTGCAGAAAGCACTAAGCGCTGCTGCTGTGCTAAGCCCCAAATGCTTACTGAAAGTTACAACTTAAAGTTGGGCTTAGCATGAGGTAGGCTAAGCGCCAGTGTTTTAAACTCAAACGTCATGTTGGCATGCTAAGCGCAGCTGCACGCTAAGTGCGCCATATGAATTTTAGTTTTTAAAAAGTAGAGGCAGAGGCACTTGGGTTGCTACCTTGGCACCCAAACCTCTGCACTCTCTCATCTTTGAGCATATTTCTGTTTTTGCTGTGTGCTTATGTGCCCCTCTGCATCCCTTGCTTCTTCATACTCTGCATTACATAATCCAAGTAAGTCTCTTGATTTCACTTTTGCTGTGTATTTCATTCTTCACACCTTAGGATAGAGGATTTATGTTTTCTTAGTTAGCATTGTTGTTAGGTTAGTTTACTTTGTTTAAGGGTTAGGTATTTTAGGACTTTAGGTAGTTTAGAATCCCATTAGGGGCAATGTGGTTAAAAAGGGTGAAAAACCCTAAGTATCATATGGGATTCACGATGAACGCACTAAGTGCGCCTGTTGCGCTTAGCCTATTCATCGCAACTATTAAAATTTTTCAGATTTCTGATGATCATGCTAAGCGGACCATGTCGTGCTAGGCGCGTTCATCTTAGCTATTGAACCAAAATGATGCAGACGCTAAGCGCGCCTATGTGCTAAGCGTCAATGGTATACTGAGATACCGAGTGTAGTTCAGGCGTTAAGCCAACTTGCTGAGCTAAGCACCGCTTAGGTTCTGGTTCTTTAACCTTTGTAATAAGGCTAAGTGCGCTTGTGCACTAAGCCTCGGTGTCTCTCTATTGAGGCTGCGCTAAGCGCCAGCATGTGGCGCTCAGCCCCAGTCCTCTACTGTTTCTAAAAATTGTAGACTTAGGCTAAGCGCCCCTGTGCACTAAGCCTATTCTGCAGAAAAAAATGTTTTCTGTGTCTTTGAGCTAAGTGTCAGCTTGTTGCGCTTTGCACTTGTGTTAATTTCATAAGGCGCGCTAAGCGCCAGCATGCTGCGCTAAGCGCCCAGCTCTATTTTTAGTTTAATTTTTCTGTTTTCTTGAGAATAAATCTGTGCTAATCTTGTGTGTTTTGTCTTATATTTTGAAGATGGCTTCTAGGAAAAGAAAGGAACCAGCTACACCCACCCAAGTTAGATTTGACAGATCAAGATTCACTTCCCAAGAGGCTTGGGAAAGACATACAGACATTATTATGCCTAGAAAGCTTCTGTCAGAGAGGAATGTGGTGGTTTACTATACAGAGTTCGATGAGTTCAACGAGGAACTCGAAAGACGCCACTGAGATGAGGAGTTGACTGACTTTAGGGATGGCAACATTGATGTTGCCATTGTGAAGGAATTCTACGCCAACCTCTATGACTCCGAGGACAAATCACCTAAGCAGGTGAGGGTGAGAGGTCATTTGATTAATTTTGATGAGGATACACTTAATACTTTCTTGAAGACCCCTGTTATTGTGGAAGAGGGGGAATCACTCTGTGCTTATTCTAGATTTGCACTCTTGAGGTCTGATCCTCAGGAGTTGGCTGCTAAGCTCTATATCCCAGGGAGGGGATTCGAGCTTAATGCTGATGGGCAACCCCTAAAGATTTTGAGGAAGAACATGACCACCTTAGCTCAGACATGGAGTGTTCTTGCCTTCTCTAACTTGATTCCCACCTCCCACACTTCTAATGTCACTCTTGACAGGGCCAGACTTATTTATGGCATTATTATGAAGATGGATATGAATGTGGGGTACCTTATCTCCCACCAGATCTCCCTCACTGCTCAGCATGACACATCCAGACTTGGATTCCCGGCCTTGATTACAGCTTTATGTAAGGCTAGGGGGGTTCAGTCTGATTCGAGATCCCTGGAGAGCCTGAGTCCTGCCATTAATTTGGCTTATATTAAGAAGAACTGTTGGAATCTGGATGAGCCAACAGTAACCTTCAGAGGACCCAGGAAGGCTAGAGACAAGAGATTTGAGGCCTTTTCCACAACGCCATCAGAGATAGGAGGTCCTTCTTCTTCTACACTTCCTACTTCTTCCTACACAGAGATCCCAGTGATTCCTCCTGCACCCACACAGATTCCACTACCAGCTCCTCTTTCTATAGGTCCAACAGATTTTATTTTCACTCCTCAGATGCTTCACTCCATGCTCCAGAGCATCCATAGAGGGCAGTCCATCATCATGCAGAGCCTTCAGGGCTTAGGCTTGCCCTCCATTATGAGCATGGAGGAGTTTGACACACGGGTGGCCTGGCCAGGAGATCAGCCTTCTTCCTCTGGAGGGGGTGGGGCCTCTACAGCCCAGGAGCCTGTGAGTGAGGAACCACCAGCACCAGCACCATCACCAACAGCAGCAGAGGAGGAGACCACTCCAGCTCAGACCCCATAGCCATCTCCACCATCTACACCTGCTCTTGAGGAGGCTATTTCAGAGCCATCTCCAGCACTGGATCTTAATGAATACTAGCCACAGGAGGAGCAAGGCGTTTAAATTGTTTGCATTATGAACACTTTAGTCTAATTTCAGTTATTTTATGCTTTATGTCATTTAAATTTCAGCTTTTATATTTTAGCATTTTAATTTCAGTAGCTTAGTTGTTTGTTTGCTTGTACAAAAATCTTGATTGAACATTGTATGCAGTGGATTGTTTGGTATGGAATGAGTGTTTGGAAATGATTTGATTGAGCAAATGTATGAATTGAATGGATTGGGATGATTGTTTGGATCAAGTTTGCTGTCATTAGAAGAGAATGAGCATATGATTGGAATTATGTCTAAAAATGTTAGTCGGTTGTCAGATTGATTGTGAAGGAATGCATTAACCGTATCCCGGTGAGAGTATGATCTTTAAAATTTTAAGAGAAATGACTATCATTTAGTGTTGATTTTTGCGTGAATCTCTGAAGTATGGATTGGATGCATGAACTTGAGAATGATGAAGGCCATGTTTGATTATGAATAGCTACTTATCCAAAAAGCTAACCTTGTGATTGAATGAATTATCCCTTGCACCCAGTTTAAGCTGAATGAATTGATTGATGGATTGAACCTCGAGCCTATTCAATTGTATATTCTGCTACCTTATTTTAGGTTGTAGGAGAGCATCATTCACAGAAGATGGTTCAAGGCAAATTTGTCCCAAATTTGGGGGAGTTAGTATCAAGGTAAATTTGTCCCAAATTTGGGGGAGGCATTGGGTAAGGATTGAAATGGTCAAAGAAAATAGTATATACACACTGTTTCTATTCTCCATGATATAAAAAAAACTATAAGTATAAATAAAGTTAATAAGTGTGTATGCTATAATTTCAGGTATGAAAGCTAAGTGCTAAGAAAAAGGGCAAGTTATTCTATGGATGAATGCTTTCCTAGAACCTAAGTTTTTGAATCCTAGAAAAACCATGAATTGTTGGCAACCTAACCCCATTACAAGCCTAGAAAGTCCTTTGGATTCATTTTTATGTGTTCATTACTATACGATATGAGATGAAATGCAAAGGTTGGAACTTGTGTTGGTTGTTTATGATGGAATAAGCCTAAACACTTGAGTTTGAGTGAAACAATGACTGTGAGGTTTTGGTTGATGATCCTTCCTTGATTTCTATCATGCTTACTAGCTTATTTCAACTGTGACTCTAATACTTGTGCTCCTATCTTTGAAAAGCTGCATGCTTGTGAGAAGTGATTGATTTAAGCATTCCATGATATTCAGTTCATATGGTTGATGTCCTTGATGAATCAAACACCATTTTCTTTTGATTGGCCACTGTCTTTGTCACTTGAGGACAAGTGAACTGTTCTTTCTTTGCTCGAGGACAAGCAAAACTGTAACTTTTGGGGAGTTTTTTAGTCTCTTCATACGACTAACTTCTGTATAGAAATCATTTTCCAAAGCTTGTATAGTTCCCCAATTTATGGTTATTTTGTAGTGATTTTTGTAAATAAATCTTGTTTTATGGTTAAGGTTGTCTCTAGAACATTTCCATTGGATTTAATGATGAAATTTGTGCATTTTCAGGTGAAAAAGAGTCTAAGTTTTGAATTGCAAAATGTAGCAGTGGGGCTAAGCTCAGCAGTTGGGCTAAACGCATATCCACCGCTAAGCGTAGCTTCAGTGCGCTTAGCGCAAAAGAGAATCTGGCAGAGCATCAGCATCAAAGCTGCGCGCTAAGCGCGAGATCAGTGGGCTAAGCACAACAGTGCCTTCAGCCAGGCTAAGCTGGAGACTGGGGCTAAGCCCCATTTCAATTACTCGTGCTAAGCGCGAGGATGGCGCTAAGTGCAGTGTCGCGATTTCAGAGCCTATTTAAAGCCTATCTTGTGTAGAATTAGGGTACAACTTTCTACAACTTTTACACACCTTTTAGGATAGCTATAGAACGGTTAGGGCACAGAATTCCAGGGCAGCCATAGGCCTATTTGGGGAAAAGAGCCCTAGAAGCAGAAAAGAGGAGCAGCTTGTGCATTGAAGCCTAGTTTTTTCATTTAAGAGAGATTATTGAGTAGAGAGTGAGTGTGAGATGCTGAGAAGAGGAGGAGGAATCCCCCTTCTTGTGTAAGGAACTATAATTCTCTGCTTTTAGTCTCATTTATTGTTAGGGTTTCTTTGTAATGGCTGGCTAAACACCCTAGTTAGGGATTTCTAATGAACAGCTGATGTAAATACCTAATATCTAATTGATTATGTTTTCTGTGTTCAATGCTTCCTTCAATGCTTAATGTTTGTATGCTTTTGGTCTGATCACCCATTTGTGTGCACAGATAGGTGACTTTAGCTTTGGAAAATGTACTGTTGCCTTAGAACTTGATTGAAGCAGGATTGAAACTTAACCTTACATGAGGGATTTGTGGGTTAAGTTTTGGTTTTAATTATGTTGTTACAATAATGTTGTTTAGTTTAGGCCTAGTCTTTCATGAGGGATCTGCGGATGAAGCTTAGGCTAAATTAGGCTAAACTTTAGTAAGCTACTTGAGCTGAGTCTAGACTTACATGAGGGATTTGTGGACGAAACTCAGTTGAAGTTATTCTAAACCTAAGAGGGCTGTCTCAATCGGGTGTAGTCTTAAATGAGGGATCTATGGACGAAGCTTGGGTATGCAGCATGACGAGGGATCGAGGGTTTAGTAATTTAGGCTACAACATAGAACAAAAGAGTATGATTGATTAGAGAAACATATTTCTATGCATCAGCTGGTTTGTTAGAAAGACCCAACATATGTACCTATTGTTGTCATTCTATTTACCTTGCATTTTATAGTTTTTAGCATACAAGTTTAGTTTAAATTCTGTTTGAAATTACCACTTATACATGTTCTCTCAAAAATGCTTTGATTCTGAACTTAATTCAGGCTAACATTAGTTCCCTGTGTTCGATACTCAGATTTATCCGTTTTAATTTTAAATACTTGACGACCCGGTGCGCTTTCCGGTGAAAACTCCCCATTGAAGTTTCCTTGAGACATAAATGCACAAAAAGTAACTACAGTGGGGAGACATCAAGAGTGATTCAGGCTTAGCGCCACTACATGCGCTAAGCGCACTTCCAATGATTTCAAAACAGAACGATGTTGGCGCTTAGCGCATCATTCCCCGCTAAGCCCAGCTTGAAAGCTCAACTTACAGAATGAATCTGGGGCTTAGCACAAGATGACGCGCTTAGCATAGCTATAATAAATTTTCACAGAGAGGAAGTGGCACTTAGCACATTATCCACACTAAGCCCACTGCTTAAGGTGCAACTTACAGCGAAGATGTTGGGCTTAGCGCAACGATGTGTGCTTAGCTAAACCATTCAGCCAATCAATCAGGGGTCTTTGCTCTTAGGGCAAGCAAGCTCGGCTTATGATGTGCCATTATTTTCTCCTATTTCTTAACCCTTTTTGCACCATTTTAAGTACTGATTAGTCTTAATTGTCAAATTAATTAGGCAGTTTTATTATTTGGGGCCTTTCAGCTAATTTGATGTTTTTAATCTAATTTTAGGAATTAATGAAGCATTGGGCTTGAATCCAGAATTGGGCTTGGACTTGAAGAGGACAGACTATTTTATTCTACAAAATTAGATCTTATCTTATCTTATCTAGATATTATTTAGATTTGATCTCATCTAGATATTATTTCATCTAGATCTTATCTTATCTAGATTTGATTTTATTTTATGGGCTTGGATTTAAAACAGATTTGTAAGCTTTGGGGGCTGGAAAACTATATAACAACACCAAGGTTCTAGTTTAGCCCTCTCTTCTCTCTCTCTCCTAATTTTGTTTTTTGGAATTCCAGTTCTGACTTTTAGTTTTATCAATAAAATTTCGTTCTTCAATCTATAATTTCGTTCTCTATTGGTTAATGGAAGGCTAAGTCCCCAACGTTGTTTTCTCTTGAGGATCAAGCACAATTCTCTTTGAGGTTCTATTATTACTGTTAAATTCTGTTCAGTTTTTCCTCTTCACTAATTACTCTGAATTTGTTGCTATCAATTAATGCTTAGTGCTTGCTTAATTGTCTCTGCGCTTAATTTACGTTCATGCTTAATGATCGTTTATAAGTAATTGGTGTATGTGTTGCTTAATCACATAATGAATGCCTTATGTTAAATTTCGCTTAGTAATTTAATTTAGGGTTGGATTAAGTGGTTAAACTGATAAAGGATAAATTCTCGCAACCTAGGATAAGAGACTTGCTTGTGAATCAAGGGAAACCAATGTATTTTAATTATGATATTTTCTAATTCAATTTTACTCGCTATTTAATTTACAAAAGCAAACAACCCCCCCACCCCTCCCCCCGATTTGTTACTATTTCCTACTATCTGTCATGAACATTGGTGTATCATTGCTCGTTGGGAAATGACCTAGGATCACTTCCAAGTTACTACATTTTAATGTTTATTTGATTCGGGTACGGCCTCAATCAGCTTAGCACGTGAAGAGATGGTGCTCAGCGCAAGGTTTGCGATTAGCGGATAAGCAATTTGAAATTTTTTCTAAGTCATTCTCTGATTATCTCTTCACACATAATTTAAAACCCTTTTTTGTTCATTACTAAACAAACTGAAATAAATCACAATCACAAACAAGATGTCCTAACTACATGCAAGAAATAAAAATGTGTTAGACAAGTGGCCTCAAATATCTTAAGAAGGGGGGTTGAATTAAGATATTACAAACTATTTCCCCGATTAAAATTATATTTCACTTTCTACTCAAGTTACAAATTCCCTTAATAATGAACTTCTTAAATATTGATTCAAATAGAAAAATCTGAATATAAATATAAAACAATAATAAATAAAAGAGTTTAAGGGAAGAGAAAGTGCAAACTTAGATTTATACTGGTTCGGCCACACCCTTGTGCCTACGTCCAGTCCCCAAGCAACCCGCTTGAGAGTTCCACTATCTTGTAAAATCCTTTTACAAGTTCTAAACACACAAGGACAATCCTTCCTTTGTGTTTAGAATTCTTTTACAACAAGAAACCCCCGGTCTCTTAATCCCTTAGAGAATTAGAAAGAGAAGAAGAATGAATCTCTCTTGAAAGAGATAGATTTTACAATTTGAGCACTCAAATGATTCCTTAATGAATTGCAATTGAATTGGCCAAGGAATTCTTAAGAGGATAAAATGATTTTGCTCTTTGAGAGAATAAAACACTTGTTGTTCTGAAAAACTCTTAGCAAATTCGTGTTCTAAGTCACATATATATAGACCATGGGTGGTCATGTAAAAACCTTTTGAGAAGTTATGACTCTTAGAAATATTTTTCTGAAAATCTTGTCTGGTAATCGATTACAGGATTTGTGTAATCGATTACAGCTTTTAAAATTTGAATTAAAACGTTTATTAACTGCTGGTAATCGATTACCAATATTGTGTAATCGATTACATAGTCTAAAATTTGAATTCAAATATTTAGTAAGTGTTGTAAATCATTTTTGGCCACTGGTAATCGATTACCAGAGAGTAAATTTCTTGAAAAACACTTTTTAACTTAAATTACTTGGCCAAACCTTTTGCTATATCAATTAGGAATTCCCTTCCTAAAATACTAGTGATCATCTTGATGTTGTGGCTTGTATTCTTGAATCATTGTCCTGAATTTAAACTTGAAAAGCGCATTTGCATCATTTGCATCAAATCATTATGATCATCATCAAAACACCAAACTCATTTGCTTCTACAAAATGAAGATAGAGAAGGGAAAGAAAAGTTGGGTTGCCTCCTAGTAAGTGCTTCTTTAACGTCACTAGCTTGACGCATCATCCTATTATCCAGGATCCAATAAAGTTCCCACTTCAAGAACCTTCTTCTCAGGTCTTCTTTCCTCCATCACATGAACTTTAAAACAGACATTCCGATCAGGTGGCTCTTTATCTTCAAGAAATAGTTCAAAACTGATTTTCTGATCTTCTATGTCCATTTGCAACATCTTCTTTCCCATATCTACTACACAACTTGTAGTAGACATGAATGGGCGGCCAAGAATGAGAGGAATATCAACAACCTCTTCTATGTCTATCACCACAAAATCAGCTGGAAATATAAGGTGTTCCACCTTCACCAAAACATCTTCAATCACTCCATACGATCTTGTGATGGAGCGATCAGCTAACTGAAGGGTCATGCGTGTAGGCATTATCTCTATCTCTCCAAGTCGTCGGCACATGGAGAGAGGCATTAAGCTGATACTAGCTCCCAAGTCTATGAGAGTTTTTCCTACAACAACCTCACCAATGGAACACGGTATCGTGACAACTCCAAGATCTTTGTGCTTAGGTGGAAGAATGCGCTGAATCACAGCACTACAATTGCCTTCCACCATAATTATGCCACTATGGATGTATCGGTTCTTCTTTGTCAGCATATCTTTTAAAGATTTGGCATAGAGGGGCATTTGTTGAAGTAATTCTCCAAAGGGCAAAGTAATTTCCAGTTTCTTGAAGATATCAAGAAATCTAGCCAAATGTCTTTCTTTCTCTTTCCGAGAAGGTACCAAAGGATAAGGTATTTCCTTGCCTTCATTTGGAGTAGTATCCTTCTTCTTTCAGTGTTTACCTCACTCTTGCCTCTCCTCATCTCATCATCAACAACTTTCTCTTTTTGTTTTTCATTTTTCAACTTTTTTTCTTTTTCTTTTTCATCTTCTTTTATTCTTTCTTTTTCTTTCTCTTTTATTGGTGTCTCTTCTTCCTTATCATCTTCAGCCTCCTCATTAATCTCTTCAAGTTCTACAATATCAGAAATGGGTTCAAGTGTTGGCTTAGGTGCCAGCTGTTGTTTATGTTCCTCCATCTTCTTCTCAACTTCACTCTCATCCACATGGATTGCCATTCTGCTTCTAGTCATCATAACTTTACACTCCTCCTTGGGATTTTTCTCTATATTAGCTGTAAAACTACTTGATGATCTATCCGCCAATTGCTTTGCAAGCTGTCCCACTTGGACCTCTAGATTCTTTATGGTAGACTTTGTGCTCTTCTGGCTGGAAATAGAAACCTGCATGAACTGAGCTAGAGTCTCTTCCAGCTTCATTGGGAGATCATAGAGACTAGGCCCTTGTTGTTGTGGCCTTGTGGATGGTTTACCTTGATCTCTATTGAATTGATTTCCAAGGTGGTTCCTCCATTGCCCCTACTGTTGATTGTATTGCTGGCCATGTTGGAATCCAGAAAATCCTCCTGCATTAAAATTGTTTCTGGGCTGATTTCCCATGTAATTGACTTCATGAGTGGTATGTTCTTCAATAGGGATACAACATCTAGATTCACGAGCTCCCCCACAGATGGTACATCCTTCAACCTACAAAACAAAAGCATGTGAAGTATGTGCATAATGAATTTGAGTTGGCAACTTACATAGTGTTTCAGTCAATGCCTCAAGTTGCTTAGACAACAACTTATTTTGTGCCAATAATGCATCTTGGGAGGTTAGCTCCAATAAACTCATTTTAGTAGGAATGTGGGCTCTATCTCTCAAAATAGCAATGTCACTTGCAGCCATATTTTCAATGAGATCCATGGCTTCTTCAAGGGTCTTCAATTTGATTTTCCCACCTGCAGAAGTGTCCAATAGCTTCTTGGACTACAGTCTTAACCCATCCATAAAAATGTTGAGCTGTATGGGTTCTGAGAATCCATGAGTGAGAGTCTTTCTCAATAAACCACAAAATCTTTCCAAGGCCTCACTCAAAGATTCATCGGGAAATTGGTGAAAAGAATAGCCTTCTGCAGTCTTAGACTCAGGAAAATATTTCATGATAAATTTCTCCACAACCTCATCCCATGTTTTAAGACTATTGCCTTTGAATGAATGAAGCCACATCTTAGCTTCTCCCGATAAAGAAAATGAAAACAAGCTCAATCGGATTGCATCTTCAGGCACTCCAGCCAACCTAACAGTATTTCATATTTCTATGTAGGTGGCTAAGTGTGCATATGGGTCTTCATTTGGTAATCCATGAAACAAATTATTCTGAATCAATGATGGTGGATATGTAATGGTTTGGGCTTGAACTTCTGGTTGTGCAATGCTGGTGAAAAATTGTGGCACATTAGAACTTGAATAATCTTCCAGGGTGACTTTTCTTGGCTCTTCAGCCATGATGTGGTCTTCGATAGGATCTAAATGAGAATTTCCTGCAATAGGAAAACTAGAAGATGCCTCAGAAGATTGAGGTTTTTCCTCTGGAATTGTTGCTGCTTCTAAATCCTGCAAAAATTTTCTAATTCTCTATTGATTACGCCTTCTACAATTGGCGTTAATCTCCAAATCAATGGGGATCAAATCACCTGCAGTAGATCTTTTTTGCATACAAGAAAACAGAACAACAGTTATCCAGTTCAAAAGAACAATGAATGTGCTATAATTACTGTGTTAGTCAAAAGAATCAATAAATCAAAGAAAGCAAAAATAAAGCAATGCTGCAAAACTGAACTAAACTATACTAACAACTTAGTTACCTGGCAACGGTGCCATAAATACTTTGTTGACTCCCCATTGTAGTTACTTTTTGCTCGATTATGTTTCAAGAGAATTTCAATGGGGGTTTACCGAAAAGCGCACCGGATTGTCAAGTATTTAAAAATTAAAACGGATGAATCCGAGTATCGAACACAGGGAACTAATGTTAGCCTGAGTTAAGTTCAGAAATGAAGCATTGTTGAGAGAACATGTATGATTGATAATTTCAAACAGAATTTAAACTAAACCTTTATGCTAAAAACTATAAAATGCAAGGTAAGTAAAAGTGACAACAGTAGGTAGAAATGTTGGGTCTTTCTAACAAACAAGCTGATGCATATAAATATATCTCTCTAATCAATCATGCTCTTTTATTCTATGTTGTATCCTAAATTACTAAACCTCGATCCCTCGTTAGACCGAATCAATCCAAGCTTCATCCTCAGATCCCTCTTGTTGGACTAGGCCTAATTTAGATGGCTCTCTTAGGTTTAGACTAACTTAAACTGAGTTTCATTCGTAGATCCCTCTTGTAAGACTAGACTCAGCTTGAGCAGCTTACGAAATTTTTGCATAATTTAGCCAAACTTCGTCCGTGGATCCCTCTTGTAAGACTAGGCCTAAACTAAACAACATTATTGTAATAACATAATTAAAACCAAAACTTCGTCCGCAGATCCCTCTTATAAGACTAAGTTTCGATCCTGCTTCAATCAAGTTCTAAGGCAACAATACATTTCCCAATGCTAAAGTCACCTAACTATGCACACAAATGGATGATCTGACCAAAAGCATACAAACATTAAGCATTGAAGGAAGCATTGAACACATAAAACACAATCAATTAGATATTAAGGATTTACATCAGCTGTTCATTAGAAATCCCCAACTAGGGTGTTTATCCATCCATTACAAAGAAACCCTAACAAATAAATGAGATTAAAAGTAGAGAATGATAGTTCCTTACACAAGAAGGGGGATTTCTCCTCCTCTTCTCGGCATCTCACACTCACTCTCCAACTCACTAATCTCTCTCTATTTACAAAACCTAGGCTTCAATGCACAAGCTGCTCCTCTTGCTGCTTCTAGGGCTCTTTTCTCGAAATCGGCACTCTGGAACAGTGTGCACAAGTCTGAGCAAAAGAATGTCAAAAAGTGTGTACCCTAATTCTGCATAGAACAAGCTTTAAATAGGCTCTGAAATCACAATGTTGCGCTTAGCGCCACCCTCTCGCTTAGTGCGAGTAAGTGGGTTTGGGCTTAGCGCCAGTCTTGCGTTGAGCCTGGTTGAAGACACCTACTGCACTTAGCGCACTGATCTCGCACTTAGCGCGTGGCCTTGATGCTGATGCTTTGCCAGATTCTCCTTCACGCTAAGTGCACTGAAGTTGCACTTAGCGGTGGATGCACGCTTAGCCCAATTGCCACTTTTTGCACTTCAAAACTTAGCCTCTTTTTCACCTGAAAATGCACAGATTTCATCATTAAATCCAATGGAAATGTTCGGGAGATAGCTTTAACCATAAAAAAAAGATTTATTTACAAGATTGCTCCAAAATAACCATAAATTGGGGAACTATACAAGTTTTGGAAAATGATTTCTATACAAAAGTTAGTCGTATAAGGCGACTAACACCCGAGAAACAATAAAAACACTCTCATAGGTTTCATTAGAATAAAGACCCTCATTAAAATCCCCTATGAAAATCCAACGGTTATAAATAGTGTTTCCCATAGAGGTCAAATGGTTCGAGTACTAGGAACAAGAAAAGCATTTAGAGCAGTACAAAACCAAAAGTGATTCCTTTTTGAAATTTGGAAGGTAATCATTTGAGCATTTGAGTCTAACAAGATGTAGGAAACGTCTTTCCTGTTAGAAAGTACCTAGATGCCCTCTAAATGGCCTTAAAGATTTAGGGAAATAGTTTTCATTTGCACAATGTTTTTCGACTAAACCAAAAAGAGTATGGGTCTTGTAGACAAGAAAAAAAGATGGATTGTGTATCTTAATAATATCTTCCAGGTGTTTCCAAGTGCTGTTGTTGGAAGTGCCTATGATATTCCATGAAATAATGGAAAATTAATCAACATGATTCATGATAACCATGATGAAAAAAGGCCAAAAAAGCCCTAACAGACCCCTTTTAGGACATGTCATTATTGGACTTGTCATCCACAATAAAAGTTGACTCCTATATAACCTCCATTTCTTAGCACTGTTAGCTTGCTGCTCTTCTTCGAAAAATCAAATTTGACCATTAGATAATTCCTTAAAGGGTATTGTGGATTGGATCCCACTCTTGGACTCATACAAAGGAGGTTGACTAGGTACAACTATTACCTTAGAGGGTTAACCCTTGTCATTGGAAGATTGGCCTTTTGATGCACCCAAGGCTGCATTTTTCAACATCTGATACACCAAAATATCCTTGTCATTATGTGCGCATTTATTTTTTGAAGATTTGGGAGGTGGGTCCCCTATTGATTGCACGTGATTAGGAACAAAGTCTCTGATATTCTTTCACTTAGTTTCCTTCTTTCTTGAAATATCTGGCCCTTTATTACCCACTTTCTATTTTTGAGGGGTATTAATTTTCTTATTCCTCTTCTTAACCACCATCCAATCATCATGGGTTAGATCATTATTAGCATTGATATGTTATTGGGCCATGCCATTTGATGCAAAAACCTTAGGCGAAAGGAATTATGTTACATTAGGCACTAGTATTGGGGCATTAACTCCTGGTTGGTTAACCTTGCTAGCCCAAGTCATTGGAACCTCCCCCTGCCACTACTAAAAAAATGCTTTCAACATCGCTACTTTAACATTGGTTTTATCAAAACCGATGTTAACAAAGCAACAATGGCATTTCTTGTAAATAAATTGATTTTGTTAACATCAGTTTTTTAAAAAACCGATGTTAAT
Source organism: Glycine max (assembly GCF_000004515.6). NCBI lineage: Eukaryota > Viridiplantae > Streptophyta > Magnoliopsida > Fabales > Fabaceae > Glycine > Glycine max. Next base: position 30,315,130 of record NC_038242.2, read on the forward strand.
CAATTTTTGTTCAAAAACCCCCTTTTCATCTTTAGCCACATCCACTCTCACTTACTTACTCAGTTACTCTCTCACTCGTTCTTGTTCAAAAGCCTCCTTTCATCTTTCGCCACGTCCACTCCACCCTCCTCCTCCCCAACCCTCACCCTCAAGTCCAGCATTGCCTTCAAACTCCCCTTCTTCGCCACCTCCCTCGACGCCTATGACAACATCATCAACCGCTACAACGTCCATGCCAACCTAATCGAACCAAACCTCTCCCTCAGGAAAGGGTGCTTGGAAGATAATGTTGTGGATTACGTGTTTTGGGGGAACAATTTGGTTTGCATCACTAAGGTGAATTAGTTGTTATATATTGCCGATTTCATAAACCCTAGCTCGATGAAGCTCTTGGATCCCGGGATCGAGGAAATGTCGCATTATGCGACCATGATTAAGCCACAATACACGGTGCAGTACACAGCCAATTCCATAACCAACTTTCTTACATATTAGTAATCTAATTTGTTTGATCTACCATTGAGTTCCTCGATTGACTTGTTGCAGAATGCATAACAGAAGAAATATGACAAGTGCTTTGCATACAAGCCTCGCAGGACCAATCATTGTCAAGTTTGCAGAAGGTGTATTCTGAAAATGGTAGGTCAGTTGCGTCTCGTCAATGGATGTTACTTTGAGCTTCAATTTCACATTTGAGTTCCTGAAGTAAGGATTTATTTTGACCATTTTGGTTGATTGGTAAATATGATGTAGGATCATCACTGCTTGTGGATAAATAATTGGGTTGGTTATTGGAATTATAAGGCTTTCTTTGTTTTTGTATTCTATGCCACCATGGAAAGTATTTATTCTACGATATGTTTCCAATCTGGCATCTACTGGTTCTATAGTCAACATGATTCCTATTTGACATAAGCTTTTACAATGTGCAGATCATATTTATGAGTTGTGTATTTCAAAAGGACTAGGATCCCATTAAAGGAAGTTCTCTTAAAACCTTTTATGTAAGTTGCTTGCTATTATTTATAAATGTTCTGATATATGTGCAAAAGATTTGTGCTCTTGTTAGACATATAAGGAAATTGCAGGCCATATGTATTTCTCCTTTGTAAAGGCTATTGTCGGTTCATACTTCAAACTCTTTCAAAGCATTTTATACCTTTTGAATCAAGTTAATTTCAGTTGTTTGAATTTTTCATAGTTATACTTTCAATATATCTTACATTCTAGTGTTATAATATTTATTTGACATTCAGTAAATATATAAAGACATATAGGATAATCAAATTAACAAATAAGAGTAAATCACTATTATAGTCTCTGAAAGAGTATAACATATCATATTAATCACTGAAACTATTTTTTTTAAAATAATTCTTATAAATTATAATTCGTTAATCACTGAAACTATTATATTGAGCTTACTCACAAGCAAGTTACATTTTATTTATTTATAAGGTTTATTATCTATTATCCATGAATACATACACCTGACAATCTAGGGTTTTCCCTTCTCAATCATTTTGTCCTTCTCTCCTAGTTCCATATAGCCACTTTTGATTCTTGTGGCATTTTAATTTTAAAATTGGTATGATTGAGGAAGTAAGAGAGTTTTGTTGATGACTTTTCTCTATTCTAGCCCTGAGGAAAAAAAGGGTGGTCATATGATTTCCAATAGAGCCCACTTCTCTGGCAAGACTGCAACACTCATGATTGCACTGCTCCCTCCCATCTCCCTAGCTTACTTCCTGATATTCCATGGCATGCATTAGTATTGTATCAATTCTCACTCTTCTCTATCTCACTGGCAAAAGTTGTTTTTGCTTTACTATGAAGCTGTTTGTTTGATGAGTTATTATAATAATTTGGATTGCAACTTATTGGAGAAACAGGGGGAATGTGAAGGTAGCAGCAGACATGCATCAAAGGAAAGCAGAGATGGCAAAGCGCTCTGATGCCTTTATTGCCTTAACCGGTTCGTACTACTACAACATAACATTTATGCTTCCATCATTATTTCTTCTTTATCTTAATTACATTTTACAATTAACATTACATGTGATTTTGGAGATACAAGGTTAGTTTATTAATAAAAAGAGAAGAAAATGAAGAAGAGGTCACATTTAAATTTTTCACTAATAAAAACTAATAATATTAATAATTAATATTTACTGATAAAAAATATTGCATGTGACTATGATTCAATATTATTATCAAAGGTTTGTGTTGGCTAAGAAATTTGTTCCATTAAAAAATATCACGCTTAAGAATTAAGGTTAAGAATAATTTATAATTACCCTTTTTTGAAACCATCTAAATAATTTTAAGGACGTTGTCCATGAAAGTAAATGAAACAATACCTTAAAATGTGTAATCCTAATAGTATAAAAGACATAAGGTTAGAACATCGACAGTAGGAAGGCTAAGCCATACATGTGAGTTGCAAGACCCTCTAGCCTCCTTTACCTTCACTGGGAGGTGTTTGTTGTTCTAGTACATCAATTATGTCTCATGTCCTATAAGAATTGAAGTTAAAAGATTTAAACACCTTTCTTTCTCAATTTATCAAGACATTTTTTGAAGGAAAAATCATTCGATCTACCTGAGATCTAATTATGCAATCCTACCCCGCAAGGGCATTGGATAGAAGACTCCAAGTAGATTAGGCTAGAGATGCAAGAGAAGACCCTAGGGTTCTCATGAGCCTTAGGGTAGATTTCAGGCCCATGGGCTAAGTATAAGTCCACTTATCTTTGTACATAATATATTAATGTTTCATTATTTTTGGGCCTTGTATTTAGGACTCCATAATGTAGGTAGGGTATCCTAAAAATGTAGGATTTTTCAGCCCTTGTATTTTAGGGCACCTAGACTAGTTTTTCTATTAGGGGTAGTTTTGTAATTTCACATGAATTAAGTGAATATTTGATGTGTGTGTTGGAAAATAAATTTAATTGAATTGGGAGAAGCCCAATCCAATTTAATTTTAGAGGGGGAGGTGAGCATTTGCTTGCTACACCCCATTGCCACATCATATAGTTACACTTTGTGCATGTCCTTCATGCTTTACATGCCTCATGACACCTAAGCACACTTAGTTAACAACTCATGGTTCTAGAAATTTGAACTATAGAAAATCAAATCTAGCCTCTATAGCAAGATTAATCGGTGGAAATTCTAAAGAATAATGTTAACAAGATTTAGCACAAGACATGTGAGGAGATACATGGAGAAAAATGAAGAAACAACAATGGAGCTGAAGGTAAAGTTGAAAATTAATGGAGGTTTAAGGAGCACCTACTTGAAGCTCTTGTGCTCTGATACCACATGATGTAGCTCCATGTGGAGCTTGTAGGCCTTGGATCTTCTTCATCAATGGATTCCTTTGCTTCTTGAGGTCTGATTGCAGCGGAAAAGAGAAGGAGAAAGATGATTGGAGACGCCACTTCAAGGAGAAGATGAGTCTAGAAGAAGCTCACCACCATAGGAAGCCATGGATAAGAGCTTGAAGGTAGAAGAAGATGAATGGAGGGAGAGGAAAAGAAGGAGCACGAAATTTAGTGACTCAAAAGAGGTCTGAACTTTGAAGTTTAATTCTCAAATGATCAAAGTTGGAAAAATGCACACACATGACCTCTATTTATAGCCTAAGTGTCACACAAAATTGGAGAGAAATTTGAATTTCTCTTGGATTTGAAATTGAATTTATGGAGCCAAATTTTGGAGCCAAAATTTCACTAATTATGATTATTGAATTTTAGTTATGGTTCAGCCCACTAATTCAAGATCAAGTCCAAGATTCTCCACTAAGTGTGCTTAGGTGTCATAAGGCATGTAAAGCATGAAGGACATGCACAAAGTGTGACTATATGATGTGGCAATGGGGTGTAGGAAGCAAATGCTCACCTCCCCCTCTAAAATTTAATTGGATTGGGCTTCTCCCAATTCAATTAAATTTATTTTCCAACATACACATCAAATATCCACTTAATTCATGTGAAATTACAAAACTACCCCTAATACAAAAACTAGTCTAGGTGCCTTAAAATACAAGGGCTAAAAAATCCTACATTTCTAGGGTACCCTACCTACATTATGGAGCCCTAAATACAAGGATAAAAAGTAATGAAATCCTAATCTAATATGTAGAAAGATAAGTGGACCCAACCTTGGCCCATGGGCTCAAAAATCTACCCTGAGGTTCATGAGAACCCTCGGGCCTTCTTCAGTAGCTCTAGCCCAATCCTCTTGGAGCCTCTTGCTCATGGCTCTGGTAAATGGTCTCTTCCTAGGGAGGATTGCATCATCCCCTCAACCTTGAAGAGGATTTGACCTCAAATTTGTCGGTTCCTCCTCCTGAATATCAGCTCCACCTGCAAAATGAATTAAATCAAAAATATTAAAAGTGGTATTGACTCCATACTCTTCTGGGAGGTCCAACCTATAGGCATTGTTATTAATCCTCTCCAAGACATGAAAAGGGCCATCCCCTCTAGGGCTAAGCTTGGATTTCCTTTTAGTAGGGAATCTATCCTTCCTAAGATGGAGCCAAACCCAGTCCCCTTCATTAAGAACTAGCTATTTTCTTCCTCTATTGCCTTTATTTGAATACACCTTTGTTTGGTTCTCTATTTGGTTCTTAACCCTCTCATGCAACTTCTTTACAAACTCTGACCTAGATTCCCCTTCTTTATGTATAAAAGAAGTGTCAAGTGGGAGGGGAATGAGGTCTAAGGGTGTTAGGGGATTGAACCCATTGATAACCTCAAAAGGGGATTGCTAGGTGGTTCTATAAACCCCCTTGTTGTAAGCAAATTCTACATGAGGAAGATACTCATCCCAAGACTTATGGTTGCCTTTTAGAAGAGCCCTTAAAAAGGTGGATAAAGACCTATTCACTACCTTTGTTTGCCCATCAGTTTATGGATGACAAGTGGTAGAGAAAAGAAGCTTAGTTCCTAGCTTAGCCCATAAGGTTTTCCAGAAGCGGCTAAGGAACTTAGCATCTCTATCTGACACAATGGTCCTAGGCAAACCATGGAGTCTCACAACTTCCCTGAAAAAGAGTTTTGAGATGTGGGAAGCATCATCCACCTTGTGGCAGGGTATAAAGTGTGCCATCTTGCTAAACCTATCCACCACCACAAAGATAGAGTCTACACCTCTTTGGGTTCTAGGAAGCCCAAGGACAAAGTCCATACTAATGTTTACCCAAGGTGCAAATAGGATGGGTAAGGGTGTGTATAGCCCATGAGGCATCACCCTAGACTTGGCTTGTAAACAAGCCACACACCTAGTGCAATGCTTTTGGACATATTTCTTCATATGGGGCCAATAAAACTTTTCTTTGAGTAAGACAAGGGTCTTGTCTATCCCAAAGTGGTCCATGAGCCCACCCTTATGGCTCTCTTTCCCAAGTAATTTCCTAATGGATCCTTGGGGTATGCAAAGCTTTCCCTCTTTGAACAAATATCCCTCAGCCAAATAGAATCATCTTGGGCCTTTTTCCCACAACTCTCGTAAATAAGAGAGAAATGTTCATCTAAAGCATACAAGTCCCTAATGTTTTCAAGTCCTAAAATTTGAGCTCCTAGGGAGCAAAACAATGTGTGTCTCCTAGAAAGAGCATCATCTACCACATTTGTTTTTCCTTTTCTGTATTTGATAAAATATGGAAATTGCTCTAGGTACTCTACCCATTTTGCATGCCTTTTGTTTAACTTGCTTTGCCCTCTAATGTACTTAAGTGATTGATGATCACTATGAATGACAAATTCCTTGGGGGGCTCTTATGTGTGTGCATCTTTTTTAACTTTTATCATTTGAGCATTAAACTTCAAAGTTCATACTTCTTTAGAGGCACTAAATTTCATGCTCTTCTCTTCCTCTCCCTTCATTCATCTTCTTCTACCTTCAAGCTTTTATCCATGGCTTCATATGGTGGTGAGCTTCTTCTAGACTCATCTTCTACTTAAAGTGACGTCTCCATTCATCTTTCTCCTTCTCCATTCCTCTGCAATCAGACCTCAAGAAGCAAAGGAATCCATGGATGAAGAAGATCCAAGGCCTACAAGCTCCAATGGAGCTACATCATGTGGTATCAAGAGCATCTTCGTCTAGGTGATGTTCTTTTGCTTCCTCTATCTTTTTGTTCTGTCAACTCACTTTAATTCGTTGTTCTTCATCTTATTCTCCATGTATATCGTCCATTGTCTTGTGGTTTGGTTCTGTTTAGAGTAGATTCAATTAAATCTTAGATCTACACTTGTTCTTGCATTTCTATGGTTCACATTTTATAGATCTACTCTTGAATCATGTTTTTGTGCCGATTTTAGGTTCTATCATTTTTTCAGTCATAATCTTCTTGTGCTGAACCTTTAGATCTAAATTTTCTTCCAAAATATTGATTAGAAAAAAAAATCTAAGTGTAAATCACTTAATCCATGTTGTCTTAGAGTCATGTTTAGTCATAATAATTGTCACATTATGTTCTAAGTTTGTGTTGAATTTTTAGTTTGTTGGTTGAATTCTAGATACATTTGCTCATGTATTCTTGTCATTCTTAGCCTATCTTTTGAATTTTGAGTCTAATTCATGCATGTTATTTAGTTCATAACATGTTCTAAATCAATTCCTAGAAGTAGTCTTGTCGAACTTTTTTTTTTTGTGTTCTAAGTTTCCTACATGATGCCTATGATGAAGTTGAGTTATGGTGCTGAGTTGTGGCTGGACTTGTGAATCAAATAAGTCTTAAGCTCTCTTGAATTGTGTTATTCAAGACATTTGAGCATAAGCAAACACCAATTATAATTATTGAAGCCTTAAGCAACATAAACACTACTCTTAATTTCTAGGTTGAAATCGCTGGTGCTGGTAGCTTGAACATACGAACTTGTAAAAATTACTGAGAATTGGTAACTATGAATTTTGAGTTGAAAGTTTTACTAAATTTTGTTGACATCTGGACCAAAATTACAAAAAAAAGAACCAAGCGATTTGGGTGAAAGGAAAAAAATAAGAAAAATCACACAAGTTGGAAGAAAAATCAGTGTCCAGGAAAAAAAAAGGTGAAAGGGAAGTGTGCTTGTTGTTTTTCCTCGAAAGTTTTTTCTATAATTGGTGCCTATTTTATATCAATCTTAGTTCAAAAATTTTAATTTAAAATTAGTGTGAAAACAAGTGCCAAAAATAGAACTTTCTTGAGTCTTATTTTTTTAGTTTTTTTTTACTCTACTCTAGAGCCATTCTAGGTTTCTCTGAGTCTAACTTGCTTTTATGTGCTTTTCATTGCTTTAATTGTTGAATAATCCTTGAAAATGTTGGATCGAGTGGCCTCAGAATTGTTGGATCAAGTGGCCTCAGAAAAATTAAGAAGGGGGGCTTGAATTAATTATTAATGTGTCTTGACTAATTAAAAATTATCCTTCTTAATGTTACTAGATTGAACTAGGCTTTTACTTACTAAATTAAGAAATTAAAGAACACAAACAATAACTTAACCAAAAGTAAAAACGGCAATTAAAAGTACACAGCGGAAATTAAAGAGTGTAGGGAAGAAGAAGACAAACACAAGATTTATACTAGTTCGGCAACAACCCGTGCCTACATCCAGTCCCCAAGCAACCAACGGTTCTTAAGATTTCTTTCAACCTTGTAAAATCCTTTACAAGCCAAAGATCCACAAGGGATGTACCCTCCCTTGTTCTCTTTGAATAACCAAGTGGATGTACCCTCCACTTGAACTGATCCACAAGAGATGTACCCTATCTTGTTCTCAGTATAACAACCCAAGTAGATGTACCCTCTACTTGTACCACAAAGGATGTACCCTCCAATGTGTTAGGACAAAGAATTCTTAGGTGGTTAGTCCCTTGAATTCTCTGTGTGAGGGATACAAATGATATCTCATGCGATTAGTCCTTTGAAATCTTTTGTATAAAGGGAAAGGGAAAAAGATATCCCAGGCGGTTAGTCCTTTGAAATCTTTTGTAAGAAACAAAAGATATCTCAGGCGGTTAGTCCTTTGAAATCTTTTGTTAAGAGGGAGAAGGAAAGAAACAAAAGAATTCTCAAGCGGTTAGTCCTTTGAATCTTTTGGCAAGAGAAAGAAGTGAATGAAGAAGAAGAATAGCACAAGTTTTTGAACAATGAACTATTCTTGGAAGAGAAAGTATTGAACAAAAACTCTATGAAAGAAATTTGTTGATCATTAAAAGAAATCAATCTTTTAGAATGAAAGGAATCAGTCTTGATGACTCAAGTTATAATCATTTGATGACTCAAGTTAAAGTTTGTGACTCTTGGAAATTTCTTTAAAACTAGTCACTTTAAGAGTTGTGACTTTTGTGAAAACTAGTCACTTAAAAAGTTGTGACTTTTAAAAAAATCTTCAGAAACAAGTCACTTTAAGAATTGTGACTTTTGGAAATTTATTTTTCGAAATCAGTCACTGGTAATCGATTACCATCAAGGTGTAATTGATTACACCTCAACAGATGTGACTCTTCATGTTTAAATTTGAAAATCAAAACATTTAGAAACTCTGGTAATCGATTACAAGTATTGTGTAATCGATTACACAAGTTTGAAATGATTTGAAAAGGTTTTATCACATGTTGTGACTCTAGAAATTTGAAATCTAATGTTTTAAAACATTGGTAATCGATTACATGATTATGGTAATCGATTATAGCTTTGTAAATCAGTTTGAAAACAATGCTGGCTACTGGTAATCTATTACTGCTAACTAGTAATCGATTACCAGAGAGTAATCACTTTGGTAACTTATAAAATTTGAGAAAATTCTTTTGTAAAACAAAACTGTGCTATTTGGTTTTTGAAAAAAATCTTTTAATACTTATCCTATATGAAGTCTTGACTTGTTGTTTCTTGATTTCTTCTCATGAATCTTGAATCTTGGATTGGATTTTTGATGCTTGATCTTGAAGTCTTGAATCAATCTTAAATCAATCACTTAAGCTTTTGGCATCATCAAAATTGCTTGGTTCATCATCATGAAGCTTGCTTCTACAGAAAATTTGTCTTGTTAAAACTCTATTGGTTTAGCTTTCATTTCATTTTTTGGTCTTTGGTTATTGCTTTTCTCTTTGTTTCCTTGTTTGTGAGTTGCCATATAGGGAATTGCAAAGGAGGATTGGTGTCATCCCTTTAAGAATTTGAGTCAAGAAGCAAAGGTTCAACCACCTTCAGAGCTATTGGACTAAGAAGCACTCCAAATTAAGTGAATCACCAAAGAGAGAACAACCACTAAAATTGAGGACCTTTTTGTAATTTTTTTAATTGAGAATTTACTTACCTTTATTGCTTTCAAATTTTGTAACCAAAATTCCTTTCATTGGAAGTAAGTTGGGAGCCTCCAATAGGTCACCCTACTTTCATTTGTGTGTAATAATTTTAGGCAATATTTCCTTAGGATAGTGAGTGTTTTGTTAGGAACCTTAAATGATGTCATCCAAACACTCTTAGGATTCGCTTAGTTTACATTTCTTTCACTTTAATTTCTTGCTTACTTTCATAGTTTATTTTCTTTACTAGCCACACCTAGTTTATCTTGTTATTGCATAATACTTTCTTCTTGCCTATTCGCTTATCTTGAGATCTTTTGAACCCTAGCTTTTACCTTTTGCAAACCCCCAACAAGAAAGAACCATAACTTAGGAACCAACACGAGTCATCATTCATTTAGTATTAATGGTGAGGGTACTAGTGTTGTAGCCTACCCTTCAGCAGGAGGGCGACGCGAGGGCTCACGAGTGCGTCTTCCAAGGGAGGAAGACGCGCGGAGTCGCCACCAACGTTTATTCGAGGAAAACGTCGGAAAAACTGGAAAGGTGTGGTCTACGAACTTTAATCGTGAAAGGTTCGAGAGTTGTTTTTACGCACGGGAAAGGTATTAGCACCCCACGTGTCCGTCACAAGGGACGACAGCCTTTAATCAAATGTGCAATAAGTCTTCAATTTGTTTCATTTTCCCTTTTTTATGCCTTTTGTATTTTTTTATCTATTTGTGGTCGACAAGGGTGTTTCCCTCGCTCTTACGTATCCTCAATTACGTTGAGGAAATCAGACCTACGTAGTTCTTTCAGAACTAAACGTTGGTTAAGTTGTTTTTATCTTTTTTCACAAGATATATTTTAACCGGACAAAAGGTCATCTAAGGAGTTGGACCATTAAAAGATCTTTTGATTTTTGAAAGGGGGAGAAATGTTAAGGCGTTGGACCATTAACGATCTCTTGGGGCGGTCGACAAAAGCGGTAAAGTTACATGTTGATTTTATGCTTTTGAAAGGTCCAGGTTAACCGATAAACGCAAAGGGGACCGTTTAAGGCATTGGACCTTAAAATGGTTTTTAGTGATTTTTTGCGGACAAAGCTTGATTTGTGAGTTGATTTTAGCCTTAGTTTCACTTTGGTTATTAGTCAATTCATTCAAGGAAACTTCCAAAGAAAAACGTCCAATTGATTTTTTTGATTATTTTATTCAAAGATATTTTGATTATTTTATTATTATTTTGCCTTTTTTATTTAACCGAGGTTATAGCGTGAACGATTGGTTAGATTTTGCTTTAACAGTGATTAAACGACATTACAACACAAATGATCGGTTGGAATTCATTTTATCATTTATTAGGTGAGAAACGACTTAAATTAACGGTTAAAAGCTTGTTAAAAGGGGGTACGAAAAATAAACATAATAAAAACAAAAGTACGCAAAACAAGTAGGGACCACTAAGGGTGCATAGAATGAATTAAAAAATTCGATTTCGGGAACTTACTGATTGAAGACCGAAGAACGACGAAGAACAATGATGAACAGTGAAGAATCTCCACAAAATCGATTACAGAAACGTCTCGAAAGCGTTACAGAAGCACCTTGGCTTGAATTTTTTTCACGAAAACAATTTTTCTCACTAATTTCAAGTGATTTCTCAATACCAGAAGGGCTGAACATATTTGCTCTGCCCTCCTTCACCTATTTATAGGAGAAAAGAGGGAGGTGGTTGCCACCCAGCTCGCCCAGGCGAGCTGGGTTGCTTCCACCAGAAGGCACCACCTTCTTTTGGAACACTTAGGAAGGCCCAAGTGGGCTTGGTTCCTATTTGCACCCCCCTTTTTCACTAAGTACACCCCCTTGTTGTTTTTTTATTGATTTCTTTTTAAAACATTGTGGAACTTTACGGATTATGCAACGATGCTTGTTTTTCCTTCCGAAATGTTGCGAAACTTTACGTATTACGCAACGATGCTTGTTTTTCCTTCCGGAATGTTGTAAAACTTTACGGATTACGCAACGATGCTTGTTTCGAGGGTTCCGAAAGGAGCAAACAAGGTTCAAGGACCGACCGCAAGTACTCCCGGATGAAATTAGGGTATGACAGTTGCCCCTCTTTACTTATCTTTTATTGCTGATAAAAGGGAAGTAAAGATAAGACACTAATTTCGTTCGAGCGGAACATCATTTGGTCGATCAACATCCCAACCAGCGGAACCTGTCATTCTGAAAGAAAAAGGCATCAAGAGCGTCAGAAAAACTTTAGTGCCTTGAAAGCGATAAAATGGGATAACCACGACGTTTCCACATGCTATCGAGTTCGATCGTCCCCGCCTAGCAAAGAAGAATCTTGTGCGTTGTCGGGCTTGAATGTCTCTGGATGAAGAAAGTAAAACCTGCAAAAATTTTCAAAATAATTAGAATCGAATGATCAACATCATCCCAATATCATCGGACTCGTTCGCCTTGGTTGACGAAAGATGCAGATAACCATAAGGTACCCTCGCATGTCATCGGACTTGTCATCTCTGGATGACAAAAGTCGCAGAAGACGATGTTAGTCTCTGCGTGTCAACGAGCTCGCTTGCCCCTGGTTGACAAAAGGTGCAGATGACAACGTTGGTCTTTGCGTGTCAACGGGCTTGCTGGCCTCTGGTTGACAAAAGGTGCGGATAACCATAAGGTACCCCCAGATGTCATTGGACTCGTCATCTCTGGATGACAAAAGGTGCAGATAAGCATAAGGTACCCCCACATGTCATCGGACTCGCCATCTCTGGATGACAAAAGGTGCGGATAACCATAAGGTACCCGTGCATGTAATCGAACTCGCCATCTCTGGATGACAAAAGGTGTGGATAACCATAAGGTACCCCCGCATGTCATCGAACTCGCCGTCTCTGGATGACAAAAGGTGCGAGACTAAAAATAGTCTCGGCGTTCTTTCACTAAAATGCGAACATGCATTAGTAAAGAAACAAAAACTTCTAACTGATCAGAGAAAAATGTAATTTGGAGAAAAAAGATGTGTCTACTGGGGAAGAAGAGTATGCTGATGAAATGCATCATTCTTATGAGTAAGAAATAAAGTCCAAGTATATCTAGAATAATCATCAACAATTACTAATGCATAGTAACTTCCACCAAAACTCATGACTCTAGATGGTCCAAACAAATCCATGTGTAATAATTGCAATGGTTGAGTGGTAGAAACAATATTTTTAGATTTAAAGGATACTTTTGTTTGTTTACCTTTTTGGCATGCATCACATAACTTATCTTTTTCAAATTTTAATCTAGGCAATCCAATAACTAGATCTTTTGAAATTAACCTATTTAGATGATCCATGTTAATATGAGCAATTCTCTTATGCCATAACCATGGATCACAATCTTTACTTAAAAAGCATCTATCATTTATAGATTTTTGTTTTAGATCAATCATGTAGACATTATTTTCTCTAAAACCTATATGTTCAATATCTTTTTCATTCTCATGCTTAATAACACATTTTTCAGAATCAAAAGATACTTTATATCCTTTATCACATAATTGACTAACACTTAATAAACTATGCTTCAAACCTTCTACAAGCAACACATTTTCAATAGGAGTAGAAGAACTCGTACCTATTTTACCGACTCCAATAATTTTGCCCTTGTTGTTGTCGCCGTATGTAACATGTCCACTTTTCTTGGGGGAAATAGTTGTGAATTTGGATACATCACCGGTCATATGCTTGGAACATCCACTGTCTATGTACCATTTCTTCCTTACAGAATCTTCTTTGTTATTCTCATCAGATTTTGTCATGAGACACATGTTGACTTGGTCTTTATCATCATCTTTGAGTGACCTGTTCCTGAAAATACTTTTGAGAGACAAAGAATCTAAAGATGCCATTTTACAAGGAACCCGCTCTGATACCACTTGTTGGATCGAGTGACCTCAGAATAATTAAGAAGGGGGGTTGAATTAATTATTCCTAAACCTTTACTAATTAAAAAATTACTCTTTTAAGGCTTTTACTAAATTGTTAAGAGAATAAGGAGTAGAAGAGAAACTTAACAGAAAGTAAAAGTAGAAATTAAAATGCACAGCGGAAAGTAGAAGAGTAAGGAAGAAAGAGACAAACACACAAGAGTTTTTATACTGGTTCGGCAACAACCCATGCCTACATCCAGTCCCCAAGCGACCTGCGGTCCTTGAGATTTATTTCAACCTTGTAAAAATCCTTTTACAAGCAAAGATCCACAAGGGATGTACCCTCCCTTGTTCTCTTTGAACCTAGTGGATGTACCCTCCACTAGAACTGATCCACAAGAGATGTACCCTTTCTTGTTCTCAGTCAAACCCAAGTAGATGTACCCTCTACTTGTACCACAAATGATGTACCCTCCAATGTTTTAAGACAAAGATCTCATGCTGTTAAACCTTCGAAACTTTGTGAATGGGGATACAAAAGAATTCTCAGGCGGTTAGTCCTTTGAACACTTTTGTATTAGGGAATGGGAAGAATCAAAAGAATTCTCAGACTGTGTTGTTTTGAATTCTTTGACAAGGGAGAAGGGAGACACAAAAGAATTCAGGCGATTAGTCCTTCGTTCTTTTTGAAAAGGGAGAAGAGAGACACAAAAAGAATTCAAGCGGTTAGTCCTTGGCGAATTCTTTTTGGAAAAGGGAGAAGATAATGAAAAGGATGAATAGCACAAGTTTTCAAGGTTTAGAAAACCAGAAAACTTCAGAAAGCTTTTGGTACAAGGAAGAAGAAGAAAAAGTTCAAAGAGATTTCAAGGCTTGTAAAGGATTGATTGGAAAAGCAAAAGTATTCAAGATTATTGAAATGAAAAACAAAGCCTTGCTTTTATAGACTCTTCATGTCTGGTCAAGAAAACCATTTAGAAGAGTTATAACTTTTAGAAAAACTTTAAAACCAATTTGAAAAAGTCAAAACCTTTTTGAAGAGTTACATCTTTTGATTTATTAGAAACATTCACTAGTAATCGATTACCAAATAAGTGTAATCGATTACACAAAGCTTTTGAGTGAAAAGATGTGACTCTTCACATTTAAATTTGAATTTCAACGTTCAAGGGCACTAGTAATCGATTACCAAAACATTGTAATCGATTACAGCCTTTTAAAAATAATTGGAATGTTGTAAATTCAGTTTGAAAACTTTTTCAAACTCATTTTGCTACTGGTAATCGATTACAACAATATGGTAATCGATTACCAGAGAGTAAAACCTCTTTGGTAAAGGTTTTGTCAAAAACTCATGTGCTATTCAAAGTTTTGAAAAAACTTTTCAATACTTATCTTGATTGAGTCTTTTCTTCATTCTTGAATCTTGAGTCTTGATTCTTGAGATCTTGAATCTTGATTCTTGATTCTAGGCTTTCTTCTTGAGTCTTGAACTCTTCTTGACTTGTTCTTGATTCACTTGAGTTGTTCTTTGATCTTTGAGCTTTTTGTTCATCACCTTTGTCATCATCTTTTGTTGTCATTATTGTTATCATCAAAACACCTTTGAATCACATTCACCATGAAGCCTTGCTTCTACAATAAAATGTTTTACTCTGACCAGCACATCTTCAATTACTCCATAAGGTCTAGTAATGGAGCGGTCAGCAAGTTGTAAAGTCATCCTAGTGGGCATGATCTCTAACTCTGCCAACCTTCTGCACATGGAGAGTGGCATTAAGTTAATACTGACTCCCAAATCAATAAGAGCCTTTCCCACAGTGACTTCTCCAATCGAACAAGGAATGGTTACACTCCTAGGGTCTTTATGCTTGGGTGGAAGGATCTTTTGAATCACAACACTACAATTTCCTTCCACAACAATGTTTTCCTGGTGAATATACTTGTGTTTCCTTGTTAACATATCCTTTAAAAACTTGGAGTCGAGTGGCATTTGTTGTAAAGCTTCTCTGAAGGGCATGGTTATTTCCAGTTTCCTAAAAATATCTAAAAATCACGCCAAATGGTGATCCTTCTCCTTCTTGGAGGGTGCCACAGGATATGGTACTTTCGCACCTTCATTCACAGCTTTTTCTCTTTTCTTCTCTCTAGCTTGTTCACTTCTACTCCTCTCTTCATTCTTATTTTTTTCATCTTTTTCAATTTTTTCATTTTCTTTTTCTTTTTCTTTTTCTTGGTCATTTAATTCTTTTTTCTTGACCATTATTTGTTTTTCTTTTTCCTGATTGCTTTCACTTCTCACATCATCTTTCTTTTCATCAGTACCTTTTTTTCAGCAGCTTCCTTCTTGGATACAACACTATCCTCATCCTCCGCCTCCACAAACCTCTTACTCCTTGTCATCACAACTTTGCATTCCTCCTTGGGATTCTTTTCTGTATTTGCCACCAAATTGTTGGATGACTTGTCAGCTATCTACTTGGCCAATTGTCCCACCTGGACCTCAAGGTTTTTCAGTGTTGACTTAGTGCTTTTATGATTTGACATTGTTACCTGCATAAATTGAGTCAAAGTATCCTCCAGCTTAGTAGTCCTCTGAAAGATGTTAGGCCCTTGTTGGATTGGCCTGTTAGATGTTCTACCCTGGTCTTTGATGAATTGATTGTCAGGGTGTGATCTCCACTGTCCTTGTTGGTTATAAGGACCCTGTTGGAAGCCTGGTAATCCTCCTTGAGTATATCCTTGTCTTTGTTAATTTCCCATACAGTGAACTTCTTGAGTGTTTTCTTCAATGGGAATACATTGGCCTATTTCGTGAGCCTCACCACAGATGGTACAACCTGTAACTTGCAAAACAGAAGAATGTGTAGGTTGACCAATAGAAAGTTTAGTTGGCAACTTACCAAGTGTTTTTGCTAAAATCTCAAGTTTCCTAGAAAGCAACTTATTATGTGCCAATAAAGCATCATGTGATGATAGTTCTAACAAGCTTTTCTTTGTGGGTTGATGAACTCTGTCGTGCAAAATGGCATGATCGTTGGCTGACATATTCTCAATTAGCTCAGTTGCCTCTTCAGGGGTCTTCAGCTTTATTTTTCCCCCTGCTGAAGCATCTAGCAGTTGCTTGGTTTGTGGTCTCAGCCCATCTATAAACATATTCAATGGAATTGGCTCAGAGAACCCATGGGTGGGAGTCTTTCTCAGTAAACCTCTAAACCTCTCCAACGCTTCACTCAAGGACTCGTCAGGGAACTGATGAAATGAAGAGATTGCAGCTTTCCCTTCTGCGGTCTTTGACTCTGGGAAATATTTTTTTAGAAACTTTTCAACAACTTCTTCCCAGGTTTTCAGACTGCTACCCTTAAATGAGTGGAGCCGCCTCTTGGCTTCTCCTGCATAATTCTTTCATTTTCTTCCGATCTTTGATCCGGGATTTTCTTTTTCCCTTTGTTTTTTTCTTTTTCACCTAGGATTTTCTTTTTTCCCTTCCGCAGTCCATTGTCATGCTTAGCGCGCTAGCACAAACAAAGCCACCTATTTAAGCCTGAAATCAGATTTTGGAGAGGAGTTTGGGTAATTGTATAATCTTTTGCATGTTTAGAGATTTCTAGAGAGAGAAAGGTCCAAGTTCCAGAGAGTTTTGAGAGCTTTTGCTGTGAGAAGACTAGCAGAGAACTGAGCGAGAAAAGGAAGCCATCCTGAGAGCATGAGATGAGTTTGTGAGTGATTGTGAGGTTCTAGAGGTGGAGGAGACATCCCCATTACTTGTATTTCTTCAATCCTTCATTTTTCCTTTCTCTTTGTTGTAAAGGAAGCTTCCCAGACATGGAGAGCTAAATCCTTTGTTGGTTCTTCCTTGTAGGTACTTGATGTAAATACTTGTATATCTATTTAATGATGTTTTATGAGTTCTTTGTGCTATCAGTACGTCATTTCGGTGTGCTTTTGCCTTGATCACATAGATGCATGCTTTGTTAGGATCATTCAATAGTGAAAACTGGTATGATTCTTAGAACTTGATAGGACAAGGCTAGTTTATCGTATTATCACGAAGGATCAGGGTACGGTAACCTAGTTGTTTGTATGTTTGTCTTACTGCGGTTTTAGTTGAGTTTAGTCCAACAAGAGGAATCTGAGGATGATGCTTGATCAGGATTAGGCTAGACTATCATGAGAAATCGGGGTTTAGCATTTCAGGAGACACCATAGAACAATGAGCATTTTTAAGTAGAGAATATCCTTTTAAGATCAGGCACCTAATAGGAAGACCAACGTGTTGTCTACTTGTCTTTACACATCATTACTGATGTGATTTTCCTTTTAATAGTTAGTTTACCAAGTAACATAAGTTCCCCGAGAGTTTGATACTCAGTTCTTACCATTTTATACTACTTGCGCAATCCGGTGCACTTGTCGGGTTTGGACACTGGTGCCGATGGGAGAGCATAGTCGAACTTCCCTCTTTTCAACCCGACTTCTATCCTCTCACTCGCGAAGACGAGGTTTGCGAAGCTGGAGGGCATATAGCCTACCAACTTTTCATAGTAGAACACCGGCAAAGTGTCTACTATCATGGTGATCATCTCCCTTTCCATCATGGGAGGTACCACCTGGGTCGCCAAATCCCTCCATCTCTGGGCATACTCTTTGATGGATTTGTGCTCTCTCTTGCACATGTTTTGAAGCTAGGTCCTATTAGGAGCCATATCTGTGTTGTATTGCTACTGCCTAATAAAGGCAGTAATCAGGTCCTTCCATGATCGAATGCGGGACGCCTCCAAGTTGGTGTAACAAACCACCGCAGCACTGGACAAACTATCTTAGAAGAAGTGCATAAGCAACTTCTCATCCCTTGAATGCGCGCCAATCTTTCCACAATACATCTTCAGATGGTTCTTGGGGCAAGTAGTCCTTTTGTACTTGTCAAAGTCTGGTACTTTGGACTTGGGAGGGATGATGACGTCTGGCCCTAGGCACAAGCCCATCATGTTCGCGAACAGAAAGTCACCAAATCCTTCAACGACTCTTAACCTCTCCTCGAGGAGGTCGAGCTTTTCCCTCCTTTCCACTGCCGGAGGCAGTCCTCCTACAGACAAGACTATTGGTTGTATTGGGTGGGGTTGAGAGACCTCGACTATATTGGGTTGAGGTAGCATGTCCGGCGCCGGTCCTTCAGTGGTGAACGGGGGGTAAGAGTTCCTCCCCGTGAACGTGCTCCCGTGAACCTTCATAGGCAACCCCAATAGGTTGTGGAGGGGCATGATCCATGTTATCATGCAATGTTGGTGGTGTGAAGTTGGGAGGCAAGCCATAGGGGAAGGCATTCCGGTTGTACCCCAGATGCGGTTTATTGGCACGTCACATAGTGTCTCTTCCTCATCCCCTCATGTCTAGGACGGGGTGGTGTGCTAGGCTTGTTGCAGGCTGAAGGACAGGGTCCACTTCAGCGGCAATACTGGCAGTGGCGGCTGTGGCAACGTTACTTTCCATCAGCCTTTTCATTCCTAACATGGCTTCCATCATGGAAGCCATCTGATCTTTTAAGGCCGATATATCGGCCTTCATCTATTCTTGCATCTTTTCCAAGTTCGCCATCGTTCTAGACTTGGAGCGGGTACGATAGGGGTTCTTTGGAGCACGTTTAGTTATGATGTTTCCACCTAGAAAGGCAAAATGTGGTAAGTATGCAACAAGGCAGTTAAGTATGAATGCATGCTAGAAGTAAATTGTCAGGGCATTGGATTCACACTAGTCTTTTAAGCAAACTCATGGCTTTAACCTCATTTTATTTGAAGAGAAGAGAAAGTTTTAACTAGTCAAGATCCGGGTGACAATACAACCACCCTAACGATTCCTAATTATACGAGCCATCAAATCTATCATATGCTGGCAATAGCTGAGGAGCCCATGGATTTCCTTGGGGGCTGAGTAAACATCTACAATCGCCTTGGCCTTTGCTAGTAACCGGGGAAGATCTTGACTCCCGTTCAAAGTAAGGGTGAATCAATCCATCCACATTGTCGTTTCTTGGTGCAATGAGTCAATCACCCTTCCCCTTGCCTCCTTTTTCGTGTACACTTGGGCGTACTCATCTACCACCTTATGCTCATGGACCGTTGCCAAATCCAGTTCTTCTTTGTACTTGCTGATGATGGCTAACATATTTGCTTCGGTCTCGCTTAGCTGCTGAGACAAACTCCTTTTGGACCTCAGACAAGTCTTCAATTCGTCTTTCAGAATCATGCCTTCCACTCGTGACTGGTCTCTTTCTTCTCTCTGGAGTTTAAGCTCGTTGTTGCTGCCCCACAAAGCTCCTCGGAACTTATTTCGGTTGTGTTCTTCCTTCCGGGCCCTCTTGGTTTCTTGCTCCAAGGCTTTGGCGATGCCTGTTGTTAGTCGGTGAAAACGACTAACTTTTGTGTATAAAACTTGTATAAATTGTGTCAAACTCTCCCAATTTATGGTTATTTTGTAGTGTAATAAGTATTTTCTGTTAATTATAGGTAATAAATACTTAGTATTTTCATTTTGTGTGTTTAATAATCATTTTCTCTAATTTTCAGGTTAATTAGCAAGCTTTGGAAAGTGTTGTTTCACCTTCTCGCTAAGCCAATCTGCTGGATTAGCGAGCGTCCGCTAAGCGCAACACTCCTGGGCTAAGCGCGAGGAAGAATCCAGAAGAATATGAGTTGTACAGGTTCGCTAAGCACACCGCTTCATCTCATTAATCTCACTACTTCAGTTCATCCGCTAAGCGAGAAAGGCGCGCGCTAAGCCAAAAATCACTAACGTGCGCTAAGCGGTCCATACGTGCACTAAACTCACGAGCATGAACAAGGCCACCTATTTAAGCCTGAAATCAAATTTTGAGAAGAGAGTTTGGATTGGGATTCAGAGCTTTGCATGTCTAGGGTTTCTAGAGAGAGAAAGGTCCAAGTTCCAGAGAGTTTTGAGAGATTTTGCTGTGTAAAGATCTGCAGAGACCAGAGCTTGAAACATGAGCCGGTTTGAGAGCTTGAGATGAGTTTGTGAGTGATTGTGACGTCCTAGAGGTGAAGGGGACATCCTCACCACTTGTATTTTTGCAAGCTTTCATCTTGTTCTTCTCTTTTTTGTTAAGAAGGCTTCCTGGTATGGAAAGCTAAATCCTCTGTTGGATCTTCCCTGTAGGTACTTGATGTAAATATATTTATATCTATTTAATGATGTTTTATGTGTTCTCTGTGCTATCTGCTTTTTATTCCAGTATGCTTTTACCTTGATTACGTAGATGCATGCTTTGTTAGGGTCATTCAATAGTAGAAACTAATTTGACTCTAAAGTCCTTGATAGCGCAGGGCTGAGTTGTCGTGCTTTCACGAGGAATCGGGGTGCGATAATTTAGTTGAGTATGTGTGTCTTAATGCGGCCCTGGTTGAGTTTAGTCTTACAAGAGGAATCTACGGACGATGCTTGATCAAGATTAGGCTAAACTATCATGAAGAATCGGGGTTTAGTATCTCAGGAGACACCATAAGAACACATGAGCATTGTTAGATAGAGAATATCTTTTCAGCATCAGACACCTATTAGGAAGATCAACGTGTTCTCTACTTGTTTTTACACATCATTCCTCTCGCGTGATTTTCTTTCTTTTTGCATAGATAGTCTATACACCTGTTCATATTCACACTTACATTTACACACACCAGACACCTATTTGCTGTGGCGTCCCTAAATAATGATTGGTTTAATAGTAATAAATTAAATAGCAGAAACCATGGGATTTTTTTTTCTTTTTCTTTTCTCTCTCTCTTTCACGGTAATTAAATTCAGAAGGAAAATTATCACTATAGAGTCCTGAATGGCCAGTTCACAACTCCATTCGGAGTCATTTCTTTATGATCACTCATAATCCCCAAACTATTTTTCTCTTTCAAAATATACCAGCCATCATTTTAGGTCGTCACGTGAAAA
This sequence comes from Glycine max, assembly GCF_000004515.6. Classification (NCBI taxonomy): domain Eukaryota; kingdom Viridiplantae; phylum Streptophyta; class Magnoliopsida; order Fabales; family Fabaceae; genus Glycine; species Glycine max. Next base: position 30,336,303 of record NC_038242.2, read on the forward strand.
ATAATAAGATACGGTCGGTAAACTCTTTTCAAACAAAATTTGTTAACACTTCCTTTTGAAATAACAAGATTAAACATACTTACATTCATCATCTAAAAATGTCCAAAATATGGGAGTTTGCAAAATACATAGTGACATCCAGAGCAAAGGTAACAACTGTGGTGGCTTTAGCCACATATATACAATCATCAAAATTTCTATACAATAGGTCTACCCACCAAAAAATCAAAAGAGTAAACCTAGCAGTCTAAACTAGATACACCCACCTACACAAAGTATGTAAGCCTAGTCTAAGGAGCCGTCGGCTATGATGAATAGTCTTCACTATTCGTTGTCCCTCCAGGGCCGCTCTCCTCTGTAGAGTCTGCCTCAGATGCTGACATGATATCCTCTGGAGAATCAACATCAGGGAGTGGGTCCTCATCATCCTCTGGGAAGTCAAGAGCATCCACAGCAGGTTCAGGAGGTAACTCCTCTGGGTCCTCTTCAGGATCCTCATCAGAGGATGACACCTCTATCACTTGAATTGGCTCCACTAGTCGATATGGAGTAGGTGTAGGTAGTATCCACTCCACAGGCTGCTGAAGTGTGCGTGCGGGTTCCTCCGGATGTACTAATGAAGTAGCAGTGAGTCGAATCGTGCCACGGAATCGGCACCTCTCATTGCCTTCGAGGGTCTCCCAAACACCTTCTAGGCACTCCATCACAACTCGATCATGGATCAACTGTGCTGCCATCGCGATCTACAAGAGATAAAAGGAAGAGGGTAGACTCTTTCACAAGAAATCTAACTACAGGTAACAATACAATGCGTCCCATAACCGCTACGCATAGTCAAAAGGTCTCTCTCAAGGGATTTCCTCTTTGGTAATCGATTACCAAAGTATGTAATCGATTACCAGTGCCCAAACACGAATTACACAGCTTTTGCACATGGAAATCTACAAATTACATTGTGTAATCGATTACCAGTGCCCAAACACGAATTACACAGCTTTTGCACATGGAAATCTACAAATTACAATGTGTAATCGATTACACCTAAATGGTAATTGATTACTAGAGCCATATCTCCCTGTGTAATCGATTACACCCAACTGGTAATCGATTACCAGTGCCCCTGTCACTCTGTGTAATCGATTACACCCATTGGTAATCGATTACCAGAGGCCATTTTAACATCCTGTCTCCATTTTTTAAGACTTGTAATCGATTACACACCCTTGGTAATCGATTACCAGAGGCCAATTTCCAGATACCACTCAAGATTCATAGCTGGCCAGCCGCCACACAAGCCTCCTTGCTTCGTGGACTTTGTTCTTTTATTGGTTGACTGTCAGGAGCTCACCTATTTAGGTACGTCATAGGTTCTCACTGACTGATTATGCCCGGGTTGGGTCGGGATTGGCCAAGCTTGGTTTTGGGCAATAGCACCCCACCTGACGTCCCCAAGGTCTCCTGACCCCCGCGACATATCTCCAGGTACCACTCTGTGGTCAATAAAAAAAAGTAGGAAGACTGACTCTTCCACTCTTTCTCACATCAAGCTTGTTGGATTATGGGGCACCCGTCATATGTGGTACTAGGTGGCGATCGGGCGATGGCACAAATCAAACATGAACACACCATCCCCAGTTGCCCACCTTTAACTGAGCTCACACACTCCTACGTAGCCCTTATCCTCGTTCCTCTCAGCATCGGGTCCCCATCAACCCCTCCAAGCTTCCACAATATCCAAACCATTCAATTCCAAATATCATGAAACTACCCTAAACCAAGAAAACAGGGTAGAGGCAGAAAACTATGCCCAAAACACATTCACATATCACAGCTTTCCTTACTCATATACCCCAATAACATTCTCTTAGTTCCAATTCGTTAACCATTGGATCGACTTGAAAATTTTACTGGAGGTTCTCAGTACATAAATCTACATTTTGACCGTTGGGATCTACTAGAAAATGCCTGGAACCCGATATGTACTACTCTTCCCATGACTAGCAATGCACAAGCATTTTTCTGCACATTTGGTCAAGTTGGTTGCACAATTTGACAGCATTTTGCTGCACAATTTGGCAGATTTCGAAATCCAACTTTCCCACATCCAATTTTGCTCAAATTGGATCCTACAAGTCCTAAATCATGTATCAATCATATTTAAACCAAAAACAAGCTTCAGATCAAGGTAAATCAAAATCTAGGTATCCAAAACCATCAATTTAGTGGATTTTCAAGGTTGGAGAAGTGAAAATGAGAATGGGGTAATTTTGGGGTAAACTCTCATCTCAAACAAGTCTATAACATTAATTTAGACTTGCTCAAACTGGTTTTAAGATGAAAACCCCAGCCATTCAAAATTTGACCTCTCAACACTCAATTTACCCTAGAAATGGCTCTCCTCTTTCACATTTGTCACTCATTTTTCTCATTTTCTCTGCCCAAGCTTTCCTACAAGTCCTAATTGACATTTTAAACTAGAATCAACCCACTTTAGACTCCAATTTCCACTAACCCAAATTTGGCTTCTCTAACCCTCAAAATCTCACACTTTTCTACCTACAACATTGTCATTCTCACATTCAACCCTAAGTTAACTCTCCCCATCATCTCTACCAGTTTTCTACCAACAATTTAAGCATACAAATATCACAAAGCATCATCATAAAACCCTAAAACAGAATGGGTAGCTTTACTCACATCAAACATGTCAAGTTTAGCAAGCTTTTAACAAATTCTTTCACAAATAACTACCATAAGGCATTAACCTAGTAGAACTACCCATCATAGCTCCCAAAAACCCAATACCCACGAATTTCATGTAAAAAGAAGTCCACCCATACCTGAAATTCGAAGCCCCACAACGTAGAGGTGTGCTTCACGACTCCGGAAATGGCTTCCCTTTGCAATTTGGAGTAGAAATGATGAGCAATTTTGGAGCTTCAAAGGGCAACAATGGTGGAGGAGAAAGGAAGAAGAAAAGCAAAGTAAGAATAGGGAGGAAAAGCTTTTCTGAAATCTAAATGAAGAGAGAGAATTTGGCTTTTATTTTAAAAAGCTTTTCTCTTTCCTTTTTCTAAAAGCCATGCCACATGTCTCATTTTGAGTGGAGCAAAAAGGGCCCACCTCTTCCCCTTGATGTGACTTCATACTCAGCCACAAGGAGAGAAAAATTTGACCTTTTGAATGCTAAAATCCTGCCTCAGTTTGCGTGCCACTTCTCTGGTTCCAGTTCCTCGCGTTTCTCTGCACCCATCAGGGCCCGTTTTCGAAAGTAGGCAATATATATATCAAAACGCTCAGAATGAGACCCTGAGCGTGGTTCAGAGGTTGGTTTTGTTAAATTTTAAGTTGCACGCAAAACGATAATTTTTAGACTAATTAATTGAGGATTAATCTATAACTGTCCAGTTATGGATCACTCTTCGCTAATTAGTCTAACCCGCGTATCTTTCCCCCAATGTACATACTTATACCAAGAATATATATATATATATATATATATATATATATATATATATATATATATATATATATTTATTTAAAATGTAACACTTACAAAATTCCGGGTAGAAATTATATGATGTCACATTTGCTGAAATAGCTTACCAAATAACACAAGTTCCCCGAGTGTTTGATACTCGGTTCTTACTGTTTTATACTACTTGTGCGATCCGGTACACTTGTTGGAAGCCGAACAGTTGTATTGATGTCCCTCAGTTCGTTATTCTCCCTTTTGATTCTGACAACTGTTGTTTTGAATCTTTCCTTGACTGCTTGGGCTTTCTCGAGCTCTGCTTTGAGGGCTTGCACCTCTTCGCTTTCCTCCGGGGCTTTAGCTTCTTCCTCTTTAGCGGCTCTCAGCTTTAAGAGCCAATCCAGACCTTGTGTGTAGGCTCTCAACCACCTATGATAGCCGCTGACGATCCCGTTGCTACTCCCTCTAAGTTCTTTGTCCTTCCTCTGCACCACCTCCCATGCCTTGCAGACTCCTTGAAGCACCCTTGCGTTGGGGTCACTTAAACCCCATGTGACAAAAGGTGTGAGGCTCTCCATCAATGACGCTCCCCTCATGGGGTAGCCAAGCTGTCTTATTGCAAGGACATGATTATAGTTGATACAACCCCTTATCCCCATCATGGGAACATTAGGAAATCCTCCGCATGAAAATAGAATTCCTAATCTTCCTTCCTTCCAGCGAGGGAACCAGTTGACCAACGCCCCTTCTATGCTTGCCAAGAGTTGGTCCCAAATTGCTTCCCTCTTTTCTGTGCATGAATGATGACTTTGCAGTGGGCAGGTGTGTCTCACATCTTGGTGGAAAAGGTGCGAAACCAACCACACATAGAGGGCAGACTTGCAGCAAACAATTATTGCGTTACTCTTTTCACACCTTCGGTCGAATGTGTCGTATATGTCATCCAAGACGGCGACGACCGGGCTTTCCTTGTTGTGTTGAAAGGCGAGGAAAGCGTCAATTGCTGCTAGGTCCACCAAACCATCCATGTTTGGAAAGAGGACCACTCTGAAGATTAACAGCACTAGGATATCAATGAAAGGAGGCCACTCGTTTTGACTTGCTAAGGCCCTTGCTCTTTCTTCTAGACACTTTTTTGGTATACCGACCACTCCATTTCTATTTTGCTTTACCTAGTCTAATTCTTGTGCCGAAATTCTAACTACTCTGGCGATTCTAGACATGGAGGGGTAAAATCTGAAAAAAGAGATAAGGCTTCCTCCCTTCCAGAGGGCATCCAAGAATTTCTTCGAACTCTTCTACAGTCGACACTAGATGGAAATCTTCGAAGGTGAAACATCTCAGGGGTTGGTCATAATACTGGGTGAGGGAAACGATCACCTTTGCAGAGACTTCTATCATAGCCAAGTCCCAGATCTTACCGTAGGCTTTGCAGAAGGCTTGCCGCTGGAGCTGCCACATCAACTCCCCTAATTCTTGTAAATTGGTGACCTCTAGACCCTTGATCTTGACTTAGTAGAACCTTTTCTTGAGCGGAGGCGTTTGACTTGATCCCATTCTTTGCTAGAATTGAAAGGTCTTGTGTGAATCAATACTCCAACATATGCTATGGGAGAAATGGATGAATTCATGAAGAAATGTTTATGCGATGCATGACACCAATGCATATTACGGACACGGAAGGCTGGAAGATTGTCTCTTTTTAACCACAACATTTGGGTAGCACAGTCCCCCATGTATGTACTTAAAAAAGTGATACAGGCCTTCCGGCTTCCCGGGACAACATGGCGGGACCAAACATACAACGCAAGCGTAATGACATGACGCGGCGAAAAAGCACAAGGTTTTGCGTTGTGGTCGAGACACAAAATCAAGGTAATGCTCTCAGTTAAAACATGCAGCAGAGACGCACATGTCATTTCATGCATGATAGTGTTCTAAAGAAAATAATAGCACATAGCGTGTTTGCTTCGTGCCCCTATTTTGGGTACCTAAATGGGAGGAACTAAAGGTTTTTAGTAAAAATTCTTGAGGTAGTCATATCTCTCTTGATGGTTTCTAGAGGTATCATTCCCTTTAACAAAAATATTGTGGCGGTAGGGACTACCAGCAATAATACATCATTAAAGAGAAAAGCTCTAGATGAGGTTTCACTGTCATCAAGCAAGTCAGAGACTTAGCATGACCACAGATTCACCTCCACTTCCTAGGTTCCCATGGACCCAGGTATAGGGCCCTTTTCCAACTCACTGTGTGTGCAAAAAGGTGTTAATGTTTGTGTGCATCAAATGAACAACTATTTACTTCATGTATATATTACAACACGCTTAAAGCATTACAGAGTTATACCGATCCCATCCCAGCAGTCAAACTCCTTCCTGACCCGGCTCACCTGCCTCTGAAGCTGGAATGCCTTTCTTTTATAGAGGAGGCTACCCGAGGAATCGATAAGTTTGAAGTGGGATGTGGAATGTGATTGGTGATGGATGGTGGTTATGAAATAAATTCTGCATCAGATGATGAGCCCATGCGAAAACTTTTTCTTTTATTGGTGCCCAATAGGTAGGCTATTCGATTGAGTCGAAAGCCTACCAACGCATAAAGGTTCCAATTCGAGCGAGAGCCCAAACAGGGGAGGCGAGAACGTCTTGATCGAAAGCTCCACTGTTCTGAATAATGAGAAAGACTTTTCAAAATTCGATCCAATCGATCGAGAATCTTCTCATTTGTTAGGTAGGCCAACCGATCGAGTTTTGTTGGGCGTTCATGTCACAGAACCTTTCTTCTAGCCAAGAATCCCATTATTGATCGAATCGGGCCGGATCCAATTCATTGGCAAATGAAAAATCGACTATTTTATTTTATCAGAAAAAAACCTAGAAAAGAAGAAGAATCACTAAGACAAGAGCTAGGTAAGCAAGAAGGAGAGGCTAGAAAAGGCGGGGCAAGGGGCTCTCCATCTCTAGGAAGATTGTGTCCAGGATCAGGTAATCTAAGCTCTGGTCAGCTCGTAGTAGCCTGTGCTTTATTACAGGTAGTCATTCCCCCCGTTCCTTTAGTCTTTTCAACGGTACTTGAATCTGAAGTCGCGGTCATGTCTCGCCCCCAGTATAGTGACCGATTCCATGTTTCCCCCGAATTTCATCAGTTCCAGGCTTTCCTCTCCCAGCAAGAGGATGCGCGCCTTAACTTAAAAGAGCTAACACGCTTTACATAACCAAGGCTTTCTCTGATAGGGGCTCGTTAGCCGTTGTTTGGGTTGAGCTCAAACCTCTGCTCATCCATCTTCATTCCAAAGGCGAACATTTCCATTGAGTGACTGTAACTGCTATGGTTTACAGTTTCTAGTTCTTAACCAACCCTTTCTCGCCTAGCTTTATAAAGCTTTAAGAGAGAAGAGTAAGGGGGACCTTCTTTTTCTCCTGCGGAGCCCTCAAAAAGTAACCGGTGGCCAGTAGCTCTACTAAGCGAAGAACCGCTCGTTGCCTTTTCTTCGCGAATAACATGTGCAAGTAGCCGCCTAGGAGAAGAGAAGCAAGCTACCTTCCATCTATATCTATAGGCGGCAATGGTAAGAGCTGGTAAGCATGGTAATTGTACCGGCGGCCGGGGCCAGCACTCCGCATTCTATCTAGGTTCCACTCTTACGTACGCCCCACCTCACATAGAAGAAGGGGAACCCCTTCCATACGAACATAAAGAAAATAAAACCGATGGAAGGGAAATTACAACATTTGCATAGAAATAAATAGGCCTAACTCTCAAAAACATGTCCCTAGTGGAGTCGCCAACTGTCACAACCAACCCTTCGGCGGGAGGGCGACGCAGGGCTCACGGGTGCGTCTTCCAAGGGAGGAGAATGCGCGGAGTTGCCACCAACATTTATTCGAGGAAAACATCGGAAAAACCGGAATGAGTGGTCTACGAACTTTCATCGTGAAAGGTTCAGAAGTTATTTTTATGCACGGGGAAGGTATTAGCACCCCACACGTCCGTCACAAGGGATGGCAGCCTTTAATCGAGTGTGCAAGACTGATGTGCCTTCATTTTCTTCTATTTTCTAAACCCTTTTTGCACCATTTTAATTACTGATTGGTCTTAATTGTCAATTAATTAGGCAGTTTTATTATTTGGGCTCATTTAGCTAATTTGAAGTTTTTAATCTAATTTCAGGAATTAATGAAACATTGGGCTTAATCCGGATTTTGGTTGTAGACTTGAAGAGGGCAAATAAAGCAGCGCTTACCTTAGTTAATTTCTAATTAGGAAATTTCGTAATTTTATTTTATGTTGTTCAGTGTTTATTTTGTTTTGGGCCAGAGTATTGTAATAGGGCCCAGTGACTTTGAGTGACTCTTTTTAAATAGCAGCCTTGGGATTCGTGCAAGGCTATTCTGTTATGCTATTCATTATTCAGAGCTTTTTTTTTAGGGTTTTACGTTTTCTGCTTTGATGCTACTGTTCACGTAATGCAATTTTACATTTTCTGCTTCTAATTACAATTTCGTTCTTGTTTCTTCTTCTACTTTCAATTTCGTTTCTGTCCCATTTACGTTTCTGTTCATTTACATTTCTGTTCGTTTACGTTTCTGCTTCATGTTTCATTTATGTTTTCTGTTTGAATCTATGGAAGGCTAAATATTCTGGTGTTGTTTCCTTTTGAGGACAAAGCCCAGCTCTCTTTGAGGTTTCGTTTATAATGTGGTTTCCTGCCAGTTTTCCCTTCACCAGTTAACCCAAATTTGTGAACATTAATCAGTGCACGCTTCGTGTTCGATTAATTGCCTCTGAGCCTAACTTGTGTTCATGCTTAATGGACGAAGGGCTAACTGGTGTATGTGGTGCCTAATCACGTATTGACAACCCTACGTTGATTTTCGCTTAGTAAATTGAAATAGGGTTGGATTAAGTGGTTAACTGTTAGGGACAAATTCTCCATGACCCAGGATAAGAGAATGGCTTCTGAATCAGAGGAAACAACTCGTTTTTAATATTAGTAGTTTCATATTCCAGTTTACTTATTCTGCTCTTTAATCACAAAGCAAACAAACCCCCCCCCCCCAATTGTTACTGTTACTGCGCAAGTATATTATGAACATTTGGTTTGTCATTGCTCGTTGGGAAAAACGACCTAGGATCACTTCCTAGTTACTGCATTTTCATGTTTATTTGATTCGGGTACGACCTTGATCAAATTTGGCGCCGTTGCCAGGGAGCAGTGTCCAAAGGTTCATAATAGCTTGCGTTGTGTGTTTAATTTTTTCGTGTTCTATGTTTAATTGTTAGTATTGTGTTAGTATGTGTGTTAGTGTTGTTTAGTGTCCTGGTATTTTGTTTAGTGTGTGTTCTGTTTCAGTTTTTCTATTAAGCGTTTCCCCTGTTTCAGTTTTGGGTGTTTTGCTGTGAATAGTGTTTTGCGACGGACTTAGCAACCATTGTTTGCTTGCGGCAAACCAGAGTAGTAGTAGAAATCATGTAGCGACGGATTTTAGCGACCACCAATGCTGAATTATTTGTGATTTTTTGTTTTAGTAGCTAGGGTTGTTATTTTTGGCTGAATTTTTTTGTGGTAACTTCTTTTAATCCATATTTTGTGGGAAAAATAGCTAGAGCCTTTAGTTTGGCCAGATTTGAAAGTTCCAAAAAAGTAGCAAATTTTGTGTTTGTCAAAACTTCAAACGACCATAACTTTTGCTCTGGTTATCAGAATCACAATTATTATATCTGTATTTGGGGTAGAAAAAAATTTCCTATGGCCGACTAAGGTCTCCATCATCCAAAAAAAGTGATTCTGTCAAAAGTTTTTTATTTTTCAAGTTTTATTCACTTATTTTTCTTAACCTACCATTTTTAGCTTCTATAGTTAGACTTTGAATTTTTGTCTGAAATTTTTTGTGCTATCTTCTCATCATTTTATAAGGTTGCTCACAAAATTTCAAGTTATTTGGATATCATTTGAGGGTAGCTGTAGTTCAAACCTACACCTTTATTTACATGACAAGGCAACTAGTTGTGTATGCTGAATGTAGTGTATGACTAGAGGCAATCCATCTGACTTACAACCCTTTGATCCTGAGATAGATAGCACATTTCATAGATTAGTTAGGCATCATTTTATACCTTTTGATCATTCTGAGAATTCCATTACTAGTGAATCTGTGCATTCTATTATTGGTGATTTTGAACATCCTGATCTTGAACATTATAATTTTGAGCATTCTGATTCTGAGCATTCTGATTTTGCATATTCTGAGAACATGGCACAACCTCCACCCCATGAGAGGACTCTAAGGGAAATGGCTGCACCTGATTTCACCTACGAAAGCTTGTGCATCCAATACCCTGATGAGGATGTCCCATATGTTCTTAAAACTGGACTGATTCATTTGCTTCCAAAGTTTCATGGCCTTGCAGGAGACGACCCGCACAAACATTTAAAGGAATTTCATATTGTCTGCTCCACCATGAAACCCCCAGATGTCCAAGAGGATCACATATTTCTGAAGGCTTTTCCTCATTCATTAGAGGGAGTGGCAAAGGACTGGCTGTATTACCTTGCTCCAAGGTCCATCACGAGCTGGGATGACCTTAAGAGAGTATTCTTAGCAAAAAATTTCCCTGCTTCCAGGATCACAGCCATCAGGAAATATATCTCAGGTATTAGACAACTCAGTGGAGAGAGCCTGTATGAGTACTGGGAGCGATTTAAAAAACTATGTGCCAGTTGCCCCCACCATCAGATTTCGGAGCAGCTTCTTCTTCAATATTTTTATGAAGGACTCAGTAATATGGAGAGAAGTATGATAGATGGTGCCAGTGGTGGAGCCCTTGGAGACATGACTCCTGCTGAAGCCAGAAATTTAATTGAGAAGATGGCTTCCAACTCCCAGCAGTTTAGCGCCAGAAATGATGCTATAGTCATTAGAGGAGTGCATGAGGTAGCTACAAACTTAGCTGTATCATCTGAAACTAAGAAGCTTGAAGGCAAACTAGAGGCGTTGGTTAACTTGGTAACCCAGCTGGCCTTGAATCAGAAATCTGTACCTGTCGCAAGGGTCTGTGGTTTGTGCTCCTCTGCTGACCACCATATAGACCTTTGCCCTTCCATGCAGCCACTTGGAGCAATTGAGCAGCCTGAAGCTTATGTTGCAAACATTTACAATAGACCTCCTCAATCTCAGCAGCAAAACCAACCTCAGCAGAACAATTATGACCTCTCCAGCAACAGATACAACCCTGGATGGAGGAATCACCCTAATCTCAGATGGTCCAGCCCTCAGCAACAACAACAACAGCCTACTCCTTCCTTCCAAAATGTTGCTGGCCCAAGCAGACCATACATTCCTCCACCAATCCAACAACAGCAACAGCCCCAGAAACAGCCAACAGTTGAGGCCCCTCCACAACCTTCCCTCAAAGAACTTGTGAGGCAAATGACTATGCAGAACATGCAGTTTCAACAAGAGACCAGAGCCTCCATTCAGAGCTTAACCAATCAGATGGGACAATTGGCTACCCAATTGAATCAACAACAGTCCCAAAATTCTAACAAGCTGCCTTCTCAAGCTGTCCAAAATCCCAAAAATGTCAGTGCCATTTCATTGAGGTCAGGAAAGCAGTGTCAAGGACCTCAACCCATAGCACCTTCCTCATCTGCAAATGAACCTGCCAAACTTCACTCTACTCCAGAAAAAGGTGATGACAAAAATTTTCCTAACAATTTCTGTGCAGGTGAATCTTCCACTGGTAATTCTGATTTGCAGAAGCAGCACATCCCTCCTCTTCCATTCCCTCCAAGAGCAGTTTCCAACAAAAAATGGAAGAGGCAGAGAAAGAGATCTTGGAAACGTTTAGAAAAGTAGAGGTCAACATACCTCTGTTAGATGCAATAAAGCAAATTCCAAGATATGCTAAATTCTTGAAGGAGTTGTGTACTAATAAGCGGAAGCTTAAAGGAAGTGAACGAATTAGCATGGGCAGAAATGTCTCCGCATTGGTTGGTAAATTTGTTCCTCAAATTCCTGAAAAATGCAAAGATCTAGGTACATTCAGTATACCTTGTATTATAGGGAATAGTAAGTTTGACAATGCCATGCTAGATTTAGGAGCTTCTGTTAGTGTTATGCCTCTGTCTATTTTTAATTCTCTATCTCTAGGTCCCTTGCAGTCAACTGATGTGGTAATTCATTTAGCTAATAGAAGTGTTGTCTATCCTGTTAGTTTCATAGAAGATGTCTTAGTTAGAGTTGGTGAACTGATTTTCCCTGTTGATTTTTATATTTTGAATATGGAAGATGGATTTTCTCAAGGATCAGTTCCCATCATTCTAGGCAGACCCTTTATGAAAACTGCTAGAGCTAAGATAGATGTTTATGCAGGAACACTATCCATGGAGTCTGAAATTGTACTTGATCATATGTCTGAATTTGATGCTGAGAGTGATATTGATTGCATGTCTGGTGGTGGTGTTTTACCTCTCGAGATTGATTTTATAGAGTCAGATAGGACTAACCATGTTTCAGGAAGTACACATAACTCTGACTTTCTTTATGAGGTAAAGGCTGAGAAAGCATCTCCTTCTACCACTGTCCAGCCGACCACACCAGAATTGAAGTCTCTGCCATCAAATTTAAAATACGCTTACTTGGATGATAGCAAGAGTTTTCCAGTGATTATATCTATCTCCCTTGCTGATGAGCAAGAGGAGAAGTTGTTGTCAGTTCTCAAGAAGCATAAAAAGGCTATAGGCTGGACCCTGGCGGACATTCCTGGTATTAGCCCATCCACATGTATGCATCGAATAAATTTAGAGGATGGAGCTAAACCAGTAAGACAGCCACAGAGAAGACTCAACCCGGTGATTCTTGATGTAGTGAAGAAGGAGATTGTCATACGTTAATTTCGTCCGGGGATTATTACTTGATGACATGCAACCTTTGATTGGTCATTTCAAGATACTTGGCACCCTTTGTTGCACAATATGTAAGTCTTGAGACGCGCCGGAAGTCAAAAGGAAGCAGGGTTATGCGATCCGTGAAATTCCGTAGTGTGGCAGAAACCAAAAGGAGGTGTTATTGCGCAATCCGTGAGTTTTCGTAACTTCTTCGAAAGCTAAAAAAGAGTAAATACATGATCTGTAAGAATTCGTAACCTTACGGAAAGAAAATAAGTATCGTTACGAAATTCGTAAAGTTTCGTAACGTTACGGAAAAAGAATCATCCAAAAAATAGAAGGAGGGTGCATTTAGTAAAAAGGGGGGTACAAATAGCAATCAGGCCCACTTGGGCCTTCCAGATTCTTCCTCCAGAAGGCTGTTGCTTCTAGAGGAAGCAACCTTGCTCGCCTGGGCGAGCTGGGTGGCAAGCTCCTCCCCCATTTTGCTATAAATAGGGGGAGGAGTGAAGAGGGAAGGGGTTTAGCCTTCTTGGCACTTCTTATTCTCTCGAAATTGCTGAGGAAAATTGTTTCCGTGAAGAAAATCCAAGCCGAGGCGCTTCCGTAACGTTTCCGTGAGTAATTACGCGAAGATTTTCAACCGTTCTTAGACATTCATCGTTCGTTCTTCGTTTTCTTCAGTCTTCAACTAGTAAGTACCTCAAACTGAGCTTTTCAATTCATTCTATGTACCCGTGGTGGTCCACATTTTGTTTCATGTATTTTTATACTCGTTTTCATTTACTTTTCGTACCCCCTTTTGACATGCTTCAGTCATTTATTTAAGTCATTTATCGCCTAATAAAAAATAAAATAAATTTCCACCGATCATTTGATTTGTAATATCCGTTAATTTCTGTTAAAATGAATTCCGACCGTTCGGTCGTGCCGTAACCACGTTGGAAATAAAAAAAGAGGTAAAATAATAATATAATAATAAAAAAATACCTTTAGTAAAATAAAGCGAAAAATCAATCGGACGTTTTCTCTTTAGTATTTCTCATTCTTAATCAAATTGACGAATAACTAAAGTGAAACTAAGGCTAAAATCAACCCGCCTAGTCAAGCTCGTCCACAAAAAAGTCACTAAAAAGGGGATTTGAAAGTTTATTATTTCAGTTTTCCTTACCAAGTAAATGGATCATTTTTAAAGGTTCAATGCCTTAAAATGATCACCTTTCAAGTAAAAAGAATCGCTTGATTCACTCTTAAGAAAGAACTACGTATGTCTGATTTCCTCTTCGATGGAGGGTACGTAGGAGCAAAAGCCCCGCTTTTGTCGACCTCAAAAAATAAAAAGAAATAAAAGTTAAGGTAACACAATTTCAACAAATTCTAAAAATAGGTTGTTGTCCTTTGAGACAAACGTGGGAGGTGCTAATACCTTCCTCAAACGTAAATACAACTCCCGACAAACGTGGGAGGTGCTAATACCTTTCGTTTTGACCGGTTTCCTTTGGTTTTTCCGACGTTTTCCACAAATAAACGTTGGTGGCGACTCCGTGCATCTTTCCTCCTTTGGAAAGTGCACCTGTGAGCCTCGTCTCGCTCGCCCGCAAAAGGGCATGTTGCGACAGTTGGCGACTCCACTGGGGACTATTTTTGTGAGTTAGGCCTATTTTAAGGAATTGTGGATTTGTGAAACTTTGTGTGTGCATTTTTTGAACTGTGTAAAATGTAAATAACTGTTGTCTATTTTGCATTCTTTACACTGCATTCTAAGCACCTACGGGTTTGAGTAAAAAAGGGGCCCTATACCCAAGTTCATGGGAATCTAAGGAGTGGAGGTGAATCTATGATCATGTTAGGTCTCCGACTTGCTTGATAATAGTGAAACCTCGTCTAGAGCTTTCTCTCTTTATAATATGTTGTCGCTGGTATTCCATACCACCACAATATTATTATCTTGAGTGATGATACCTCTAGAAAACAGCCGTGGGAGCTATGAATTGTTGGGAGTAGTTATTAGAGACCCCTAGATATTATCCTATAGGTCCCTAAAATAGGGGGATGGAGCAAACACGCTGCGTGCCATTTTAAACACTGTCATGCATATAACCTAAAGGTCATGTACGCCTTTGTTGTATGATTATTTGAGGATATTGTCATGCTGTGTAAATCCCCCTATTGCGCTTTTGCGCATCTGCATCATGCCCTCACACATGCATTGTATGTTGGTCTCGTCTTTTGTCGTGGGAAGTCGGAAGATCCATATTGTCTTCTTAACTGCACACATGGGGCATTGCGCCCCCAAATGCGCAGTAAGGAGAGATGATTTTCCGGGCTCTTGTGTCCATAAATGCATTCATATCATGCACCGCATAAACATCTCTTCAACATCATAATGAACATATCATTCCAGCATTTTTCTGTTATCACATCACATTTTGCATGAGTCATTGCATCATCATGCATATGTGTTTAACAAACTTTTTTGATCTACAAATTGCATACTAATTGTTTTCATGTTTGCTCATGCGTGACCCTTGCGTTTTCCCCTTCAACTGACAAAAACAAAAAAAGAAAGCGCGAAAATTCACGCTGCATTCTTAGTTGCATATATTCGGTACCATGAGCCAACCATGTTGGGATCATAAACCCATTTCACTTAAAAACAAAATGATTGAACATGGTACCTAATGCATGGTTAACTAAGAAAGGATGTTTCTTCGGGCATCTCAATCTCTTAATTACATTTTCCATGCATAGCATGCATATTCCCGAGTCTTGCATCCCTATGAATTGTTGATGAAGTATTGGCGATCAAAATTGCCATTACCTGGGTTATGGGGTTGAACCAAGCTCGCGCTTTTACGAAAAGGTTCATCAAGTCAAGTTGAAGTATGAGAGTAACCATCTTGCAAATAATTGGGGCAAAAGATGGATCGTGTTACATCGCTGCTTCATCTACTGCCAAACACATTTAGGGCTGTCGATGTCCCTGTTACTTCCAGTTTCACCTTGACGAAGATGCCATGGACCAAGTTGAAAATCTAAATTGATTCAACCCCATATCCTATTTAAAAATTCATAATACTTCAACTGTGCATCATTCGCATACATCCATGCTTTTCATTGGTTGCATTGTTCATTGCATTCTTTCCTTAAAAAAAAAGAAAGAGAGAGAACTTAATCATTGTTATAAAAAAGAAAAGAACCCGCTTTACGACACCCTTACCGAACCTGTGCTAGAGCTAGAGTAATGGGTAAAGCAGAGGAGGTGCAAGAGAAGGTGAAGGCCGACATGGAGGCCATGAAAGAGAAAATGGCCACAATGATGGAGGCCATGATGAGCATGAAGAAGATAATGGAAGCCAATGCGGTTACAATTGCCGCTACCAGCACTGTTGCTAAGGTGAACCCGATGCCCCCATCTGGCCTCAACCAAATGAATCATCCAACCTCAGCTATGGTAGGCAAGATTTGGGAAGTACGGGCGGCCCCCATGATGTGCAAATCCAAAACGAGCACGCCTTCTCGCCATATGGCTTGCCTTTCAACTATACACCACCCAATGTGGCGTACACTCCCAATAAGAATGTCAATAATTCCACTCCTATACCCATTGAGAGCCAACAATCCTAAACTGATCATGCACATGTCTCTTAAACTGTGGGGGAGACACTTGAAATTCCCCACCACAATCTAGCCGACTTCGAGCCTTGCCTCAGATATGCCACTAAAGAGCAAGCAGTTGGTGGTATACCCCTGCAAAACACTTTGGAGGGTCCTCAGTATCACCCACAACTACACCTCTTGCATTCCACAAAAAGTAAAACCCCTCATGCTATGGCAGAAATGGGAAAGTTGGATCATCTAGAGGAAAGGCTCAGAGCCAGTGAAGGAGGTGAAGATTATGCCTTTGCTAACCTAGAAGAGTTGTTCCTAGTACCCAATATCATCACCCCTCCCAAGTTCAAGGTGCTAGACTTTGACAAGTACAAGGGGACTACTTGCCCCAAGAACCATCTAAAGATGTATTGTCGGAAGATGGGGGCATACGCAAAAGATGAGGAATTGTTGATACATTCCTTCCAAGAAAGTCTTACTGGGGTAGTTGTTCCCTGGTACACTAACTTGGAACCTTCCCGAGTCCATTCCTGGGAGGACCTAATGGTTGCCTTCGTTAGGCAGTGTCGGTATAATGGCTTCGGATAGGATGCAACTACAAAACATGTGCAAAAAGGGGGCACAGATCTTTCAAAGAATACACCCAAAGGTGGAGAACCTGGCAGCTCAAGTGGCACCTCAATGACGAAAAAAATGATGACAATGATAGTAGACACATTACCAGTATTCTACTATGGAAAATGGTGGATTACACACCTTCAAGCTTTGCGGATTTGGTATTCGCCGGTGAAATGATCGAAGTGGGTCTAAAAAGAGGCAAATCTGATCATCTTGTTTTGATAAATGCAACAAAAAAAAAAAACTGGGGCAAGTGAAGAGGATGAGAAGGAGGGAGAAACCTATGTTGTGACTGCCATTCTTATACGACCAAGTTTCCCACCAACCCAACAATGTCATTACTCAGCCAATAACAACCCTTCTCATTACCCACCACGTAGTCATCCACAAAGGCCATCCCTAAAATCAACCACAAAGCCTACCTGCCGCACTTCCAATGACAAACACCACCTTTAGCATAAACCAAAACACCAACCAAGAAATGAATTTTGCAGTGAAAAAGCCTGTAGAATTCACCCCAATTCCAGTGTCCTATGCTAACTTGCTCCCATATCTACTTGATAATTCAATGGTAGCCATAACCCCAGCCAAGGTTCATCAACCTCCATTTCTCCGAGAATACGACTCGAACACAACGTGTGCTTGTCACGGAGAAGCCCCGGGGCGTTCCATTAAGCATTGTAGGGCTCTGAAGCGTAAGGTGCAAGGTCTAATTGATGCTGGCTGAAATTTGTTGAGAATCGTGTGTAAATCCTGACATTGACAAGAGATGCCACACATGGGGCAATTTTGAAACCTGTTGTTAGATGTCTCTAATGACGCATCTTTGCTTATTCAACTTTCACCAGAATGTGGGTGCAAGCCATTGGTCTGTTTGCTCAAGCGACCTGTGCTCCTGAGTTTGGACTTCCAAGACCGTTCAATCAAAGATTACTCGTCTTGCACGTTGGTGGGGGTGCTGTAAAACAACGAGTAAAGTTCAAAACCAATAAGTTTCAAAATAAAAAAAAAGAGTTCAAAAAGAAAAAAAAAAGAAGCATTTGATTGACTGTGTTTTCAAGACATTCATGTGACCTCATTTTATCATTCCGGAAAGTTTGTCTTTTAGAGAGAAGTGAGTTATCAAGAATAGGATGTTGGACAAATGGCCTCAGTTACCTTAAGAAAAAAAAAGGGGTTGAATTAAGATACAAAGGCTATTCCCCAATTACACTTTCACTCTCTCTTTTTGGATTAACAATGCACCCTTAACATGAATTACTTCTTTAAAGCAAAAGATAAATAGCAATAAAAAAAAAGAAGTTTAAGGGAAGAGAGGAATGCAAACTTGATTTATATTGGTTCGGCCACTTCCCGTGCCTACGTCCAGTCCTCAAGCAACCCACTTGAGATTTTCCACTCTCTTTGTAAAAATTCCTTCTACAAAGTCTGAACCACACAGGGACAACCCTTCCCTTGTGTTCAGGAATCCTCTACAACAAGAGACCCACGGTCTCTTAATCCCTTTTCATAAATAAGAAGAAGAAAAGAAGAGATCTCTCTTAAAAGAGATAGATTGTACAATTAAGATCAATCAAAATTCCTTATTGAATATGCAAGTGGTTGACCAAGGAATCTTTTTTAGAAGATTAGACAGTTCAGTTCAGAAAAACTCTTAATCTTTTGAAAGGATAAAACTTTTTGGGCAATGAAAACTCCCTTTAAATTCGTGTTTCCAAGTCACCTTTGATGGCCATTCATAAACCATTTGAATAGATGTGACTCTTGGAAATTATTTTCTGAAAATCACCTCTGGTAATCGATTACAAGACTTGTGTAATCAATTACAGGCTTTAAAATTTGAATTAAAACGTTCAATAAACTGTTGGTAATCAATTACCATCCATGCGTAATCAATTACACATTATAAATTTTGAATTCAAATTTCTAGTGACTGTGATAAACATTTTCAGCTGCTGGTAATCGATTACCAGAGAGAAAATCTCAATTTGAAATGATAGAATTCTTTGGTTAAACCTTTTGTTTTTTCAATTTGGAAACTTCTTCCTAAAGATTCTAGAGATCAACTTGATCATATATCTTGATTTTCTTGGATTCTTGTCTTGAATAAAACTTAGAAGCACTTGATCCTTTAGCATCATCAAGACATCAAAACATCTTGCTTCTACATAGGAGTCATTTGACTTAATCCATCAGCTGAAAGATCCTTCAGTTATTTCTCGTCCTTGGAAAATTCTTTTTGCAAGAATCAACTGCGTCTTTCATTCTTCCTCACTACGAGGTTGTAAAAACAAGACAACAATTGGTACCTCTAAGCCCTACACTGGGGCAATGAAAGGCCCCATGCATAAACCTCAAACGAACCTAGGGGAAGATTAGAAGTTCTCACCCAATAGGTTCCTTGCTACAAGGTCATGGCGAAAGACAACGATTGTGCCTCAAAGCCTTACACTGGGGCAATGAAAGGCACCATGTAAAAACCTCAAGCAAACCTAGGGGCAGATTAGAAGTTTTCACCCAATAGGTTCCTTGGTACAAGGTCATGACGAAAGATAACAATTGGTACCTCAAAGCCTTACACTGGGGCAATGAGGGGCATCATGCATGAGCCTCAAGTGAACATAGGGGCAGATCAAAAGTTCTCACCCATCAATGTTTTTTTTTTTAAAAAAAAAAGGGACAAACCCTGGAATTTCAATGGATTGGTTAAACGTCAAATGGCTCCATTGCCGTCACTCCAAAATAGTCAAGTGACTAAATCAAAAAGAACATACACTCTGAGGGAGTTCCCGGAGAGATTTGCAAAAAGATAGGATGAGGTTGCATCAATTATCACCTCTTTCAAAAGGACAGTCAATCTGTGTTTTCCAAAAAATTAAATCAAAATCAAAATCACAAAATAGGGAAAGAATGTCATGAACGTTGTACAACTTTCCATTACATTGCATTGTTTCATATGAAATCTGCATTTACCGCATTTCAAGACAAAGGTTGCATGCATCTGCATCCCTAAATATCATGTTAACTACATAGATTTCCCACATCTCGTGTCCAATCTTTTTGGATGACCGGCCCTCTCTATGAGTCGATCTCTTGCTTTCTCATAAAGGTGGACCCTTGGGTACTAGTACCTATCACCTTTAGAGGACTATATGTCCTCGCCATCAGAGGACTCACATCCTCGCCTGCAGAGGGCTGCACGCCCTCGCCTTTAGAGGGCTACGCGTCCTCGTTTTTAGTGTGCTCCATATCCACACCTTAAGAGAATATAAGGTCCTTTGCCCTTAGATGCTTCACCGAGACTTGCGCTCCAGGTTAAGGGGTCAGTAGTTTCCTTTTATCAGTTCCTGGGCCACCTCCTAATATTAGAGTGCAACCAACTGTGCGAGCACATCCAGAGAGGGAGGCTATCACGCATCTACTATGCATACTGGGGCAAGATTTCACCCGTGCCGCTGCAAAAAGACGAGTGTGGATCATGCGCACCAACATGACCACTTTTACATGGATATGGATGACGTTGCTATTTAGTAACATTCTGCCCGGCGACCACAATGCCAATCTCCCCCTGCAGATGTATCGGTTGGTCTGTGCCGACATGACATATGTAAGTATGCACATGGTTCAATTGATTTCTGATGTCATCTATTGTTTGCAGGGATCGCGCCCAAAAGACGCCCAGTGGACCCGAAGAAGTCCAACAGGGCCCTGGGGTTTCTAGCTCTGGTTACGAGCCTCTGTCAGTCCTACAGGGTGCCCTTCCCCCCAGCGAGGTCATGCCATCGTGACATAGGTAAGTATGCACATCTCTCAACTGATTTCTGATGTCATCTATTGTTTGTAGGGGTCACGCCCGCAAGACACTCGGTGGACACGAAGAAGTACGACAGGTCTTGGAGTTGCCAGCTCTGATTACGGGCCTCTGTCAGTTCTACGGAGTGCCTGTCGCCCCCAGCAAGGTCATCAGCCCCCCTACTAATCGAGCTTTCATCAAGAAGTACTGCGCCCCCAGGCAGGCGCAGGGCGAAACACCACAGCAGCCTGGGGATGGCCAGCAGCGGGCAACAGACGCACCGCCATCACCTCTAGAGTTCATCTCAGCTCATCCACAAAAAGGTTAGAGTGTTGCTTACGACCCATGGCCGACCAATATGCGACCAAGTCCAAAGACAAAGGTAAGCAAAGTACTAGGTCCGTGACCGACAAGCCATCACGCGTCCAGCTCAAGACGTTAAAGAAGCGCTACTAGGAGGCAACCTAGTAACTTTTAAATCTCTGCTTGTTATTTGATCACTTTTGTTTCTCAAGTCATAGCAGGACACACCTAGTTGCTCATGATCCTAGGTATTTGAATAAAACAAGCACAAGCTCGGAAGCTAGTCATACCTCATAAAAATATATGTATGTTTAGGTAGAAAGATACCTTGGATATGCATGTATGTAGCAAAAAATACTTCACAAAATATATATATGTATGTTTAGGTAGAAAGATACCTTGGATATGCATGTATATAGCAAAAATATCTCACGAAACATATATATGTATGTTTAGGTAGCAAGATACCTGGGACACGCATGTATATAGCAAAATACTTCACAAAAACATACGTATGTTTAGGTAGCAAAATACCTCATGGAAAAAAAGAGAGCGAGCAAGAAAAGAATAAGAAGGAAGAAAAAAAATAGAAAATAAAAAAGGATATAAAAAATAAAAGTTGTCTAGCTAAAAAACAACATGCTTGTGAAAAAAGATAATTTCCAACTTTTCTTTGAAAGATTTTACTGATCTTAACCAGTTTTTGAAAAAAAAAAATGTGTATACACCTGCAGAGTGAATGCTGTGCAAATTTTCCGAACGCTCAAAATGGACTCGGATGAATGCATGATTTGATAAAAGAACATATTTTGGAAACACTGGGTTGACTTAAAATAGGGAAAATGAATCCTGAGCCCTAGTGTCACATGACCATAAAAACTTGATGCTTGAGTGTCCACATGGGTGCATGCATGACCAGTTTTGCATAAAATTTCCTAATCATCATTGTTGCATGTGTATCATGGAAATAATGTAGGACATCCCCTTTATCCCCGAACCGCTGGCCAAACCCTGACATATATCATGACCAGCCGTTCTACAAGCCTTGAGCCAAAATCCCAACTTATCATAAACCTTGACCCAAGGTGAGAATGTCAATCCTCGCCCTCGGAAGAAAACTAAAAAAGAAGAAAGAATTCCCAATCAAAGAGTGGGAGAAAGCAAAAAAAAGGAAAGAAAATTCCCAATCAAGAATCGGAAGAAAACAAAAGAAACATCCAGAAAGGTCTTTGGACTAGACAATATCTAAACAATACAAAATTGTCACCAAGTAAATAAGAAAAAAAGGAAACCACGACCTAAAGTGGTCCTCTCCCTTTGATTGCCAACCAAAATCCTGTGCGCTAGCGACTTTCTCGCCCCACACTAAACAAAAACAGAAAAGGAAAAGGCAAAAACACTCAAAGCCAAAATTCCCCACCTAAAAACCATTCCCAAAATAAGTCCTATTGATCCATGATCACGCATGTAATCTTTGATTTGATAGGAAATGATTTGCAAAATCAAGTCATGACATATCTATGGTTCGGAATTAGGATAAAACACTTACCTGTGTGAGATTGATACACTTTGAGTGATTTTCTTCTATTTTTGTTGAACCCAGTGCTTCCTCTAAATGGTCATTTAGAAACGAAATGCTAACATCCAAAATCTCATTTACGGTTATGAGAAAATTTCATCAGCATACTCTCCTTCCCCGATAGACATGTTGTTTTTCATCCAAAAAGCATATGTTGCTCTGATCAGTTGGAAGTTTTGTCTCTTTACTAAAGCATGTTCGCATTTTGGTGAAGAAAACACCAATACTATTTTTAGTCTCACAGTTATCAAGAACTACGTAGGTCTGAGTTCCTCATCACAAATTGAGGATACGTAGGAGCAAAAGCCCTGCTTTTGTCGACCACCCCACTTTTTGTTACCGTGACCCAAGAGTCCGGTGGCATGCGGAGCCACATGATTGGGAGATCCCTAGATCCATATTCTCTTTTTATGTTTCCTCTTTTATCTGTTACATATCATTTTATTTTTGTTTAACTGAGGGGCTAACGTTTGTTTCGTTTTGATTGACTTTTGTTTTGTGCATACATATCGTTTGAGTTGTTACGTTAGTACTTATAGACTTGTGTGAGGTGAGAGTTTGCTTCAAATTTACCTCATTCTCAATTTCACTTCTCAAACCATGAAAATCCATCAAATTGAGGGGTTTGGGATACCTAGATTTT
The DNA here is from genome assembly GCF_000004515.6 of Glycine max. Classification (NCBI taxonomy): domain Eukaryota; kingdom Viridiplantae; phylum Streptophyta; class Magnoliopsida; order Fabales; family Fabaceae; genus Glycine; species Glycine max. The sequence goes on from NC_038242.2 coordinate 30,359,219, forward strand.
GTGTTGTTGTGGTTTGAAGCTTGACTTTGGTTTAGACATGATTGATACATGATTTGGGACTTGTAGGATTTGATTTGGGCAAGATTGGATGAGGGAAAGTGTGATTTTCGAAATCTGCACTTATGCAGAATTTTGCTGTCAAATAGGTACAACAGAATTTTGGCTTTGTGCAGAAAAATGCTATGCATTTGCTGGTTGTGGAAAGAGTAGTACAGAATTAGTTCTGGATGTTTTCTAGTAGATCCCAACGGTCAAAATGTAGGCTTATGTACTAGAGACTTCCAGTAAAATTTTCGAGTCGATCCAACGGTTAACGAATTGGAACGAAGGAAATGTTACTGGGGTATTTGTATGTGAAAAGATGTGATTTTGAGCTGTGTTTTGGGCAGAGTTTTCTGCCTTTGCTCTGTTTTGCTTGGTTTTGTTAGTCCATGATGATTGGATGTGGAATTACCTGGATGTTGGGGAAGCTTGGGAGGATTGATGGGGACCCGGTGTTGAGAGAAACGAGGATATGGGCTACGTGGGAGTACGTGAGCTCAGTTGGAGGTGGGCAACAGGGGATGGTGGGTTTATGCGCGATTTGTGGATGTGGAAAACTTGTTGTGCACCATCGCCCGACCGCCACCTAGTACCACATGTGATGGGTACCCCATAATTCGACATGCTTGAGATGAGGAAGTGTTGAAGGGTGAAACTTCCTGCTTTTATTCGTTGACCACAGAGTGGTACCTGAAGATATGTCGCGGGGGTCAGGAGACCTTGGGGACGTCAGGTGGGGTGCTATTGCCCAAAACCAAGCTTGACCAATCCCGACCCAACCCGGGCATAGTCAGTCAGTGAGAACCTATGATGCACCTAAACAGGCGAGCTCCTGGCAATCAACAGATAAAAGGAACAAAACCACAAAGCAAGGAGGCTTGTGTGGTGGCTGGCCAGCTGTGAACTTTGATTGATATGTGGGTTATGGCCTCTGTTAATCGATTACCAAGGGTGGGTAATCGATTACAAGGCTTAAAAATGAAGAAAGGAGGCTAAGATGGTCTCTGGTAATCGATTACTAAGGAGTGTAATCGATTACGAGGCTTCAAAAAGGGAACTGGGAGATTGTGGAGACCTCTGGTAATCGATTACCAGTCTGTGTAATCGATTACACAGAGGAATGGGTCACTGGTAATCGATTACCAGGTATGTGTAATCGATTACACAGTGCCTTTTTCAGGTTTTCATGTCCTGAAGCTGTGTAATTCGAGTTTGGCCTCTGGTAATCGATTACCAAGGCTGTGTAATCGATTACCAGAGATGAAAAGACTAAAGATACCCCTTTTTATTGCATGTTGTGGTTATGAGACGCATTGTGTGGCGGCATAGTTAGATTCTTGTGAAAGAGTCTACCCCTTTCCTTTCTTTCTTGTGGATCGTGATGGCGGCGCAGCTAATCCATGATCGAGTGGAGATGGAGTGCCTAGAGGGAGCTTGGGAGACCCTCGAAGGCAACGCGAGGTGCCGATTTTGGGGCACGATTCGATTCACGGCTACTTCTTTGGTGCATCCAGATGAACCCGCGCGCACGCTTCAGCGTACTGTGGAGTGGATACTACCCACGCCTACACCATACCGTCTAGTGGAGCCAGTCCAAGTGATCGAGGTGACGTCATCTGAGGAAGACCCTGAGGAGGATCCCGAGGAGCTACCTCCTGAGCCTGCTGTGGATGCCCTTGACTTTCTAGAGGGTGATGAGGACCCACTTCCTGAGGTGGATTCTCCCGAGGAAGTCATGTCGGCATCTGAAGCAGACTCTACGGAGGATAGTGGCCCGAGAGAGATGGCGACCAGTGGAGGCTCTTCATCATAGTGGACAGTTCCATGGACTAGTTTTATATACTTTTTGAGGGTGGGTGTATCTAGGACTGATTGTTAGGTTTACTCTTTTGTTTTTGTATGGGTAGACCTGTTGTATAGGAATTTGATGATTGTATACATGTGGCTGAAGCCACCACTGTGGACACCTTTGCTCTGGATGACACTATGTATTTTGTAAAACTCCCATATTTTGGACAGCTTTAAATGATGAATGTATTTATGATCAATCTTGTTACTCAAAAAGAAAGCATTAGCAAATTTATTTGTAAAAGAGTTTATCAACCGTATTTTATTCTTTTATTTTCACGTGACGACCTAAAGTAATGGTTGGTACATTCTTCCTTTTGAAACAGCAAATTAGTTTAGAGATTATGAGCGGTAAGAAAGAAATGACTCCGAATAGAGTTGTGAACTGGCCATTCAGGACTCTATAGTGAGGATTTTCCTTCTAAACCTAGTTATGGTGAAAAAAGAAAGAAATGAAAAAGAAAAAGAAGAAAAAAAAATTTACCATGGTTTTTGTTATTTAAATCATTACTATCAAACCAGTCATTAATTTAGGGATGCCACACATGTTCATTTTAAAGCTAAATGTTGACATCCTGCCCTTCATTTTCGGTCACAAGGAAGATTACCCTTGGCACAAGTATATTGTTTCTCTAAGATATGGTGCTCTCGCGAATGATTTATTTTTCTTTGCAAAAAGCATGTTTGCCTTTTAGGTGGAAAAACTCGGTGGACCGTTCGGTCCTGCCAACAAACTTTTTTCTGAGCCCCATGAATTTTTTGCCTAGCGCTGTTCATGCATCCTCCACCAACGAGTCTAGAGCCCCACGAAGTTATTGCGTAGCGCTGTTCGCCAATTCTTCATTCTCCATTTTTTTTCGGAGCCCCATGAATTTATTGCCTAGTGTTGTTCATGTGTCCTCCACCTTCGAGTCTGGAGCCCCGCGAAGTTATTGCGTAGCGCTGTTTGCCAATTCTCCATTCTCCTCTTTATTCGGAGACCCATGAATTTATTGCCTAGCGTTGTTCATGTGTCCTCCACCTTCGATTCTGGAGCCCCGCGAAGTTATTGCGTAGCACTATTCGCCAATTCTCCATTCTCCACTTTTTTCGGAGCCCCATGAATTTATTGCCTAGCGCTGTTTATGCACCCTCCACCAACGAGTCTGGAGTCCCGCGAAGTTATTGCGTAGCGCTGTTCGCCAATTCCCCATTCTCCACTTTTTTTGGAGCCCCATGAATTTATTGCCTAGCACTGTTCATGTGTCCTCCACCTTCGAGTCTGGAGCCCCGCGAAGTTATTGCGTAGCGCTGTTCGCCAATTCTCCATTCTCCACTTTTTTCGGAGCCCCATGAATTTATTTCCTAGCGCTGTTCATGTGTCCTCCACCTTCGAGTCTGGAGCCCCGCGAAGTTATTGCGTAGCGCTGTTCGCCAATTCTCCATTCTCCACTTTATTCGGAGACCCATGAATTTATTGCCTAGCGCTGTTCATGTGTCCTCCACCATCGAGTCTGGAGCCCCGCGAATTCATTGCCTAGCGATGTTCGCCAATTCTCCATTCTCCACTTTTATTCGGAGACCCATGAATTCATTGCCTAGCGCTGTTCATGTGTCCTCCACCATCGAGTCTGGAGCCCCGCGAATTGATTGCCTAGCGCTGTTCGCCAATTCTCCATTCTCCAATCTTATTCGGAGACCCATGAATTCATTGCCTAGCGCTGTTCATGTGTCCTCCGTTATCAAGTGCGGAGCCTCTGGCGACTGGGAAATATGTTTTTCTGTTATTTTCCGGATCGGTTCCTTCACCAAACATGTGTATATGTGTATATGTATATTATATTCGTTGTTCTTGTTGTTGTTTGTATTTTGTTTTGTGTTGTGCAGAAAAAAAAAAAAGAAGGAGTAGAGACGAGAGTCGTCATCACGGAAAGGGCAGGACGGACGAAATCAGTGTCTTATCTTTGCTTTCCTCTTATCTCCGATGAGAGGTAAGTAAAGAGGGGCAACTGTCATACCCTAATTTCGTTCGGGGATTATTATTTGATGATATACAACCTTTGATTGGCCGCTTCGAGATACTTGGCACCCTTTGTTGCACAATATGTGAAGTCCCGAGACGTGCCGAAAATCAAAAGGAAGCAGGCTTACGCGATCCGTGAAAATTCCGTAATGTGACGAAAATCGAAAGGAGGTGTTTTTCGCAATCCGTGAGTTTTCGTAACTTCTTCGAAAGCTAAAAAAGAGTATGTTAGTGCTTAGCACTACTGAGTTTAAAAAGGTTGGCTAAGATTTTGTTAAAACATAAGCACTTAGACAATGAAGGAAAGCTGGAGTTGCTGCACATGATGTCCAACGTTATGTCAAGGAATAAGATCGGGATGCACAATGCACAAGGCAAGATAAAGTGTCAAGTGATGAATTGAAGTTGAAGGATCCACGATGTCGGATACAATGTCCTGACATCCTGCTCGAGAATACTGGAAGTGCTGTACAATGCAAGATAAAAGTCAAGTGAAGCATTGAAGCTGCAGGATCCAAGATGTCGGATACGATGTCCTGACATCTGGCCCGATAATACTGGACATATAAATCTGTTATATCTTTAACAGATTATTGTGCAGTTAGCAAGAGATTAGAAGATCTATCTTTAGGAACGAATTAAAAGATCATTAAAGTTCGAATTTCAAAGTAGAAGAGTTCGTTCAGGGATTAAAGATTAAAGATTAAAGATTCAAACTAAAAGATCAAAAGTTATCTTTTAGTTCTTTAACTGCAGATTTTTCAGAAGAAGATAGATCTCCTCCAGCATCAAGAACTTGCAGCCCAGAATCGTACACGGCTATATAATCATGGAGGCTGCACGAGTTCTGTACCAAGTCCGGGATTGAAGAGTTAATTTGTGAGTTTTTGGGACTTGAGTCTTTTGTGAGCCACCTTGATGGTACCCTAGCATCAAGTGTTGGACCTATGTGTGTAGAGTTGATCTCTTGTGTGTAGAGTTGATCTCTAGTGTGTAGAGTTGATCTCTAGTGTGTAGAGTTGATCTCTTTTGTTCAGAGTTGATCTCTGGTGTGTCTTTGACTTAATTGTAAACACAGGAGTGTGGGTGAGAGGGAGTGAGCGGAGGTTCTCATATCTAAGATTGGGTCTTAGGTAGAGATCGCACGGGTAGTGGTTAGGTGAGAAGGTTGTAAACAGGGGCTGTTAGACCTTGAACTAACACTATTGAGAGTGGATTTCCTCCCTGGCTTGGAGCCCCCAGATGTAGGTGAGGTTGCACCGAACTGGGTAAACAATTCTCTTGTGTTATTTACTTGTTTAATCTGTTCATACGGACACATACAATCTGCATGTTCTGAAGCGTGATGTCGTGACATCCGGTACGACATCTGTCCCCTGGTATCAGAATTTCAATTGGTATCAGAGCCAACACTCGAAATCACAGAGTGAGATCTAGGGAGATAAATTCTGATGAACATGGAGAAAGAAGGCGGACCAGTGAACAGACCACCAATTCTCGATGGAAGCAACTATGAATATTGGAAAGCAAGAATGGTGGCCTTCCTCAAATCACTGGATAGCAGAACCTGGAAAGCTGTCATCAAAGGCTGGGAACATCCCAAGATGCTGGACACAGAAGGAAAGCCCACTGAAGAATTGAAGCCAGAAGAAGACTGGACTAAAGAAGAAGACGAGTTGGCACTTGGAAACTCCAAAGCTTTGAATGCTCTATTCAATGGAGTTGACAAGAATATCTTCAGACTGATCAACACTTGCACAGTGGCCAAAGATGCATGGGAGATCCTGAAAATCACTCATGAAGGAACCTCCAAAGTGAAGATGTCCAGATTGCAACTGTTGGCCACAAAATTCGAAAATCTGAAGATGAAGGAGGAAGAATGCATTCATGACTTCCACATGAACATTCTTGAAATTGCCAATGCTTGCACTGCCTTGGGAGAGAAGATGACAGATGAAAAGCTGGTGAGAAAGATCCTCAGATCCTTGCCTAAGAGATTTGACATGAAAGTCACTGCAATAGAGGAGGCCCAAGACATTTGCAACATGAGAGTAGATGAACTCATTGGTTCCCTTCAAACCTTTGAGCTAGGACTCTCGGATAGGGCTGAAAAGAAGAGTAAAAATCTGGCTTTCATGTCCAATGATGAAGGAGAAGAAGGTGAATATGACCTGGATACTGATGAAGGTCTGACTAATGCAGTTGTGCTCTTTGGAAAACAGTTCAACAAAGTAATGAACAGAATGGACAGGAGGCAGAAGCCACATGTCCAGAACATTCCTTTCGACATCAGGAAAGGCAGCAAATACCAGAAAAGATCAGATGTAAAGCCCAGTCACAGCAAAGGAATTCAATGTCATGGGTGTGAAGGCTATGGACACATCATAGCTGAATGTCCCACTCATCTCGAGAAGCAGAGGAAAGGACTTTCTGTATGTCGTTCTGATACAGAGAGTGAACAAGAAAGTGACTCTGACAGAGATGTGAATGCACTCACTGGGAGATTTGACACTGCTGAAGATTCAAGTGATACAGACAGTGAAATCACTTTTGATGAGCTTGCTACATCCTATAGAGAACTATGCTTCAAAAGTGAGAAGATTCTTCAGCAGGAAGCACAACTGAAGAAGATCATTGCAGATCTGGAAGCTGAGAAGGAGGCACATAAAGAGGAGATCTCTGAGCTTAAAGGTGAAGTCGGTTTTCTGAACTCTAAGCTGGAAAACATGACAAAATCAATAAAGATGCTGAACAAAGGCTCAGATACACTTGATGAGGTGCTGCTGCTTGAAAAGAATGCTGGAAACCAGAGAGGACTTGGATTTAATCCTAAGTCTGCTGGCAGAACAACCATGACAGAATTTGTTCCTGCCAAAAACAGGACTGGAGCCACGATGTCACAACATCGGTCTCGACATCATGGAACGCAGCAGAAAAAGAGCAAAAGAAAGAAGTGGAGGTGTCACTACTGTGGCAAGTATGGTCACATAAAGCCCTTTTGCTATCATCTACATGGCCAACCACATCATGGAACTCAAAGTAGCAACAGCAGAAAGAAGATGATGTGGGTTCCAAAACACAAGACTGTTAGTCTTGTTGTTCATACTTCACTTAGAGCATCAGCTAAGGAAGATTGGTACCTAGATAGCGGTTGTTCCAGACACATGACAGGAGTTAAAGAATTCCTGGTGAACATTGAGCCCTGCTCCACTAGCTATGTGACATTTGGAGATGGCTCTAAAGGAAAGATCATTGGAATGGGAAGGCTAGTTCATGATGGACTTCCTAGTCTGGACAAAGTACTGCTGGTGAAGGGACTGACTGCAAACTTAATCAGCATCAGTCAGCTGTGTGATGAAGGATTCAATGTAAACTTCACAAAGTCAGAATGCTTGGTGACAAATGAGAAGAGTGAAGTTCTAATGAAGGGCAGCAGATCAAAGGACAATTGTTACCTATGGACACCCCAAGAAACCAGCTACTCCTCCACATGTCTATCCTCCAAAGAAGATGAAGTCAGAATATGGCATCAAAGGTTTGGACATCTGCACTTAAGAGGCATGAAGAAAATCCTTGACAAAAGTGCTGTTAGAGGCATTCCCAATCTGAAAATAGAAGAAGGCAGAATTTATGGTGAATGTCAGATTGGAAAGCAAGTCAAGATGTCCCACCAGAGGCTTCAACATCAGACCACCTCCAGGGTGCTGGAACTACTTCACATGGACTTGATGGGGCCTATGCAAGTTGAAAGCCTTGGAGGAAAGAGGTATGCCTATGTGGGTGTGGATGATTTCTCCAGATTTACCTGGGTCAACTTTATCAGAGAGAAATCAGACACCTTTGCAACTGTCAAGCACTTCCACATCTTTGGAAGTCCATGTTACATTTTGGCAGATAGAGAGCAAAGGAGAAAGATGGATCCCAAGAGTGATGCAGGAATATTCCTGGGATACTCTACAAACAGCAGAGCATATAGAGTATTCAATTCCAGAACCAGAACAGTGATGGAATCCATCAATGTGGTTGTTGATGATCTGTCTCCAGCAAGAAAGAAGGATGTCGAAGAAGATGTCAGAACATCGGGAGACAATGTAGCAGATGCAGCTAAAAGTGGAGAAAATGCAGAAAACTCTGATCCTGCTACAGATGATTCAAACATCAACCAACCTGACAAGAGACCCTCCATTAGAATCCAGAAGATGCACCCCAAGGAGCTGATTATAGGGGATCCAAACAGAGGAGTCACTACAAGATCAAGGGAGATTGAAATTGTCTCCAACTCATGCTTTGTCTCCAGAATTGAGCCCAAGAATGTGAAAGAGGCACTGACTGATGAGTTCTGGATCAATGCTATGCATGAAGAAGTCTATGTGGAGCAGCCAAAGGGATTTGCAGATCCAACTCATCCAGATCATGTATACAGGCTCAAGAAGGCTCTCTATGGATTGAAGCAAGCTCCAAGAGCTTGGTATAAAAGGCTAACAGAATTCCTTACTCAGCAAGGGTATAGGAAGGGAGGAATTGACAAGACTCTCTTTGTCAAGCAAGATGCTGAAAACTTGATGATTGCACAGATATATGTTGATGACATTGTGTTTGGAGAGATGTCGAATGAGATGCTTCGACATTTTGTTCAACAGATGCAATCTGAATTTGAGATGAGTCTTGTTGGAGAGCTGACTTATTTTCTGGGACTTCAAGTGAAGCAGATGGAAGACTCCATATTCCTCTCACAGAGCAAGTATACAAAGAACATTGTCAAGAAGTTTGGGATGGAGAATGCCGGTCATAAAAGGACACCTGCACCTACTCACTTGAAGCTGTCAAAGGATGAAGCAGGCACCAGTGTTGATCAAAGTTTGTACAGAAGCATGATTGGGAGCTTATTATATTTGACGGCTAGCAGACCCGACATCACCTATGCAGTAGGTGTTTGTGCAAGATATCAAGCCAATCCTAAGATAAGTCACTTGACTCAAGTAAAGAGAATTCTGAAATATGTAAATGGCACCAGTGACTATGGGATTATGTACTGTCAGTGTTCAGATTCAATGCTGGTTGGGTATTGTGATGCTGATTGGGCTGGAAGTGCAGATGACAGAAAAAGCACTTCTGGTGGATGCTTCTATCTGGGCAACAACCTTATTTCATGGTTCAGCAAGAAGCAGAACTGTGTGTCCCTATCTACAGCAGAAGCCGAGTATATTGCAGCAGGAAGCAGCTGTTCACAGCTAGTTTGGATGAAGCAGATGCTGAAGGAGTACAATGTCGAACAAGATGTCATGACATTGTACTGTGACAACATGAGTGCTATTAATATTTCTAAAAATCCTGTTCAACACAGCAGAACCAAGCACATTGACATTAGACATCACTATATCAGAGATCTTGTTGATGATAAAGTGATCACACTGAAGCATGTTGACACTGAGGAACAAATAGCAGATATTTTCACAAAGGCTTTGGATGCAAATCAGTTTGAAAAACTGAGGGGCAAGCTGGGCATTTGTGTGCTAGAGGAATTATAGCAACTACAGCAATCTGAACGTGCCCAAACGAATCACTTAACATTAATAGCACGTTCACTACTGAACCAAGGAAAATTCGACCGTTGCTTCACACGACCCTCTACATTCCTCATTCAAATTTATATCTGCTTGGCATTCGTGTTTTTACCAGCATTTCCCAATAGCCTTCTGAGATTTACGAAATCATTCCAAACGCTCTGCTTTTCCATGGCTACCTCATCAAAAGAAACTGCAGCTTCTGGTTCACCATCTGTCCCATCATCTCCACACCAGGAACAACCTGAACTCAACATCCAACCCATCCAAATAATTCCTGGTCAAGCTTCTGTCCCTGAGAAACTGGTTCCCAGAAGACAACAGGGAGTGAAGATTGCTGAAAACCCTAGCCTTGCAACAAGTCCTAGGGAAGTAGATACGGAGATGGACAAGAAAATCCGCAGTATCGTGAGTAGCATTTTGAAAGACGCCTCTGTGCCTGAAGCTGATGAAGATGTCCCAACATCGTCCAACCCAAATGTTTCTGTGCCTGATGTCAAGAAAGATGTTCCAACATCTTCCGCTCCAAATGCTGAAGCACTCCCTTCACCCAGTGAAGAGGGATCAACTGAGGAAGATGATCAAGCCGCAGAGGAGACTCCTGCACCAAGGGCACCAGAACCTGCTCCAGGTAACCTCATTGACCTTGAAGAAGTAGAATCTGATGAAGAACCCATTGCCAACAGGTTGGCACCGGGCATTGCAGAAAGGTTACAAAGCAGAAAGGGAAAAACTCCCCTTAAGAGGTCTGGACGAATCAAGACTATGGCCCAGAAGAAGAGTACTCCAATCACTCCTGCCACATCCAGAAGAAGCAAGGTTGCTATCCCCTCCAAGAAGAGGAAAGAAATTTCCTCATCCGATTCTGATGAGGATGTCGAACTAGATGTCTCGACATCTAAGAAGGCCAAGACTTCAGGGAAGAAGGTGCCTGGAAATGTCCCTGATGCACCATTGGACAACATTTCATTCCACTCCATTGGCAATGCTGAAAGGTGGAAATTCGTGTATCAACGAAGACTGGCCTTGGAAAGAGAACTGGGAAGAGCTGCCTTGGATTGCAAGGAGATCATGGACCTCATCAAGGCTGCTGGACTGCTGAAGACTGTCAGCAAGTTGGGAGATTGCTATGAAGGCTTAGTCAGGGAATTCATTGTCAACATTCCCTCTGACATATCTAACAGAAAAAGTGATGAGTATCAAAAGGTGTTTGTCAGAGGAAAGTGTGTTAAATTCTCCCCTGCTGTGATTAACAAGTATCTGGGCAGACCTACTAATGGAGTGATAGATATTGCTGTTTCTGAGCATCAAATTGCCAAGGAAATCACTGCCAAACAAGTCCAGTATTGGCCAAAGAAAGGGAAGCTTTCAGCAGGGAAGCTAAGTGTGAAGTATGCAATTCTACACAGGATTGGTGCTGCAAACTGGGTACCCACCAACCATACTTCCACTGTTGCCACAGGTTTGGGTAAATTTCTGTATGCTGTTGGAACCAAGTCCAAATTTAATTTTGGAAACTATATATTTGATCAAACTGTTAAGCATTCAGAATCTTTTGCTGTCAAATTACCCATCGCCTTCCCTACTATATTGTGTGGCATTATGTTGAGTCAGCATCCCAATATGTTAAACTACACTGACTCTGTGATGAAGAAAGAATCTCCTCTATCCCTGCATTACAAACTGTTTGAGGGGACACATGTCCCAGACATTGTCTCGACATCTGTCTCGACATCAGGGAAAGCTGCTGCTTCAGGTGCTGTGTCCAAGGATGCTCTGATTGCTGAACTCAAGGACACATGCAAGGTGCTGGGAGCAACCATCAAAGCCACCACAGAGAAGAAGATGGAGCTAGAACTGCTGATCAAAAGGCTCTCAGAGAGTGGCATTGATGATGAAGAAGCAGCTGAGGAAGAAGGAGAAGCAGCTGAAGAAGAAGAAGAAGCTGCTGAGGAAGAGGAAGATGCAGCAGAAGAAACAGAATCAGATGATGATTCTGAAGCCACCCCATGATCATCAGACCTTTAATTTTGTTTTTACTTTTATTAGATATAGGGGAATGTTCCTTTGAACAATTACTAGTTATTGGTCTGTAATATTTGCACATTAATTTCATGCAGCCTACTTTTGCCAAATTTATGTCTAAAAAGGGGGAGTAATAGTATTATGCTTGCTATTATGCATGATTTTGAGTAGTAGGATATTATGTATGATGTATGGCAGTAGGAAACGATGTATGCATGATTCATGATTTTGAGGGGGAGCTGTATGACGTTGAGGGGGAGACTGCTGCTGCTGATGATGACTGATGATTGATGTAAGCTACTAGAAGACGCTGCAGTAGGAGCATGAAGACAGGGGGAGCAGATAGCGGATGTCACATGAGATGTCTTGACATCCTGGAGAAGACTAGTAGCTGATAGAAGATGATGCAGTAAGCATGGAGACAGGGGGAGCAGAAGCAGAAAGCTGATGTCACGAGAGATGTCTTGACATCCTGGAGAAGACTTGTAGATTAGCAACTTGAAGAATTTCCGCTGTGCTTGATTACTCTGATAACGAATGTTGCTGATCCCACTTGCATAACTGCTCGTACCTGCTCAGGAAGTGTCTAAGTATGTTTTAGACAAAATTTGCCAAAGGGGGAGATTGTTAGTGCTTAGCACTACTGAGTTTAAAAAGGTTGGCTAAGATTTTGTTAAAACATAAGCACTTAGACAATGAAGGAAAGCTGGAGTTGCTGCACATGATGTCCAACGTTATGTCAAGGAATAAGATCGGGATGCACAATGCACAAGGCAAGATAAAGTGTCAAGTGATGAATTGAAGTTGAAGGATCCACGATGTCGGATACAATGTCCTGACATCCTGCTCGAGAATACTGGAAGTGCTGTACAATGCAAGATAAAAGTCAAGTGAAGCATTGAAGCTGCAGGATCCAAGATGTCGGATACGATGTCCTGACATCTGGCCCGATAATACTGGACATATAAATCTGTTATATCTTTAACAGATTATTGTGCAGTTAGCAAGAGATTAGAAGATCTATCTTTAGGAACGAATTAAAAGATCATTAAAGTTCGAATTTCAAAGTAGAAGAGTTCGTTCAGGGATTAAAGATTAAAGATTAAAGATTCAAACTAAAAGATCAAAAGTTATCTTTTAGTTCTTTAACTGCAGATTTTTCAGAAGAAGATAGATCTCCTCCAGCATCAAGAACTTGCAGCCCAGAATCGTACACGGCTATATAATCATGGAGGCTGCACGAGTTCTGTACCAAGTCCGGGATTGAAGAGTTAATTTGTGAGTTTTTGGGACTTGAGTCTTTTGTGAGCCACCTTGATGGTACCCTAGCATCAAGTGTTGGACCTATGTGTGTAGAGTTGATCTCTTGTGTGTAGAGTTGATCTCTAGTGTGTAGAGTTGATCTCTAGTGTGTAGAGTTGATCTCTTTTGTTCAGAGTTGATCTCTGGTGTGTCTTTGACTTAATTGTAAACACAGGAGTGTGGGTGAGAGGGAGTGAGCGGAGGTTCTCATATCTAAGATTGGGTCTTAGGTAGAGATCGCACGGGTAGTGGTTAGGTGAGAAGGTTGTAAACAGGGGCTGTTAGACCTTGAACTAACACTATTGAGAGTGGATTTCCTCCCTGGCTTGGAGCCCCCAGATGTAGGTGAGGTTGCACCGAACTGGGTAAACAATTCTCTTGTGTTATTTACTTGTTTAATCTGTTCATACGGACACATACAATCTGCATGTTCTGAAGCGTGATGTCGTGACATCCGGTACGACATCTGTCCCCTGGTATCAGAATTTCAGAGTAAATATATAATCCGTAAGGATTCGCAACCTTGCGGAAGGAAAATAAGTATCGTTACGAAATTCGTAAAGTTTCGTAACGTTACGGAAAAAGAATTACCAAAAAAGGTAAAGGGGGTGCATTTAGTAAAAGGGGGGTACAAATAGCAATCAGGCCCACTTGGGCCTTTCAGATTCTTCCTCCAGAAGGCTGTTGCTTTTGGAGGAAGCAACCTTGCTCGCCTGGGCGAGCTGGGTGGCAAGCTCCTCCCCCATTTTGCTATAAATAGGGGGAGGAGTGAAGAGGGAAGGGGTTCAACCTTCTTGGCACTTCTTATTCTCTCGAAATTGCTGAGGAAAATTGTTTCCGTGAAGAAAATCCAAGCCGAGACGCTTCCGTAACATTTTTGTAACGTTTCCGTGAGTAATTACGCAAAGATTTTCAACCGTTCTTCGACATTCATTGTTCGTTCTTCGTTTTCTTCAGTCTTCAACTGGTAAGTACCTCAAACCGAGCTTTTCAATTCATTCTATGTACCCGTGGTGGTCCACATTTTGTTTCATGTATTTTTATTCTCGTTTTCATTTACTTTCCGTACCCCCTTTTGACGTGCTTCAGTCAGTTATTTAAGTTATTTATCGCCTAATCAAAAATAAAATAAATTTCCACCGATCATTTGATTTGTAATATCCGTTAATTTCTATTAAAATGAATTCCGACCGTTCGGTCGTGTCGTAACCACGTTGGAAATCAAAAAAGATGTAAAATAATAATATAATAATAATAAAAAAATACCTTTAGTAAAATAAAGCGAAAAATCAATCGGACGTTTTCTCTTTGGGATTTCTCATTCATAATCGAATTGACTAATAACTAAAGTGAAACTAAGGCTAAAATCAACCCGCCTAGTCAAGCTCTTCCACAAAAAAGTCACTAAAAAGGGGATTTGAAAGTTTATTATTTCAGTTTTCCTTACCAAGTAAATGGATCGTTTTTAAAGGTCCAACGCCTTAAAATGATCACCTTTCAAGTAAAAAGAATCACTTGATTCACTCTCAAGAAAGAACTACGTAGGTCTGATTTCCTCTTCGATGGAGGGTACGTAGGAGCAAAAGCCCCGCTTTTGTCGACCTCAAAAAATAAAAAGAAATAAAAGTTAAGGTAACACAATTTCCACAAATTCTAAAAATAGGTTGTTGTCCTTTGAGACAAACGTGAGAGGTGCTAATACCTTCCTCAAATGTAAATACAACTCCCGAACTTAGAATTTTCGTTTTGATCGGTTTCCTTCGGTTTTTCCGACGTTTTCCACAAATAAACGTTGGTGGCGACTCCGTGCATCTTTCCTCCTTTGGAAAGCGCACCCGTGAGCCTCGCCTCGCTCGCCCGCAAAAGGGCATGTTGCGACAGAGATAACCAAGCTTTTGCAAGCTGGAATCATTTATCCTATCTCCGACAGCCAATGGGTGAGTCCCGTCCAGGTAGTCCCGAAGAAGACCGGCCTCACAGTGATCAAAAATGAGAAGGAGGAATTGATTCCTACTCGGGTGCAGAACAGTTGGAGAGTCTGCATTGACTATAGGAGGCTGAACCAGGTTACCAAAAAGGACCATTTTCCCCTGCCATTCATTGATCAGATGCTTGAACGCCTGGCAGGTAAATCTCACTACTGTTTCCTTGATGGTTTTTCTGGTTATATGCAAACTACTATTGCTCCTGAGGATCAAGAAAAGACCACATTCACCTGCCCCTTCGGCACTTTTGCCTATAGGAGGATGCCTTTCGGCCTGTGCAATGCCCCTGGTACCTTCCAGCGGTGCATGATTAGTATTTTCAGTGATTTCTTAGAAAATTGCATAGAGGTGTTTATGGATGATTTCACTGTATATGGATCCTCTTTTGACGATTGTTTGGATAGTTTGGAAAAAGTTTTGAATAGATGCATCGAAACTAATCTTGTTCTGAATTTTGAAAAATGTCATTTTATGGTTGAGCAAGGTATAGTTTTAGGGCACATTATTTCCAATAAGGGTATTGAAGTAGATCCTGCAAAAATTTCTGTTATTTTACAATTGCCTTACCCCTCTTGTGTGCGAGAGGTGCAATCTTTTCTTGGTCATGCAGGATTCTACAGGCGCTTTCTAAGGGATTTTAGCAAAGTAGCCCTTCCACTGTCCAACTTGTTGCAAAAGGAGGTGGAGTTTGACTTTAATGACAGATGCAAAGAGGCTTTTGATTACCTCAAACGAGCGCTGACTACCACCCCCATCATCCAGGCACCCGATTGGATAGCCCCTTTTGAGCTCATGTGTGATGCATCAAATTATGCATTGGGGGTTGCCCTTGCTCAGAAAATTGATAAATTACCTAGGGTGATATACTATGCTTCTAGGACTTTAGATGCTGCCCAAGCGAATTATACTACTACTGAGAAAGAGCTTCTAGCCATAGTTTTTGCTCTTGAAAAATTTCGATCTTATTTGCTTGGTACCCGCATTATTGTTTATACTGACCATGCATCTCTAAAGTACTTGTTGAAAAAGGCTGATGCTAAGCCTAGGTTGATCCGATGGATGCTCTGGCTCCAAGAGTTTGACTTGGAGATCCGTGATAGGAGCAGAGCACAAAATCTAGTTGTTGATCATTTGAGTCGGATCGAACGTGTATCAGATGCGAATTCACCCATTCGGGATGATTTCCCGGATGATCATTTGTATATACTATATAGTATTTCTGACTCTCTTTCTACTCCCTGGTTTGCTAACATTGTCAATTATTTAGTTGCTTCTGTTTTTCCTCCCTTAGCATCTAAGGCCCAAAAAGATAAAATTAAAAGTGATGCTAAGCATTTTATTTGGGATGACCCCTACTTGTGGAAATTGTGCAGTGATCAGGTCATTAGACGATGCATTCCAGATCATGAGACTGACTCAGTCCTGCAGTTCTGTCATTCTTCCGCACCGGGAGGTCATCTGGGTGTTCAAAGGACAGCTCGCAAAGTGCTTGATTGTGGTTTTTATTGGCCTACCATTTTTAAGGATGCGTGGAAGATCTGCAGCACTTGTGAGCAGTGTCAGAGAGCAGGAAATACACTTACATGGCGACAACAAATGCCTCAGCAACCTATGCTATTCTGTGAGGTGTTTGATGTCTGGGGTATAGATTTCATGGGCCCTTTTCCTGTCTCTTTTGGTTATGTTTACATTCTCCTTGCAATTGACTATGTTTCAAAATGGGTGGAAGCCAAGCCCACTAGAACTAATTATGCTAAAGTTGTTGCAGATTTTGTCAGGTCTAATCTGTTTTGCAGGTTTGGAGTACCTAAAGCAATTGTTAGTGATCAAGGAACCCATTTTTGCAACAGAACAATTCATGCTCTGCTTAAAATGTACGGGGTGGTACACAGGGTATCCACACCATACCACCCCCAGACCAATGGACAGGCAGAAATTTCTAACAGGGAGATTAAGATAATTTTAGAGAAGATTGTGCAGCCAAGCAGGAAAGATTGGAGTACCAGGCTTGATGATGCTCTCTGGGCACATCGGACTGCCTACAAAGCACCCATAGGAATGTCTCCTTATCGGGTTGTCTTTGGAAAGGCATGTCATCTTCCAGTGGAAATTGAGCACAAAGCATACTGGGCAGTGAAGACTTGCAACTTCTCCATGGATCAAGCTGGTGAGGAAAGAAAGTTGCAACTGAGTGAGTTAGATGAAATCCGCCTAGAAGCCTATGAGAATGCCAAGTTCTACAAAGAAAAGACCAAGAAGTTCCATGATAGCATGATAGTTAAGAAGGACTTCATGGTGGGGCAAAAAGTGCTATTGTATAATTCTAGGCTTGGACTCATGAGTGGTAAGTTGAGGTCTAAGTGGATTGGTCCTTTTGTTGTTACTAATGTTTTTCCTTATGGTACAGTTGAGATCAAAAGCGACTCCACAAACAAGAGCTTCAAGGTCAACGGCCATCGACTTAAGTCATTCCTCACGAACCCTTCTTTAGTGGACATAGTGGTGGAAGATACTTCCTTACTCCACCCTACTCTTCCTCCACCATGACTTAGGCAGTTCTTCTCTTCCTATCTCCTTCCTTGCTTTTATTACACTTGTCCAATTCTATTTGATGATTTAATTATTTTTAATTTCTTAATTGTGCTACATTGAGGACAATGTGTTGTTTAAGTATGGGGGGGAGTGTTCTTTGGTTTTTGTTAGTTTTGTTGGTTTTGCTAATTTGTTAGTTGTGTTAATTTGTTAATGTTGTTAGTTTCTTCGGATTTTTAGTTTAATATTTTGGGTCAATTCTGTGCGCATGTACGACTTTGCATGTTTTTCTTTGAATCATAGGGATATGTTCAAGAAATGGGTAATTGTTTTGAAAATAAAAGTTTTTTGACATTTTGTAACTTGAAATCTTTGATTCTCCTCTACATGTCATGATAGTTTTGAAAGCTCAATTTGAAAGTGATGAGTTTACCTTTGTGAGAATTTGAGCCATCCATCATCATAATCATTTGGTGTGTTTTGCCCCATTGATTGCTTGCACAATAGCCTTGGCTTGATTCTTGTTGATGCTTCCTAATTCACATGCATATTTGGATATGATTGAGGCAATTTTGTTCTTATAAGCTTCTAGTCAAATAGACTTACCTTGACTTAATTCCTTTGATAGCCCTTTTGAGCCTTGTTTCCCTTTCCTTGTTTTGAAGCTCACTACAAGCCTTAAGTGAAAAACCATGATATCACCATATCCTTAAGGAATTTTGGAGCTTTGGAATTGTTTTGGGAATAAGTGTGGGGGTTTTTGTTTCATTGAATAACATGTTTTGTTGGCCATGCTTCATGATATATTTTGAGCCATACTTGATGTACATTGCATATTGGTTAAATGTTGGACATGCTGAATATGATGTTGTTTCTCAAAGGCTACAGAGTAAAAAAAAATTATAAAAAAAATCGAAAAAGAAAAAGAAGAGCAGTAAAGTTGAGCGAATAAGATCTTAAATAACAAAAGAATGATGAGACTCTTGGTTCTACTCTTTATGTTTAAATTTTATCTTTACTTCTTTTTATTTTTTTATGTTTTCTTATTATGCACTTATTCCCCATTGCTCCTCTATTCCTTTGGGATTCAGCCACTTATTCCATATTTTTCCATACCTTGTCCTTGGCCCCATTACAACCTTAAAAGACCTTTTGATCCTCATGTGCTTGTGTTTATGGGTTGATTGTCAATTTCAGAATCTTGCCAAGTTTATGTGGTGTTTGTTTTCATGGGTGCTTTGAGGGTAAATAGTAGCCTAAACACTTGAGAGATAGAGTGTATATCTTGTGAGGCTTTATCACTTTTCATTCTTGAGCTGATTAACTATTTTGCCATGATTGGGTTGCTTGGATGATTTTCATGAATGTCTTAACTTTTCGGATCTCCTTATGTTAGATGTTACCCATTCCTTTCATTCCTTGATGTTCATTGAGAAATATGTGAATGTTTTCGTTTGTCTCTCTTTGATATCCTTGGATTTTGTTCTTTGTTTCATTTTGCCCAAGAGTACAAAAGGCTAAGTATGGGGGGTTTTGATGTGCCATCATTTTCTTCTATTTTCTAAACCCTTTTTGCACCATTTTAATTACTGATTGGTCTTAATTGTCAATTAATTAGGCAGTTTTATTATTTGGGCTCATTTAGCTAATTTGAAGTTTTTAATCTAATTTCAGGAATTAATGAAACATTGGGCTTAATCCGGATTTTGGTTGTAGACTTAAAGAGGACAAATAAAGCAGCGCTTACCTTAGTTAATTTCTAATTAGGAAATTTCGTAATTTTATTTTATGTTGTTCAATGTTTATTTTGTTTTGGGCCAGAGTATTGTAATAGGGCCCAGTGACTTTGAGTGACTCTTTTTAAATAGCAACCTTGGGATTCGGTCAAGGCTATTCTGTTATGCTATTCATTATTCAGAGCTTTTGTTTTAGGGTTTTACGTTTTCTGCTTTGATGCTACTGTTCACGTAATGCAATTTTACATTTTTCTGCTTCTAATTACAATTTCGTTCTTGTTTCTTCTTCTACTTTCATTTTCGTTTCTGTCCCATTTACGTTTCTGTTCATTTACATTTCTGTTCGTTTACGTTTCTGCTTCATGTTTCATTTACGTTTTCTATTTGAATCTATGGAAGGCTAAATATTCTGGTGTTGTTTCCTTTTGAGGACGAAGCCCAGCTCTCTTTGAGGTTTCGTTTATAATGTGGTTTCCTGGCAGTTTTCCTTTCACCAGTTAACCCAAATTCGTGAACATTAATCAGTGCACGCTTCGTGTTCGATTAATTGCCTCTGAGCCTAACTTGTGTTCATGCTTAATGGACGAAGGGCTAACTGGTGTATGTGGTGCCTAATCACGTATTGACAACCCTCAGTTGATTTTCGCTTAGTAAATTGAAATAGGATTGGATTAAGTGGTTAACTGTTAGGGACAAATTCTCCATGACCCAGGATAAGAGAATGGCTTCTGAATCAGAGGAAACAACTCGTTTTTAATATTAGTAGTTTCATATTCCAGTTTACTTATTCTGCTCTTTAATCACAAAACAAACAACCCCCCCCCCCCAATCGTTACTATTACTACGCAAGTATATTATGAACATTTGGTTTGTCATTGCTCATTGGGAAACGACCTAGGATCACTTCCTAGTTACTACATTTTCATGTTTATTTGATTCAGGTACGGCCTCGATCAAAGACATGACTTCAAAATTATGTATTTTCCATTTTTTATGTTTTTTTTTAGCTTTTTATGGGTCTTTTGTATTTTTTATCTTTTTGTGGTCGACAAGGGTGTTTCCCTCGCTCCTACGTATCCACAATTGCGATGAGGAAATCAAACCTACATAGTTCTTTTAGAACTAAACATTTGGTTATGTTGTTTTTATCTTTTTTCGCAAGATTGATTTTAACCGAACAAAAGTCGTTTAAGGCATTGGACCATTAAACGATCTTTTGATTATTTTAAAAGGAGAGAAATGTTAAGGCATTGGACCATTAACAATCTCTTGGTTGTGAAAGAAGAGAAACGTTAAGGCATTGGACCATTAATGATCTCATGTTTTTTTGAAAAGGGATGTCAATAAAAGCGGGGCTTTTGCTCCTACGTATCCTCGATTTGTGATGAGGAACTCAGACCTACATAGTTCTTGCAAAAGCGGTAAAGTTATGTGTTGATTTTATACTTTTGAATGGTCCATATTAACCGATAAAAGCAAAGAGGACCATTTTAAAGCGTTGGACCTTAAAACGGTTTTAAGTGACTTTTGCGGACAAAGCTTGGTTTGTGAGTTGATTTTAGCCTTAGTTTCACTTTGGTTATTAATCAATTCATTCAAGGAAACTTTCAAAGAAAAAACGTCCGATTGTTTTTTTTATTATTTTTTTTCAAGATATTTTGATTTTTTTTTCAAGATATTTTGATTATTTTATTATTATTATTATTCCTTTTTTTTATTTAACCGAGGTTACAGCGTTAACGATCGGTTGGATTTTATTTAAACAGTGATTAACCGAGATTACAACACAAATGATCAGTTGAAATACATTTTTATCAATTATTAGGTGAGAACGACTTAAATAAACGGTTAAAAGCTCGTTAAATCGGAAAAAACAAAACCGAAAGTGA
Organism: Glycine max; assembly: GCF_000004515.6. NCBI lineage: Eukaryota > Viridiplantae > Streptophyta > Magnoliopsida > Fabales > Fabaceae > Glycine > Glycine max. The sequence continues at coordinate 30,380,144 of NC_038242.2, forward strand.
ATGAGATGAAGATGAAAGCAAACAAACAAGAAATGAATTGAAAGCCTCGGATTCGAACACTTACCGGTTGAAGAACGAAGAACGGCGAAAAACGACGAAAAATCATCACGGAATCACCCACAAAAACGTCTCGGAAGTGTTACGGAGGCACCTCGGCTTGGATTTTCTTCACGGAAACACGTTTTTTCACCCAAAACAACTGAAATGCATAGCATAGGGGTCAGGAACCCTTTGGAACAGCCCCCTCTGCCTATTTATAGAAAAAAGGAGGTGGTGCTTGCCGCCCAGCTCGCCCAGGCACTCCCCTTTTTGCTAAGTTAACCCCCCCCTTTTTCGTAATTTATGGAAAAGTTATAGAAGTCTTACGGAACCATATTGGACTTGATTTTTTCTTTTTTTCTCTTGCTTCTCACCCATATTAAGTGAAATATGCTTATTTAGGGTTACGGGAATTTTACGAAAGCATTACGGAAGCCCCAGAAGACATTTTTCAACAAAACGGGGGAGGAGGTTGCCGCCCAGCTCGCCCAGGCGAGCTAGGTTTCTTCCTCCTTAAGCAACCTAGCTTCCAAAATATTCTGGAAGGGGCCAGATTTGAAAATTGCTATTTACACCCCTAGCTTGATAAGTTCACCCCCTCCATTTTTGTGTTTTTGGCCAGTTTCCCTCCGAAACATCCCAGAACTTTATGGATTCCACGGCGATGGGTGTTAAACATTTTGAAGTGGTCAAACGAAAGTTGCATGCCGACAAACAATGGTCCTCGGACGAAATTAGGGTATGGCAACTTCCATCATGGAAACCATTTGATCTTTCAGAGCCGATATGTGGGCTTTCATCTGTTCTTACACTTCCTCTACATCACCCATAGCCCTAGATTTAGAACGGGTTCGATAGGGGTGCCTCAGAGCGCGCTTAGTTATGGTGTTACTTCGATGAGGAACAAAATGTAGTGAGTATGCGACAAGGAATTCAAACATGTATGCATGCTAGAGATAAATTATCAAAGCATTGGATTCACACAGGTTTTTTTAAGTAAACTCATGGAATTAAACCAACCTCATCTTATTAGAGAACAAAAAGGTTTTAACTAGCCAAAATTAGAGTGACAATACACTTGCCTTAACGGCTCCTAATTATGTGAGCCATTAGATCAATCATGTGATGGCAATTGTTGAGGAGCCCGTGAATTTCTTCAGGAGCCGAGTACAGGTGTGTCATTGCTTTGGCCTTAGCTAGCAATTGGGAAAGCTCTTGACTTCCATTCAAAGTAAAGGTGAATCTATCCATCCACATCATTGTCTCTATGTGCAATGAGTCGATTACCCTTTCCCTTGCTTCCCTTTCCACTGATATCTTGGTGTACTCATCCTCTAGCCTTTGCTCGTGAGTCGTCGCTAGGTTTAGCTTCTTTTTGCACTCATCGATGGCGGCCCACATATTCCCTTCAGTCTTGCTTAACTGTTGAGACAAATTTCTTTTCGACCTAAGGCAAGCCTTTAACTCATCTTTCAAGATCATGCCTTCGACCTGCGACTGATCCCTTTCGTCTCTTCAGAGCTTGAGCTCACTGTTGCTGCCCCCATAAAGCCCCTTTCGTCTCTTCGGAGCTTCAGCTCACTGTTGCTGCCCCCATAAAGCCCCTCAAAACTTGTTTCGGTCGTGTTCTTCCTTTCGGGCCCTCTTTGTTTCTCGTTCCAAGGCTTCGGTGGTGGCCATATTCACGTCGCCTAGTTCATCGTACTCTCTTCAGACTTTGATGGCTGTTGACTTGAACTTCTCTTTGACTGCTCAGGCTCTTTCATGCTCTGCCTTTAGGGCTTGTACCTCATCACTTTCTTCTGGAGCTTCAGCCTCTTCATCTCTCGCAACCCTTAGCTTTGGGAGCCAATCCAATCCTTGTGTCCGGACTCTCAGCCATTTTTGATAGCCACCGATGGTCCCATTACTACTTCCCCTAACCTTTTTGTCCTTCCTTCGCACCACATCCCATGCCTTGCGAACTCCTTGAAGTACCCTCACGTTGGGGTCACTGAAACCCCGTGCGATGAAAGGCGTGATGCTTTCCTCTGATGGCGCTCCTCTCATGGGGTAGCCAAGCTGTCTTATGGCGAGGATGGGATTATAATTAATACAACCCCTTGTTCCTATCAAGGGAACATTTGGAAATCCTTCGCACAAGGAAAGAATCACGTTTCTTCCTTCCTTCCAGCGAGGGAACCAGTTAACGGATGCTCCCTCCATGCTAGCCAAGAGCTGGTCCCAATTCGCCTTTCCTTTCTCGACGCACGAGCAGTGACCTTGTAACGGAAAGACGGGCCTACCTTCTTGGTGAAAAAGGTACGAAACCAGCCACACATAGAAAGACGGTGTAGAACAAACAACTCTTGTGCCACTCTTTTCGCATCTCTGGTCGAACGTGTCATACATGTCGGCCAAAATGGCGATGACCGGGCTTTCCTTGCTATGGTAAAAGGCGAGAAAAGCGTCAATTGCTGCTAGGTCCACTAACCCTTCCATATTTGGAGAAAGGACAACCACGAAGATCAAAAGCGCCAAGATGTCAATAAAAGAAGCCCATTCGCCTTGATTTGCCAATGCCTTGGCCTTTTCCTCCAAACACCTCCTTGGTACTCCAACTACCCCATTCCTGTTTTGCTTTACCTAGTTCAACTCTTGCGCCGAGATTTTCACTACCTTGGCAACTCTAGCCATGGAGGGATAGAACCCAAAGAAAAGATATGGCTTCCTTCCTCCTAGTGGGCATCCCAGGATTTCTTCAAACTCTTCCACAGTCGGCACTAGCTGGAAATCCTCAAATGTGAAGCATCTCAAGGGCTGGTCATAATACTAGGTAAGGGATGCAATCGCTTCCACGGAGACTTCTACTGTAGCTAGGTGTCAAATCTTACCATAGGCTTTGCGGAAGCTTGCCATTGAAGTTGACCCATCAATTGCCCCAACTCTCATAAACTAGTGACCTCTAAGCTCTTGATTTTGACTTGATAGAACCTTTACTTGAGCAGAGGTGTTTGATTTGATCCCATGTTTATGGTTGAAAAGTTCGGTGAATCAATACTTTGGCATCTATCATCGGATGGATGCATGAAGAGATGCTTATGCTGTGCATGACACAAATGTATTTTACAGACACGAGAGCCCGAAAAATTTATCTCTTCTTAGTTGCAACATTTGGCGGCGCAGTGCCCCATGTATGCACTTAAGAAGGTGATACGGACCTTCCGGCTTCCCGTGACAAAATGACAAGACCAAAAATACAATGTGTGCGTGATGACGGGATGCAGACATAAAATGCGCATGGTTTATAGCGCAACAAGGGGATGTACAAGCATGGTAATATCATCACATAATCGTACATGAGAGACGCTCATGACATTTAGAGGATATGCATAGCAGTGTTTAAAGAAAACAAAACATGCAGCGTGTTCGCTTGTGCCCCTATTTTAGGAACCTAAACGAGAGGAACTAAAAGGCTTTTAGTGATAATTCCCAAGGCAGTTATATCTCTCTCACTGGTTTCTAGAGATATCATTCCCTTTGATATCAACGTTGTGACGGTAGGGACTACCAGCAACAACATATCATCAAAGAGAAAAACTCTAGATGAGGTTTCACTATCATTAAGCAAGTCAAAGACTTAGCATGATCACAGATTCACCTCCACTTCCTATGTTCCCACGGACCCGAGTATTGGGCCCTTTTTCAACTCACCGTGTGTGCAAAAAGTGTTGGTGTTTATGTGCATCAAATGGATAAATATCTACCTCATGCATACATTAAAAACACACTGACGCATCCAAGAGTTATATACAAGAACATAAGAGAAATAAAAGGAAATCGACAAAAGGGAAAGTCATGATATTGCACAAGATTTAAAAGACCTAACTCTCTAAAAATAGTCCCAGTGGAGTCGCTAACTGTCGCAACCTAACCTTCGGTGGAGGGCGATGCGAGACTCACGGGTGCGTCTTCCAAGGGAGGAAAATGCATGGAGTCGCCACCAACATTTATTTATGGAAAATGTTAGAAAAATTGATACGTGTGGGTCTACGAACTTTAAGTATGAGAGGTTCGGGAGTTGTTTTTACGCACGGGGAAGGTATTAGCACTCCATACGTCCGTCACAAGGGACGACAAACTTTAATCCAATGTGCAAAATCATGACTTTAAGTTATTTTTATTTTTCCTTTTTATGTTTTTTTATCTTTGAGGTCGACAAAAGCGGGGCTTTTGCTCCTGCGTATCCTCAATTGCGATGAGGAACTCAGACCTACGTAGTTCTTTAGAAAGCGGTAAAGTTATGCGGAGTGTTGATTTTATACTTTTGAACAGTCTATTTTAAACGGTAAAAGCAAAGAGGACTGTTTAAGGCATTGGACCTTGAACGGTTTCAAATGACCTTTTCGCGGACAAAGTTGGTTTTGTGAGTTGATTTTAGATTTAGTTTCACTTAGTTATTTCTCAACTCATTTAAAAGAGAACTTTCAAAGTAAGATGTTCAGTTAGAACTTACTTATTTTTTATTAACCGAGCTTACAACGTGAACGATCTATTGAATTTTATTTTAACGATGATTAAATGAGATTACAACACAAACGATCGGTTGAAATTCATTTTATCATTCATTAAGTGTGGTTATGGCTTAAACGATCGGTCAAAGCACGTTAAAAGCGAAGAAAAAAGAATACCGAAAGTAAGTCAGATGAAGATGAAACATAATGAATTCAAAGCTTCAAAAATTGAAATCTAACCGGTTGAAGATCGACGAACGATGAAGAATGGACGAAGAACGGCGAAGAACGTTAGCAGAATTGACCACGGAAGCGTTACGGAAGCGTCTTGGCTTGGATTTCTTCCTTCTTTCTTATTCTCCTCACTAATTTTAAGTGAATTCTGAGTGCCAAAGATGTTGAACCTTTTTTCCTCAACCCCTCACGCCATTTTATAGCAAAAATGAGGGAGCTGGTTGCCGCCCAGCTCGCCCAGGCGAGCTAGGTAGCATCCACCCAAAGTAACCTCCCTCTAGAATATTCCAGATGGGCCCAGGGATAGGTACACCTCCCTAAATTGATCAGTTCACCCCCATTTTGTGTTTTTGGCTTATTTCCTTCCGAAACGTTACGAAACTTTATGGATTACGCAGTAATGGGTGTTAAGCATCTCAATTTAGTCAAGAAAGGTCTGCATGTTGACAAACAATTGTCCCCAGACAAAATTAGGGTATGACAATACTCTACCTTAGAAACCCCAAAATAGCACTTAATCCTCTTAGCAAACAAGGAATTCACCCTCATAGTTACCAAAAACTTTGTGTAAATGAAACAAATAGTCCTCCAATGAACAACTATAAACCAAAATGTCATCAAAGAACACCAACAAAAACTCCTTAAAAACTGAGTTCATAAGCCCTTGAAATGTTATAAGTGCACTAGTGAGACCAAAGGGCATCACTAAGTATTCAAAATGCCCAACATGAGTCATAAAAGCAGTCTTATACACATCATCAGGATCCATTCCCACTTGATTATATCCTGACCTCAAATCGATTTTGGAGAAAATTCTAGAACCAGCCAATTCATCCAATAGATCATCTACTAAAGGAATTGGGAACTTGTTCTTAATTGTATGCTTGTTAAGATCCCTGTAATCCACACACAACCTCCATGATCCATCCTTTTTACCCACCAAAACTATTGGGCTTGCAAAGGGACTACTATTGTTTTGAATTATACCAGTCGCTAAGTATTCTTGTACCAACTTATCAATCTCATCTTTCTACTGTTTAGCATACCTGTATGGTCTCTAACTGATAGGGCCAACACCTGGAACTAGTGGAATTTGATGGTCATGACCAGGTCTGCTAGGAGGTAACCCACTAGGTTCCTGAAATAAATCAGAGAACTCATCCAACAACAGGAGGGACTTCTTTATCAGCAGCTTGAGTAGTAAGTGAGTTCAGAAGACCTCTTTGTCCATCACATACTTGCAAAATTGACAAATGAACACCAGTTGACATAACCTTCCCTAATTGTTTCTTCTTAACTGTTTTCAACCCAGTAGAGGCCCCTCTCAACACATGTCTCCTTCCCTTAACAAAGAACTCCATCTGCAACTTATTAAAATCCCATACAATATCACCTAAGGAAACCAGCCACTCCACTCCCAAGACCAAATCGCAGCATCCTAATGGAATGAGTAACATATTAGAAGTGAATTTGGTTTGCTGAATTGTCCACCGGAATCCTCTAACGACTGTAGACACGTTTAACTTTGTACCATCAGCAACCACCACACTCAGGGAATCAAAAGCATCAATTTTGCAACCAATCTCTTGGCCACCTCAATGTCCAAAAAATTATGGGTACTCCCACTGTCAATCAACACATGGAGAGGCTTCTTTTGGTAGTAGCCTGTCACATGCATGGTGTGGAAATTGGCAATTCCCGTGAGGGCATGGACAAAAATTTGAGGATCTGTAGAGCTGGACCCCATTGAGTTTTCAAGCAAAACTTCTTTCTCTGCACCCACCTGTAACTCATCCACTTCCATCACATGCAGTTTCAGTGTTTTATGACTCAATCCAGGCTTAGGCGTAAAGGATTCATCACAGAAATAACATAACACTTTTGCCTTTCTATCACTCATATACGCAGGGGTTAAAGTTTTAGAGGCTTGTTGTTTTGTTTTGAGGGTATCCTGCGTCTTGGAAATAGTCTTAGGAGGTGTAGGCAATAATGGTGGCTTAGAAGAAGCCTCGGGTTTAGATTGCTTAGTCCAAGATTTTGTAACAGAACCATGCATAGTTGCTGCCTCATGCATTTTTGCTAATGTGAAGGCACATCGGACAAATTTTGGTTGAAATATTCAAACAAGCAACTCAGCCTATGTTCCTCACTCGGATCCAAACGAGCTACAATAGCATCAAAAGCTTCATGGTACTCCACTACCGATCCTTTCTGCCTCAATTGCATCAATTCGGTCATAGGATCATCACATACTTCGCCAAACCTTTCAATTAAAATTCTCGTATATTCTGGCCAAGGTGGTAAGTTTTGCAATCCTACAGATTTCACATAAGAGTTATGACATTGAAGGGCTTTCCCTTCGAAATGTACCACCGTCAACCATACCTTAAACTCCTCAAGTGTGTTATCAATAGAAAAGAACGTATCACGTTGAATTAACCATTGTTTAACACCATCACCAGAAATATGCGGGAAATCAATTCTAGCTAGACGTGTTCCACAAGAATAAGAAGATCTCTCACCTCGAATTGGGTTTCCCCCCGTTGGAGAAAGATTTGTGCCATTACTCTTGTTGTGTAAAAGGTCCTGCATTTGCTGCGACATCGACAAGGCTAACGACTGCGTCAGGGAATTATGAAGAGTTTGCTGCATCGAAGTTGCCATCTCCATGAATCTTTCATCAATCTTGGAACTGAGACCATTTTCCATGAGATCTTCAATTTCATGTTTGAGAATGTGATTCTGTGTAGCATCCGCCATGGCTGGTCATGCTTGGAAGGTTATAGACTGATACCACTTGTTAAGGTAAATCTAGGAGAAGACTCAAATAATTACGGAGAATAGTAGGGAAGTCAATGACGAAATGACATTCGAATCTTATTAGAAAGGAAATGGAGATACAAGAGTGTTATTTAGAAAATTTCTAATAAAAAATTGAATCAAAGAGGGTCAACCTCTATTTATGGGTAACTACCCCTCTAACAACTGTCTAACAACTCCCTAGTCGGAAAAGTATGTTATTCTAACTACCCCTTGACTAATTACAATTAAATCTCTCTCTTGATGCTTTATTCCCTCTTATTACAAAAGTGTGATTTATTTACAAAAATATCCTGTATCACTCAATTATATACTAAAAAAAATTAAAGGACGTATTTTAAATAAAATAAAAAAATCAAATTATATATTAAGTCTAAAACAAATAAAGAACCTAAACCAATTGGATATAATTAAAAAGGTTTAAATAAATTTTATTTTCATAGCTACATTTTTTTTTAATTTTTACAAAATATATTTATTTTAGTTTTTGATATCTAAAATATTTTTTACCATTCAAAGTATTTTAAAAATAAAAAATAAAACATATACATATTACAAGGATTAAAACCTAAAAACAATTATAAGGACGAAAATAAAAAAAATAATTACAGAAAAAATACTTAAACCTAATTAAGAACATAAAAGATCGTGAATAAAAAGAAAAAAAAATGGAAAGAGAAAAAGCGATGAATGTTCAACTTCAGTGTGATTTATTGGAATAGAAAAATAAACCGAGCGAAGCGCGTTAAAAAGTGAAGGCGTGAGAATCCTTCTTCCGAATCTGACACTACACAAAATTCACCAATTCCCAGGTACTCTCATCCCCCTTTTAACAAATCAAAACGCTTCAAATCAATAATTGTCTTCGCAAAGTTCCCCATTATACTGAAAACCACACTATTAAGCGTTGTTTTCACTTTTTTCTTTTTTAATTTCTTCAGTTCCGTGGACTGCAGCACCCTTAGATTTCGTTACCAAAGACAAGGAGAAGCACCGGAAGCGTAATAAAATGGTATGTGAATAAATTTTCTGTGCTGTTCGAATTGTTGTTCTCTGTGTTGAAACTACTTGGAGGGTTACTATGGAATTTTACAGTGAAATATGGCTTCAAACTGAAAGTTAAGAACAAAATGTTTTTTCTCTGCTTGTGTCTATAGGCTGTGAAAAATAATAAAAGAAAAAAGGATTTGATAAAAGCAGTTGCTTTTGCCGTGGTTTCATGAGAAAGGAAATAGGGGAGATCATGTATGCATGTACATCAAATTGCCCTCTTTTAACAGTGTGTTAGTGCTTGAGGCTTGAGAAATTCATTGGATTTTATATAGTTGTGAATTGTGATGTTTAGGACTTGGGAGATCATGAAGATGTTTATAGCTTGTTTGATTTTTTTTTTTGTTTCCTTTAAGCTACACATTGAATTACTGCGGTTGGATCATGCTGCCATATGATAGTTTGGTTTGTGTTTCTAAAAGAACAGGTTATTCCCTGTTTTCTTTCACTTTCATTATCAATTTCTGGAGGCCTCTGCCTGGTGTGCTTTAACATGGTATCATGTTCAATTATAAAACGGATACTCCAAGCTATGATAGGCTGTTGGGGCTATGATGCTGATCTTGCTCATAGCATAGATGGGGATATGTTAGCTAATTATTTTTGGATATCTGTTGAATTATGAGCAATTTGGAGTGATTTCAATCCAAACTGTCGTTTATTGGCAGGATATGTACATTCGTGTTAAACGTAGTAAGACAACCTACTTCATTCGGTGCAAGCCATCTGATAAAATTCTTGACATAAAGCAGAAGTTGCAAGAACTTATTGATCAGCCAGCTATTAATCAACGGTTAATTTTACCTGATACAGGAGAAGTATTAGAAGACTCTAAGACTCTGGCAGATCAAAGGGTAAAGTAGCAAAACATCACACTTCATGTGATGTACATTTTTCATGAACTTTTTTTTAATGCTTGCATTTATATCTGTTATATAATTCCTGGGTCTTTTAACATACCAGTTCTTAATCTCTAACTGGCTAAAATGTTCTACTTGCTCCTCTTATAACTTATACCTGCGCTACATCTTATAGGTGTTGACAATTTCCTTTAATTTTTTCTGTTCAGGTTGAAAATGATGCTGTTGTTGCACTGACCTTGAGAAAAGGTAATGGGTTAATGTTATCCTTTTCCTTGCTGCCTATTTACTTAGTTTCCTTTCTTCCTTCACTGGTTGTGTGCAGAGTCCTATTGCTTGTTGTCTATGTTGTGCATCAAAGGATGCATAGGAGTTATGTGCATTTGGTAATTTTAATCACTTAACTCCTTTACTTATCTACAATTCTAACCATTTGGTATTTTTCTTTTGAAAAATACATTTGTTTTTCAATTTATAGAATCTTGAAACTAATCATAGTGGGTTCTTTAATAAATAAAAAAATGTTTCTTTTACTCTATAGCTAGACAATATTCACATTCCTGTTATTCAAGAATAGGAGTCATTTGAAATCTATATTGTACAACCAAGCCTTATCCCACTATTCTAAATTTGTTTAATGTTGTGAATTGTGATAGAGAAATAGATGTGGATTGTGGAGACAACCTTTGGAAGCACATGACTTTTAAGTAAAAGTTAGATGGAGTATATGAAATGTAAGTTTAGCAAGAGGTGCATCAGTCCTAACTTGGCTCTTTGAGAGGATTAAAACGAAGGCATTAGAAAGAAAGTTGAGATAGCATCTGTTGTAGAAAAAATGGTAGAATCTAACCTGAGGTGGTTTGGGCATCTATGCAGAAGACCCGTAGAAGCCCCACTTAAGAGGGTAGAAAGTAGTCCTATGTGGTAAAGTGAGGCTGAAAAAAATTATAGGCTAAACCATTAAGAAGAATTTAGAGGTCAATGGCTTCTCCATGGACATGATTTGTAATAAAACATTATGGTGGCATTTAATCCATGTAACTGACCTCATGTAGTGGGAAAAGACTTTCTTGTTGAATTGTGAATTGTTGCACCATAGTTCATTACTTTTAGTTTTAAGGCTTCCATGGGACTTTTTATTTGGCACTGGCTTCCCTTTATCTACTGTACAAGGGTCTGGCACCAGTGACCTATTGTCCTTTTGGATAATCTTATTGTTCTCCCTTACCAAATAAATACTAATCAAATGCATTCTTCTTACAAGCTTCTTGCTGCTTTTATTATGGAATCATATTACAATGTTCTTGTCAATTTTAGTAGAGGAACTGAACTCTCAGTTTTTGCTGTATTCTTATTCCCAACATGAAAAAAAAAGAACCAATTGTTATAGGTAATTAGCATGTTATGACCGCTTAGAATTGCATCCATTATTTGTTTATTACCTCAAAAAAATCGTTTCAGTTGGATTTCACTGCTATTGTCAAGGTCAAAACTTTTTGTTTCAAATTTTGCTAAAACATATCATGTTCTTTTAATTGAGTTTACCAAGGTTGGGGGAAGCCAAAGGGGCAAAGAAGTAAATAGTTCTTTTCAATCCAAAAGTTAACTTGAGCTGCAGTTGTCAAGTGATTGATTGGACTGAGATTCTTCCTGAAATTAAAATTGTCACTGTAAAGTGATGATTCACATATTTTGGGGATATCTAATATGGTTCAGTGGTAACTAATGGAAATCTTTTTTGAAGATATTCATGAAGATCCTGTGAGTGTCCATTTTATTGATCCTTTTAACTTTTGATCCTAAAGTAACTACCCCCCGGCCCCCCTCTTTTTCCTTTCTCCCAGTTTTGAGGTGATCTTCACAATCACATGCAGCTGGCATTTACGTGTAGCTTATATTCTCTTCTTCTCTAGTTGTTGCAGATATTCCTGTAACTTTCATTATGACTGTCTGTTAAGGAATTATTATGCATGTGCCTGCGCTATTTACTTTTGCTTTTCAGAAACAACATAATGAAGAGTTATCCTTCTGTTGTTTCCAGATGAGAATGAGTTTGAGGAGGTCAACATTGTCCGGCCAAATGATTTCTACCAAGCTCGGGATGCGGATGGTGCGAATTGGTAAAGCCATACTCCAATAATTACTGGTACCTTGCCCATGGAATCATTGATAATATTATTCTAACACCTTAACTGAAACTTCCATGTTTTGAGCTAAGAGTACTGTCCCATTAATTTTTCAGGTGGTATGATGAAATCCACAATTGCTCAGGAAACATTTTCAAACGATTGATCAAATGTAGGGTTAATGACGTGCTTGTTTGTATAATACTGAATTTATTGCCTTGAGAGAATATGGCACTTTATTTTCTTTGGTAAAATGAAGAATTAAAGAAAGCAAGTTACATCAGTGACATAGAGTCCGTCCACTGGTGTGCATAAGTGCAATGGTTTTATATCATATTAAATCAAATTAGTGAATAAGGTCTAGTAGATTTAGATTGGCTTTATACCAATGTGGGTTAAATATATTCTTAGTAATTCCAAATAGGACAAAATTTGTTTTGTCCTTCAAAATTGGTCTCATTTTATGAAAATGTATTTAATAAAAAAATCTATGCTTTTGGTTCCTCATTTATAGAAATAAGGACTAAGTGACACATTTTTTTTTTATATAAATGAGATAAAAAGAGATAATTTACCTTTGAAGTTAATCTTGAAATTTTATTGCTTTTGAAATTTAAATATGGTAGTCCTTTAGCATTGCATTGGAAAGGTTAAATATGTATTTTTATTTATTATAAACTGAGAAACAGAATGACACTAAAATACTTTGAAGTTAATCTTGAAATTTTACTGCTTTTGAAATTTATTTTCTAGGAGTATCAAAGTTTTAACACTTCCAAAATTTAATTTTCAAAAGTATATAAGAATACTTCATAATTTCTGGAGGTAATTTTACATATTTTTGAAAATTGAATTTCAGAAATATACAAATTTTTTATACACCTAAAATTTAATTATTGAAAAGATGAATTCACCACAGGTAGAGGGGCATTGTTGAAATAAAAGTGGAAAAAATATTTTGAATCTCTATATTTTTATTGATAAATTTGCTCTTCAAATTTTAATTCATCATTTTTTTATTTATGGAGGGACTAAATTTAAATATCTTTAAAAGTTTGAAGACTAAATTCATTAATATGAAAGTCTAGAAACATATTTTCAATAAAATTTGAAAAAAATGAGAGTAGTATGCTTAGAATCAATGTTATTAAAATTGGACCAGTTCAATTGGTTAAACCAGGAATCAACTTTGTGTTTGGTCCAAAAGTACATAAAAATCATTTGTTTAACAAATCACTATTGAACTAGAACAAAGAGCCTTAAATCGGAAAAATCGACAATAAGTTTAAACTGGTTTTGAAAAGCCAGGGACTAGGCGTCTTAATATCAAGAGAAATCTTCATTTTATAGTATGAACATCTCATTTCCAATGGATAATAGATTAGAGTTGTCAAAATGGGTCAATCCAACCCATCAAACTTAACCCACCACTACTTGGTTATTAGGAGGGTCAACTTAACCAAACTCTCTTTTTGGCAAGTCTATAAAATGCTAGCCTGACCCAACCCGCCACAATTTGACGTGTTGGCCCATCTTAAATAAAAGTGTGTGTGTATATATATATATATATATATTAAAAAAGCAAATTTTATCTTATTTTATTTTTTTGAAGATGCAAATTACTACCTCCACTCCTTTATATAAGAAACAAAAGACAACATTTTCTTGATCCTAATTATAAGAAACATAGGACTATTTATTGCTAAATTTCCTTTTTACCCCTAATTAATTAAGAGGTCTATTAATGATTACTCTCTTTTACCCATGAAAGTGGTGCATTTATTGAGCTATCACTAAAACAAGATACACTCATTGGTTGAAAATTATCTTTTAAAAATAAGCATATCTTAAACCATTTAGTATCATGGGTAGTCTTGAAATAAGAGTAAAATTTATGACAAACTAATCAATATAATGAATCTTTCAAAGAATACACTCAAAGGTGGAGGGATCTGGTAGCTCAAGTAGCACCCCAATGATGGAGAGGGAGATGGTAACAATGGTATTAAACACGTTATTGGTGTTCTACTATGAGAAAATGGTGGGTTACATGCCTTCAAGCTTTGCCGATTTAGTGTTCGCTGGAGAAAGGATCGAAGTGGGTCTGAGAAGAGGCAAATTTGATTATCCTGCTTTGATGAATAGGAAGCCTAGGGAAAATGGAGAGAATAAGAAGGAGGGAGGAACCCATGTTGTCATTTCCGTTCCTACATGACCAAATTTCCCACCAGCTCAACAATATCAATACTTAGCCAATATAAGCCCTTCTTATTACCCACCACCCTATCAGCCAAGAACACCTAATCATCCACAAAGGCCACCCCTAAATCAGCCACAAAACCCGCCTGCTGCACATCTGATACCAAACACCACCCTTAACACGAACCAAAACACCAACCAGGGAAGGAATTTTCCAGAAAAGAAGCCTGTAGAATTCACCCCAATTCTGGTGTCGTATGTTAACTTACTCCCATATCTACTCAATAATGCAATAGTAGCCATAATCCCAGCAAAGGTTCCTCAACCTCCATTTTCCTGAGGATACAACTCGAATTCAACATGTGCTTACCATGGAGGAGTTCTGGAGCATTCCATTGAGCATTGTATGACCTTGAAACATAAGGTGCAAAGTCTAATTGATGCGGGCTGGCTAAAATTCGAGGAGGACAATTGCTTGTGAATTCTGACATTGTCAAGCGACACTATGTGTGGGGCAATTTGAAGGTTGTTGTTAGATGTTCCTAATGACTCATTAGGATTTTCAAGTTTATGCCATTACTATAAACAATAGTCACAATGATAATAAAATGGATAAATTTGATGTCCTTGCCTCTCATTCTCTCACAATACATCTTTGCGTATTTATTTAACATTCACTAGAATGTGAATGCATGTCGTTGGTTTGTTTGCTCAAGTGACTTGCACTCTTGAGTTGATCTCCAAGTCTGTTCAATCAGAAATTGCTCGTTATACACGTTTGGTGGGGGTGCCGTAAACGACGAGTAAAGTTCAAAACAAAAAAGAAAAAACGTTCGATTGACTGTGTTACAAATCAAAAATAGGAAGTACAAACATTCATGTGACCTAATTTCCTTAAAAGTTGTCTTTTTGAGAGAAAAGAGAGTTGTCAAGAATAAGAGTCATTCGATTTAATCTGTCAATTGAAAATCCTTTAAATATTTCTCGTCCTTGAAAATTCATTTTCGAGAACCTGCACAGTTTCTTTCATTTTGCCTTGCTACAAGGTCATGACAAAAGACATGAATAGATACCTCAGAGCCCTACACTGGGGCAACGAGAGGCACCATGCATGAGCCTCAGGCAAAACTAGGGGCAGATCAGAAGTTCTCACCTGGTAGGTTGAAAACCCGAAAGGGCGGCCTAAGCAAAAATTAGGGTTGATAAAAAATAAAAAGAAGAAAGAATCAGGAGCGTGTTTATCAGGGGTTTGGTCCAAAAATCCAAACTACAAAAGTATCTAGTCCAGATTTGAAATGACACATGACTGTGTTTCAACATCCCAAACACTAATTTATCCCTTGCTACCCTCTCCGAGCCAAAGTATATTTGTTTTCTCAAAACAACACAAAAACAACAAAAAAAAAATAGAAACCCTGAGTAGGAACCATAACTAAAATCGGTGGGAAAAGCAATGCAAACAACACATGCATGAAGTTGGGCAACAATGAAAAGAAAAGGAAAATAAAATCTGCCTAAGGCGAGTAAAGAAAAAAGAGGGACAAAAGATCTCCAGATTTTACAAGGAAGACACAAAAAGTGAAATAAGGATTTGTATAAGACAAAAGGAGTAGAGCCCAACCTAAAAGGTACAAGCAACGCTCTCGAGGTTCTTACCCAATGTAACCCTTAAACACTCTTTGAGCCTCTCTGATATTTTCTTTCATAACCCTCTTACCCCTAACCACTTTACAAGCCCAATACAGCCCGTGTGGATCAAGGAATGACTAATTTTTCTTTTAAGTTGGGATTCCAGAATGGAACCCGCACACACTTGTGATTGTTGAAAATATAAAAAAAGGAAAAAAAAAAAAGAATCCTCGAGGTTTCGCACTTGCACATTTGAGGAGACAACTCATTCGACCAGGAGCTTGAGGAAAAAGCCCAAAGACAATTGTGATAGTAGGATACATTTGATGTTAGTCACTCATGAAGACTCCTTAGGATTCCTTTTGAATCCAAGGGTGGCCTTTGTTGTATAAATTCTTTCGGAATCAACCCAGGTCATCAAGTTTCAGCGGGATCGATAGACCCTTGGCATCACTCTATGACTTGCACATACCAAAGTATGACAATCCATTGCCATCCTTCAATGGGGCACACGATCGATCTCAAAGCCTTATGTTTCCTTGCTGTGCAGAATAATAGAAGGTTTTCAACAGAAAGAAAGGGAAAAACCCTAGGATCAATATTTCAATTGATTGCGTAAATGTCAAATGTCTCCACTGTCGTCATCCAAAATTGTCAAGTGATGAAATCAAAACATACACTCTAAGGGAGTCCCCAAACAGATTTGCAAAAGATAGGATGAGGTTGCATGATGTTAAACAAGTGGCCTTGGTTATCTTAAGAAGAGGGGTTGAATTAAGATACAAAAACTATCCCCCAATTATTTTCTTTTTAACGATTCAACCCTTATTATGAAATAATCTAATAACAATTCAAAAAAAAACTTCTTTAAAGTGAAATATAAACAATAATAAATAAAAAAAGTTTAAGGGAAGAGAGAATGCAAACTCAGTTTTTATATTGGTTCGGCCACGTCCTGTGCCTATGTCCAGTCCCCAAGCAACCTGCTTGAGATTTCCACTATCTTGTAAAAAGCCTTTTACAAAGTCTGAACCACATAGGGACAACCCTTCCCTCGTGTTCAGATAACCTTACAACTTAAGAGACCCTCAGTCTCTTAAACATATTTCTTTGAATAAGAATAAGAAGAAGAAGAATTCTCTCTTTAAGAGAAGAATATTACAATTGAAGATCGATCAAGATTCCTTATTGAATTTGCAATTGTTTTGGCCAAGGAATATTTTGAGAGTTTTAAGACAATTTTGTTTTGAGAGGATAAGACAATGTTGTTCAAAAAAACTCTAAGGAATTTCGTGTCCCAAGTCACCTATTTATAGGCCTTTGATGGTCATTCAAAAACTTCTTAAATAGTTGTGACTCTTGGGAGTTATTTTCGAAAATTCCTGACTGATAATCGATTACATAACTGTTGTAATCGATTACACAGTTAGTTTATGAAGAGTTGTGACTCTTCAGACTTGAAATTTGAATTTTCATGTCTGGTAATCGATTACACATAAGTTGTAATTGATTATAGGCTTTAAAACTTAAATTCAAATTTCTAAAGGCTGTTATAAAACGTTTAAAACTTCTGGTAATCGATTACAAGCCTTGTGTAATCGATTACAGGCTTTATATTTTAAATTCAAAATTTACAAATTTGTTTAAGAAATAATCAATTACTAGGGAGAAAATACCATATATTTGAAATCACAAAAAAAGCTTTTGTAAAATATCCTTTGGCCAAACCTGTGCATCATCAATTAAGGAATGCTTTCTAAGATTCTAGGGACTAAGTTCATCATTTTTCTTGAATTTATGAGTTCTTGACTTGGATTAAACTTGAGAAGCGCTTATCTTTGGCTTCATCAAAACTTCATATAACATATGCTTCTACACATGAGTTATCACATCTTTTAGAAAGAGACAGTCAATCTGTGTTTTTTTCCCACACAAAAGCGGGGGGGGGGGGGGGGAGAAGAAAAAAGAAAACAACTAAGGAAAGAATGTCATGAGCATTACAAAATTTTCATGATTCAAAACCTTTTGCATTACTAGATACAAAGCCTACATTTGCTGCATTTCAACATGAAGGTTGCATGCATCTGCATCCCAAAAATCATGTTCATATTAGGAAATAAAACATAAGAAAAATAACTAAGAGTCAATTGGGGGATTGAAGCAATGCCTGATGAAGCTCATATCATATTTGAGTCGAGTGATCCTTGTATCCATGGCATCGAAGCGCTCACCCACAAAAGCTCAAAGGTCACGGAGCTTTGTGAGTACTTCAGTCATAAGAGAAGTGGAATCATCCCTTTATGGTGGACGAGAAGGGGTACGTTCGTCGGGAATAGGCGATGGCAAGTCTTGTTTGCAAACCCACTGACCATCAACATCCTTTCGGTAACCAAAGGAGGTAACCACATCGACACCAATGGAAAATGACCTTTTAATCTTGACGTATGGTTCATCATCCAAAGGAACATTGAAATGATGAAGAAAAAGAGTAACAAGGTGGGGATAAGGCAGAGGTGCATGGGTCTATAATGCCTTATACTGAACTAAATGGGCCTAGTTGATCTGATGACCAATTTGAAAAGCCCACATCAGAATCAAATCCTCCTCAGAGGCTTGGGCAAGGTTTGAAGACCGAGGAGGCAAAATACGAACAATGATATAATGCATGGTGTGACAATCGAAAGTTAATGACCCAGCAAGTAATCTGCCGGTCATGTCAACCTGGTCATTGTAGACCATTCTGCGAGCATCATGACTAGAATAATCCAATTTCTAGTCATCAATAAGGGTGCCCTCAAAAGGAACACCTTGATTGGGTAGTTTAGTCAAAGAACAGAACAAGGACTGATCAATAACAATGGGAATATTATGCACCTTAGAGTAAAGAATACCATCCTGAATTTTCAAATTATTATAGAAAACCTTAACTAATTCGGGAAAGTAGGGCAGTTTTGGAGTCATGAAATCAATCAAAGCAGAATTTTGAAACACTAGGTAACAATCAAATGTTTCTTCATCAAAAAATTCAAGGTCAAGGTACTTAGGGTCTAGAATGACTTTATTACAGAATTGAGAGTAGTACCTTTGACGCTGATCATCTGAAGAAAATAATATAGATGATC
Source organism: Glycine max (assembly GCF_000004515.6). Classification (NCBI taxonomy): domain Eukaryota; kingdom Viridiplantae; phylum Streptophyta; class Magnoliopsida; order Fabales; family Fabaceae; genus Glycine; species Glycine max. The sequence goes on from NC_038242.2 coordinate 30,398,716, forward strand.
GCGAAGATGAAAGAGAAGGAGGAACTGGTGCAGGATGGTCTCCAGAATTTCCTTGGCAGCGGTGGCCAACAGCGGTGGTGGTGGAGGAAGATCCTTTTCGCTTCTTTGATGATTCTGCAATTTGAAGATGTTTCAGCTGATTTTGATCGGTGGGTTTGAAAGAGAATTGAAAAAGATGAAGATTGGGCTTTGTTTGAAGTGATTTGGTTAAGAAATGAGTGAGATACGAAGATTTGAAGTTTAGAGAGCAAGGAGCACCGTCACACGAGAAAGGGGGATGAGGGTTATGCGAAAACGCAAATATTTATAGATAGGGATGCCTTGTAATCAATTACAAACCATCGTAATCGATTACAAGAGTAACCTATAACTAATGGTGCTTACTAGTAATCGATTACAAGTTTCTGTGATCGATTACAGCCTTGTTGTTCTAATGTAATCGATTACAGGGAATAGTAATTGATTACCAGACCCTTAAATAAGGCTTTTTCACTTAAAGTTAACTATTTTAAAGTCAAATACACACCTAACTATGATAATCAACCACAATCAAATGCATTCAAATCAACAAGCACAATCAAACACATTCAATCACAAACACAAGCAAACACATTCAATCAACAATCATCAATCACAAACAAATCTAATCAATTTAATAATTAATTAACTATACACAATAAATTCTATTCCTATTAAAAAAATTCAAACAAAGGTAATGAAGGACAATTATTATATGATAAACAACACTTAATATAAATATTAATAACACAAGCAACTAGACTTATAAACAATATATTGATCATAAGGAGGATAAAACTCAATTTGAGTTACCTATTGTCTAAATCATTGATATCTAAAAGACCTAATTCTCTACTAATAACAAAGAATGTTTCTTTAGGAAGAGGTTTTTGTAAAGATATCAGCTAACTGATTCTTTGTATCAACAAATTCTAGAACACAATCTCCCTTCTCAACATGTTCTCTCAAGAAATGATGTCGTATTTCTATGTGTTTGGTTCTTGAGTGCTGAACAGGGTTCTTAGATAGATTTATAGAACTCGTGTTATCACATATTATAGAAATATGATCAAGTAATATTCCATAATCAGAAAGTTGTTGCTTCATCCAAAGAATTTGGGCACAACAATTGCCAGTAGAAATGTATTATGCTTCTGCAGTAGATAAAGCAACATTATGTGCTAGAGGTATGATAGGATCTGTTCTATATCTGACTGCTACTAGACTTGATATTATGCATAGTGTATGTCTATGTGCTAGATTTCAGTCTGATCCTCATGAATCACATCTTAAAGTTGTAAAATGGATCTTACGTTATCTAATAGGTACCACTAAACAATGTTTGTTTTATAAGAAATATCAAGATTTCAGGTTAGTAGGATACAGTGATGTAGACTATGCAGGAGATAGAGTAGAAAGAAAGAGCACAAGTGGAGGATGTCATTATATTAGACCTTGTTTGATATCTTGGGCAAGCAAGAAGCATAACACCATTGCTCTATCTACAGTTGAAACTAAGTATGTGTTTGCTGCAAGTTGTTATTCTCAACTGCTATGAGTAAAGCCAAGCAAAAAGCATAACTCCAATGCTTTATCTACAGCTGAAGTTGAGTATGTGTTAGTTGCAAGTTGTTGTTCTCAATTGCTATGGGTAAAGTATCAGCAGGAAGATTGCTTTAGTTTTGAAAACAATATTCTAGTATATTGTGACAACACTAGTGCAATCAACCTATCCAAAATTCCCATCCAACATTCAAAGGCTAAGCATATTGAGATAAGATATCATTTCATTTGTGATTATGTGCAAAATGTGTTTTCGATATAAAATTCATTGACGCGGATCATCAATGGGCTGATATATTTACTAAGCCTTTGTCTGAAGAACACTTTGTCTGTATAAGGGAACATTTAAATATGACTATTTTATTATACTAATGAAACTTTCTTTTGAAACGATAACATCGTCTTACCTTCTTTTCATTAATCTATTGGGACTAATGTTGGTTGAAATGAACACATGGAAGGGGGAACATTTTCACAAAGACAAAAATGTTTGTTTTTTAGAAACGTGCATTGTCCTTTTAGCCATGATTGGAAAATAGTTTTTGAAAAATATTTAATGAAAATTGAGTCGTTACATCATCTTTCTCTTTCCTTCTTTTTGAAAAAAATATAAAAGGCAAACGCAGGCACTTAGAGAAGTTCTTGAAACTTTTGAACTCTTAGTATTTGTGCTCTTGCAAACAATCGTCTAAGAACTCGAAAACTTCAAAACTCTCTCTTTTATCCAACTTCAAAACTCTCTCTCTCTTAGTATTTGTGCTCTCTCTCTCTTTTACCCACTTGTCTCTTGTGAACAATGGAACCTCCAAGGAAGAACATCCCCACCATAAAAAATGTTGGAGATGCAACTCAAATATTTCCTGAAGACTTGTTTATCTCAGGAAAATGGGTAAACTTCCAAAGCTTGAAGGAGGAAGGTTTTGATGTCAAGGGACTATTTGACAAGGTTGGCTAGACACCTTTTCTGGAGAAGTTCAGCACTTGGCACTATGGCCTTTATGCACTCTTTTAGGGAATTGCTAAGTAGGATGAAGTCAACATTCAAGGAGATGTTGATGGGACCACCATTGTTGTGTCTGGATGTGCTATGGATGGTCTGACCATGATCAAAGACTGGGAGAAGGAGATAACCCAGTAGACCATAAATATGCTACTCTATGGAAAGTCTCACCAAGATGGAGGTGATAAGAAGGTTCTCAACAATTTCTTAAGGAAAACAAAGCTAACTTATTTGTGCTAGATAATTCACAGTGTGCTCTTCAACATAGTCATGCCAAGAGTAGGATCAAGGGACTATGTTAGTGATACAGATTGCTTTTGCATGTACAAGATCATGGTAGGGGAGAAGATGAATCTTCTTGAGATCATCTTCTTCTACTGGATGCAAGCGTTTAAGGAAAAGTTCAGCCCCAAGGTGAAGAAGAATTATATTCCACAAGCAATGCTCTTCATCCAAATTCTAAGGCTAGTTGGAATGGATGTCTTTTCATTGGAACCATCATCTGGAATCACCCAGCTCAAAGTGGCAACCTTTGTGAAGATGGGAATAACTTAAAATTTCCTAGAATATGTGCAGAGGCACATAAAGAAGAAAGTGAAGAAGGAGGCGATTGAGGCTCTTTTTGTTACACCCTAAAATATTTTTGACTATATGGTTTATTTGAATGAGTTGAGGTATGGATTTCATTAGTCAGAAAACTTCAGAAAGCTTTTGGTACAAAAGAAGAAGAACTTCAAAGAGATTTCAAGGCTTGTAAAGGATTGATTGGAAAAGCAAAAGTATTCAAGATTGTTGTTAGAAAGATTGATTAAGAATACAAAACAAAGCCTTGCTTTTATAGACTCTTCATGTCTGGTCAAGAAGGCCATTCAGAAGAGTTATAACTTTTTAGAAAAACATAAAACCCATTTGAAAAAGTCAAAACCTTTTTGAAGAGTTACATCTTTAGATTTTTCAGAAACAAACACTAGTAATCGATTACCAAATAAGTGTAATCAATTACACAAAGCTTTTGAGTGAAACAATGTGACTCTTCACTTTTAAATTTGAATTTCAACGTTCAAGGACACTGGTAATCGATTACCAAAACATTGTAATCGATTAAAACCTTTTGAAAATATTTGGAACGTTGTAAATTGAGTTTGAAAACTTTTTCAAACTCATTTTACTACTGGTAATTGATTACAACAATATGGTAATCGATTACCAGAGAGTAAAAACTCTTTGGTAAAGGTTTTGTCAAAAACTCATGTGCTATTCAAAGTTTTGAAAAAAAAACTTTTTAATACTTATCTTGATTGAGTCTTTTCTTCATTCTTGAATCTTGATCTTGATTCTTGAGATCTAGAGTCTTGATTCTTGATTGCAGGCTTTCTTCTTGAGTCTTGAATTCTTCTTGATTCTTGAACTCTTAACTTGTTCTTGATTCACTTGAGATGTTCTTTGATTCACTTGAGTTGTTCTTTGATCTTTTGAGCTTTTTGTTCATCACCTTTGTCATCATCTTTTGTTGTCATCATTGTTATCATCAAAACACCTTTGAATCATTGTTGATTCATCATGAAGCTTTGCTTCCACAATCTCCCCCTTTTTTATGATGACAACTTCTGAAATCAAGAAACACGCACACACTTTTTCCTAGTCGATCACTTTTATAAATGCTCCCCCTTTGTTTTTGAATTTATGCTTATCTTAAAAATAAGTTGATTACTCATGTGAATTCTTGATTTAATCCCATTTCTCTCCCCCTTTGGCATCAACAAAAAGCCAAAGTGCGTATCAAATAAATTTAATTTAAACATCCATATAATGTTCATAAAAAATATCAACCAAATCATGAAGCAAGAAGCAAAAACCATGAAGGAACAATCATAAACAGATTAACTTATAAAATCCACATAGTCAAATAACATACTTGTTCAATCAAACCATGCAAATAAGGAAATAATAAATTGTTCAAATACCATAGTAATATAACCAAAATACAAGGCTGAAAATCAAAGTAGTAATAATATTAAAATATAATTCTAAGATGATGGTGGCGGCGGTGGTGGAAGATCAAAGCTTGACCGGATGTAAGATACATCTTCTTCAACCTTAGTCATTCTTGACTCCATTTCATTGAAGCGCATATCCACTTGTAGTTCCAAAGTATCAAACCTCTCACCAACAAAGGTTTGAAGACCATCAAACCTTTCCAAAATCTTCGAAAGAAGAGATGAATCTTCTCCCTCATGTCCTTCTTCACCAATATTTCTAGCACCCTTCTTTACCCATGATCCATCATGCTCCTTAATACAACCAAAGGATGCTATGGATGAAGTGCCTATAAGGAATGATCTCTTGATTGGAACATAAGGTTCAGAATCAAGAGGGATATTGAAATGTTGAAGGAAGAGGGTAACAAGGTGAGGATAAGGCAATGGGGCATTCAATCTCAATGCCTTATGCATGCGATATCTAACAAGATGTGCCCAATCAATTTGTAAACCTTTATGAAAGGCCCACATGACAATGAGATCTTCTTCAGAAACCTGGGCAAGGTTTGAAGATCTAGGAAGCAAAATGCGAACTATAAGGTAATGGAGGATGCGGCTTTCAAAAGCCAATGAACCGGCAATAAGCCTTCCGGTCATATCCGCTTGGTTGGTGCAAACCAACCGGCAGGCATCATGCACAGAGAAATCAAATTTCCATTCATCAATTAGTGCACCCTCAAAAGGCACACCTTCACTAGGCAATTTGGTTAAGTCAAAAAATAGGGATTGGTCAATGACCATCTTAATCCCATAGATTTCAGACATTAGAACACCTTCATGAATTTCTAAATTAGAATAGAAGGCTTTGACTAATTCAGAATAGACAAGTAATTTCAGAGACATGAATGGAATAAGATTGGAGTTTTCAAATGCTTGGAAGCATTCAAAATTCTCATTTGAGAAGAACTCCATATCTATGAATTTTGGGTCTACAATGGAATGAGAGGAAAAGAGGTTTGTGTACCGTATACGCTGTTCCTCTGATGAGAATAATGATCCAGAGGGAATGGAGGGAGGAATTGGTGCTTCATGTGACCCGGAATGCCGCTGACTCTGACTCGAAGTTCCTTTCCGCTTTTTCGATGTTTCCGCCATTTGAAGAGTTTTTTTTCAGGATTTCAATTGGTTCAAATGAAATAGATTGAAAAAAGATGAAGTTTGGGCTTTGCGGGGAGTGATTTGGACAAGAATTGAGTGAGATATAGTTGAAAGAAAAATTGGGGGCGAGGGTTTTCGAGAGAATGAAAGGTTGCAGGTTTCAGAATTTGAAATTTGAATAGATAGGTGCAGGGACGCATCGTAATCGATTACACAAATATGGTAATCGATTACCAGAGAGAAACTTTTGCCAGAAATAACTGCTTGTAATCGATTACACTATTATGGTAATCGATTACCAGTGGTTATTTTAGCCAGAAAACAAAAATAGAAGGCTTTCTAGGAGAGAAGAAGTTTTGAAAACTATTTTTGAAAATACTATATTTGAAAATACTTTATGACTAATTTTCAATCATGTAATTTACATATCATGTCATGCAAAAATATTTAAAAACATGAAGATAATCATTTTATCAAGAACAATCACAACACAAGTATGAAGAATATTGATTTTACTTAAATAAATGAATGAATATTTCATGCAAATAGAATGAAATCAATCAATCAAATATACTCATGATTTGAATCAATCAAAAGACAAACAAATAAAGAATTGTTAGTCATCATAGTCAAATTGTTTGAATAAAAATTTCAACTTTAAGAGAAATTTTAATAAGATAATGGTTTTGATATTACCTTTTTCAGGATTGAAGTGTCTAGATCTTCAAAGATGAGGATAATTCTTTTTCTCCTTATTTTTCATCATTGAGAGATGTTCTCGTCACTTTCATAATCTTTGGTTAAAAGATTAATCTCCTTTTCTGAACCATCGGATGAATCATTGTCATCCCATGCAATGTATGCTTTCTTAGTTCTTCTTTCGTCAAATCTTTTCTTTTCACTTTTCTCCGACCATTCTTCATTTGACGAACAGTTGGCCTTGATGTGACCAATTTGGTTGCATTTGTAACACCTAAGGACTTGAGAATCCTCTTGTGATTTTCTTCCATTATTGAAATTCTGACGCCTATCAATTCTTCTTTTCTTGATGTATTTCTGAAATTTCTTAACAAAGAAGGAAAAATCTTCATCATCAGAATCTTCTTCGTTTTCTTCTTCTATTGAAGATGAGGCTTTAAGGGCTATGCTTCTCTTCTTTTTGTCATTTTCATCATTCTGATTGAGGCGTTGAAGTTCCATCTCGTGTTCCTGCAATTTACCAAATAAAGTGGCAAGAGACATGGAAGAGAGATCTTTGCTTTCAGAAATAGCAGTTACCTTGGGCTGCCATTCCCTACTTAAACATCTTAAGACTTTATTAATTAAATCCTCATTAGGAAAAACTTTTCCTAATGATGCAAGATGATTTACAATATGTGTAAACCTTTTTTGTAAATTCTGAATGTTTTCATTTGGATTCATCCTAAATAACTCATATTCATGGGTAAGAGTATTTATTCTAGACCTTTTTACATCTGTGGTTCCTTCATGGGTTAACTGGAGAGTATCCCACATATCCTTGGCATTAGTACAATTTGACACTCTAAAGTACTCATCTATCCCTAGGGCTGAAGTGATGATATTTTTGGCTTTGAGATCATACTAGATTTTTCTCCTATCTTCTTCTGTCCACTGATCTCAAGGTTTTTGGGTTGAAGTACTTGTGCTTACATCTACTATAATGGGTATATGTGGTCCTAATTCTATTGCTTCCCATATATTTAGATCTATGGCTTCAATGAATATTTGCATGCGGGTTTTCCAATAATGGTAACCCTCACCATTGAAAATGGGTGGTCTGTGAATAGAATTTCCTTTAGGAAACAAGGGATTTGAGGAGGCCATCCTACAAGAAACATGCTCTGATACCACTTGTTGGATCGAGTGGCCTCAGAATAATTAAGAAGGGGGGGTTGAATTAATTATTCCTAAAACTTTACCAATTAAAAAAGAAATACTCTTTTAAGGCTTTTACTTTTGTTGTTAAGAGAATATGGAGTAGAAGAGAAACTTAACGGAAAGTAAAAGCGAAAATTAAATGCACAGCGGAAAGTAAAAGAGTAGGGAAGAAGGAAACAAACACACAAGAGTTTTTATACTGGTTCGGCAACAACCCGTGCCTACCTCCAGTCCCCAAGCGACCTGCGGTCCTTGAGATTTCTTTCAACCTTGTAAAAAACCTTTTACAAGCAAAGATCCACAAGGGATGTACCCTCCCTTGTTCTCTTTGAAACCCTAGTGGATGTACCCTCCACTAGAACTGATCCACAAGAGATGTACCCTCTCTTGTTCTCAGTCAAACCCAAGTAGATGTACCCTCTACTTGTACCACAAAGGATGTACCCTCCAATGTGTTAAGACAAAGATCTCAGGCTGTTACACCTATGATACTTTGTGAATGGGGATACAAAAGAATTCTCAGGCGGTTAAACCTTTGAATGCTTTTGTATTAGGGAATGGGAAGAATCAAAAGAATTCTCAGACTGTGTCATTTTGAATTCTTTGACAAGGGAGAAGGGAGACACAAAAGAATTCAGGCGGTTAGTCCCTTGTTCTTTTGGAAAAGAGAGAAGAGAGACACAAAAAGAATTCAGGTGGTTAGTCCTTGGCGAATTCTTTTTGGCAAAGGGAAAAGAGAATGAAAAGATGAATAGCACAAGTTTTCAAGGTTTAGAAAACCAGAAAACTTCAGAAAGCTTTTGGTACAAAAGAAGAAGAAGAAGAACTTCAAAGAGATTTCAAGGCTTGTAAAGGATTGATTGGAAAAGCAAAAGTATTCAAGATTGTTGTTAGAAAGATTGATTAAGAATACAAAACAAAGCCTTGCTTTTATAGACTCTTCATGTCTGGTCAAGAAGGCCATTCAGAAGAGTTATAACTTTTTAGAAAAACATAAAACCTATTTGAAAAAGTCAAAACCTTTTTGAAGAGTTACATCTTTAGATTTTTCAGAAACAAACACTAGTCGATTACCAAATAAGTGTAATCGATTACACAAAGCTTTTGAGTGAAACAATGTGACTCTTCACTTTTAAATTTGAATTTCAACGTTCAAGGACACTGGTAATCGATTACCAGAACATTGTAATCGATTACAGCCTTTTGAAAATATTTGGAACGTTGTAAATTGAGTTTGAAAACTTTTTCAAACTCATTTTACTACTGGTAATTGATTACAATAATATGGTAATCGATTACCAGAGAGTAAAAACTCTTTGGTAAAGGTTTTGTCAAAAACTCATGTGCTATTCAAAGTTTTGAAAAAAGAACTTTTTAATACTTATCTTGATTGAGTCTTTTCTTCATTCTTGAATCTTGAGTCTTGAATCTTGATCTTGATTCTTGAGATCTTGAGTCTTGATTCTTGATTGTAGGCTTTCTTCTTGAGTCTTGAATTCTTCTTGATTCTTGAACTCTTGACTTGTTCTTGATTCACTTGAGATGTTCTTTGATTCACTTGAGTTGTTCTTTGATCTTTTGAGCTTTTTGTTCATCACCTTTGTCATCATCTTTTGTTGTCATCATTGTTATCATCAAAACACCTTTGAATCATTGTTGATTCATGATGAAGCTTTGCTTCCACACGCAGTTTTTTCGAGGTAACCATGATTCTAAGCCTTCTCCTTGCTATTTTGATCCTATCTTTGCATCTCTTCTGACTTGGGAACCATTATTGGATGTTTTTACACTTCCTTTGAAAAACCCTTGAGAATGAGACATTGTAAAAGTTATCTTTTTATAACATTGATGTTATTTTCGTGACCTTCATTGAACCCCAGTCACATTGGCGTGATCGGAATTTTAAAATGATGTCTCCTTTTAGTAGAATCCGAAACACCCCTCAGCCCTTAACATTTTGACAAGAGTATTTGACTCTGAATGTTGTCATTAACCTTGTTTCTGAAATCTATACTAATTTTCCTTCAATTTGGTATATAGAACCTTGCTTATGGACTGACGAACATGAATGAGAGTGGTCTCTAAGCAACGCAAAGAGAAATTGACGTAGAACTCATGATAGGTGAGGGGAGTTTATTATTGTTTACAGATTTTAATACCATAGTTGGGGTCAGGGAACCTAACTATGGGGAATGTATGCTTGTCCCTGTTGCATGCTGGTTTTCAAGAAAACAATGTTTTTGACTAATGGGATGTGATATATCTATTATTGATGAATAACATTATTGTTTCTATTATACTTGTGTTGTCTGAAGACCTGGGGAGTGTGAATCTCAAGCATGAACTATATATGTATATGCGGAGTGTGACTTACTGATGATATTTCTATTGATCACATTAATTGACATAAGGTGACATTGATGTTTATGATAATATTGATATGAGATGATGTTGTTATTGATGACTATGTTAACATGAGTTGATGCTATTATTGATGATTAAGTTAATATGAGATGATGTTTTTGTTGAGAATGATGTTGAGATGAAATGTTGATGATGTTGAAAATGCACTATGATGGTGTTATGTTGTGTATGTACATGGGGGGTGCAGTGACCTTGTTGGATATCCCTGGTGGGGGAAATAGAGTGGTTAAAGAGTTTTAAGCATCTCTGAAGGGGGATGGCTCAGAATCTTTAATTATCCACGGTCAGTGCATTGATGATGCCCATGTTTCATACATTGTGTGTTGTGTATGTACATGGGGGTGCAGTGACCTTGTTGGATATCCCTGGTGGGGGAAATAGAGTGGTTAAAGAGTTTTAAGCATCTCTGGAGGGGGATGGCTTAGAATCTTTAATTATCCTTGGTCAATGCATTGATGGTGCCCATGTTTCATACGTTGTATGTTGTGTTTGTACATGGGGGGTGCAGTGACCTTGTTGGATATCCTTGGTGGGGGAAATAGAGTGGTTAAATAGTTTTAAGCACCTTTGGAGGGGGATGACTTAGAATCTTTAATTATCCACGGTCAGTGCATTGATGGTGCCCATGTTTCATACTTCATATGACATGGAAATAGTATAAACTTTGTCAGTAAGTACTTGTAGTTTCTCATGAGGAGGAATACTTGTACTTGGGGGCATGTCACTCAGTTTGGAACTCCCTTGAGACTCAGGCTGATCATTGTTCGCTTCTGGAAGGTGCACCGGATCGCGCAAGTAGTATAAAATGGTAATAAACGAGTATCGAACTCTCGGGGAACTTGTGTTACTTGGTAAAACTATTTCAGTGAATAAGTTTCTAGTGTGAAAAGAGATGCATTTACTATGAACAGGTGTGTAAGCTAACTATTAAAAGGGAAAATCACGTGAGAAATGATCCATAAAAACAAGTAGACGACACGTTGGTCTTCCTAATAGGTGCCTGATGTTAGAAGGATATTCTCTACTTAACAAAGCTCATGCGTTCTATGGTGTCTCCTGAAAGGCTAAACCCCGATTCCTCATGATAGTCTAGCCTAATCCTGATCAAGCATCGTCCGCAGATTCCTCTTGTTGGACTAAACTTGGCCAGGACTGCATTAAGATAAACATACAACAACTAGGTTACCGTACCCCGATTCCTCGTGAAAATACGACAAACTAGCCCTGTCCTATCAAGTTCTAAGAATCAGACCAGTTTCCACTGTTGAATGATCCTAAAAACACATACATCTACGTGATCAAGGCAAAAGCATGGTAGAATGAAGTTCTGATAGCACAGTGAACACACAAAACATCATTAAATAGATAAAAAGATATTTACATCAAGTACCTACAAGGAAGATCCAACAGAGGATTTAGCTTTCCATAATTGGGAAGCTTCCTTTACAACAAAGAGAAGAGAAAGATGAAAGATTGCAAAAATACAAGTAGTGGGGATGTCTCCTCCACCTCTAGAACCTCACAATCACTCATAAACTCATCTAAAGCTCTCAGGACGGCTTCCTCTTCCAGCTCTGGTCTCTGCAGATCTTCACACAACAAATTTTGTCAAACTCTCTGAAACTTGGACCTTTCTCTCTCTAGAACTCTCTAGACATGCAGAAGCTTCAAGAAAAGGCCCAAACTCCATTCCAAAATCTGATTTTAGGCTTAAATAGGTGGCTTTGTTCGTGCTTATGCGCTTAGCGCAATTCTGAACCGCTTAGCGCGCATTAGTGAATTTTGGCTTAGCGTAGCTTTTCTCGCTCAGCGGATGGACCGAAGTGGTGCGCTTAGCGGGATGGCCCTTCGCTCAGCGAATATGCACAACTCATCCTTCTTCCAAATTCTTCCTCGCGCTTAGCCGAGGAATGATATGCTCAGCGGATAGCTCGCTAAGCGAGAAGATTGGCTTAGCAAGAGGGTGAAAATCAGCACTTCAAAACTTGCCTAATTATCCTGAAATTGAGAGAAAATGATTATTAAACACAAAAAATGGAAGTACTAAATATTTATTACCTATCTTTAACAAAAAGTAATTGCTACACTACAAAATAACCATAAATTGGAGGAGTTTGATACAATTTACATAGGTTTTATACACAAAATTTAGTCGTATTCATCGATTAACAACTCCCCTAAATTAACAGTTTTGCTTGTCCTCAAGCAAATAAAGAACAGTTGACTGGTCCACAAGTGACAATAACATACAGTGACTATGTACAAAGGTGTATGCAACAAAATTTACTGATTGCATGATAAGAGAATGAAGCAAAATGCCCTCATCAGTGAGTTGTGTTACTTTCTTGAGTACAAGACGCCACCTTATTCAGTCAAGCAAGGGTTTTGCGTAAAGGATTGATCAAATTGTGTCTATCTTTACTCTTGGTTTTTCATGTATGGTTTTACACATCTTTTGTTTGTGCATGAATTGTTGAAGGCATGCTAGAATAAGTGTTTCTAGTTTGGACTAAGGGTAGGTTTCTTTTAGGCTCTTATTCATTAAGGACCCTAGTGTTGGGTGCCTAAGTCTCTTTTTCCAGGGTAGGAAACATAGATTGCTTGTAAGGATTCTATATGCATAGTGAAAATCTAATTTAGGTTTTGGATTAGATAACTGGATTAGCTTCTCTAGTGATAGAGAGTGAACCAATATAAAAATGTTGTGTACTTCTTCTCTTGATCTTATCTTTCTTTCTCATTCTAGTCTTGATCAGTTTTCTAAAGGTTCAAGAAAACATCCTTTTGAAAGAAAGAACTTTAACAAGGATATTTTGTAAAGGGAGGATTGATTCAGTATTGATTGAGTACAGTTTATGAAATTTTTGTGATACGATCTGTACAAAAAAAAAGTTTTTGCAACTATGGTTTTAAAATTTTGTTTTGTTTTGAAAACCAATTCACCCTGTAAATGGTGAATTGGTACCTAAAGAATGTGAATGTATGATACATGATTTTGATGATGCCAAAGAAGAATCAAACAAGGTTGCTTCAAAGGGTAAGCATTGCTTCAAGCTTAATACAGGCCTAAAATTCGTAGCCCAAAATCCAAGTACAAAGACTCTGACTTCCAAGCCTAAAATGACCCTTAAAATGGCAGAAGTAGCTCAAGCTCATTTATGACAAAATTGTACCTCTTTTCTTAGCTTTCTAGGGACTACCCGGATGCTCCATTTGAAGTTCTTTAATGTCATATAGGTCTTGTACAAGGCGAATAGGTCAAGTAAGCACAAAAATTTGAATATAACCAAGAACTATCAATTAAGCTCAATTATTTTCCTAAGAGCCAAAAAGAGGTCAAATAACCTAAGAATTATAGGAAAATATTACACTAAAGATGCTTAATCAATGTCTACTTAGAGAGCAAAACTCCTTTAGAATTGTTTGGAAGCGTCCAAACATGGTTTGGATATCTTTTCCCCTTTCCATATTGAAGAGTTCATACATGTGTGTCAAAAGGCTCAACTTGTTACATTTTACCTTAGAGGACCCTTCGTAGGTAATGGCTAAGGTGTCTCACATCTTTTTAGTGCTTTTGAAGTTGTGAACTTTGGAATACTCTTCTTGGGATAGAGCGCATACATAGCATTTCTTGTGCGAGAGTTGAGAAGAAATTTGGACTTATGTTCATCTGTCCATCTATCCCATGGGATCTCATTTCTCTAAGCGCCTAAAGGAATGTGATTTCCTTTTTCTACAACGTTCCACATATCGATGTGAGTGGATTCAAAGAAAACAATCATTCTTTCCTTCCAGTAGTCATAGTTGGCTCCCTTGAGCATGGGATGTAGAAGCAAGCTTCATTGCTTTATGATGATGAATCAAGATTGATTCAAGGTGTTATGATGATAACAAAGATGATGACAAAAAGCCCAAGAGAATGATTTCAAGATTGAGTCAAGAACAATTCAAGAATTAAGAGAAAGATTCAAGAGAAGTTTCAAGTTTCAATTTGATGATAACAAAGATGATGACAAAAAGCCCAAGAGAATGATTTCAAGTTGAGTCAAGAACAATTCAAGAATCAAGAGAAAGATTCAAGTTTTCAAGAATCAAGAATCAAGAATAATCAAGATCAAGATTTAAGACTCAAGATTTAAGAATCAAGAAAAGACTCAATCAAGATAAGTACAAAAAAGTTTTTCAAAACACCGAGTAGCACATGATGTTTTCACAAAAGCTTTTACCATAGAGTTTTTACTCTCTGGTAATCGATTATCAGTGGCAAGTTTTGTTTTTAAAAAGCTTTCAACTGAATTTACAACGTTCCAATCAATTTCAAAATGGTGTAATCGATTACAATATATTGGTAATCGATTACCAATGTGTTTGAACATTGAAATTCAAATTCAATTGTGAAGAGTCACATCCTTTCACAAGAATGATTTGATAACTCTTCCAATGGTTTTTAAGCTTTTCTAAAGGTTATAACTCTTCTAATGGTTTTCTTGACCAGATATGAAGAGTCTATAAAAGCAAGATCTTGATTTGCATTTTAATAACACTTACAACCTTCACAAACAACTTTTCACATATTCTTTTACAACCTTTGAATCTCTTTGAACTTCTTCTTCTTCTTCTTCTTCCCCTTCTTCTTCCTCTTCTTCTTCCTTTGCAAAAGCTTTCTTAAGTTTTCTGGTTTTCCAAACCTTGAAAACAAAACTTGTGCTAATCATCTTTTTCATTCCCTTCTCCCTTTGCCAAAAAGAATTCGCCAAGGACTAACCGCCTGAATTCTTTTTGTGTCTCTCTTCTCCCTTTTCCAAAAGAACAAAGGACTAACCGCCTGAATTCTTTCGTGTCTCCCTTCTCCCTTGTCAAAGAATTCAAAATGACATAGTCTGAGAATTCTTTTGATTCTTCCCTTTCCCATAAACAAAATATTTCAAAGGACTAACCGCCTAAGAATTCTTTTGTTTCTGATGAGGACATGACCAAGAGCAAAGGCAAGGATCCACTTGAAGGACTTGGAGGGCCTATGACAAGGGCTAGAGCAAGGAAAGCCAAGGAAGCTCTTCAACAAGTGTTGTCCATACTATTTGAATACAAGCCCAAGTTTCAAGGAGAAAAGTCCAAGGTTGTGAGTTGTATCATGGCCCAAATGGAGGAGGACTAAATGACACCACTTTGTCTCAATTTTAGAGTGTTTAGTTTGTCTAAATAATGGCCCAATCCTTGTAAAGTTGGCTGACCAAAAATATGTTTTGGGTTAATCAACTAAAAGGGCTTTAGTAGGTTTAGTTCAAGTTGTAATAAGGGCCCAATTGGCAACCTAGGTGATGTAAGCTCCATTGGAGCTTGTAGGCCTAGGATCTTCTTCATCAATGGATTCCTTTGCTCCTTGGAAGATGAATGGCAGCGGAATAGAGAAGGAAGAGAGAGAGGAGATGCCACTTCAAGGAGAAGATGAGTCTAGAAGAAGCTCACCACCATAGGAGGCCATGGATAAAAGCTTGGAGGAAGAAGGAGATGAATGAAGGGAGAGGGAGAGAAGAGCACGAAATTTTGTGCTCCAAATGAGCTTTGAAATCTGAAGTTTAATATTCAAATGATCAAAGTTCCAAAAAATGCACATACATGACCTCTATTTATAGCTTAAGTGTCACACAAAATTGGAAGGGAAATTCAAATTTCACTTGAATTTGAAATTGAATTTGTGGAGCCAAACTTTGGAGCCAAAATTTCACTAATTATGATTAGTGAATTTTAGTTATGGTTCAGCCCACTAATCCAAGATCAATTCCAAGATTCTCCACTAAGTGTGCTTAGGTGTCATGAGGCATGAAAAGCATGAAGGACATGCACAAAGTGTGACTATATGATGTGGCAATGGGGTGTAGTAAGTAAATGCTCACCTCCGCCTCTAAAATTTAATTGGATTGGGCTTCTACCAATTCAATTAAATTTATTTCCAACCACACACATCAAATATCCACTTAGTGCATGTGAAATTACAAAACTACCCCTAATACAAAAACTAGTCTAGGTGCCCTAAAATACAAGGGCTGAAAATCCTATATTTCTAGGGTACCCTACCTAAATTATGGAGCCCTAAATACAAGGCCCAAAAATAATGAAACCTTAATCTAATATTTACAAAGATAAGTGGGCTCGTACTTAGCCCATGGGCCCGAAATCTACCCTAAGGCTCATAAGAACCCTAGGGCCTTCTCTTGCATCTCTGGCCCAATCTACTTCAAGTTTTATATCCAATGCCCTTGCAAGGTAGGATTGCATCACTAGGCATCAGCCTTTTGGGAGACCAAATGGTGGCTGACTTGTTGGCTGTTGGGGGTGACTTTTGGTTGCCACAATTTCAGTTACACTCAGCCATTAAGTTTTTTTTTTAATTCCCTAGGTTAATGGCATTAAGTTATTTTAATTCTAGGTTAGTGGGTCATTACTAAAATCTGCTGTAAAGCTTCTATATAAGCTGAACCATTTTATCAATAAACACAAGTTGAGGTTTATTCAGAAAATTAGAGTTTATCTCTTTTATCTTAGTGAGAGTGATTCTCCTAAATTCTTGAGTGATTCAAGAACACCCTGACTGTATCAAAGGACTTTCACAACCTTTGTGTGTTGCCCTCGCCGAAAAGAGTGATTCTTTCATTCCTTTCATCTTCAACCTTGTTCTTTCAAACCACAATTCCAGAAAATCCACTTCTGCCCAGAATTATCTCGTGGCCATAACTCACGTTTTACGCACTCAAATTAAGTGATTCTTGAGCCTAAATTGAATTTCAAGACGAGACCTTTCTCCTCGTTTTGGAATCACCTCATTTGGAGCCCTGTATCTTGAGTTTTTGCCATTTCTATATTTCTGTCCAGCCACCACTTAACCTACGTTTTCTCATCTCATTATTCCATTTTGTGCCAAGAACCACCTTATTAAGACCCACGAAATTAACCGCCTTATTCTTCATCCTTTCCTTAATCAATTTCCGCATTTTCCATCAAGGTTTAATCCTAGACGATCCTAAGTCAGCCCTTGTGCCATGAGGGTTCATATCATTTGGTAATCAGAGCTCCGGTTCTAGGATCAACACTTCCTTTGCTGGAAATATTGGGTAACATCCTTCTTTATCCTCTTTGCCATTTATATTACCTTCTTATTCATATATATATTTTTTAGGCTGAACCATTGCAAAAGTTAAGCCTTTTGATCTCTTTGTTATAAAAAAAGAAGAAGTAGAATTTCGTATAAGCAAAATTAAAAAAAATAAAATTAGGCTGAATGGTTCATGCTTGAAGAACTTTAAAAAAAAAATTCTCTTTAAGGTAATATATTGGTTGCATGAAGGATTGTTACTTGAATTCCTAAATTCTGAATTTTATTTCCTTCATTTGTGCCTAAAAACATTGTTAGCCTTTTTCTTGGTTAACCTTTTCCTTGTCTCTCTAGCCTTACCTTACACATATTGGTGAATTGTTCTTTGTTGTGGCCATAATCTCTTGAATTGCCTAAGAACTCAAGGGGAATTAGAGTGGTAAAAGGCAAGAGTGTTTCATTAGAGAAAAGCCATAATTGTGTGATACACTTGAGTGGGTGAGGTATTCAAACAACAACTATAATTGTCTTGTTACGTTTGATTTGTTTGTTTGAGATGTCAGGTACTAATCCTAATGATGGAGTGGGGCTTTCGCAATTCCAAATGCAAGCTTTGATGCAACATTTGGAGAGGTTAATGAAACAACGAGATGATGCGCTCCATGAGAGGTTGGATCAAATGGAGAATAGAGATCATAATGAAGAAGAAAGGAGGAGAAGAGGGAATGATGGTGTTCCTAGACAAAACCGAATTGATGGTATTAAACTCAACATTCCTCCATTTAAAGGAAAGAATGATCCGGAGGCCTACTTGGAGTGGGAGATGAAAATAGAGCATGTTTTCTCATGCAACAACTATGAGGAGGACCAAAAGGTGAAGCTTGCCGCCACTGAGTTTTCCGACTATGCTCTTGTGTGGTGGAACAAGCTACAAAAGGAGAGAGCAAGAAATGAAGAGCCAATGGTTGATACATGGACGAAGATGAAAAAGATCATGAGGAAGCGGTATGTGCCGGCTAGTTACTCAAGGGACTTGAAATTCAAGCTCCAAAAACTAACCCAAGGCAACAAGGGGGTTAAGGAGTATTTCAAGGAAATGGATGTGCTCATGATTCAAGCAAAGATTGAAGAAGATGAGGAGGTAACTATGGCTCGATTTCTTAATGGTTTGAATAATGATATTCGTGATATTGTTGAGCTGCAGGAGTTTGTTGAAATGGATGGTTTGCTTCACAAAGAAATCCAAGTAGATCAACAATTAAAAAGGAAGGGAGTGGCTAAGAGGAGTTTTACCAACTTTGGTTCTTCTAGTTGGAAAGACAAAGGTAAGAAAGATGGGGCTGCTACTTCTAGTAGTTCCACACCTATCCCATCAAAAACTCGCTCAAAGTCCCCAGAGGAACCCTCTAAAAGGAGTAGAGATGTGAAGTGTTTCAAGTGCCAAGGCCTAGGACAATATGCTTATGAGTGCCCTAACAAAAGGTCCATGGTTCTTAGAGATGGAGAATATATAAGTGGATATAAGTGAATCTGATGTTGAAGAGGAAGAGGAGAGTGAGTACGTAGAGGAAGAGGAGACTCCGGAGGGAGATTTTTTGATGATTAGGTGGTTACTTGGTGGTCAATTGAAGCATGAGGAGGAGAGCCAAAGAGAAAACATCTTTCACACTAAATGTTTAATCAATGGCAAGGTGTGCATGGTGATCATTGATGGAGGTAGTTGCACCAATGTGGCTAGTTCTAGATTAGTGTCAAAGCTAAATTTAGCTACTAAACCACATCCTAGGCCATACAAACTTCAATGGCTTAGTAAGGATGGGGAGGTGCAAGTGAGGCAGCAAGTGGAAGTGGACGTTTCCATTGGGAAATACAATGATAAGGTACTTTGTGATGTTGTTCCTATGGAGGCCAATCACTTACTTTTGGGGAGACCATGTCAATTTGATAAAAGAGCCAATCATGACGGTTACACCAACAAGATCTCTTTCATGCACCAAGACAAAAAGATTGTGCTCAAGCCATTGAGTCCACAAGAAGTGTGTGAGGATCAAAAGAAAATGAGAGAAAAACTTCTTCAAGAGAAAAGAGAAAAAGAAAAAGTGAGCAAAACACTTGAGAGTGAGAAAAAGAGGGAAACACTTGAGAGGAAAAAGAGTGAACAAAAGAAGAGTGAAACACTTGAAGTGAGGGAGAGCTATTTAGCCACAAAAAGTGAGGTCAAGAGGTTGTTTCGTGCTAAACAGTCACTATATATCTTGTTTTGCAAAAATCAGATTTTGACCACTAACACTTTTGATGATTTTGAAGTGCCTTCTAGTGTTAAAACTCTTTGGCAGGATTTTCAAGACATGTTTCCACAAAATGTGCCAAGTGGACTACCACCTTTGAGGGGAATTGAGCATCAAATTGATCTCATTCCGGGAGCTTCTTTGCCCAATAGGCCAGCCTATAGAAGTAATCCACAAGAAACCAAAGAGATTCAAAGACAAGTGGATGAACTCATTAGCAAAGGTTGGGTAAGAGATAGTATGAGTCCTTGTGTTGTCCCAGTGATTTTGGTCCCTAAAAAGGATGGGACATGGCGCATGTGTTCCGATTGTAGAGCCCTTAATAACATCACCATTAAATATAGGCATCCTATACCTAGGCTTGATGATTTGCTTGATGAATTGCATGGTGCATGTTACTTCTCTAAAATCGATTTAAAAAATGGATACAATCAAATTAGGATTAGAGAAGGGGATGAATGGAAAACTGCTTTTAAAACAAAATATGGTTTGTATGAATGGTTGGTTATGCCTTTTGGCCTAACTAACGCTCCTAGCACTTTCATGAGACTAATGAACCATATCTTGAGAGAGTTCATAGGAAAGTTCGTTGTGGTGTACTTTGATGATATTCTTATCTATAACACTTCACTTGATTTGCATATTGATCATTTAAAATCTGTCTTGACTGTGCTTAGAGAAGAACAATTGTATGCCAATCTTGAAAAATGCATCTTTTGTACTAACCATGTTGTGTTTCTTGGTTTTGTTGTGAGTTCAAAAGGAGTGCAAGTTGATGAGGAGAAGGTTAGGGCTATTCAAGAATGGCCTACACCTAAGTCCGTGACCGAGGTGAGGAGTTTTCATGGCTTAGCAAGTTTTTATAGACAATTTGTGAAGGATTTTAGCACATTGGCAGCACCTCTCAATGAAGTGCTCAAGAAAAATGTTGGTTTCAAATGGGGAGAGAAACAAGAAGAAGCTTTCAATGTTCTTAAGCAAAAGCTAACTAATGCCCCCATACTTGCGTTGCCAAACTTTCAAAAATCTTTTGAAATTGAGTGTGATGCTTCAAATGTTGGGATTTGGGTTGTGTTGATGCAAGAAGGCCATCCAATTTCTTATTTTAGTGAAAAGTTAAGTGGTCATACCCTTAACTATTCAACTTATGATAAGGAGTTGTATGCCTTAGTACGGGCTTTGAAAACATGGCAACACTACCTTTATCCCAAGGAATTTGTCATTCATAGTGACCATGAGTCCCTCAAATATATCAAGGGGCAAGGCAAGCTTAACAAAAGGCATGCGAAGTGGGTGGAATTCCTAAAGCAATTCCCTTATGTTATCAAACATAAAAAGGGAAAAGCTAATATTGTAGCTGATGCTCTTTCTCAGCGTCATGCATTACATTCTATGCTTGAAACAAAATTGATTGGTCTTGAATGTTTGAAAAGCATGTATGAAAATGATGAAACTTTTGGAGAAATTTTTAAAAATTGTGAAAAATTTTCAGAAAATGGTTTCTTTAGACATGAAGGCTTTCTTTTCAAAGAAAACAAATTGTGTGTGCCTAAATGTTCTACTAGAAATTTGCTTGTTTGTGAAGCACATGAAGGAGGTTTAATGGGGCATTTTGGGGTCCAAAAGACTCTAGAAACATTACAAGAACATTTTTATTAGCCTCATATGAAAAAGGATGTGCAGAAATTTTGTGAACATTGCATTGTATGTAAAAAGGCAAAGTCTAAGGTAAAGCCTCATGGATTGTATACTCCATTGCCAATTCCGGAGTATCCTTGGATTGATTTATCCATGGATTTTGTTATGGGGCTGCCAAAAACAAGCAATGATAGAGATTCCATTTTTGTGGTTGTTGATAGGTTTTCTAAAATGGCTCATTTTATTCCATGTAAAAAAGTTGATGATGCTTCCCATGTGGCTTATTTGTTTTTCAAGGAGATTGTGAGACTCCATGGTTTGCCAAGGAGCATTGTTAGTGATAGGGACTCTAAGTTCCTAAGTCATTTTTGGAGGACTTTGTGGAGCAAGTTGGGCACTAAATTTTTATTTTCAACCACTTGTCACCCACAAACCGATGGGCAAACGGAAGTTGTTAATAGGACTTTGGGAACTTTGCTTAGGACAGTTTTGAGGAAGAACTTATAAACTTGGGAAGCTTGTTTACCCCATGTTGAATTTGCTTACAATAAAGTTGTTCATAGCACCACTAATTGTTCTCCTTTTGAAGTTGTTTATGGTTTTAACCCACTAACTCCTCTTGATCTTTTGCCTATGCCTAATGTTTCTGTTTTTAAGCATAAAGAAGGTCAAGCAAAGGCGGACTATGTGAAGAAGCTTCATGAGAGAGTCAAAGATCAAATTGAGAGGAAAAATAAAAGCTATGCTAAACAAGCCAACAAAGGGAGAAAGAAGGTTGTCTTCGAACCCAGAGATTGGGTTTGGATGCACATGAGAAAAGAAAGGTTTCCGGAACAAAGGAAATCAAAGCTTTAACCAAGGGGAGATGGACCATTTCTAGTGCTTGAAAGAATCAATGACAATGCTTACAAAGTTGAGCTGCTCGGTGAGTATAATGTTAGTTCCATCTTTAATGTCTCTGATTTATCTCTTTTTGATGCAGATGGAGAATCCGATTTGAGGACAAATCCTTCTCAAGAGGGAGAGAATGATGAAGACATGACCAAGAGCAAAGGCAAGGATCCACTTGAAGGACTTGGAGGGCCTATGACAAGGGCTAGAGCAAGGAAAGCCAAGGAAGCTCTTCAACAAGTGTTGTCCATACTATTTGAATACAAGCCCAAGTTTCAAGGAGAAAAGTCCAAGGTTGTGAGTTGTATCATGGCCCAAATGGAGGAGGACTAAATGGCACCACTTTGTCTCAATTTTAGAGTGTTTAGTTTGTCTAAATAATAGCCCAATCCTTGTAAAGTTGGCTGACCAAAAATATGTTTTGGGTTAATCAACTAAAAGGGCTTTAGTAGGTTTAGTTAAAGTTGTAATAAGGGCCCAATTGGCAACCTAGGCATCAGCCTTTTGGGAGACCAAATGGTGGCTGACTTGTTGGCTGTTGGGGGTGACTTTTGGTTGCCACAATTTCAGTTACACTCAGCCATTAAGTTTTTTTTTAATTCCCTTGTTTAATGGCATTAAGTTATTTTAATTCTAGGTTAGTGGGTCATTACTAAAATTTGTTGTAAAGCTTCTATATAAGGTGAATCATTTTATCAATAAACACAAGTTGAGTTTTATTCAGAAAATTAGAGTTTATCTCTTTTATCTTAGTGAGAGTGATTCTCCTAAATTCTTGAGTGATTCAAGAACACCCTGACTGTATCAAAGGACTTTCACAACCTTTGTGTGTTGCCCTCGCCGGAAAGAGTGATTATTTCCTTCCTTTCATCTTCAACCTTGTTCTTTCAAACCACAATTCCAGAAAATCCACTTATGCCCAGAATTATCTCATGGTCATAACTCACGTTTTACGCACTCAAATTAAGTGATTCTTGAGCCTAAATTGAATTTCAAGATGAGACCTTTCACCTCGTTTTGGAATCACCTCATTTGGAGCCTTGTATCTTGAGTTTTTGCCATTTCTATATTTCTGTCCAGCCACCACTTAACCTACATTTTCTCATCTCATTATTCCATTTTATGCCAAGAACCACCTTATTAAGACCCACGAAATTAACCACCTTATTCTTCATCCTTTCCTTAATCAATTTCCGCATTTTCCATCAAGGTTTAATCCTAGACGATCCTAAGTCAGCCCTTGTGCCATGAGGGTTCATATCAGTTTCCCCATTCACAAAGTTTCAAAGGACTAACCGCCTGAGAACTTTGTCTTAACACATTGGAGGGTACATCCTTTGTGGTACAAGTAGAGGGTACATCTACTTGGGTTATTGTGACTGAGAATAAGAGAGGATACATCTCTTGTGGATCAGTTCTAGTGGAGGGTACATCCACTAGGTTGTTCTAAGAGAACAAGGGAGGGTACATCCCTTGTGGATCTTTTCTTGTAAAAGGATTTTTACAAGGTTGAAAAGAAATCTAAAGGACCGCAGGTCGCTTGGGGACTGGATGTAGGCACGGGTTGTTGTCGAACCAGTATAAAACTCTTGTGTTTGTTTTCTTCTTCCCTACTCTTTTAATTTCCACTGTGCACTTTAATTACCGCTTTTACTTTTGGTTAATTTTATATTTTTGTTATGTACTTTCTTAACAACATAGTAAAAGCCTAAGAAGGGTAAATTTTAATTAGTAAAGGTCGGTAAAAATTAATTCAACCCCCCCTTCTTAATTATTCTGAGGCCACTTGATCCAACTTAGGAGGCTTGTCCACATCAAATCCTTCTTCCATCGTTTAAGGAGTTTTCTTTCCTATACTCTATCAAGAGCTCAAACTAGAGGCTAAGCTTTGATATCAACTGAAGTAGTCGAAACACAATTGAAAAGAGGTTGAATAGTATGATAGATAAAACCTAGTCTTTTGTAAACTTTTAAAGGCTTTTCTCAAACAAATATCACTTTGTGCTTAGAAAAACAGTTCACAAAACTTGGATATAGTAGTGTAGGATTAACTTAGAAAAGAACTAATTACATAGAAGCATTAAAGAAAACACAGATTTTATTCTGGTTCACCCCAACTCTTGGGCTACGTCTAGTTCTCCATTAAACCTTGAAGGGTTCCACTAATGAATTCTTTGATTACAACCACGCATTCTTTACGCCACTTCAGGCTACAACAAGTACTCTTTAGGCCACTCCTGGCACTACACTTAATCTCCCCCTGAGATTAACACCCAATTATTCTTTGTCACTAAGCCACTCCTCTGAGATTAATACCCAAGTATGTTTGATAGAAAATGTATTCTAATCACTCAAAGAGTGTTTACACAGTAAACTTAAATACAATGAAACTCGCTAACTTAGCAAAGCTAAGATTCACTTAATTCGATCAAGTTTCTTTTGTTCAATGGACTGACAATGTTACAATACTTGTTCGTTTTGTTTCAGAATATTTTTCTTATTATTTGACCACCTTAATACGAACACCTTCAAGCTTTATATAGACTTTAGAGTTTCAATCTGTTAAGAGATCCCAACTAGTTGTTGTCTAATAATAGCTTTGGCGCTTGACACGAGACCGCTACTATGCACAGAGAGAGAGTGTGGGGGTCACAAACACTTTCTGCAGCATATCTTCAGATAAGTATAGTTTGTTAGTATCACCTAGTGCTCAGAACTGACTTTCATCGTATGAATTAAAGGAAACATTAACAACATAAGACAAAAGGAATTAAGAATGTCAAAACAAGACAATTTAAATCTTCCCTTTTGTGCGCTATGACAAGTTCTTACTCTGTGGACATTACTTTCTTTTGATTGTTTTTAGTTCTTGAGGATTAAGCAACTGTTCCATTACTTTTGTATTGTGAGCCAGGTGCAAAAACACTTGTCTTCTCTGGGTTGGACGTAGAAGCAGTATCGTCTGGTGACTGATACTTTGTCTATTGTCCATAGCCTTTTTGTTCATGCTTTTTTGCTTGTATCTCATAGAGATAAATATGAACGTGCAGCTTAAACATCAAAGATTAATACATAAAATTTATACTTTATTAATATTAAATCTTATAGATTTAATTGTTTGGTGTAGTTTAATGTGACTTGGACGCAATTAGACTTAACAAATATAAAATATAATCGTTAATGAGATAGTTACATTTTAAGTTAAAATAAATGAAAAGTTAGCTAAACTAAAACATGTTAACCAATGTTCTAAAAACATTGATTAAGGAGTTCAAATGAAAAAAATATTAAAATGTATAAAATTACATTATTTATGATTTTTTTATATTTTTATATGATATACAAAATAAATCCTTTATTATTTTAATTTCTTAACCAATGTAAGGGTAGTTGTTAACAAGACCCAATAATTAATACTAGGACGGATAATTACTGCTTAAGCCTTAGAGACAAAGACTAATTAAAAGTAGGTGGCGCGAAAACAACTTGGTCTACTGCTCCCTCCATTCCTAACTGTAACCGTTTTCTCATATCTCCGTTTAATTTGTTATTTTCTCATTTTAATTGTTTTTTTCTAAAGAAAACTTTTGTGCAGTACGAAATCACCGAGCCCGAGACTCTTTCCCTCTTTCATCGCCATTGCCTCTCCATCAAAATAATAAAAACACCCCTAGCCGGAAAACTATTCTCCAGCGACCGGCAGTTCTTCCTCTCCTCCCTCCACCTCTGGTGACCGGTTTTCCTCCTTTGATTTCGGCAGAATCGTAAGGCTCTGGTTAATTAATTTAATCACTCTTTCATTTAAGTTTTGTGTTTAGAGTCGGTTAGATGCGCGATATTTCTCGTAATAGAGAAATTTTTTTGTTGCGGATAATTTCCGGATTCCGATTTTGCTCTGTTTGATTCTTTCGGTCTAGATCGCTTCGTTTACCGTCACTTTATGCGGGAATTACTTTGGCTTCTTCTAGCTCTGGTTAATTTCTTGTTTTACTCAATCGTTAAGTTTTTATTTTTCAATTTTGTGTGGTGAATATGATTACATGCGTTTGTGTTGTACCGTTTGTGCTAGATTCATCACATTAACAATGAAACACTAAACGTGTGTATTCTGTAAGAGAGACACGAACTTGCCCGTCCATCCAGACATCTGTCATGGATCCCTCTTGGAAGCCTTTGTTTCTTTCTACATTTTTCCCCAAAGTTTTTTTTTTCTCTCTTGTATTTCATCAATATTCGTTCTGCAAAATATGCGGGATGGTCAAAAGCGAATTACTATTTTTATTATTTTTTATTTTTTATTGATCGGTTTATTTATCCTTGCAGTTGCAGGAAAAGATGGGTGTGAACTGTTTTGCTTGGTTTTAACCAAGCAAATTTTAATTTTAATTGTAGTATTTGGGAATCAAGTTAGTTATATAGGGATGGACAATGATGGTCCCTGCACGTGGACCTGCATGTCTTTACCCATTTCCCCGAGAACATTACCACCTGCGACTCCTACCTTCGATTAAATTAAGAAAATTATAATAATTGGGCACAGCGTACAAACAAAACAAGAGACGTAATTTAGAAAGGAAAATCACAACGGTAATTAATTACTACTAAATAATAATGTCAAGTATTCGGGGTGGTTCATATTAGGAAAAAGTACAACATTGGTTTCAGTGAACAAGTGTTTTGTTTGTTTTGGGGGAGAATAGTTATGCAATAGATTTGATGAAAAGGGGTTGTTGAAGTGGTGAAGAGGATAGTGCGTTTTTAAGTGGAGTGAACCCATTTGCCAGCACACACACAAGACCAGACCAGACCATGGTACTCTCGTGAGGGAAACAAAAGGGGAAATTTTTTTGTAGCTTGTACATTACTTACCTTACGCAATTCCTCTCTCTTATCCTACACCATCCATTATCTTAGTCCACTTACCAGTATCCCCGATTTCCAAGGGAACCCCTCCTTCCTCTGCAACTTTATTGTGCAGTTAAACGATAACCAACGTCTAATGTTAAATGCTGCACGTCGAGGCAGTTTCTGCGAGTTTCTCTCACCCATTACCCCAAATGTTGGTGCCACGTCCTGATCTGCTTGGATTTGGGCTTTATTTTTATTTTATTTGATGATTTGATGATAAAAACACACCCACTTGGGTGTGATTGCAAAATTCCTTCTCCCGCAGATCTGAGTCTCAATAAAGATGTGCGCCTTTTGCATTTATTTATTTTCCTCACTTTCCCTTTTTTGACGCGTTTAACTCTTTTTCTTTTTCTTTTGTGGCAGCAGATTTACAGCACGGAAAAGGATCTCCTTTCTAGATAATTTGGTGGGTATTTCCGTTGAATCTGTTTAGCTTGATGAAATTTTCAATCAATGTGGTCTGTGTTAGGTAGGGTGAATGGATGTATGTGAATCAGGGAAGAACAAAGCTCCAGAGACCCCAAGAGTAAGACCACCCTCGGTTCTGGCAGAAAAGAATGCAGTCACCATCACCACCACAAGACGCTCAAGAACAAGGGAAATTAGTTCTAGATATAAGTCACCTACTCCTCCTGCTAGCCCTTCTGCTCCTCCTCGTAGATGCCCTTCACCAAATCTTACAAGAACAACGCCTGCATCATCATCATCGTCATCCTCCCACTTGTTTCCAAAGAGGTCTCTCTCCACAGAAAGGAAGAGGCCTTCAACTCCTCCTTCCCCAACGCCACAAAGACCTTCTACGCCTGTATCTGTTGATGGGAAGTTGTTGTCCAGAAGGCGTTTGCCGGACGGTCTATGGCCTTCCACAATGCGAAGCCTAAGTGTTTCTTTCCAGTCAGATACCATATCCATACCTGTTAGCAAGAAAGAGAAGCCGGTTGTTAGTGCTTCCGACCGCTCTCTGCGGCCGGCTTCAAATGTGGCACACAAGCAGCCTGAAATTCCAACCATAAGAAAGCCTACGCTAGAGAGAAAGAGAAGTCCCCTTAAAGGGAAGAATGCTTCTGATCAGTCTGAGAATTCCAAACCAGTTGATAGCAGCTTGTCTTCTCGGTTAATAGATCAGCATCGGTGGCCAAGTAGAATAGGTGGGAAGGTATCTTCTAATGTATTGAACAGAAGTGTTGATTGTGCTGATATCAGAACGTCAAACACTTCGGTTTCGGGAACTGGTGTTTCTTCTTCACTGAGAAGATTTTCGTTGTCTATATCAGATGAATCCAGTAAACCCTTGCAAAGGGCATCTAGTGATGCTGTAAGGCTATTGTCGCTTGTTGGAAGTGGCCGAATAGGAAGTGAGGTGAAATCAGTTGATGACTGTTTGCCACCAGAATTAAGACCTCACAAATCTGTTACTGCAAAGCCAACGGATAAAGCAGGACTTGCATTTGCGGGAGTCAGATCTCAGTCCTTGTCAGCTCCAGGATCACGACTGCCCTCACCTAGTAGGACCTCAGTGCTATCCTCTTCTAGTTCAAGAGGTGTCAGTCCATCTAGGTTAAGACCATCAACTCCTCCTTCTAGGGGGGTTAGTCCATCTCGAATTAGACCAACCAATTCATCCATTCAATCGAACAATTCAATTTCAGTGCTTCGCTTTATTGCTGATTTTAAAAAAGGGAAGAAGGGTGCAGCCAACATAGAAGATGCTCATAAATTACGTCTTCTCCACAATAGATACTTGCAATGGAGGTTTGCCAATGCAAGAGCTGAGGCTGTCCTCTATATCCAAAATGCAATTGTGGAGGTAATACTGACTATCTTTGATGACCTGCGTTATCTTTTTAAAGTAGTTCTTCTGCTTCACATATGATGGAATATATCAAATAATTTGGCTAAATTGTATTTACAAAAACCTTATTCAATGGTGCAGAAAACTCTATATAATGTATGGATTACTACTTTGTCCCTGTGGGAGTCTGTTATTAGGAAGAGGATCAATCTTCAGCAGCTGAAGCTCGAACTTAAGCTGAATTCTGTTTTTAATGATCAAGTAATGTTTCTCTTTTTTCTGAAATATAGTAATTATATTCCAGCTTAATGAAAACATAAGTGATGCAAATCTACACAGAAGGAGAAACACCATTATATTTTTTTTAAAAAAAATTCTTATACTCTCTAATTATAGGTTATTCATATTATAGTTTATTTTTTAAATGAATTTAAATTTTTATGAACTGTGCAAGCTTTTGATTTTGTTTGTTTAAGTTGGAGTATTGGAAGGAGTATGGATAGAACATCTGAAATAATTTTGGAGGGGTTAGCTTTGTGATCTGAAATGGTATTGTGTGAAATACTGAAATCTCATACAATGTTGAGGTTCAAATTTCGCTTGCCGTTAGTGTGTGGTGCTATTTTTCTCCTTTAATTGTTTCCAATTTCAAGACTTAGTGATGCATTTTTAAATGTGGGCCTTTTGCAATGACTGAAGCAGATTACTTTCCTTGATGATTGGGCTGTACTCGAAAGAGATCATATTGATGCTGTATCTGGGGCTGTGGAAGACTTGGAGGCCAGCACTCTTCGTCTTCCTGTAACTGGGGGAGCAATGGTATGTGTTGCTGGTAGGTCTTTTTTTTCCTCTCTTTGATAACTCAAAAGGCAATGACTTCATTGCTATGTTTTACACTTTTACAGGCAGATATTGAGCATTTGAAGGTTGCTATCTGTCAAGCAGTTGATGTCATGCAAGCAATGGGATCTGCAATCTGCTCTTTGCTCTCACAGGTGAGTTGACTGTTTTCTACAGGATTTATATTAACAGTGACGGGTATAAATATAGAAAATTAAGTTTTTCAATAATTTGCATCATTGCCTTGGACGTATCTATCATTGCTCTGTTATTTTCACTGTTTGCAACTTGCATATTCAACTTTTTCTTCCTTTGATCTCATATTTTGTAAAATTAAAAGTTTGAATTCATTGGTAAAGGGCTCAAAATTATCATCAGATCACACGATCTATCCTTGGTTCTGACACCATGTCATATTTGTCTGTGCTAGGTTGAGGGCATGAACTATTTAATTTCTGAAGTTGCTGTCATAGCAGTGCAGGAAAAGACCATGCTTGATGAATGTGAAGTGCTACTGGCTTCAGTAGCAGCTATGCAGGTGAAAGTCATGATATATGTTTTATAGAACATGAATTATATACTGCAAATATCTCGAGCTTATATTGTTGGAAATAAGGCTTTTTATGTTTAGGAAAAGTGTTTAGGAATATTGGAGACTTTGAATAGAAACTTGATAGGAAGGAGAATTCTTTATGGAGGAGAGAACTTTGTATTTTTGCTTGATACAAATGTGTAGGATTACATCTCTATTTATACTACTCTAAGGAGAACTCTAGACACACTAATTCTAGAGAGTTCTCAACTCTAGAGATCCAAAGAGTATTCTAGAGAATATTAAAACCATAAGAAATATCTAGACACTCCAAACACTACAAGAATTCTCTAGAAACATGACCCATAATTACTTAAGCCCAAAATAACTAAGTCCAAGGAACCAAATAATTAATTTAGGCCCAAATCAAGTTTATATTTCAACATCCCCCCTTAAACTTGATTTGTGACTCCAAGCATACTCCTTAGCTTCACGAAAGTTTCCAACTTGAGTGGCTTTGTGAAAATGTCGGCAGCTTGATCTTGAGACATCACATACTTCAACTTTACCTCCTTCTTCTCAATGCATTCTCTTATGAAGTGGTAACGGGTGTCAATGTGCTTACTTCTTTCATGAAAGACTGGATTCTTTGCCAAAGCGAGTGCTGATTTATTGTCAACACATATTTCCATAGGTTCTTCTTGTGGCATTTTTCTCTCTTTCAACAAGTTCCTTAGCCAAATTGCATGACAAACGCATGATGTGGCAGCGACATACTCGGCTTCACAAGTTGATAGTGTGACTATTGGTTGCTTCTTTGACATCCAAGTGAAAGCAGTATCTCCCATAAAGAACACAAAACCAGTAGTGTTCTTTCTATCATCCAAGTCTCCACTCCAATCGCTATCACTATAGCCAACAATGTTATAATTGTCAGAAGAGTAATAGTGCAAGCCAAAGTTTGTTGTACCTTTGATGTATCGAAGGATTCTCTTTGCCGCCTTGAAGTGAGTTGTGGTTGGAGCTTCCATGTAGTGACTTACTACTCCTACAGCATAGAGAATATCCGGCCTTGTACATGTCAAGTAACGTAAACTTCCAACCAAACTTTTGTAAAGAGTTGGATCCACATTCTCTCCTTTTTCATGCTTGCTCAACTTGCTGCCATATTCCATCGGGGTGCCAACTGGATTGGCGTCTTCCATCTTGAACTTCTTAAGGACTTCTTTGGCATAGCCTTCTTGGGTGATGATAATTCCTTTGTCTTCTTGATTTACTTCGATGCCGAGATAATATGCCATGAGCCCCATATCCGTCATCTCAAATTCATTTGACATATCTTTCTTGAACTCTTCGAACATGCTTGGATTGTTCCCTGTAAAGATCAAGTCATCTACATACAAACACACAATCAAAATATCTCCACTTTGCGCTTTGATATAGAGTGCATGCTCATATGGACACTTGATGAAGTTCTTGTCTTGAAAGTACTTGTCGATTCGAACATTCCAAGCTCTCGGTGCTTGCTTGAGACCGTACAACGCCTTCTTCAACTTCAAGACTTTTTCTTCTTGCCCTTTTACTTCATAGCCCAGTGGTAGCTCAATATAGACTTCTTCTTCGAGAAAACCATTCAAGAAAGCTGACTTCACATCCATTTGATAGATCTTCCATTTATTTTGGGCTCCCAAAGAAATGATCAGTCTAATAGTTTCAAGACGAGCAACAGGAGCAAATACCTCATCATAGTCAATTCCTTGTCTTTGACTATAGCCTTTAGCCACCAATCTTGCTTTGTATCTCTCCACTTCTCCTTTAGCATTCTTCTTTGCCTTGTACACCCATCTTACTCCAATTGCTTTGTGTCCTCGTGGAAGTGTAGTAAGTTCCCACGTATCATTCTTCGTGATTGACTTGATTTCTTCGTCCATGGCGTCTTTCCACTTTATGTTTTCCGTCGCTTCTTGATAACTTAGAGGCTCACAATCACCAAAAAGACAAAAGAGGTTAATGTCGTTTAGGTTTTTGGTTACCTCATAAATCTCTTCAATGCTCCTTAGTCGCGGTGTCCTCTCACTTGAACTTGTTTCATCCAGCCTTGGTGTCGGTGATGTAATATGTTCCTCTATGATTGGTTGTTCAATTTCATCATCTTCTTCAAAATAAGGAAGAAAATCATACTTATCTTCTTGAACACTCCAATCCCAACAATCTTCTTCGTCGAACTCCACGTCGCGACTTATGACGATCTTTCTACTATTTGGATTATAGAGCTTGTACCCCTTGGATCTTGAGTCGTAACCCACAAACACGTACTTCTCGCTTTTATCATCGAGCTTTGTCCTCTTTTCGTCTGGAACATGGGTATAGGCAATGCTTCCAAACACTTTGAGGTGAGAGATCCCGGGCTTCCTTCCACTCCATGCTTCTTGTGGTGTCTTCTCATGCACGCTTCTTGTTGGGGAACGGTTTGTTAGGTAAACTGCACATGCCACTGCTTCAGCCCAAAACTCCTTCGGCATCTTCTTGCTCTTGAGCATGCTTCGCACCATGTTAAGTATGGTCCGGTTCTTTCTCTCTGCTACTCCATTTTGTTGTGGCGATCTTGGCACTGTCAGTGGGCGACGGATTCCATGGTCTTCACAATATTTGTTGAACTTATTTGAAGTGAGCTCTCCTCCTCGATCAGATCTCATGGCCTTGATGGAAAGACCACTTTCTTTCTCCACGAGGGCTTTGAACTTCTTAAAGTTTTCAAACACTTCTGATTTCTCCTTCAAGAAATAAACCCAGGTTTTTCTGGAATAATCATCAATAAAGAGGAGAAAGTACTTATTCTTACCAAATGAATTGGGTTTGATTGGTCCACAGACATCGGTGTGTATGAGCTCTAGCGGCTTTGTTGCTCTTGTTGTTGATTCCTTTGGAAAACTTTTACGAAATTGCTTCCCAATTAGACATCCTTCGCAAAGTTGGTCTGGGTGGTTGATGCTAGGCAAGCCTCTCACCATCTCCTTCTTCGCTAAACGTTCTAGACCGTCGAAGTTGAGGTGCCCGAACCATAGATAGCCACGAAGAGTCGGTATAGCAAGCCTTGAGACACTTTGCCACATCATTTTGAATGTTCAAGAGGAACATTCTATTCTTTGACATAGGCACCTTAGCAATCAAGTTATGTCTACAATCTCTTAAGAAAAGACTATGTTCTTTCAAATGGATGTCATAGCCTTTCTCTAATAATTGTCCCAAGCTCAAAATATTATTCATGTTAGGCACATAGTAGACATTGGATATGAATTGATGACTCCCATTCTTCAAACGTATGAGAATTTTACCTTTGCCTTTGACTGGTATCTTTGAGTCGTCTCCAAATGAGACATCGCCGGTTGCCGCTTCATTGATCTCCACGAACATGCTTTTATCGCCGCACATGTGGTTGCTTGCGCCGGTGTCGAGGTACCACTTGTTTCTTTTCTCTTCAAATTTGTTTTGGCACGCGAGTAGCAAAGTTTCTTCTTCTCCGCCTTTTTCTTCTACAAAGTTAGCTTTCTCTTCAACCTTCTTCGAGAATCTACACTCGGATGCATAGTGACCAATCTTGTTGCAATTGAAGCACTTGATTTGTGATTTGTCATACCTCGACCATGAATTTCCTCTTCCACGACCTCTTGTTACTTGTGGATTCCAACTTCTTTCTCCATTGTTGAATTTGTTGGAGTGGTTGTTGTAACCACCTTTTCCTTCTCCTCCATGTCCTCGTCCACGTCCACGATCTTGGCCGCGACCTCGTCCTCTTTGGCTCTTGTAATTTGCATAGTTTGCTTCCTTTACGTTGAGTTGTAGTAGTTGCTCCGTAGCCTCCTTTTGTTTAATTTTTCTCTTTTGTTTTTCTTCGTATGCTTGTAAGGAACCTATGAGTTGCTCAATAGTCATGGTCTTTAAATCCTTGTTTTCTTCAATGTTGGTAACAATGAAGTCAAAACTTGGATTTAAAGTTCGAAGTATTTTTTCCATGACCTTCACCTCATCAACATCTTCACCATTTCTTTTAAGTTGATTGACTACGGCCAATACTCGAGAAAAATAATCAGAAATTGACTCGGACTCCTCCATAAACAAACGCTCAAAGTCACCTCTAAGAATTTGAAGACGAATTTTTGTTACCTGCTCAACTCCTTTGTTGCAAGTTTGAAGCTTATCCCATGCTTCTTTGGCTGTCGTTGCGTTGGATATCTTCTCAAATGTATCTTCATCCACCGATTGATAAATGAGAAAGAGAGCTTTCTTGTCTCTCTTTCTTGACTCCTTCAACGTCTCCTTTACACCTTGGCTTAGCAAGGCTTCATCTTGCTCCTCGAAGCCATTCTCTACGATATCCTACACATCTTGAGCTCCTTGATACTCCAATTATCATAGTTGTTCTTTGTGAGCATCGGCATTTGGAAAGGAAAACCTCCATTCGCCATCTTTTGAGGATCTTGAAGCTCTGATACCACTTTGTTGGAAATAAGGCTTTTTATGTTTAGGAAAAGTGTTTAGGAATATTGGAGACTTTGAATAGAAACTTGATAGAAAGGAGAATTCTTTATGGAGGAGAGAACTTTGTATTTTTGCTTGATACAAATGTGTAGGATTACATCTCTATTTATACTACTCTAAGGAGAACTCTAGACACACTAATTCTAGAGAGTTCTCAACTTTAGAGATCCAAAGAGTATTCTAGAGAATATTAAAACCATAAGAAATATCTAGACACTCCAAACACTACAAGAATTATCTAGAAACATGACCCATAATTACTTAAGCCCAAAATAACTAAGTCCAAGGAACCAAATAATTAATTTAGGCCCAAATCAAGTTTATATTTCAACATATATTGCATAAAGCCATAAATTAGTAGGAAATAAATGTAATTTTTATGTATCAGTTATCAGAGTGCGCATTAAATCATTGAAACCTGATTTGATTTGTATTACACAATGTAGGGATTCAAATTTTAAGTCATAATGGATTAAAGAATCAAAATAATGTATTGTAGATCTAGATCATCAAGATCCTAGTTTAATTGTAAACTAGTGTCATTTCTGATTTCCTTACTATGCTAATTTTTTGATATATTAATTAGTATCTTTCTTTCTGAGGGCGAGCCCTGGTGCAGCGGTAAAGTTGTGCCTTGGTGACTTGTTGGTCATGGGTTCGAATCCGGAAACAGCCTCTTTGCATATGTAAGGGTAAGGCTGCGTACAATATCCCTCCCCCATACCTTCGCATAGCGAAGAGCCTCCGGGCAATGGGGTACGAAGTTTTTAATTAGTATCTTTCTTTCTGGTCTGTCTTTCTTTGATCGAGTCAGAAGCATATTTTAAGGACAGTGAAATTTCAGATTATGGAGTTTTCTTCCTCTTGAGATACACTACGTACCTCATTCTTTACAAAATGTAAACATGCCCCAAAATGTTGATAATATGTAAATTAGCATCATGGGTTTGATGAAGATACCTTTTGAAAGTGTTTAGCTGTTTTAGGGATTTGGTGGCTGGCTGGAGTCTATCTCTCCTTTCCCTCACCTTATTTTTCTATCATTGGTACTCATATTGTTTGTCTTTGTTTCTTAAATTATGATGAGTTTTAACAAGTTTGCTCCTAGTTTAATTAAATTTTTGGTCCCTATAGTTTGGATTGTAAGCATTTGATCGCCTCAAGTTTTTTTTGAGCCAATTAAGTTCCTGTTTTTAAATTTAAGCAAAATTCTTCACAAATTGAATCAATTGAACTGTCATTTGCCCAAAAGTAACCAACTAAAACATCAAATTCTACCCAAAAAAAAATCTCAAAATTTCTCTTCTCTTAAACCATAATCTACATCTTAAAAAATGTTATCAAATTTTCACTAATCTTTTTTACTTCTGAACTTGTACAATTATTTCATATTCCAAATCTAACATAAACCCCTACAATAATAATTTGAAAATTTTGCAAGGAGACCAAGTTTGCATAATTTTAAAAAGAGAAAAAAAAAATTGTATACTGATAATGTAAAAAGTTTTATATAGTTATCCTATTACAACGCACCATGTAAGGTAAGTTTGTTGACTTTTAAAATAATTATCTTAAAATAATTCAAACGGTGATTTGTGATTGGATGATAATGTAAAATTGTTTTACACTATCTGTGCATAGACATTAAACCGTTTCAAAAGTAGAGGATTTAATTTGTGAAAATTAACTTGGAAGACCAAAATTACACATTGTCCCAACATGAGGGACTCAGTGTAATCAAGCTTTTAACTTTATCCAACTTACCCTGTCTGTATTCAGACCGGCTCAATATATAAGTACAACTACAGTCTGTATGCCTTTATTATCTTTATACATTGCACTCCTTTGTTCCTTACATCATGACCACATGATGTTCTACTCGTTTTCCCCTTTGTTCCACTGAGCCGCATTTCATCTATTTATCTGATAAAATTTAGGACAAAGACCTTTTCATTTCAGGAACATATACTGTGAGGTAGCTGATAAGGTTTCCAATTTGACATATGATTAGTTTTTGAGAGGGTACTTAGGGAAAGCCGAATATTTCATTTTCATTTATGTTTGGAGATATTGTAATATATGTTTATAATGACGGGGCATCCCTTTGATCACGCACTTGATCAGTCTAATAAAGCCGGACAATGTCTTTGAATTTATTTTCCAATTGATGCATAAATAGAGTCGAACTCATTGGTGCATCACCCTGATGTTAGTTTCTGATTGATTATGCCAAAACCAGGTTGAGGAAAGTAGCCTTCGGACGCATCTTATGCAAATCAAGCAAGCTTTGGGGATGAGCAAGTAATCAGTTTCGGAAATTTAAACAAGCACGAACCACACCTGCTGCCAAGCTAACAAGTAATAACGTATCTCTTGTGGCTAAAGTATCCATCAGTATCTAATATCTTTCAGGTTCTTTACCTTGTAAATTTTCGAATAGGTTTTTCTTTTTTTATTTTCCGGTAAAATATGCTGGAATTGATATTGTTTTATTACCCTTTGTTTTTTTCTTCATCTTTTCCCCCCAATACTAGGCTGTAGGTTTCCACTTGTAATTTTGTATCAGGCAAAGAAAAAGAAAAAGAAAAAGAAAAGCAGTGAGCTTTCATCCAAAATTACGTTTTGCTATTATCATATTTATCAACAGCTTTGTAATTTGATAGCAGAAGTTTCCCAGCATGGCTGAGGTTATATATTATACAAACTGGCTTATTGCAAGTGAACTGAATAATATTGCATAGAAGTCCCGAGAACCATAACATTTTTTCACCCTGACATACTATATATTAAACTTTAAAATACTAATTAATATCTTAAAAAGAATAGTTATTGTGGTTAATGGATAAAAATTTATGAAAAGTATTATTTAATATTATTTAGATCATGAACCCATACGATGGATAGATTAAAGGTGTGTAAGAGTAATTGTGTATCAAATAATTTGATTTGTGTAAATTCTTATTTTTAAAAATAATTAAAATGAGTTTATTATCTTCATCTTTTCAGATATAAAATAATTAAAATTGGGAAGAAAAATATAAAATTTTCAAGACAAGAAATATTTTATAACAATAGAAATACTAACATATATGAAGTTAATGAAGACGTTAAAAATCGTAATTATCAATGGTATGACCACATCCAAGTAAGAACGTAAAAAACAAGATAAAGTAATATACTACCTCTATTAAAAGTTTGATGCTGCTTTAGCTTTTTTTTTTTTTTTTTTTTAAAGCTGTTGATATTTTATAAATTTCAAGTCCAATTTATTAATTTTTTCCCATATATCCTTATTTGAAAATGATTAGATTTTTTTTTACAAGGAATACTGATAGTCTATTTAAAAGTACTTTAAACTTATAAAAAAAGGTACTTCAATAAACAATACATTACATTTATTATAATAATATTTACACTGAATATAATAATATTTTACATTTATTAAATATTTCTTAATATGTAGTATATGTTATTAACTTTAAACATCATTGGAAAAGACAATGCGATGCATTAAATTCAAATATATTAAATATACACAATGAATAGGCACTCGTCAGCACATCCTAGTAAACTACCCTTTCAGGCACATGTATATTGCAATTAATATAGAATTAATAATTTCTTTTAGATTATTTATTAATTACTGCATCTTGTTCTAATTATAAAACTCTTTTTAAAAATTTCTTTATCATTTTTTATAAGACCCTTTCAAATTTTTAAATACATTAATTATTTTTTTTTACATATTTTTACTTAATTATTTTTTCTCTAAAAATTAACGAGAAACAATTAAGTACATAGAGAGATAAGGAAAAAATAATTTTAGAATTATAGTACAAAAATTATTTGACAAATTTAATGTGATTAAATAAATTAATTACTTGTCTTAAGAAATATAAATTAGTTAAAATGATCTTATAATTAAAGATGAATGAAGTATTAATAAGTGCTAAAGCTCTATAAGTGATTCAGCATTTAGTTGCATAACCAATAAAGTTTATGACCTACTATTGAAAATCCCATCAATTGTTATTTAAACCTCCCAATCTAGTGAAAATACCTTCCTATCCCCACTTACCTTTTCCCGTTAAAACTCCCCAAGCCAATAGAACCTTAATTGAGCATTTGTAGTTTAATATTTTTCTATTCTTCTCAACTCAATTGACATCTCTTTGACTCTTATTTTCTACTTGACATATCTGCCTTGTGCAGGGCCTAGAGGATACTACAGAACTCCAAATGGAGAGTGTGAGTAGCCCCTAGATAGCTAAGAAAAAGATCTTCAATTTTGTCATAAATAAGCTTTGGCCAATTGATGCAATCCTACCCCCCAAGGGCATTGGATAAAAGACCTCAAGAAGATTAGGCTAGAGATGCAGGAGAAGGCCCTAAGGTTCTCATGAGCCTTAGGGTAGATTTTGAGTCCATGGACTAAGTATGAGTCCACTTATCTTTGTACAACTTAGATTAAGATTTCATTATTTTTGGACCTTGTATTTAGGGCTCCATAGTATAGAGAGGGCACCCTAGTAATGTAGGTTTTTTCAGCCCTTATATTTTAGAACACAGAGACTAATTTTTGTATTAGGGGTAGTTTTGTAATTTCACATACATTAAGTGCACTATTTGATATATGTGTTGGAAGAGAAATTTAATTGAATTGGGAGAAGCTCAATCCAATTAAATTTTGGACCAACCTAAGGGAGAGGTGAGTATTTTCTTGCCCCATTAAGTGCAAGCTCAATCCAAGATCATGTCCTTCATGTTTTATATGTCTCATGACACCTATGCACACTTAGTGGAGAATGTTGGACTTTATCTTGGATTAGTGGGTTGAACCATAACTGAAATTCACTAATCATAATTAGTAAAATTTTGGCTCCAAATTTGGCTCCACAAATTCAAATTCAAATTTAAGTGAAATTTGAATAAAAATTCAAATTTCTCTCCAATTTTGTGTGACACTTAGGCTATAAATAGAGGTCTTGTGTGTGGATTTTTTCATCTTTGATTTTGAGAAATTAGACTTCAAAGTTCAAACTTAGTTCTCCCTCTTCTCTCTCTCTCTCTCTCAAAATTTCATTCCCCTTTCTTTCTCTCTCCCCATTCATCTTCTCCTACCTTCAAGCTCTTATCCATGGCTTCCTATGGTGGTGAGCTTGTTCTTGACTCATCTTCTCCTTGAAGTGGCGTCTCCAATCACCTTTCCTCCTTCTCCATTCCGCTACCATTGATCTTTAAGAAGCAAAGAACTCCATTTATGAAGAAGATCCAATGCCTACAAGCTCTACATGAAGCTACATTATGTGTTATCAAAGCATCTTAATCTAGATGATGTTCTTTTGCTTCCTCTATCTTTTATTCGGTCAATTCACTTTAATTCCTTGTTCTTCATTGTCTTCTCCATGTATTTCCTCCATTTTCTTGTGGTTTGGTGCTGTTTAGAGTAGATTAAAAAAAAACTAATTAAATCTTAGATCTACACTTGTTCTTGCATTTCTATGGTTCAAATTTTATAGATCTACTCTTGAATCATGTTTTTGTGTTGATTTTAGGTTCTATCATTTTTTAGCCATAATCTTGTTGTGTTGAACCTTTAGATCTCAATTTTCTTGCAAAATATTGATTAGAAAAGAAAACACAAAAATATAAGTGTAAAACACTTCATTCATGTTGTCTTAGAGTCATGTTTAGTCATAATAATTTTCACATTATGTTTTAAGTTTGTGCTAAATTTTGATTTTGTTGATTGAATTCTAGATACATTTGTCCATGTATTCTTGCAATTTTTATCCTATCATTTGAATTTTGGGTCTAATTCATGCATGTTATTTAGTTCATAACATGCTCTAAATCAATGTCTAGAAGTAGTCTTGTTGTTGAACTTTTCTTGTTTTCTAAGTTTCCTATATGATGCCTATGAAGAAATTGAGTTGTGGTGCTGAGTTGTGGCTGGATTTGTGAATCAAAATAAGTCTTAAGATCTCTTGAATTATTTTATCCAAGACAATTGAGCATAAGCAAACACAAATTGTAACTATCCAGGTCTTAAGCAACATAAACACTACTCTTGATTTCTAGGTTGAAATTGTGGTTGCTGTCAGTTATGGCACATTGTCTTCTCAACTATGCTATCGCTTGAATACTTCAAGTTTTGAGCTGAAATTTTAACTGGATAAAATAGACATCTGGACAAAAGCAATGGAAAAAGAATGAACAAAACGAAAAAAATGAGCAAGAAAAGGTGTGACATCCTGGAAATTTCTACCCGGAATTTTTGTAAACGGTGTATTTTGAATGATTATATATATATATATATATATATATATATATATATATATAAGTATTATTCAGTGTATATGCATATATGTTCCTGGTAGAAGTAGGAATAGTGGGGGCAAGATACGCGGGTTAGGCTAATTAAGGAAGAGAAATCCATAACTGAAAGGTTATAGGTTAATTCTTAATTAATTAGTCTAAAAATCATCGTTTTGCATGCGACTTAGAATTTAACAAAACCAACCTCTGAACCACGCTCGGGGTTTTATTCTGAGCGTTTTGATATATATTGCCTACTTTCGAAAACTGGTCCCGATGAGCGCAGAGAAACGCGAGGGACTGGAACCAGAGGAACGACACGCAAACCGAGGCAGGATTTTGGCATTTCAAAAGGTCAGATTTTTCTCTTCATGTGGCTGAGCATGAGTCACATCAAGAGAAAAAGTGGGCCCTTTTGCTTCACTCAAATGGAGACATGTGGCATAGCTTAAAATAAAATAATAGAAAAGAGAAAAACCTTTTTAAACCAAAAAGCAACACTCTCTCTCTCCTCACTCAACCCACATTTCAGAAGCTTTCTCCCTCTCCCTCACGTTGCTTTTTCTTTCTTCTTCATCCTCCATTGAAACTTCATTAAAGCTCCAACCTTTGGTGCCCATTTCTGCTCCAAATCGCGAAAGGAAGGCATTTTCGGAGTCGTGAAGCGCATCTCTACGTGTGGGACCTCGAAATTTCAGGTTTGGGTAGACTTCTTTCTCACTTGATTTTCATGGGTATTGGGTTTTGGGAGATATGATGGGTAGTTTTGCTAGGTTTCTGCTTCTTGATAGTTATTTGTGAAGAAATTTGTTGAAAGCATGTTGAACTTGCCATGTTTGGATGAGTTAAGCTTACCCATTCAGTTTTAGGGTTTTTATGATGATGCTTGTGATGTTTATGTGCTGAAATTGCTTATGGAAAACTGTTAGAGATGAAGGGTAGAGTTAACCTAGGGTTAGAAAGTGAGAATATGGTGTTATGAGTGGAAAAAGAGTGAGGTTTTGAGAGTTGGAAGGCCAAATCTGGATTTAGTGGAATTTGGAGGTTAAAGTGAGTTAATCCTAGCTTGAAATGTCATTTAGGACTTATGAGAAAGTTTGGGCCGTGCTAGAGAGAAAAACAAATGACTAAAGTGAACAAAGAGCCATTTTTAGGGTAAAATTGGATGTTGAGGAGTCAAATTTTGATTCGGTGGAATTTTAGGTGTAAATCCAGTTTGAGCAAGTTTGAATTGATGTTATAGACTTGTGTGAGGTGAGAGTTTGCTCCAAATTTACCTCATTCTCAATTTCACTTCTCAAACCTTGAAAATCCATTAAATTGAGGGGTTTTGGATACCTAGATTTTGTGTTGCCTTGGTCTGAAGCTTGCCCTTGGTTTAGACATGATTGGTACATGATTTGGGACTTGTAGGATTCAATTTGGGCAAAATTGGATGAGGGAAAGAGTGGTTTTCGAAATCTGCACTTTATGCAGAATTTTGCTGTTGAAATGTGCAGCAGAATTTTGTATAAGTGCAGAAAAATACTTGTGCATGGCTGGTTGTGAAAAGGGTAGTACATATGGGGTTGTGGACATTTGCTAGCAGATCCCAACGGTCAAAATGTAGACTTATGTACTAGAGACTTCCAGTAAAATTTTCGAGTCAATCCAACGGTTAACAAATTGGAACGAAGGAAATGTTATTGGGGTATTTGTATGTGAAAAGCTGTGATTTTGAGTTGTGTTTTGGGAAGAGTTTTCTGCCTTTGCCCTGTTTTGCTTGATTTTGTTAGTCCATGATGATTGGATGTGGAATTACTTGGATGTTGTGGAAGCTTGGGAGGTTTGATGGGGACCCGGCGTTGAGAGGAACGAGGATAAGGGCTACGTGGGAGTACGTGAGCTCAGTTGGAGGTGGGCAACAAGGGATGGTGGGTTATACGTGATTTGTTGATGTGGAGAATCGTTTTTCACCATCGCCCGACCGCCACCTAGTACCACATGTGATGGGTACCCCATAATCCGACAAGCTTGAAATGAGGAAGTGTAGAAGGGTGAAACTTCCTGCTTTTATTCGTTGACCACAGAGTGGTACCTGGAGATATGTCGCGGGGGTCAGGAGACCTTGGGGACGTCAGGTGGGGTGCTATTGCCCAAAACCAAGCTTGACCAATCCCGACCCAACCCGGGCATAGTCAGTCAGTGAGAACCTGTGATGTACCTAAGCAGGCGAGCTCCTGACAGTCAACAGATAAAAGGAACTAAGACCACAAAGCAAGGAGGCTTGTGTGGTGGCTGGCCAGCTGTGAACTTTGATTGATATATGGGATATGGCCTCTGGTAATCGATTACCAAGGGTGGGTAATCGATTACAAGGCTTAAAAATGAAGACATGAGGCTAAGATGGCCTCTGGTAATCGATTACCAAGGGGTGTAATCGATTACCAGACTTAAAATGGGACTGGAAGATTGTGGAGGCCTCTGGTAATCGATTACCAGCCTATGTAATCGATTACACAGAGGAACAGGCCACTGGTAATCGATTACAAGGTATGTGTAATCGATTACACAGTGCCTTTTTCAGGTTTTCATGTCCTGAAGCTGTGTAATTCGAGTTTGGCCTCTGGTAATTGATTACCAAGGTTGTGTAATCGATTACTAGAGATGAAAAGCCTAAAGATACCCCTTTTACTTGCATGTAGTGGTTATGAGACGTATTGTGTTGCGGCGTAGTTAGATTCTCGTGAAAGAGTCTACCCCTTTCTTTTCTTTCCTGTAGATCGTGATGGCGGCTGATGTGCCATCATTTTCTTCTATTTCCTAAACCCTTTTTGCACCATTTTAATTATTGATTGGTCTTAATTGTCAATTAATTAGGCAGTTTTATTATTTGGGCTCATTTAGCTAATTTGATGTTTTTAATCTAATTTCAGGAATTAATGAAACATTGGGCTTAATCCGGATTTTGGTTGTGGACTTGAAGAGGGCAAATAAAGAAGCGCTTACCTTAGTTAATTTCTAATTAGGAAATTTCGCAATTTTATTTTATGTTGTTCAGTGTTTATTTCGTTTTGGGCCAGAGTATTGTAATAGGGCCCAGTGACTTTGAGTGACTCTTTTTAAATAGCTGCCTTGGGATTCGTGAGGGTATTCTATTCTGTTATGCTATTCATTATTCAGAGCTTGGTTTTAGGGTTTTCGTTTTTCTGTTTTGACGTTTCTGAGTTCGTAATGCAATTTTACGTTTTCTGCTTCTAATTACAATTTCGTTCTTGTTTCTTCTTCTACTCTCATTTACGTTTCTGTTCCATTTTACATTTCTATTTGTTTACGTTTCTGTTCATTTACGTTTCCGTTCATTTACGTTTCTGCTTCATGTTTCAATTGCGTTCTCTGTTTGAATCCATGG
This sequence comes from Glycine max, assembly GCF_000004515.6. Lineage (NCBI taxonomy): Eukaryota > Viridiplantae > Streptophyta > Magnoliopsida > Fabales > Fabaceae > Glycine > Glycine max. The sequence continues at coordinate 30,442,987 of NC_038242.2, forward strand.
AAGGCTAGATTTTCTGGTGTTGTTTCCTTTTGAGGACGAAGCCCAACTCTCTTTGAGGTTTCGTTTGTAATGTGGTTTCCTGCCAGTTTTCCCTTCACCAGTTATCCCAATTTCGTGAATATTAATCAGTGCACGCTTCGTGTTCGATTAATTGCCTCTGAGCCTAACTTGCGTTCATGCTTAATGGACGAAGGGCTAACTGGTGTATGTGGTGCCTAATCACGTAATGAAAACCCTAAGTTGATTTTCGCTTAGTAAATTGAAATAGGGTTGGATTAAGTGGTTGATTGTTAGGGACGAATTCTCCATAACCCAGGATAAGAGAGTGGCTTCTGAATCAGAGGAAACAACCCGTTCTTAATATTAGTAGTTTCGTATTACATTTTATTTGTCTGCTCTTTAATTACCAAACAACCAACCCCCCCCCCCCATCGTTACTGTTACTGCAAGTATATTATGAACATTTGGCTTGTCACTGCTCGTTGGGAAACGACCTAGGATCACTTCCTAGTTACTGCATTTTCATGTTTATTTGATTCGGGTACGGCCTCGATCAAATTTGGCGCCGTTGCCGGGGAGCAGTGTCCAAAGGTTCATAATAGCTAGCTAGTGCTGTGCGTTTAATCCTTTCGTGTTTTATGTTTAATTGTTAGTATTGTGTTAGTATGTGTGTTAGTGTTGTTTAGTGTCCTGGTATTTTGTTTAATGTGTGTTCTGTTTCAGTTTCCCATTAAGCGTTTCCCCTGTTTCAGTCTTGTGTGTTTTGCTGTGAAGATTGTGCTAGAAAACAGAGTAGTAGTAGAAATCAGCTTGCGGCAAAAACAGAGTAGTAGTAGAAATCAATTAGAGACGGATTTTAGCGACCACCCATGCTGAATTAATTGGGATTTTTTGTTTTAGTAACTAGGGTTGTTATTTTTGGCTGAATTTTTTTGTGGTAACTTCTTTTAATCCATATTTTGTGGGAAAAATAGCTAGAGCCTTTAGTTTGGTTAGATTTGAAAGTTCCAAAAAACTAGCAAATTTTGTGTTTGTCAAAACTTCAAACGACCATAACTTTTGCTCCGGTTATCAGAATCGCAATTATTATATATGCATTTGGGGTAGAAAAAAATTTCCTACGCCGTGGTAGCCAGCCATAGGCTGGCTGAGGTCTCCATCGTCCAAAAAAAGCGATTCTGTCAAAAGTTTTTTATTTTTCAAGTTTTATTCACTTATTTTTCTTAACCTACCATTTTTAGCTTTCATAGTTAGACTTTGAATTTTTGTCTGAAATTTTTTGGGCTATCTTCTCATCATTTTATAGGGTTGCTCACAAAATTTCAAGTCATTTGGATATCATTTGAGGGTAGCTGTAGTTCAAACCTACACCTTTATTTACATGACAAGGCAACTAGTTGTGTGCATGCTGAATGTAGTGTATGACTAGAGGCAATCCATCTGACTTACAACCCTTTGATCCTGAGATAGATAGGACATTTCATAGATCAGTTAGGCATCATTTTATACCTTTTGATCATTCTGAGCATTCCATAACTGGTGAATCTGTGCATTCTGTTATTGGTGATTTTGAACATCCTGATCTTGAGCAATATAATTTTGAGCATTCTGATTCTGAGCATTCTGATTTTGCACATTCTGAGAACATGGCACAACCTCCACCTCGTGAGAGGACTCTAAGAGAAATGGCTGCACCTGATTTCACCTATGAAAGCTTGTGCATCCAATACCCTGATGAGGATGTCCCATATGTTCTTAAAACTGGACTAATTCATTTGCTTCCAAAGTTTCATGGCCTTGCAGGTGAAGACCCGCACAAACATTTGAAGGAATTTCATATTGTCTGCTCCACCATGAAACCCCCAGATGTCCAAGAGGATCACATATTTCTGAAGGCTTTTCCTCATTCATTAGAGGGAGTGGCAAAGGACTGGCTGTATTACCTTGCTCCAAGGTCCATCACGAGCTGGGATGACCTTAAGAGAGTATTCTTTAGAAAAATTTTTCCCTGCTTCCAGGACCACAGCCATCAGGAAGGATATCTCAGGTATTAGACAACTCAGTGGAGAGAGCCTGTATGAGTACTGGGAGAGATTTAAGAAACTATGTGCCAGTTGCCCTCACCATCAGATTTCAGAACAACTTCTTCTCCAATATTTTTATGAAGGACTCAGTAATATGGAGAGAAGTATGATAGATGCTGCCAGTGGTGGAGCCCTTGGAGACATGACTCCTGCTGAAGCCAGAAATTTAATTGAGAAGATGGCCTCCAACTCCCAGCAGTTTAGTGCCAGAAATGATGCCATAGTCATTAGAGGAGTGCATGAGGTAGCTACAAACCCATCTGCATCATCTGAAACTAAGAAGCTTGAAGGCAAACTGGATGCGTTGGTCAACTTGGTAACCCAGCTGGCCTTGAATCAGAGATCTGCACCTGTCGCAAGGGTTTGTGGTTTGTGCTCCTCTGCTGACCACCATACAGACCTTTGCCCTTCCATGCAGCAACCTGGAGCAATTGAGCAGCCTGAAGCTTATGCTGCAAATATTTACAATAGACCTCCTCAACCTCAGCAGCAAAATCAACCACAGCAGAACAATTATGACCTTTCCAGCAACAGATACAACCCTGGATGGAGGAATCACCCTAACCTCAGATGGTCTAGCCCTCAGCAACAACAGCAGCCTGCTCCTTCCTTCCAAAATGCTGCTGGCCCAAGCAGACCATACATTCCTCCACCAATCCAACAACAGCAACAACCCCAGAAACAGCCAACAGTTGAGGCCCCTCCACAACCTTCCCTCGAAGAACTTGTGAGGCAAATGACTATGCAGAACATGCAGTTTCAGCAAGAGACCAGAGCCTCCATTCAGAGCTTAACCAATCAGATGGGACAATTGGCTACCCAATTGAATCAACAACAGTCCCAGAATTCTGACAAGCTGCCTTCTCAAGCTGTCCAAAATCCCAAAAATGTCAGTGCCATTTCATTGAGGTCGGGAAAGCAATGTCAAGGACCTCAACCCGTAGCACCTTCCTCATCTGCAAATGAACCTGCCAAACTTCACTCTATTCCAGAAAAAGGTGATGACAAAAATTTACCTAACAATTTCTGTGCAGGTGAATCTTCTTCCACAGGTAATTCGGATTTGCAGAAGCATCACATTCCCCCTCTTCCATTCCCTCCAAGAGCAGTTTCCAACAAAAAAATGGAAGAGGCAGAGAAAGAGATCTTGGAAACGTTTAGAAAGGTAGAGGTAAACATACCTCTGTTGGATGCAATAAAGCAAATTCCAAGATATGCCAAATTCTTGAAGGAGCTGTGCACTAATAAGCGGAAGCTTAAAGGAAGTGAACGGATTAGCATGGGCAGAAATGTCTCCGCATTGATTGGTAAATCTGTTCCTCAAATTCCTGAAAAATGCAAAGATCCAGGTACATTCAGCATACCTTGTATCATAGGGAATAGTAAGTTTGACAATGCCATGCTAGATTTAGGAGCTTCTGTTAGTGTTATGCCTCTGTCTATTTTTAATTCTCTATCTCTAGGTCCCTTGCAGTCAACTGATGTGGTAATTCATTTAGCTAACAGAAGTGTTGCCTATCCTGTTGGTTTCATAGAAGATGTCTTAGTTAGAGTTGGTGAACTGATTTTCCCTGTTGATTTTTATATCTTGAATATGGAAGATGGATTTTCTCAAGGATTAGTTCCCATCATTCTAGGCAGACCCTTTATGAAAACTGCTAGAACTAAGATAGATGTTTATGCAAGCACACTGTCCATGGAGTTTGGTGATATAACTGTTCATTTTAATATTCTGGATGCTATGAAATACCCATCTGAAGATCTTTCTGTATTTCGTGCTGAAATAATTGACCATGTTGTTGATGAATACATGACTGATCTTTATTCTAATCTGCATGCCTCTCACTCTTCATGCATTGAGTCTGAAATTGTACTTGATCATATGTCTGAATTTGATGCTGAGAGTGAATCTGAGAGTGATATTGATTGCATGCCTGGTGGTGGTGTTTTACCTCTTGAGATTGATTTTATAGAGTCAGATAGGACTAACCATGTTTCAGGAAGTACACATACCTCTGACTTTCTTTATGAGGTCAAGGCTGAGAAACCATCTCCTTCTACCACTGTCCAGCCGACCACACCAGAATTGAAGCCTCTGCCATCAAATTTAAAATACGCTTACTTGGATGATAGCAAGAGTTTTCCAGTGATTATATCTGCCTCCCTTGCTGATGAGCAAGAGGAGAAGTTGTTGTCAGTTCTCAAGAAGCATAAGAAGGCTATAGGCTGGACCCTGGCGGACATTCCTGGTATTAGCCCATCCACATGTATGCATCGAATAAATTTAGAGGATGGAGCTAAACCAGTAAGACAGCCACAGAGAAGACTCAACCCGGTGATTCTTGATGTAGTGAAGAAGGAGATAACCAAGCTTTTGCAAGCTGGAATCATTTATCCTATCTCCGACAGCCAATGGGTGAGTCCCGTCCAGGTAGTCCCGAAAAAGACTGGCCTCACAGTGATCAGAAATGAGAAGGGGGAGCTGATTCCTACTCGGGTGCAGAACAGTTGGAGAGTCTGCATTGACTATAGGAGGCTGAACCAGGTTACCAAAAAGGACCATTTTCCCCTGCCATTCATTGACCAGATGCTTGAACGCCTGGCAGGTAAATCCCACTACTGTTTCCTTGATGGTCTTTCTGGTTATATGCAAATTACTATTGCTCCTGAGGATCAGGAAAAGACCACATTCACCTGCCCCTTCGGCACTTTTGCTTATAGGAGGATGCCTTTCGGCCTGTGCAATGCCCCTGGTACCTTCCAGCGGTGCATGATTAGTATTTTCAGTGATTTTTTAGAAAATTGCATAGAGGTGTTTATGGATGATTTCACTGTATATGGATCCTCTTTTGATGGTTGTTTGAATAGTTTGGAAAAAGTTTTGAATAGATGCATTGAAACTAACCTTGTTCTAAATTTTGAAAAATGTCATTTTATGGTTGAGCAAGGTATAGTTTTAGGCCACATTATTTCCAATAAGGGCATTGAAGTAGATCCTGCAAAAATTTCTGTTATTTCACAATTGCCTTACCCCTCTTGTGTGCGAGAGGTGCGATCTTTTCTTGGTCATGCAGGATTCTATAGGCGCTTTATAAGGGATTTTAGCAAAGTAGCCCTTCCATTGTCCAACTTGTTGCAAAAGGAGGTGGAGTTTGACTTTAATGATAGATGCAAAGAGGCTTTTGATTGCCTCAAAAGAGCGTTGACTACCACCCCCATCATCCAGGCACCCGATTGGACAGCCCCTTTTGAGCTTATGTGTGATGCATCAAATTATGCATTGGGGGCTGTCCTTGCTCAGAAAATTGATAAATTGCCCAGGGTGATATATTATGCTTCTAGGACTTTAGATGCTGCCCAAGCAAATTATACTACTACTGAGAAAGAGCTTCTAGCCATAGTTTTTGCTCTTGAAAAATTTCGATCTTATTTGCTTGGTACTCGCATTATTGTTTATACTGACCATGCAGCTCTAAAGTACTTGTTGAAGAAGGCTGATTCTAAGCCTAGGTTGATCCGATGGATGCTCTGGCTCCAAGAGTTTGACTTGGAGATCCGTGATAGGAGCGGAGCATAAAATCTAGTTGCTGATCATTTGAGTCGGATCGAACATGTCTTTGATGCAGATTCACCTATTCGGGATGATTTCCCGGATGATCATTTGTATATATTGTATAGTATTTCTGACTCTCTTTCTACTCCCTGGTTTGCTAACATTGTCAATTATTTAGTTGCCTCTGTTTTTCCTCCCTTAGCATCTAAGGCCCAAAAAGATAAGATTAAAAGTGATGCTAAGCATTTTATTTGGGATGACCCCTACTTGTGGAAATTGTGCAGTGATCAGGTCATTAGACGGTGCATTCCAGATCATGAGACTGACTCAGTTCTGCAGTTCTGTCATTCTTCCGCACCGGGAGGTCATCTGGGTGTTCAAAGGACAGCTCGCAAAGTTCTTGACTGTGGTTTTTATTGGCCCACCATCTTTAAAGATGCGTGGAAGATCTGCAACACTTGTGAGCAGTGTCAGAGAGCAGGAAATACACTTACATGGCGACAACAAATGCCTCAGCAACCTATGCTATTCTGTGAGGTGTTTGATGTCTGGGGTATAGATTTCATGGGTCCTTTTCCTGTCTCTTTTGGTTATATTTATATTCTCCTTGCAGTTGATTATGTTTCAAAATGGGTGGAAGCCAAGCCCACTAGAACTAATGATGCTAAAGTTGTCGCAGACTTTGTCAGGTCTAATCTATTTTGCAGGTTTGGAGTACCTAAAGCAATTGTTAGTGATCAAGGAACCCATTTTTGCAACAGGACAATGCATGCCCTGCTTAAAAAGTACGGGGTGGTACACAGAGTATCCACACCATACCACCCCCAGACTAATGGACAGGCAGAAATTTCTAACAGGGAAATCAAGAGAATTCTAGAGAAGATTGTGCAGCCAAGCAGGAAAGATTGGAGTACCAGGCTTGATGATGCTCTCTGGGCACATCGGACTGCCTACAAAGCACCCATAGGAATGTCTCCTTATCGGGTTGTCTTTGGAAAGGCATGTCATCTTCCAGTGGAAATTGAGCACAAAGCATACTGGGCAGTGAAGACTTGCAACTTCTCTATGGATCAAGCTGGCAAGGAAAGGAAGCTGCAACTGAGTGAGTTAGATGAAATCCGCCTAGAAGCCTACGAGAATGCCAAGTTCTACAAAGAAAAGACCAAGAAGTTCCATGATAGCATGATAGTTAAAAAAGACTTCGTGGTTGGACAAAAAGTGTTATTGTATAATTCTAGGCTTGGACTCATGAGTGGTAAGTTGAGGTCTAAGTGGATTGGTCCTTTTGTTGTTACTAATGTTTTTCCTTATGGTACAGTTGAGATCAAAAGCGACTCCACAAACAAGAGCTTCAAGGTCAACGGACATCGACTTAAGCCATTCCTCACGAACCCTTCTTTAGTGGACGTAGTGGTGGAAGAGACTTCCTTACTCCACCCTACTCTTCCTCCACCATGACTTAGGGAGTTTTTCTTTTCCTATCTCCTTCTTTGCTTTTATTACACTTGTCCGATTCTCTTTGATGATTTAATTGTTTTTAATCTTTTAATTGTGCTACATTGAGGACAATGTGTTGTTTAAGTATGGGGGGGGGGGGGGGGGAGTGTTCTTTGGTTTTGCTAGTTTTGTTGGTTTTGTTAATTTGTTAGTTGTGTTAATTTGTTAATGTTGTTAGTTTCGTCGGATTTTCAGTTTAATATTTTGGGTCAATTTCATGTGCACGTACGACTTTGCATGTTTTTCTTTGAATTATAGGATATGTTCAAGAAATGGGTAATTGTTTTGAAAATAAAAGTTCTTGACATTTTGTGACTTGAAATCCTTGATTCTTCTCTACATGTCATGATAGTTTTGAAAGCTCAATTTGAAAGTGATGATTTTACCTTTGTGAGAATTTGAGCCATCCATCATTATAATCATTTGGTGTGTTTTGCCCCATTGATTGCTTGCACAATAGCCTTGGCTTGATTCTTGTTGATGCGTCCTAATTCACATGCATATTTGGAAATGATTAAGGCAATTTTGTTCTTATAAGCTTCTAGCCAAATGGACTTACCTTGAATTAATTCCTTTGATAGCCCTTTTGAGCCTTGTTTCCCTTTCCTTGTTTTGAAGCTCACTACAAGCCTTAAGTGAAAAACCATGATATTACCATATCCTTAAGGAATTTTGGAGCTTTGGAATTGTTTTGGGAATAAGTGTGGGGGGTTTTTGTTTCATTGGACAACTTGTTTTGTTGGCTATGCTTCATGATGTATTTTGGGCCATACTTGATGTACATTGTATATTGGTTAAATGTTGGACATGCTGAATGAAATGTTGTTTCTCAAAGGCCAAAGAGTAAAAAAAAAAAAAAAAAAAAAAAAATTCGAAAAAAAAAAAAGAAAAAGAAAAGAAATAAAGTTGAGTGAATAAGATCTTAAATGGCACAAGAATGATGAAACTCTTGGTTCTACTCTTCATGTTTAATTTTTATCTTTACTTCTTTATATTTTCTTTTTTTTTTTAATATGCACTTATTCCCCTTTGCTCCTCTATTCCTTTGGGATTTAGCCACTTATTCCATATTTCTCCATACCTTGTCCTTGGCCCCATTACAACCTTAAAAGACCTTTTGATCCTCATGTGCTTGTGTTTATGGGTTGATTGTCAATTTTAGAATCTTGCCAAGTTTATGTGGTGTTTGCTTTCATGGGTGCTTTGAGGGTAAATAGTAGCCTAGACACTTGAGAGATAGAGTGTATATCTTGTGAGGCTTTATCACTTTTCATTCTTGAGCTGATTAACTATTTTGCCATGATTGGGTTACTTGGATGATTTTCATGAATGTCTTGACTTTTTGGATCTCCTTATGTTAGATGTTACCCATTCCTTTCATTCCTTGATGTTCATTGAGAAATATGTGAATGTTTTTGTTTGTCTCCCTTTCATATCCTTGGATTTTGTTCTTTGTTTCATTTTGCCCAGGAGTGCAAAAGGCTAAGTATGGGGGGTTTTGATGTGCCATCATTTTCTTCTATTTCCTAAACCCTTTTTGCACCATTTTAATTATTGATTGGTCTTAATTGTCAATTAATTAGGCAGTTTTATTATTTGGGCTCATTTAGCTAATTTGATGTTTTTAATCTAATTTCAGGAATTAATGAAACATTGGGCTTAATCCGGATTTTGGTTGTGGACTTGAAGAGGGCAAATAAAGAAGCGCTTACCTTAGTTAATTTCTAATTAGGAAATTTCACAATTTTATTTTATGTTGTTCAGTGTTTATTTCATTTTGGGCCAGAGTATTGTAATAGGGCCCAGTGACTTTGAGTGACTCTTTTTAAATAGCTGCCTTGGGATTCGTGAGGGTATGCTATTCATTATTCAGAGCTTGGTTTTAGGGTTTTCGTTTTTCTGTTTTGACGTTTCTGAGTTCGTAATGCAATTTTACGTTTTCTGCTTCTAATTACAATTTCGTTCTTGTTTCTTCTTCTACTCTCATTTACGTTTCTGTTCCATTTTACATTTCTGTTTGTTTACGTTTCTGTTCATTTACGTTTCCGTTCATTTACGTTTCTGCTTCATGTTTCAATTGTGTTCTCTGTTTGAATCCATGGAAGGCTAGATTTTCTGGTGTTGTTTCCTTTTGAGGACGAAGCCCAACTCTCTTTGAGGTTTCGTTTGTAATGTGGTTTCCTGCCAGTTTTCCCTTCACCAGTTATCCCAATTTCGTGAATATTAATCAGTGCACGCTTCGTGTTCGATTAATTGCCTTTGAGCCTAACTTGCGTTCATGCTTAATGGACGAAGGGCTAACTGGTGTATGTGGTGCCTAATCACGTATTGAAAACCCTAAGTTGATTTTCGCTTAGTAAATTGAAATAGGGTTGGATTAAGTGGTTGACTGTTAGGGACGAATTCTCCATAACCCAGGATAAGAGAGTGGCTTCTGAATCAGAGGAAACAACCCTTTCTTAATATTAGTAGTTTCGTATTCCATTTTATTTGTCTGCTCTTTAATTACCAAACAACCAAACCCCCCCCCCCCCATCGTTACTGTTACTGCAAGTATATTATGAACATTTGGCTTGTCACTGCTCGTTGGGAAACGACCTAGGATCACTTCCTAGTTACTGCATTTTCATGTTTATTTGATTCGGGTACGGCCTCGATCAGCGGCGCAGCTAATCCATGATCGAGTGGAGATGGAGTGCCTAGAGGGAGCTTGGGAGACCCTCGAAGGCAACACGAGGTGCCGATTTCGGGGCACGATTCGATTTACAGCTACTTCATTGGTGCATCCAGATGAACCCGCGCGCACGCTTCAGCGTACTGTGGAGTGGATACTACCCACGCCTTCACCATACCGTCTAGTGGAGCCAGTCCAAGTGATTGAGGTAACGTCATCCGAGGAAGACCCTGAGGAGGATCTCGAGGAGCTACCTCCTGAGCCTGCTGTGGATGCTCTTGACTTTCTAGAGGGTGATGAGGACCCACTCCCTGAGGTGGATTCTCCCGAGGACGTCATGTCGGCATCCGAGGCAGACTCTACGGAGGATAGTGGCCCTGGAGAGATAGCGATCAGTGGAGGCTCTTCATCGTAGTAGGCAGTTCTATGGACTAGTTTTATATACTTTTTGAGGGTGGGTGTATCTAGGACTGACTGTTAGGTTTACTCTTTTGTTTTTGTATGGGTAGACCTATTGTATAGGAATTTGATGATTGTACACATGTGGCTGAAGCTACTTCAGTGGATACTTTTGCTTTGGATGACACTATGTATTTTGTAAAACTCCCATATTTTGGACAGCTTTTAAATGATGAATGTACTTATGTTTAGCCTTGTTATTTGAAAAGAAAGCATTAGCAAACTTTATTTGCAAAAGAGTTTACCGACTGTATTTTATTTTATTATTTTCATGTGACGACCTAAAGTAATGGCTGGTATACTCTTCCTTTTGGAACAACAAAATAGTTTAGAGATTACGAGTGGTAAGAAAGAAATGACTCCGAAAAGAGTTGTGAACTGGCCATTCAGGACTCTATAGTGAGGATTTTCCTTCTGGACCTAATTATTATGAAAAGAGAAAGAAATGAAAAAGAAAAAGGAGGGAAAAAAAAATTTACCATGGTTTTTGTTATTTAAATCATTACTATTAAACCAGTCATTATTTTGGGGACGCCACAAAAGGTGATCAAGATTAACATCAAAATACACGTCCAAAACAACAACAAAAATATAAAAAAAAATGTGTATGCTTGATTTGCTTGAAAATTGTTCGTTATTTTGAGTTGTATTACAAGCCTATTTGACTTCTTGGAGTTGTTCATCTTTTAGATGTGTTGTCAAATTGACATAACTAGAATTTTGTTGTGAGGCTTGTTTTTAATTTGTCAATCTAATCTAGTGTCATTCTAGGACTTCCTTTGTGCTCCACCTTGGCTTGTGGTGATGTCCTTCCGCTTTATTTCTCCTTGAATCTCATTGAATTAATGTCATGTTAAATTTCCTTTTGGTTTAACTTTCATTTCATCTTTTGGTTTTGGGCTTGTCTTTTTTTTTTGTGTGTTTAAGTTGTAGAAGCAAGCTTCATTGCTTCAAGATGATGAATCAAGATTGATTCATGATGATGTATCAAGATTGATTCAAGGTGTTTTGATGATAACAAAGATGATGAAAAAAAGCCCATGAGAATGATTTCAAGATTGAGTCAAGAACAATTCAAGAATTAATAGAAAGATTCAAGAGAAGTTTCAAGTTTTCAAGAATCAAGAATCAAGAATAATCAAGATCAAGATTCAAGACTCAAGATTCAAGAATCAAGAAAAGACTCAATCAAGATAAGTACTAAAATGTTTTTCAAAACAATGAGTAGCACATGAAGTTTTCACAAAAGCTTTTATCAAAGAGTTTTTACTCTCTGGTAATCGATTACCAGTGGCAAGTTTTGTTTTCAAAAAGCTTTCAACTGAATTTACAATGTTCCAATCAATTTCAAAATGGTGTAATCAATTACAATATATTGGTAATCGATTACCAGTGTGTTTGAACGTTGAAATTCAAATTCAAATGTGAAGAGTCACATCCTTTCACAAAAATGCTTTGTGTAATCGATTACAATGATTTGGTAATCAATTACCAGTGATAAATTTTGAATAAAAATCAAAAGATGTAACTCTTCCAATGGTTTTCAAGTTTTTCTAAAGGTTATAACTCTTCTAATGGTTTTCTTGACCAGATATGAAGAGTCTATAAAAGCAAGACCTTGACTTGCATTTTAAGAATTCATTCATAACAATTATTACAATCCTTTATAACCTTTGAATCTCTTTGAACATCTTCTTCTTCTTCTTCCTTTGCAAAAAGTTTTCTAAAGTTTTATGGTTTTCTAAACCTTGAAAACAAAAGTGTGTTATTCGTCTTTTTCAATCCCTTCTCCCTTTGCCAAAAAGAATTCGCCAAGGACTAATCGCCTGAATTCTTTTTGTGTCTCTCTTCTCCCTTTTCCAAAAGAACGAAGGACTAACCGCCTGAATTCTTTTGTGTCTCCCTTCTCCCATGTCAAAGAATTCAAAATGACACAGTCTGAGAATTCTTTTGATTCTTCCCTTTCCCATAAACAAAGGATTTCAAAGGACTAACCGCCTGAGAATTCTTTTGTTTCCCCCTTCACATAGTTTCAAAGGACTAACCGCCTGAGAACTTTGTCTTAACACATTGGAGGGTATATCTACTTGGGTTGTTGTGACTGAGAATAAGAGAGGGTACATCTCTTGTGGATCAGTTCTAGTGGAGGGTACATCCACTAGGTTGTTCTAAGAGAACAAGGGAGGGTACATCCCTTGTGGATCTTTTCTTGTAAAAGGATTTTTACAAGGTTGAAAAGAAATCTCAAGGACCGCAGGCCGCTTGGGGACTGGATGTAGGCACGGGTTGTTGCCGAACCAGTATAAAACTCTTGTGTTGGTTTTCTTCTTCCCTTCACTCTTTATTTTCCGCTGTGCACTTTAATTATCGCTTTTACTTTTGGCTAAGTTTTTATTTCTATTCTTTATTTTCTTAACAACATAGTAAAAGCCTAAGAAGGGTAGATTTTTAATTATTAAAGTTTTATTAATAATTAATTCAACCCCCCTTCTTAATTATTCCAAGGCCACTTGATCCAACATAAGTGTGCTGCCTACAATAAGGATTGGAAGAGTAAATTGGTGCATTGTTTGAAGGAAGATTTTTGAGTCTTGGAGGTTAACCATCCTAGGAGCACCATTGGATTTGAAGCAACCAAAGCCTCACTAAATTTTGAGTGAAACACTTGAGAAAACAAACAAGCATTGATGACAAATTTGAAGAGCTTAATTGCTTTGTTAAATTTGTTGTAATAGAACAATTGAGAGCTGAATTTTTTCTATTGCAATTCCTTGTATTTGGACATTCTTCAGGGGTGTATTGGGAGTCTCCAAGAGACCACCCAAACCTCTATTTGTGTGTAATAGCTTAGTGTAAATTGTGTATGATGTAGCTCCATGTAGAGCTTGTAGGCCTTGGATCTTCTTCATCAATGGAGCCCTTTGCTTCTTAAAGATTAATGGAAGTGGAATAGAGAAGGAGGAAAGGTGATTGGAGATGCCACTTCAGGGAGAAGATGAGTCAAGAACAAGTTCACCACCATAGGAAGCCATGGATAAGAACTTGAAGGTAGGAGAAGATAAATGGAGGGGGAGGGAGAGGGAGAGAAGGGGCACGAAATTTATGCCTCAAATGAGGTCTGGACTTTGAAGTGTAATTTCTTAAATGATCAAAGTTGGAAAAATCCACACACAAGGCCTCTATTTATAGCCTAAGTGTCACACAAAATTGGAAGGAAATTTGAATTTCTATTCAAATTTCACGTGAATTTGAATTTGAATTTGTGGAGCCAAATTTGGAGCCAAAATTTCACTAATTATGATTAGTGAATTTAAGCTATGGTTTAGCCCACTAATCCAAGATCAAGTCCAAGATTCTCCACTAAGTGTGCTTAGGTGTCATGAGGCATGTAAAGTATGAAAGACATGCACAAAGTGTGACTATATGATGTGACAATGGGGTGTAGCAAGCAAATGCTCACCTCCCCCTTAGGTTGGTCCAAAATTTAATTGAATTGAGCTTCTCCCAATTTGATTAAATTTATCTCCCAACACACACGTCAAATAGAGCACTTAATGCATGTAAAATTACAAAACTACCCCTAGTACAAAAACTAGTCTAGGTGCCCTAAAATACAAGGGCTGAAAAATCCTACATTAATAGGGTACCTTCCCTACACTATGGAGCCCTAAGTAAAAGGCTAAAAAATAATGAAACCTCAATCTAGTATGTACAAAGATAAGTGGGCTCATACTTAGCCCATGGGCCCAAAATCTATCCTAAGGCTCATGAGAACCCTAGGGCCTTCTCATGCATATATGACCCAATCTTCTTGGAGTCTTCTATCCACCCTTAGGGGTAGGATTGCATCATCCCCTCCCCCTTGAAAAGGATTTGATCTCAAATCCAAAGGTTCTTGAAACTCTGGGCTTCTTCCCTCAACATCTGTAAAAAGAATAAAAACATATAAATTAGTGGTATTGGGTATGTTAGAGCAGGGTAAGGTCTCAAAACCTATTTCCTGGGCATCTTCCCATGAGGGAACATGGTTCCTCATCAACTCAATGAGTGGTGCTACAAGTATAGAAAAATATGGAACAAACCTTTTGTAAAAGTTTGTTAAGTCATGGAAGCCCCAAATTTCCCTTATGCTTAGTGGAGTGGGCCACTCAAGAATGACCTTTATTCTCTTATGGCCCGTGGGAACCCCTTGATCACTATTTAAAAAATTAAGGAAAGTAATGCAATAAAATATACTTTTTTCTGTATTTTCATTTTGATTACTCCTACCAAAAAGTACAACAAACCTAAGGTGTCCCATATGAGCACCTAGGTTTGTATTGAAACCAAAAATAAGAACAAACCTACCTAATGAGTCCTTATGCATGTGAATCATGAAGATGTTGGATGCATGGGTGATCTTACAAAAGAAGGTTGCACCATTCAACACATTCATCACACCACCTATCATAGGGATTTGGTGCCTCATAATACATATTTTGGGCACCAACAAAACACAAAGATTTAAGCTCTTACGAACTAAACCCTCATCCAACAACTCCTTTACTTGAGGAATAATCTTAAGCTTAAGAGGTATGACAGTGCTAACAAGTGTTCTTTTACAAAGGAGAAGATGTGGAGGTTGTCTAATAAGGAAAACTTCTTTAATGTTTGTCTTTATTGCAAAATAACTTTCCTTCTTAGCTAACCTCTTGGAGGAGACACTTACCTCCTTAACCATTAAAGGTTGTTCTTCTTTTCTTTTTCTATTATTTTCCTCATCCCATTTGAGGATGCAACACGAATATAGTGCCAAGATGGGTGAGGGTAATCTCATTAGTTAGGCCATTGTAAATGATCTTCCTATCAAATTGCCATGGCTTTTCT
The DNA here is from genome assembly GCF_000004515.6 of Glycine max. Lineage (NCBI taxonomy): Eukaryota > Viridiplantae > Streptophyta > Magnoliopsida > Fabales > Fabaceae > Glycine > Glycine max. The sequence goes on from NC_038242.2 coordinate 30,458,120, forward strand.
AAGAGAATATGCCCTACCTCCATGGGAACTATATCACAATTAACTCCATCCTTATATGTCCCAATGGAGAAAGGTACCTTCACTTGTTGGTTAACTATAATTTCCCCTTGCTCATTGAGCCATTGAAGTTTATAAGGTTTTGGGTGGGGAATGATAGTGGGGTTCAACTTGGAAACTAATCTTGTGCTACAACAATTGCAACAAGATCCACTATCCACAATGAGAGAACAAGTTTTATCTAAAACTTTGCATCTTGTATGAAACATGTTCTCTCTTTGGGATTGGGATAGATCACAAGATTGGCCTCCAAGGATCCTTCTAACCATTAGGAGGTCACCTTCTTCATGAGGGTAGGCTTCCTCATTAGACTCTTCACCCCTTACTTCATCTTCACTTCCACTAGAGGAAGGGAAAAAAGTAGTCTCCTCTTGACTACTAAAAATGTCTTGACCCCTCATAATCATGGTTTTCTTTATGGGGCATTGAGAGGCAATGTGACCTCTCCCAAGACATTTGAATAATTTATTGTTGCTAGTCCTTGCTTGGGAACTAGTCTTAGGGGTGGATTTCTCTATGGTCCTACCCTTATCTTCCTTGGGTTTTGAAGGTGCAGCCCCCAAAATTTCTTCGACTTGGTCCTTCCTTGGATAATAGTGAAAGCCATAAGATTTTGAAGAAGGCTTTCTTTTAAGTTGTTGCTCCACTCTTATACAAAGATGGACTCACTTCAACCTTGTCCCTCACTTCCATATTAAGCCAACTAAGGAACCTAGCTATGCTTGTTCTTTCCTCCTCCCTAAGTCCAGCTCTTAAAAGGAGTAGTTTCATTTGTTGTCTATATTCTTCAACACTCATACTCCCTTGTCTAAGCCTTTGGAGCTTTTCCATAAGCTCCCTTTCATAGTAGGAGGAAATGTGCCTCTTCCTAAGGACACAATTAAGATCATTCTAATACTCTACTGGAGGATCCCCATGAATCCTTCTTTCCCTAACAAGGGAAGTCCACCAATAGAGGGCATTGATTGAGGCCATACCCGAATCAAATAAATATTAAAATGTAGTAACTAGGAAGTGATCCTAGGTCATTTCCCAACGAGCAATGATAAACCAAATGTTCATAACAAATAGTAGGAAATAGTAACAAATTGGGGGCGGGGGGTTGTTTGGTTTTGTAAATTAAACAGCGAGTAAAATTTAATTAGAAAATATCAGAATTAAAATACGTTGCTTCCCCTTGATTCACAAGCAAGTCTGTTATCCTAGGTTGCGGGAATTTATCCTTATTCTGTTCAACCACTTAATCCAACCCTAAATTAAATTACTAAGCGAAATTCAACATAAGGCATTCATTATGTGATTAAGCATCACATACACCAATTACTCATAAACGATCATTAAGCATAAATGTAAATTAAGCGCAGAGACAATTAATCAAGCACTAAGCATGCATGAATTAATAGCAACAAATTCAGAGTAATTAGTGAAGAGGAAAAAGAATTGAACAAAATTTAACAATAATAATAGAACCTCAAAGAGAACTGTGCTTGATCCTCAAGAGAAAACAACGCTGGGGACTTAGCCTTCCATTAATCAGATAGAGAACGAAATTTTATTGATAAAACTAAAAGTCTGAATTGGAATTGTAAAAAAAAACGAAAAATAGAAGAGAGAAAGGAGAGAGAGAGAGAGAGCTAAACTAGAACCTTGGTGCTGTTATCTAGTTTTTCAGCCCCAAAGCTTACAAATCTCTTATAAATCCAAGCACATAAATAAATTAAATTCAAATCTAGATAAGATAAGATCTAGATTAAATAATATCTAGATGAGATCAAATCTAAATAATATCTAGATAAGATAAAGATAAGATAAGATCTAATTTTGTAGAATAAATTAGTCTGCCTTTTCAAGTCCAAGCCCAATGCTGGATTCAAGCCCAAGCCCAATTCTGGATTCAAGCCCAATGCTTCATTAATTCCTGAAATTAGATTAAAAACATCAAATTAGCTTAATGGGCCCAAATAATAAAACTGCCTAATAAATTTGACAATTAAGACTAATCAGTATTTAAAATGGTGCAAAAAGGGTTAAAAAATAGGAGAAAATAATGGCACATCAAAACCCCCCATACTTAGCCTTTTGCACTCTTGGGCAAAATGAAATAAAGAACAAAATCCAAGGATATCAAAGAGAGACAAACAAAAACATTTACATATTTCTCAATGAACATCAAGGAATGGGTAACATCTAACATGAAGAGATTCGAAGAGTCAAGACATTCGTGAAAATCATCCAAGCAACCCAATCATGGCAAAATAGTTAATCAGCTCAATAATGAAAAATGATTAAGCCTCACAAGATATACACTCCATCTCTCAAGTGTCTAGGCTAATGTTTACTCTCGAAGCACCCATGAAAACAAACACCACATAGACTTGGCAAAATTCTAAAATTGACAAACGACTTGACAACACATGCATATGAGGATCAAAAGGTCTTTAAAGGTTGTAATGGGGCCAAGGACAAGGTAGGGAAGAAAAATATGGAATAAGTAGCTAAATCCCAAAGGAATAGAGGAACAATGGGGAATAAGTGGAAATTAAGCACAAGTAGTAAACCCAAACCCTCTAATATCAACAAAATCAACCAAGGCTCCCAAATCAAGTTCTCATATCAAGACCTTATTTATTCAACTTCACTGCTTTTCTTCTTCTTCTCTCTTTTTTTTTTTTGAAGAGTACGAAATTGCAGAATTTGAACAATTGAATTTTTTTGATTTTTTTTTTCATTTTTCATTTTTTTTATTGAACAGTACGAAATTGAAGATTAAAGAAAGAACTAGGCAATATATATATACATCAAGCATGGCCAAAATAAAACATTAAGCATGGCCAAAAATCATATCTTCCAATGAAACATACCCCCCCACACTTATTCCCAGCTTATTCCCAAAACAATTCCAAAGCTCCAAAATTCCTTAAGGGTAAGGTGATATCATAGTTTTTCACTTAAGGCTTGTAATGTGCTTCAAAACAAAGAAAGGGGAAAATAGGCTCAAAGGGGCTATCAAAGGAATTAATTCAAGGTAAGTCCATTTGGCTAGAAGCTTATAAGAACGAAATTGCCTAAATCATTTCCAAATATGCATGTGAATTAGGAAGCATCAACAAGAATCAAGCCAAGGCTATTGTGCAAGCAATCAATGGGGCAAAACACACCAAAAGATTATGATGATGGATGGCTCGAATTCTCACAAAGGTAAACTTATCACTTTCAAATTGAGCTTTCAAAACTATCATGACATGTAAAGGAAAAACAAGGATTTCAAGTCACAAAATGTCAAGAGACTTTTATTTTCAGAGCAATTACCCATTACTTGAACATATCCTATAATTTAAAGACAAACATGCAAATTTAACACAACAAAACTAACAAAATTATATTAGAACCCAACAAAACTAACAAAATTAAACTAATTTAACATGACTAACAAAACCAAAACCAAAGAACACACTCCCCCCATACTTAAACAACACATTGTCCTCATTGTGACACAATTAAAAGATTAAAATCAATTAAACCATCAAATAGAATCAGACAAATGTAATAAAAGTAAAGAAGGAGATAAGAAATAAAAACTCCCTAAGTCATGGTAGAGGAAGAGTAGGGTGGAGTAAGGAAGTCTCTTCCACCACTACATCCACTAAAGAAGGGTTTGTGAGGAATGGCTTAAGTCGGTGTCCATTGACCTTGAAGCTCTTGTTTGTGGAGTCTCTTTTGATCTCAACTTTACCATAAGGAAAAACATTAGAATTATACAACAAAAGGACCAATCCACTTAGACCTCAACTTACCACTCATGAGTCCGAGCTTAGAATTATACAATAACACTTTTTGCCCAACCATGAAGTCCTTCTTAATTATCATGCTATCATGGAACTTCTTGGTCTTTTACTTGTAGAACTTGGCATTCTCATACGCTTCTAGGCGGATCTCATCTAACTCACTCAGTTGCAACTTTCTTTCCTCACCAGCATGATCCATAGAGAAGTTGCAGGTCTTCACTGCCCAGTATGCTTTGTGCTCAATCTCCACTGGAAGATGACATGCCTTTCCAAAGACAACCCGATAAGGAGACATTCCTATGGGTGCTTTGTAGGCAGTCCTATGTGCCCAAAGAGCATCATCTAGCCTGGTACTCCAATCTTTCCTGCTTGGCTGCACAATCTTCTCTAAAATTATCTTGATCTCCCTGTTAGAAATTTCTGCTTGTTCATTAGTTTGGGGGTGGTATGGTGTGGATACCCTGTGGACAACCCCATACTTTTTAAGCAAGGCATGCATTGATTTGTAGCAAAAATGGGTTCCTTGATCACTAACGATTGCTTTAGGTACTCCAAACCTGCAAAACATATTAGATTTGACAAAATCTACAACAACCTTAGCATTATTAGTTCTAGTGGGCTTGGCTTCCACCCATTTTGAAACATAATCAACTGCAAGGAGAATGTAAACATAACCAAAAGATACAGGAAAAGGGCCCATGAAATCTATCCCCCAGACATCAAACACCTCACAAAATAGCATAGCTTGCTGAGGCATTTGTTGTCGCCATGTAAGTGCACTTCCTGCTCTCTAACACTGCTCACAAGTGCTACAAATCTTCCACGCATCTTTAAAGATGGTGGGCCAGTAAAAGCCACAGTCAAGCACTTTGCAAGCTGTCCTTTGAACACCCAGATGACCCCCCGATGCGGAAGAATGACAAAACTACAGGACTGAGTCAGTCTCATGATCTGGAATGCATCGTCTAATGACCTGATCACTGCACAATTTCCACAAGTAGGGGTCATCCCAAAAAAAATGCTTAGCATCACTTTTAATTTTATCTTTTTGGGCCTTAGATGCTAAGGGAGGAAAAACAGAAGCAACTAAATAATTGACAATGTTAGCAAACCAGGGAGTAGAAAGAGAATCATAAATACTATACAATATATATAAATGATCATCCGGGAAATCATCCTGAATGGGTGAGTCCTCATCAGACACATGTTCGATCCGACTCAAATGATCAACAACTAAATTTTGTGCTCCACTCCTATCACGGATCTCCAAGTCAAACTCTTGGAGCCAGAGCATCCATCGGATCAACCTAGGCTTTGAATCAGCCTTCTGCAACAAGTACTTTAAAGCTGCATGGTCAGTATAAACAATAATGCGAGTACCAAGCAAATAAGAACGAAATTTTTCAAGAGCAAAAACTATGGCTAGTAGCTCTTTCTCAGTAGTAGAATAATTCGCTTGGGCAACATCTAAAGTCCTAGAAGCATAATATATCCCCCTAGGCAATTTATCAATTTTCTGAGCAAGGACAGCCCCCAATTCATCATTTGATGCATCACACATAAGCTTAAAAGGGGCTGTCCAGTCGAGTGCCTGGATGATGGGGGTGGTAGTCAGTGCTCTTTTGCGGCAATCAAAAGCCTCTTTGCATTTATCATTAAAGTCAAACTCCACCTCCTTTTGCAACAAGTTGGATAGTGGAAGGGATACTTTGCTAAAATCTCTTATAAAGCGCCTGTAGAATCCTGCTTGACCAAGAAAAGATCGCACCTCTCGCACGCAAGAGGGGTAAAGCAATTGTGAAATAACAGAAATTTTTGCAGGATCTACTTCAATGCCCTTATTGGAAATAATGTGGCCTAAAACTATACCTTGCTCAACCATAAAATGACATTTTTCAAAATTTAGAACAAGGTTAGTTTCAGTGCATCTATTCAAAACCTTTTCCAGACTATCCAAACAAACATCAAAAGAGGATCCATATACAGTGAAATCATCCATAAACACCTCTAAGCAATTTTCTAAAAAATCACTAAAAATACTAATCATGCACCGCTAAAAGGTACCAGGGGCATTGCACAGGCCGAAAGGCATCCTCCTATAGGCAAAAGTGCCGAAGGGGCAGGTGAATATGGTCTTTTCCTAATCCTCAAGAGCAATAGTGATTTGCATATAACTAGAAAAGCCATCAAGGAAACAGTAGTGAGATTTACCTGCTAGGCGTTCAAGCATCTGGTCAATGAATGGTAGTGGAAAATGGTCCTTTTTGGTAACCTGGTTCAGCCTCCTATAGTCGATGCATACTCTCCAATTGTTCTGCACTCGAGTAGGAATCAACTCATTCTTCTCATTTTTTATCACGGTGAGGTCGATTTTCTTTGGGACTACCTGGACGGGACCCACCCATTGGCTGTCGGAGATAGGATAAATGATTCCAGCTTGCAAAAGCTTGGTTACCTCTTTCTTCACTATACATCAAGAATCACCGGGTTGAGTCTTCTCTGTGGTTGTCTTACTGGTTTAGCCTCATCTTCTAAATTTATTCGATGCATACATGTGGATGGGCTAATACCAGGAATATCTGCCAGGGTCCAGCCTATAGCTTTCTTATGCTTCTTGAGAACAAATAACAACTTCTCCTCTTGCTCATCAGCAAGGGAGGCAGATATAATTACTGGAAAACTTTTGCCATCATCCAAGTAAGCATATTTTAAATTAGATGGTAGAGGCTTCAATTCTGGTGTGGGCGGCTGGATAGTGGTAGAAAGAGATGGTTTCTCAGCCTACACCTCATAAAGAAAGTCGAGGTATGTGTACTTACTGAAACATGGTTAGTTTGATCTGACTCTATAAAATCAATCTCAAGAGGTAAGACATCACCAGACATGTAATCAATATCAAATTCATATTCACTCTCAACATCAAATTCAAACATATGATCAAGTGCAAATTCAGATTCAATGCATGAAGAGTGACAGGCATGCAGATTAGAATGAAGATCAGTCATGTATTCATCAATAATATGGTCAATTATTTCAACACGAAATATAGAAAGATCTTCAGATGGGTGTTTCATAGCATCAAGAATATTAAAATGAACAGTTATATCACCAAACTCCATAGATAGTGTGCCTGCATATACATCTATCTTAGTTCTAGCAGTTTTCATAAAAGGTCTGCCTAGAATGACGAGAACTGATCCTTTAGAAAATCCCTCCTCCATATTTAAAATATAAAAATCAACAGGGAAAATCAGCTCACCAACTCTAACTAAGACATCCTCTATGAAACCAGCAGGATAAGCAACACTTCTATTAGCTAAATGAATTACCACATCAGTTGACTGCAAAGGACCTAGAGATAGAGAATTAAAAATAGATAGAGGCATAACACTAACAGAAGCTCCTAAATCTAGCATGGCATTGTCAAACTTATTGTTCCGTATAATACAAGGTATGCTGAATGTACCTGGATCTTTACATTTTTCAGGGATTTGGGGAACAGATTTACCAATCAATGCAGAGACATTTCTGCCCATACTAATTCTCTCACTTTCTTTAAGCTTCCACTTATTAGTGCACAGCTCCTTCAAGAATTTAGCATATCTTGGAATTTGCTTTATTGCATCCAGCAGAGGTATGTTTACCTCTACTTTCCTAAATGTTTCCAAGATCTCCTTCTCTGCCTCATCCATTTTGTTGTTGGAAATTGCTCTTGGAGGGAATGGAAGAGGGATATGCTGCTTCTCTTTAGATTCACCTGCATAGAAATTGTTAGGTAACTTACTCTTTAAATTTTTGTCATCATCTTTTTCTGGAGTAGAGTGAGGTTGGGCAGGTTCATTTGCGGATGAGGAAGATGCTACTGGTTGAGGTCCTTGACACTGCTTTCCTGACCTTAATGTAATGGCACTCACATTTTTGGGATTTTGGACAGATTGAGAAGGTAATCTATCAGAATTCTGGGACTGTTGTTGATTTAACTGTGTAGCCAACTATCCCATCTAATTAGTTAAGCTCTAAATGGAGGCTTTGGTCTCTTGTTGAAACTGCATGTTTTGCATAGTCATTTTCCTCACAAGTTCTTCAAGGGAAGGTTGCGGAGGGGCCTTAACTGTTTGTTGTTTCTGGGGCTGTTGCTGTTGTTGCTGCTGGATTGGTGGAGGAACGTATGGTCTGCTTGGGCCAACAACATTTTTAAAATAAGTCTGTTGTTGTTGTTGCTGCTGCTGTTGTGAAGGATTCGACCATCTAAGGTTGGGATGATTCCTCCATCCGGGATTGTACCTGTTGCTGGAGAGGTCATAATTATTCTGTTGTGGCCGATTTTGCTGTTAAGGTTGAGGAGGTCTATTGTAGATGTTTGCAGCATAAGCTTCAGGCTGTTCAATTGCTTTAAATTGTTGCATAGAAGGGCAAAGGTCTGTGTGGTGGTCGGCAGAGGAGCACAAACCACAGAGTCTGGCGACAGGTGCAGATTTTTTATTCATGGCCAGTTGGGTTACCAGGTTAACCAATGCATCTAGTTTACCTTCAAGCTTCTTAGTCTCACCTGATGAATTCGTGGCTACTTCATGCACTCCTCTAATGACAATAGCATCACTTCTGGCACTAAATGTGTGGGAGTTTGAAGCCATCTTCTTAATTAAATTTCTTGCTTCAGCAGGGGTCATGTCTCCAAGGGCTCCACCACTAGCAGCATCTATCATACTTCTCTCCATGTTGCTGAGTCCTTCATAAAAATATTGGAGAAGAAGCTGCTTTGAAATCTGGTGGTGAGGGCAATTGGCACATAATTTTTTAAATCTCTCCCAGTATTCATATAGGCTCTCTCCACTGAGTTGTCTAATACCTGAAATATCCTTTCTGATGGCTGTGGTCCTGGAAGCAGGGAAATTTTTTTTCTAAGAATACTCTCTTGAGGTCATCCCAGCTCATGATGGACCTTGGAGCAAGGTAATATAGCCAATCCTTTGCCACTCCCTCTAAAGAATGAGGAAACGCCTTCAGAAATATGCGATCCTCCTAGACATCTGGTGGTTTCATGGTGGAGCAGACAATATGGAATTCTTTCAGATGCTTGTGTGGGTCTTCACCTGCAAGGCCATGAAACTTTGGAAGCAAATGGATCAGTCCAGTTTTAAGAACATATGGGACATCCTCATCAGGGTATTGGATGCACAAGCTTTCGTAGGTGAAATCAGGTGCAACCAATTCCCTTAGAGTCCTCTCACGGGGTGGAGGGTGTGCCATGTTCTCAGAATATTCAAAATCAGAATGCTCAAAACTATAATGCTCAAAATCACCAATAACAGAATGCTCAGGATGCTCAAAAGGTACTAAATGTTGTCTAACTAATCTATGAAATGTCCTATCTATCTCAGGATCAAAGGGTTGTAAGTCAGATGGATTGTCTATAGTCATAGACTATATTCAGCATGCACAACTAGTTGCCTTCTTATGCAAGTAACAATGTAGGTTTGAACTACAGCTACCATTAAATGATATCCAAATGACTTGAAATTTTGTAAGCAACCTTATAAAATGATGAGAAGATAGCAAAAAAAATTTCAAATGAAAATTTGAAGTCTAACTATATAAGCTAAAAATGATAAGTTAAGAAAAATAAGAGAATAATACTTGAAAAATAAAAAACTTTTGACAGAATCACTTTTTTTGGACGATGGAGACCCCAGCCAGCCTATAGTAGGCTGCCATGGCGTAGGAAAGTTTTTTCTACCCCAAATACATATATAATAATTGCGATTCTGATAACCGGAGCAAAAGTTATGGCCGTTTGAAGTTTTGACAAAAATCAAATTTGCTACTTTTTTGGAACTTTCAAATCTGACCAAACTAAAGGCTCTAGCTATTTTTCCCACAAAATATAGATTAAAAGAAATTACCACAAAAAAATCAGCCAAAAATAACAACTCTAGCTACTAAAACAAAAAATCCCAAATAATTTAGCAAGGGTGGTCGCTAAAATCCGTCGCTACATGATTTCCACCACTACTCTGTTTTGCCGCAAGCAAAAGTGGTCGCTAAATCTGTCGCAAAATACCATTCACAGCAAAACACCCAAAACTGAAATAGGGGAAGCGCTTAACAGAAAAACTAAAACAGAATACACACTAAACAAAATACCAAGACACTAAATAACACTAACTAACACACACACTAACACAAGAATTAAACACTAACACTACACTAGCTATTATGAACCTTTGGACACTGCTCCCAGGCAACGGCGCCAAATTTGATCGAGGCCGTACCCGAATCAAATAAATATTAAAATGTAGTAACTAGGAAGTGATCCTAGGTCGTTTTCCAACGAGCAATGATAAACCAAATGTTCATAACAGATAGTAGGAAATAGTAACAAATTGGGGGGAGGGGGGTTGTTTGCTTTTGTAAATTAAACAGCGAGTAAAATTTAATTAGAAAATATCAGAATTAAAATACGTTGCTTCCCCTTGATTCACAAGCAAGTCTCTTAACCTAGGTTGCAAGAATTTATCCTTATTCAGTTCAACCACTTAATCCAACCCTAAATTAAATTACTAAGTGAAATTCAACATAAGGCATTCATTATGTGATTAAGCATCACATACACCAATTACTCATAAACGATCATTAAGCATGAACGTAAATTAAGCGCAGAGACAATTAATTAAGCACTAAGCATGCATGAATTAATAACAACAAATTCAGAGTAATTAGTGAAGAGGAAAAAGAATTGAACATAATTTAACAATAATAATAAAACCTCAAAGAGAACTGTGCTTGATCCTCAAGAGAAAACAATGCTGGGGACTTAGCCTTCCATTAATCAGATAGAGAACGAAATTTTATTGATAAAATAAAAGTCTAAACTGGAATTGTAAAAAAATGAAAAATAGAAGAGAGAGAGAGAGAGAGAGAGAGATAAACTAGAACCTTGGTGCTATTATCTAGTTTTTCAGCCCCAAAGCTTACAAATATCTTTTAAATCCAAGCCCATAAATAAATTAAATTCAAATCTAGATAAGATAAGATAAGATCTAGATTAAATAATATCTAGATGAGATCAAATCTAAATAATATCTAGATGAGATCAAATCTAAATAATATCTAGATAAGATAAAGATAAGATAAGATCTAATTTTGTAGAATAAATTAGTCTGTCCTCTTCAAGTCCAAGCCCAATGCTGGATTCAAGCCGAAGCCCAATTCTAGATTCAAGCCCAATGCTTCATTAATTCCTGAAATTAGATTAAAAACATCAAATTAGCTGAATGGGTCCAAATAATAAAACTGCCTAATAAATTTGACAATTAAGACTAATCAGTATTTAAAATGGTGCAAAAAGGGTTAAGAAATAGGAGAAAATAATGGCACATCACATACCCTTGAAAGCTAAGGGTAGCCAATGGAACTTTTCTCTCTTCACTAATATGATGGCAAGCAAAAAGTTGTTCTACCTTCATTTCCCAATCTAGGTAGGCCTCAAAATTATCTGCTCCATGGAAATATGAGAGGCTAATGTTAATCTCTTGAGGCCTTCTATCCTTTTCTCTTCTTTAGGAGTGATGTTTAGTATGTGACCTATGCCGCCCTCCATAATAGTCACTAAGTTCTTCACTTAAACTCTTGCAAGAGTCATGACTACTATAGGATACATGTTCTTCTCTTTTCATTTCTTTTATTATTTTTCTTCTTTCTTCCTCTCTTATTTTCTCTCTTTCATCTTGACTTATTTCTTCCACTCTTTTTTTTTCTTTTTCTTTTCTCTCTTGTTTTTCTTTCCAAAATTTAAGGGATCTCAACTCATCTAATATCTTATAAAAGGGGTCCTTAGGAGTAGAATCCTCACCATTAACACTAGATGAAGAATGAAGACTCATGTTGGTTCCTAAGTTGTGGTTCTTTCTTGTTGAGGGTTCGAAAACAAAAGGTAAAATAAACTATGGTTGAAACTAGCCAAAATAAACACTAAAAGAGGTGTGAAAGATAAGGTAAAAACTAATCGGTAAAAAGCAAGCTATCTAGGCGATTTGACAATGGAAGGTAAAGGAAATTTGAAGCAAGCTAGACGGTTTCCTATGTGAAGGCTTGGATGACCCTTTGGAGGTCCCAACTGGCTCTTCATTTAGTCTACACGGTTTACACTAAGCTATTACACACAAATAGAGGTTTGGGTGGTCTCTTGGAGACTCCCAATACACCCCTGAAGAATGTCCAAATACAAGGAATTACAATAGAAAAAATTCAGCACTCAATTGTTCTATTACAACAAATTTAACAAAGCAATTAAGGTCTTCAATGCTTGTTTGTTTTGTCAAGTGTTTCACTCAAAATTTGGTGAGGCTTTGGTTGATTCAAATCCAATGGTGCTCCTAGGATGGTTAACCTCCAAGACTCAAAAATCTTCCTTCATGCAATGCACCAATTTCCTCTTCCAATCCTTATTATAGGCAACACACACACAAAAAAGAAGAAGACAAGCAAGAAACCAAAATATGAAATGAAAGCTAAACCAAAATGAAATTTAACATGACATTAATTCAATGAGATCCAAGGAAAAATAAATCAAAAGGACAACACCACAAGCCAAGGTGGAACACAAAGGAAGTCCTAGAATGACACTAGATTAGATTGACAAATTAAAAACAAGATTCAAAGAAAAGTTCTAGTTATGTTAAGAAGACAGTGTGCCAAAACTGACAGCAACCAGAATTTCAACCTAGAAATCAAGAGTAGTGTTTATATTGCTTAATGCCTAGATAGTTACAATTTGTGTTTTCTTATGCTCAATTGTCTTGGATAACACAATTCAACAGGTTAAGACTTATTTTGATTCCCAAATCCATCCACAACTCAACACCACAACTCAATTTCTTCATAGGCATCATATAGGAAACTTAGAAAACAAAAAAAAAAAAAGTTCCACAACAAGACTACTTCTAGGAATTTATTTAGAACATGTTATGAACTAAATAACATGCATGAATTAGATGTGAATGAATATCATGCAGGTTTTGATGATGCCAAAAAGGTTATTTAATGAGCATGTATTGAATCAAGTCAAAAGAACAAGATCAAGTAAATCTAAGATAAGAACTTAGTAAATTTTTTTAAAGAATCTCAATTTGATTGCTTTAGTTTGGCCTCAACATCTTTAGCATCAAACACGCTTCTATCAAAGGCTAAATCAATTCAAAAATATATTTTTGAACTGGTAATCGATTACCAGATTGTGTAATCGATTACTAGAGAGTTTGTGAAGATATTTTTGACTAACGACACAAAACTATTTGCATTTTGATATGTGTAATCGATTACCATAATCTTGTAATTGGTTAATAGAGAAGAGATTTCAGAAAAGCTTTGAAAAGACATGACTCTTCAGAAGTATAACTGTGTAATCGATTACCAGTGAGAAAACTTCAGAAAAACTTTTTGAAAAGACACATCTTTTCAAACCATTTTGAAAAGGCACAATGAGCCTATATATATGTGTATCTAACTTCAAAAAGTAAGAGAGAGATGTTCTAAGAGAACTTAATTGTCAAATGCTCTCTAAACAACTATTGGCCAAAAACTTGCAAATCTATTGGGAATTCATCTAAGATCTTCAATTTGTATCATCTACTCTAAATGAGAGAAATCAATCTATACATCTCATAAACTCAGTTGTAATCAAGAGACTATTTGTCTCTTGGCTTGTGAGAATCTTGAACACAAGGGTGAGGGATCCCAAGGTGAGTACAAAGACTGTAAAGGATTTACAGAGATAGTGGAAAATCTCAAGTGGGTTGCTTGAGGACTAAATGTAGGCACAGGAAGTGGCCAAACCTGTATAAATTGAGTTGGCATTTCTCTCTTCCCTTATCTCAGTTATTTTATTGCAGTTTACTTTGTCTTGCACATGTATAAGAACATTATAAAATTGATTGCTTCTTCTTCTTCTGCATTTTGAGCCTATCATATATCATTTAAAAGGGGGTGAAAATTTGTTAATGGAAAATTTTTAAAACTTAATTCACCCCCCCTTTTAAGTTATTGAGGTCACTTGTCCAACATTAGACTCAAAATTCAGATGATAGGCTAAGAATTGCAAGAATACATGAACAAATGTATCTAGAATTCAATCAACAAAATCAAAATTCAACACAAACTTAGAACATAATGTGACAATTATTATGACTAAACACGAGTCTAAGACAACATGAATGAAGTGATTTACACTTAGATCTTTGTGTTTCCTTTTCTAATCAATATTTTACAAGGAAATTGAGATCTAAAGGTTCAGCACAAGAAGATTATCACTGAAAAAAGATAGAACCTAAAATCAACACAAAAACATGATTCAAGAGTAGATCTATAAAATTTGAACCATAGAAATGCAAGAACAAGTGTAGATCTAAGATTAAATCAGTTTATTTTTTTTAATCTACTTTAAACAAAACCAAAACACAAGACAATGGAGGAGATACATGGAGAAGAAGATGAAGAATAAGGAATTAAAGTGAATTGACTGAACAAAATGGTAGAGCAAGCAACAAAACATCACCTAGAGGAAGATGCTCTGATACCACATGATGTAGCTCCATGTAGAGCTTGTAGGCCTTGGATCTTCTTCATCAATGGAGTTTTTTGCTTCTTGAAGATCAATGGATGCAGAATCGAGAAGGATGAAATGTGATTGGAGATCCCACTTCAAGGAGAAGATGAGTCAAGAACAAGCTCACCACCATAGGAAGCCACAAATAAGAGCTTGAAGGTAGGAGAAGATGAGTGGAGGGAGGGAGAGAGAAAGGTCACGAAATTTATGCCTCAAATGAGTTTTGAACTTTGAAGTGTAATTTCTCAAATGATCAAATTTGAAAAAATGCATACACAAGGCCTCTATTTATAGCCTAAGTGTCACACAAAATTGGAGGGAAATTTGAATTTCTATTCAAATTTCACTTGAATTTGAATTTGTGGAGCCAAATTTGGAGTCAAAATTTCACTAATTATGATTAGTGAATTTCAGCTATGGTTCAGCCCACTAATCCCTTCCCTACACTATGGAGCCCTAAATACAAGGATAAAAAATAATGAAACCTTAATCTAATGTGCAAAGATATGTGGGCTCATGCTTACCCCATGGGCCAAATATCTACCCTAAGGCTCTTGAGAACCCTAGGGCCTTTTCCTGCATTTGTGGCCCAATCTTCTTGGAGTCTTCTATCCAATGCCTTTAGGGGATAGGATTTCATCAATGTAGACTAAGTGAAGAGCCAGTTGGGACCTCCAAATGGTCATCCAAGCCTATAGGAAAATTGTCTAGCTTGCTTTAATTTTCCTTTACCTTCTGTTGTCAAACCGCCTAGATAGCTTGCTTTTTACCAATTAGTTGTTACCTTACCTTTCACACCTCTTTTAGTGTTTATTTTGGCTAGTTTCAACTATAGTTTCTTTTACCTTTTGTTTTCAAACCCCCAACAAGAAAGAACCACAACTTAGGAACCAACACGAGTCTTCATTCTTCATCTAGTGTTAATGGTGAGGGTTCTACTAATAAAACCCCTTGTATAAGATATTAGATGAGTTGAGATCCCTTAAATTGTGGAAAGAAAACAAGAGAGAAAAGAAAAAGGAAAAAAATAGTGGAAGAAATAAGTCAAGATGAAAGAGAGTGATGTGCCATCATTTTCTTCTATTTCTTAAACCCTTTTTGCACCATTTTAATTATTGATTAGTCTTAATTGTCAAATTAATTAGGCAGTTTTATTATTTGGGCTCATTCAAATAATTTGATGTTTTTAATCTAATTTCAGGAATTAATGAAACATTGGGCTTAATCCGGATTTTGGTTGTGGACTTGAAGAGGGCAAATAAAGCAGCGCTTACTTTAGTTAATTTCTAATTAGGAGATTGCAATTTTATTTTATGAGGTTCAGTATTTATTTCGTTTTGGGCTAGAATAATGTAATAGGGCCCAGTTACTTTGAGTGACTCTTTTTAAATAGCAACCTTGGGATTCGTGCAAAGTGATTCTGTTAGGCTATTCAGTATTCAGAGCATTGTTTAGGGTTTAAAGTTTTTATGTTCTAATGCTATTGTTCACGTAATGCAATTTTCTATTTTCTGCTTCTAATTACAATTTCGTTCTTGTTTCTTCTTCTGCTTTCATTTACCTTTCTGTTTCATTTACATTTCTATTTCATTTACGTTTCTGCTTCATTTACGTTTCTGCTTTTAGTTTCATTTACGTTTTCTGTTTGAATCTATGGAAGACTAAATATTTTGGTGTTGTTCCTTTTGAGGACGAAGCCCAACTCCCTTCGAGGTTTTGTTTATAATGTGACTTCCTGGCAGTTTTCCCTTCACCAGTTAACCCACATTCGTTAATACTAATCTGTGCACGCTTCGTGTTCGATTAATTGCCTCTGAGCCTAACTTGCGTTCATGCTTAATGGACGAAGGGTTAACTGGTGTATGTGTTGCCTAATCACGTATTGACAACCCTAAGTTGATTTTCGCTTAGTAAATTGAAATAGGGTTGGATTAAGTGGTTAACTGTTAGGGACGAATTCTCCATAACCCAGGACAAGAGAATGGCTTCTAAATCAGAAGAAACAACCCATTTTCAATATTATTAGTTTCGCATTCCTGTTTACTTGTTCTGTTCTTTAAATCACAAAACAAACAAACCCCCCCCCCCCCCCAATCATAATTGTTACTGCAAGTATATTATGAACATTTGGTTTATCATTGCTCGTTGGGAAACGACCTAGGATCACTTCCTAGTTACTGCATTTTCATGTTTATTTGATTTGGGTACGGCCTCGATCAGAGAGAAAATAAGAGAGGATGAAAGAATAAAAATAATGAAAGAAATGAAAAGAGAAGAACATACCTCCTATAGTAGTCATGACTCTTGCAAGAGTTTAAGTGAAGAACTTAACGACTATTATGGAGGGCGGCATAGGTCACATACTAAACATCACTCCTAAAGAAGAGAAAAGGATAGAAGGCCTCAAGAGATTAACATTAGCCTCCTATATTTGAATGGAAAAGATAATGTTGAGGCCTACCTGGATTGGGAAATGAAGGTTGAACAACTCTTTGTTTGCCATCATATTAGTGAAGAGAGAAAAGTTCCATTGGCTACCCTTAGCTTCCAAGGGTATGCCCTCTATTTGTGGACTTCCCTTGTTAGGGAAATAAAGATTCATGGGGATCCTCCAGTAGAGTATTGGAATGATATTAAGAGTGCCCTTAGGAAATGACACATTCCCTCCTACTATGAAAGGGAGCTTATGGAAAAGCTCCAAAGGCTTAGACAAGGGAGTATGAGTGTCAAAGAATACAGGCAACAAATGAAACTACTCCTTTTGATAGGTGGACTTAGGGAGGAGGAAGGAACAAACATTGCTAGGTTCCTAAGGAGTTTAAATATGGAAGTAAGAGACAAGGTTGAATCCTTTCCATACAGGGACCTAGATGAGCTAGTTCAACTTTGTATAAGGGTAGAGAAGCAATTAAAGAGAAAGTCATCTTCTAAAAACTGTAGCTCTTACTCTTATACAAAAAAGGACCAAGCTCCAAGTGTGTTAGGAGTAACACCTTCGAAGCCAAAGGATGATAAGGGTAAAAACATAGAGGAAATCACTCCAAAGGCTAGTTCACAAGATATAACTAGTAACATCAAGTGCTTCAAATGTATTGAGAAAGGTGTTGGATTTCCCCTGCAGTTACTTTTTGGTCCATTTTCCTTTATGCAAATATGTTCAAGGGAAATCTGATTTGCCGGAAAGCGCACCGGGTTGTCAAGTATTTAAAATTAAAATGGAGTGATCCGAGTATCGAACTCAGGGAACTTGCTTATTAGACAGAGTTTTATTTAGAAATCAGGCATTGTTGGAATAACATTGATAAACGATGGTTAAAAACAAAAATAAACTACTTGTATGGTAAAAACAGTAAATGCAAATAAGTAAAATTGACAATAATAGGTAAAAAGCATTGGGTCTTTCTAACAAACAAGCTGATGCATATGAAGATATTTCTCTAATCAATCATGCTTTTGTGTTCTATGTTGTAGCCTAAAATACTAAACCTCGATCCCTCGTAAGTTTAGACTAATTTAACCTAAGCTTCGTCCATAGATCCCTCTTGTAAGACTAGGCTTAACTTAAACAGCATTATCATCACAGCATATTCAGAAAACCAAAATCCCACAATCCATTCCTGGTAATGTGGTTATTCAGTCTCGCTTCCATCAAGTTCTAAGGCAACAGTACATTTCCCAATGCTAAGGTCACCTAATTGTACACACAACTGGGTGATCAGACCAAGAGCATGCAGAAATTAAGCATTGAAAGAAGCATTGAACACATAAAACACAATTAATTAGATATTAAAGTAATTACATCAGCTGTTCCTTAGAAATCCCTAACAAGGGTGTTTAGCCAGCCATTACAGAAAACCCTAACACAAATGAGATTGAGAATACAGAATAATTGTTCCTTACACAAGAAGGGGGATCCCTCCTCCTCTTTTAAGCATCTCACAATCACTCCGCAGCTCACTAATCTCTCTCTAATTGAAGAACCCTAGGCTTATCTGCAAAACTGCTCTTCTTGCTGCCTCTAGAGCCTCTATCTCGAAATTAGCACTGTGATGTCCTTGCTCTGGAATTCTAAAAAATTGTGTGTCCCCTAATTCTGCATAAGACAGGCTTTAAATAGGCTTTGAATCCGCAACGTCGCGCTTAGCACCACCCTCATGCTTAGCGCGAGTAAGTGGATTTGAGCTTAGCGCCAGTTATACGCTGAACCTGGCTAAAGACAACCATCGCGCTTAGCGAGCAGATCTCGCGCTTAACGCACGACCTTGATATTGATGCTTTACCAAATTCTTCTGTCGTGCTAAGCGCGCTGAAGCTGCGCTTAGCGATGGATGCGCGCTATGCCCAAATGGTGAGCTGAGCGCAACTGCTCCATTTAGCACTTCAAGATATTAGCCTCTTTTGACATAAAATTATGAAAATTTTATCATTAAATCACATGGGACATACTCTAGAGACAGCTATAACAATAAAACAAGCTTTATTTACAAATCCCTACAAAATAACTATAAATTGGGGAAACTATACAAGTTTTGGAAAATGTTTTCTATACAAAAGTTAGTCGTATAAGACGACTAACAAAAGGTCGCATTGCTTCTCAATGCCCCACAAAGAAAACCATGCTCATGAGGGGTCAAGACATCTATAGTAGTGAAGATGAGGCTACTTCTTCTCATTCTTCAAGTGGAAGTGAGGGTAAAGCCAAGGGTGATGAGCATATTAAAGAGGTTTACCCCTATGAAGAAGGTAATCTTCTAATGGTGAGAAGGCTCCTTGGGAGTTAATCTTGTGACCTAACTTTCATACCCTAATTTCGTCTGGGGACGATCATTGACCAACATTTGGATACTTGCCAACCAAATTGAGCTGCTTAACACTAATTATCGTGCACTCCGTAGGGTTTTGTGATGTTTCGGAAGGAAATGTTCAAAATGTTCAAAACAGGGGCAAAATGGTCACTTTGAGGACATTTTCTAGCCCATGGGCCCACTAGAAGACTTAGAGATGAAGTAACCAGCTCGCCTGGGCGAGCAAGTTACTTTTGTAGGAAGCAAGCAGCTCGTCTGGGCGAGCTACTATGCAACATCCCCCCCCCCCCATATTTTCCTATAAATAGGCATGAGGGGATGAGGGGATGAGGGGAAGGGGTTCAACATCATTTGTAAGATTTTTCATTGAAATTAGTGAGAAGAAGGAGAAAGAAAAAGAAAAATCAAGGTTGAGGCGCTTCCGTAATGTTTCCGATCAACTTTGTGACTATTCTTCATCGTTCTTCAATCTTCGATTGGTTAGTTTTCTATTTTGAAGCTTAGAATTCATTCTATGCACCCTTAAGGGTCCATCCTTGCTTTGCATGTCTTCATTTTCATTCTCCTACGATCGGCGATCTTTTTCTTTGTTTTAAGCGAGTTTCGACCGATTGTTTAAGCCGTAATCTCACTTAATCAATGTTAAAATGAATTTCAACCGATTGTTTGTGTTGTAATCTCGTTTAATCACCGTTAAAATAAAATCCAACCGATCGTTTGTGCTATAACCTCGGTTAATCATAAAAAAAATAAGTTTCAACAGGTCATTTACTTTGAAAGTTCTCTTTTAATGAGCTGGAAAATAACTAAGTGAAACCAAAGATAAAATAAGCTCATAATCAAGCTTTTGTCCTCAAGAAAATCGCTTGAATCCGTTCAAAGGTTCAATGCCTTAACGGTCTTTTTTACTTTTATCAGTTAAAATGAACCGTTTAGAAGTCTAAAATCAACATTCCGCATAATTTTCTTGCTTTTCAAAGAACTACGTAGGTCTGAGTTCCTCATCGCAATTGAGGATACGTAGGAGCAAGAGCCCCGCACTTGTCGACCCCAAAAAGATAAAAAACATAAAAAGGGGAAAATAAAATAAATGTGAAGTCATGATTTTTCACATTTGATTAAAGGCTGTCGTTCCTTGTGGCGGACGCGTGGGGTGCTAATACCTTCCCCGTGTGTAAATAACTCCTGAACCCTCATTTTCAAAATACTCATACCTTTGTCTTTTTGGTTTTTCTAAAATTTTCCTCGAATAAACATTGGTGGCGACTCCATTTGTTTTCTCCCTTGGAGACAAACTCCTTGGCCCACCTATTTTGACCTTTTCGCCCTCCCGCCGAAGGGTAGGTTGTGACACTAATCCAAACCCAAAGAGAGAACATCTTTCATACAAGATGTAAGGTTTTAAACAAAAATTGTTCTCTCATTGTGGATAGTGGGTCTTGCTGCAATTTTTATAGCACAAGGTTGGTATCCAAGTTGAGTCTCACTATCATTTCCCACGGAAAGCCTTACAAGCTTCAATGGCTCAATGAGCAAGGGGAAATGATAGTCAATCAACAAGTAAACATACCCTTTTCTATAGGAGACTACTATGATGACGTTTTATATGATATAATCCTTATGGATGCAGGGAACATTTTGTTGGGTAGACCATGGCAATTTAACAAGAAAGACATCCACAATGGTCTCACCAATGAAATAACCCTCACCCATGTAAGCAAAAAGCTCAAACTTGTTCCCTTGACACCTTCACAAGTGGTTGGGGATCAAGTACAAATAAAACTCAAATGGGATGAGGAAAATAATAAAAAAAAGAAAAGAAGAACAACCTTTAATGGTTAAGGAGGAGTGTAAGGAGGTAGGTGTCTCCTCCAATAGGTTAGCTAAGAAGAAAAGTCATTTTGCAATAAAGACAAACATTAAAGACACTTCCCTTCTTAGACAACCTCCACATATTCTCCTTTGTAAAAGGACACTTGTTAGCACTACCACACCTTTTGAGCTTGGGGTATTCCTCAAGTAAAGGAGTTATTGGATGAGGGTTTGGTTCGTAAGAGTTTAAATCCTTGTGCTTTGTTGGTGCCCAAAATAGGTATTATTAGGCACCAAATCCCTAAGATAGGTGGTATGATGAATGTGTTGAGTGGTGCAACCCTCTTTCGAAATCACCCATGCACCCAACACCTTTATGATTCGTGTAGATAGGGACTCATTAGGTAGGTTTTTTCTTATTTTTGGTTTCAATACAAACCTAGGTGCTCATATGGGACACCTTAGGTTAGTCGTACTTTTTGGTGGGAGTAATCAACATGAAAATACAGAAAAAGTATGTTTTATTGCATTACTTTCCTTAATTTTTTAAAAAGTGATCAAGGGGCTCCTGTGGACCCTAAGAGAATAAAGGACATTCCAAAGTGGCCCACTTCACCAAGTATAAGAGAAATTTGTGGCTTTCATGACTTAACAAACTTTTACAAAAGGTTTGTTCCATATTTTTCTATACTTGTAGCACCACTTGAAACACCCTGAAATATTATAAGTTATAAATTGACATTTAATTGTATTTATTGTGATGTTTGACTATATGATAGACTTGAATGAGTTGAAGTATGCCTTGAACTATTTATGTGTGAATTTCTTGATATAGATGTTGAATTATGTGGAGTTTTGTTGAGCTAAGTTGAAAGTATGAGATTTTAGATTTTTTTCCAAAACCTAGTTCAATGAAATCATTATATCGGATTCGTTAACCATTGGATAGTCTTCAAATTTTGTCTGGTTATCCCTAAGATATGTTTCGACAGTTTGACCGTTGGGATCTTGTAAATAATAACTTTTGTTCTCCCGATAAGCAAGAGGGCGCACTAAGCGCAATTCCAATCGAGGGGAATTGCGCTGAGCGGCCCAAAGCTGCGCTAAGCCCATTTCCAACCGAGAGGAAGTGCGCTGAGTACCCAGAAGGCCTGCTATGTGAAAGTTGAAGGTTATAAATACGTCCTTAGCGTGAAAAACATGATTTTCACTCTCTTCTTCTCACAAAAACATCCCCCAAACCCTAAAACCTTATTTTCCACCACCCAAGACCATCGGTGGCCGCCGTTGCTTGTCGTTGAACCACCACACTAAGAGGAACACTTTAATTAGAGTGGAATCCTCAGAATCTTCCTCGAAGATTTGGTGGAGAAAACCCCTCAATCCTCCATTTCAAAGTTTCTCTAAGGTAACCTTGACTTCTAAGCCTTCTCCTAGCTAGTTTGAGTTCCTCTTAGTGTCTCTTATGTGTTGGGTATTGTAATAGGGTGTTTTTACACTTCCTTTGAAAAACCCTAGAGAATGAGACATTGTAAAAGTTATCTTTTTATAACCTTGAGGTTGTTTTTGCGGCATTCACTGAACCCCGGTCGCATTGGCGTGATCGGAATTTCAAAAAGATGTTTCTTTTCTGTAGAACCCAAAATACCCCTCAGTCCCTTATGAATACCCCTCAGTCCCTTATGTTTTGACAATGGTATTTGACCCTGAATGTTGCCTTTAATCTTGTTTTTGAAGCCTATGCTAAATTCCATTCGTTTTGGCATAATAGAGACTTGCGTTGGACCAACAAGCTCAAACGAGAGAGAGACCTCTAAGTGACGCAAATAAGAACTGATAGAGAGCTCACGATAGGTGAGGGGAGTTATTATAAAATTTACCATTTTGACACCATAGTTAGGGTCAGGGAACCTAGATATGAGAATATCTGCCTGTCCCTGTTGCATGCTGATTTTCTTTCAAGAAAAAATATGTTTTTAATGAATGGGATGTGATATATCTATTGTTGATAAATAACATTATTGTTTATTAAACTAGTGTTGTTTGAAGACCTGGGGAGTGTGAACCTCAGGCATGGAAAATATATTTACATGCGGAATGAGACTCATTGTTGATGTCGCTATTGGTGACTTTAATTGATATGTGGTGATGTTGATGTTTATGATGATATTGATTTGAGATAACGTTTAATAAAGACCATGTCAACATGAATTGATGGTATTGATGATGATTATGTGAATATAAAATGAGGTAGTTGTTGTGTTGATAATGTCATTGAGACGAGATGATGTCAATGTTAAGAATGATGTGAAAATGGAATGTTGATTGATGTTGGAAATGCTTTGGCATGTGCATGTTGTGCATGTTTGTGGGGGGCGAAGTGCACTGACCTTCCAGGGTCTTTGGCACTTTCTTTGGGCCACGTTCATATGTTGGATGTTGTGTATGTTCATGGGGGGCAAAGTGCACTGATATTCCAGGGTCTTTGGCACTTTCTTTGGGCCACGTTCATATGTCATATAGTGTATGTTCATGGGGTTGGAGTGCACTGACCTTGTCAGATGGCCCAGACGTGGGTAGCAAGCGTGGTTAAAGAATCTAAGCATTTCTGAGGGGATGCTTAGGCGCTTTAATTGGTCCATGGTCTTTGGCACTTGCTTCTGGCCATGTTCATAGCTCATACGACACATGAAATAGAATAAATGTGGCAGAGTGTACTTTGTATTGAGGGGGCTTGTCACTTGGTAGGAAACTCCTTTTGGCCCCAGGCTGATCACCTATGGGGGGGAGGGGGGCAGTTACGTGCATAACCGGGTGGTCTCAACGAACTCTGCATGGTTTCCTAAGTGAGAGTGTCGTGTGGACACGCTTAGGCTATTTCCTGGGAATTGGTTGTTGGTACGTACCACATTGCATCTGAGAGTTGAGTCAGGTGCATGCATCATTCTGTGCAGTCTTGATTGGATCCATGGATGGATGATGAGTATTGTTTAATATGGACAATGAACAATTGTTGAACATGGACAATGAACAGTTGTTGAATATGGACAATGAACAATTGTTGGATGTGAGTGTTGGATAATGAATTTTGTGTAAGCTCGTGATGCTTGCTTATGTTTTCTTGCTAATTGTGATTATTTGGATTTAACATTGGTTCTTTTATAATGAACTCACCCTTGCAATTTTGTATCGTGTGGTTGATACCTGTGATGATCACGAACCTTGTTCGTGGGAGCAGAATGATAGCAGTAGGGTGCAAGGATGAGATTCTATTGAGGAACCGCCAAGCCGACGTGATGACGTAGGGATTATTTTGGGGAGAGAGTTGTGTTTTGTTAATCAACTCCTTCGTAGTGGTTCATGATTTTCTTTTGTTCGATTAAGGATGTAAATCATAGATTTAATTATATCTATGAACTGGTTTAATCTTCATTATGTGTATGATATGTACTAAACTACTATATTAATATTCATGTATTCGGTTAAGCATTGGTGCATGTTTGGGAGTATATATATATATATATATATATATATATATATATATATATATATATATATATATATATATATATATATATATATTTGTGAAATTCAAATTTACTATGATTTTCATAAGCAAAAATAATGCAGTTTTCAAAAAAGAAAGAAAATGAATTTAATTTCTTGAGTTATTAGAGTGGTGATATCGTAGCGACGAGGCGGGTCGTTACACCACTCATTGAGTTGGTGAGGAACCATGTTCCCTCATAGGAAGATGCCCAGGAAAAGGGTTTTCAAACCTTACCCTACTCTAACATACCCAACACCACTAATATATATATTTTTATTCTTTAAGAACCTTTGAATTTGAGGTCAAATCATTTTCAAGTGGGAGGGGATGATGCAATCCTATCCCCCAAGGGTATTTTAATAGAAGACTCTTAGAAGATTGGGTCAGAGATGCAAGAGAAGACCCTAGGATTCTCATGAGCCTTAGGGTAGATTTTGGGCCCATGGGCTAAGTATGAGCCCACTTGACTTTGTACATATTAGATTAGCATTTAATTATTTTTGGGCCTTCTATTTAGGGCTCCATAGTGTAGGAAGGGTACCCTAGTAATGTAAGATTTTTTAGCCTTTGTATTTCAGGGCACCTAGACTAGTTTTTTTGCATTAGGGGTAGTTTTGTAATTTCACATGTATTAAGTGCACTATTTGATGTGTGTGTTGGGAGAGAAATTTAATTGATTTGGGAGAAGCCCAATCCAATTAAATTTTGGACCAACCTAAGGGGGAGGTGTTAGTCGAGGAATACGACTAACTTTTGTGTATAAAACCTGTGTAAATTGTATCAAACTCCCCCAATTTATGGTTATTTTGTAATGTTATAATTAATTTTTGTTAAAGATAGGTAATAAATACTTAGTACTTCCATTTTGTGTGTTTAATAATCATTTCCTTTCAATTTTAGGTTAATTAGGCAAGTTTGTGAAGTGCTGATTTTCATCTGCTCGCTAAGCCAAAATGCTGGCTTAGCGAGCCATTGACTGAGCGCACCACTCCCTTGGCTGAGCGTAAGGAAGAATCTGGAAGAAGGATGAGCTGTGCATATTCGCTGAGCGAGGGCTCATCCCACTAAGTGCACCGCTTCAGTCCATTTGCTGAGCGAGAAAAACACGCGCTAAGCCGAAATCCACTAACGCGTGTTGAGTGGTCCATAGTCGCGCTAAGCGCGCTAGCACAAACAAAGCCATCTATCTAAGCCTGAAATCAGATTTTGGAGAGGATTTTGGCCATTTTCTTGAAGAGCTTTTGCATGTAAGAGATTCTAGAGAGAGAAGGGTCCGTGTCTTGAGAGTTTTGAGAGATTTTGCTGTGCAAAGACCTGCAGAGAATGGAGCTTGAAGAGGAAGTCATCCTGAGAGCTTGAGATGAGTTTGTGAGTGATTGTCAGGTTCTAGAGGTAGAGGAGACATCCTCACCGCTTGTATTTCTTCAATCCTTCATTTTTCTCTTCTCTTTGTTGTAAAGGAAGCTTCCCAGTTATGGAGAGCTAAATCCTCTGTTGGTTCTTCCTTGTAGGTACTTGATGTAAACACCTGTATATCTATTTCAAATTCAAGTGAAATTTGAATTTCCCTCCAATTTTGTGTGACACTTAGGCTATAAATAGAGGTCATGTGTGTGCATTTTTTTCAACTTTGATGATTTGAATATTAAACTTCAGATTTCAAAGCTCATTTAGAGCACAAAATTTCGTGCTCTTCTCTCCCTCTCCCTTCATTCATCTCCTTCTTCCTCCAAGCTCTTATCCATGGCCTCCTATGGTGGTGAGCTTCTTCTAGACTCATCTTCTCCTTGAAGTGGCGTCTCCTCTCTCTTTCCCTTTCTCCATTCCGCTGCCATTCATCTTCCAAGAAGCAAAGGAATCCATTGATGAAGAAGATCCTAGGCCTACAAGCTCCAATGGAGCTTGCATCATGTGGTATCAAGAGCATCTTCATCTAGGTGATGTTCTTTTGCTTCCTCTATCTTTTTGTTCGGTGAATTCTCTTTAATTCCTTGTTATTCATCTTATTCTCCATGTATATCCTCCATTGTCTTGTGGTTTGGTGCTGTTTAGAGTAGATTCAAAAAAAATTAAACCGATTAAATCTTAGATCTACACTTGTTCTTGCATTTCTATGGTTCAAAATTTGTAGATCTACTCTTGAATCTTGTTTTTGTGTTGATTTTAGGTTCTATCATTTTTCATTCATAATATTCTTGTGCTGAACCTTTAGATCTAAATTTTGTTCCAAAATATTGATTAGAAAAAAAAAACACAAAAATCTAAGTGTAAATCACTTAATCCATGTTGTCTTAGAGTCATGTTTAGTCATAGTAATTGTCACATTATGCTCTAAGTTTGTGTTGAATTTTTATTTTGTTTTTTGAATTCTAGATACATTTTTTCATGTATTCTTGTCATTCTTAGCCTATCTTTTGAATTTTGAGTCTAATTCATGCATGTTATTTAGTTCATAACATGTTCTAAATCAATTCCTAGAAGTAGTCTTGTTGTTGAACTCTTTTTTGTTTTCTAAGATTCCTACATGATGCCTATGATGAAGTTGAGATGTGGTGTTGAGTTGTGGCTGGATTTGTGAATCAAATAAGTCTTAAGCTCTCTTGAATTGTGTTATTCAAGATAATTGAGCATAAGCAAACACAAATTGTAACTATCCAAGCCTTAAGCAACATAAACACTACTCTTGATTTCTAGGTTGAAATCGCTGGTGCAGGCAGCTTGAACATACAAAAGTGTATAAATTACTGGGAATTGGTCACTACGTTTTTTGAGCTGAAACTTTTACTGAATTTTTTAGACATCTGGACCAAAATTATAAAAAAAGAACCAAGCGATTTGGATTAAAGGAAAAATAAAGAAAAATCTCACAAGTTGGCAGAAAAATCAGTGTCCAGGAAAAAAAAAAAGTGAAAGGAAAGTGTGCTTGTTGTTTTGGCTCAAAATTTGTTCTATAATTGGTGCCTATTTTATACCAATCCTAGTTCTGAAATTTCAATTGAAAATTATTGTGAAAACAAGTGCCAAAACTAGAGGTTTCTTGAGTCTTTTTTTTTTTAGTTTTTCTACTCTACTCTAGAGCCATTCTAGGTTTCTCTTTGAGTCCTAGCTTGCTTTTTTGTGCTTTCCATTGCTTTAATTGTTGAATAATCCTTGGAAATTTGTCTTGTTAAAACTCTATTGGTTTAGCTTTCATTTCATTTTTTTTGTCTTTGGTTATTGCTTGTCTCTTTGTTTCCTTGCTTGTGAGTTGCCATATAGGGAATTGGAAAGGAGGATTGGTGCCATATCTTGAAGAATTTGAGTCAAGAAGCAAGGGACCAACCACCTTAAGAGCTATTGGACTAAGAAGCACTCCAAATTGAGTGAAACACTAAAGAGAGAATAGCCACCACAATTGAGGACTTTTTTCTTTGTAATTTTGTAATTGGCAATTTGCTTTGCTTTCAAATTTTGTAACAAAAAGGCCTTTCATTGGAAGTAAGTTGGGAGCCTCCGCTAGGTCACCCTACTTCCATTTGTGTGTAATAATTTTAGGCAATTTTCCCTTAGGATAGTGAGTGTTTTGTTGGGAACCTTAAATGAGGTCATCCAAACACTCTTAGGATCCGCCTAGTTTGCATTTCTTGCACTTTAATTTCTTGCTTACTTTCATAGCTTATTTCCTTTACCCTCCATTGTCAAACCGCCTAGATAGCTTTCCTTTTACCAATTAGTTTTTACCTTATCTTTCACACCTTTTTTTAGTGTTTATTTTGGCTAGTTTCAACCATAGTTTCTTTTACCTTTTTTTCAAACCCCCAACAAGAAAGAACCATAACTTAGGAACCAACATGAGTCTTCATTCTTCATCTAGTGTTAATGGTGAGGGTTCTACTCCTAAGGACCCCTTGTATAAGATATTAGATGAGTTGAGATCCCTTAAGTTGTGGAAAGAAAAACAAGAGAGAAAAGAAAAAGGTAAAAAAAGAGTGGAAGAAATAAGTCAAGATGAAAGAAAGAAAATAAGAGAGGAAGAAAGAAGAAAAATAATGAAAGAAATGAAAAGAGAAAAACATGTCTCCTATAGTAGTCATAACTCTTGCAAGAGCCTAAGTGAAGAACTTCGTGACTATTATGAAGGAAGGCATAGGTCACA
Source organism: Glycine max (assembly GCF_000004515.6). NCBI lineage: Eukaryota > Viridiplantae > Streptophyta > Magnoliopsida > Fabales > Fabaceae > Glycine > Glycine max. Next base: position 30,486,867 of record NC_038242.2, read on the forward strand.
TCTTAGACCTCACTCCCATAGGAGAGAAAATGAAAGAAAGCCTCAAGAGGTTAACATTAAACTCCCATACTTCCATGGGAAGGACAATGTAGAGGCCAATTTAGATTGGGAAATAAGGGTAGAGCAACAACTTAAAAGGAAGTCTACTTCAAAATCTTATGGCTCTCACTCTTATCCAAAGAAAGACCAAGGTCAAGGAATCTTAGGGGTGAGACCTTCTAAGCCCAAAGATGATAAGGGGAAGACAATAGAAAAGCAACCCCTTAAGGCTAGTATGCAAGAGAAGACTAGCTCCATGAAGTGCTTTAAATGTCTTGGAAGAGGACACATTACTTCTCAATGCCCCACCAAGAAAACCATGATTATGAGGGGCCAAGACATTTATAGTAGCCAAGATGAGGCTACTACTTCACCTTCCTCTAGTAAAAGTGAAGAAGCAAAAGGGGAAGAATCTAGTGAAGAGATCTACCCCCAAGAAGAAGGACAACCTTTAATGGTTAAGGAGGAGTATAAGGAGGTAAGTGTCTCCTCCAAGAGGTTAGCTAAGAAGGAAAGACATTTTGAAATAAAGACAAATATTAAAGAAATTTCCCTTCTTAGACAACCTCCACATTTTCTCCTTTGTAAAAAGACACTTGTTAGCATTGCCACATCTCTTAGGCTTGAGTTTATTCCTCAAGTAAAGGAGTTGTTGGATGAGGGTTTGGTTCTCAAGATATTAAATCCTTGTGCTTTGTTGGTGCCCAAAATAGGTATTATTAGGCACCAAATCCCTAAAATAGGTGGTGTGATGAATGCTTTGGGTGGTGCAACACTCTTTTGTAAAATTACTCATGCACCCAACATCTTCATGATTTGTGCACATAGGGACTCATTAGGTAGGTTTGTTCTTATTTTTAGTTTCAATACAAACTTAGGCACTCATATGGGACACCTTAGGTTTGTCATACTTTTTGGTAGGAATAATCAACATGAAAATACAGAAAAAGGTATGTTCTATTGCTTTACTTTTCTTAATTTTTTAAATTGTGATCAAAGGGTTCCCATGAACCCTAAGAGAATAAAGGTCATTCCTGAGTGGCCCGCTCCACCAAGTGTAAGAAAAATTTGGGGCTTCCAAGACTTAACAAACTTTTACAAAAGGTTTGCCCCATATTTTTCTATACTTGTAGCACCACTCATTGAGTTGGTGAGGAACCATGTTCCTTCATGGGAAGATGCCCAGGAAATGAGTTTTCAGACCTTACCTTACTTCAACATACTAAACACCACTAATACATATGTTTTTGTCCTTTTTACAGGTGTTAAGGGAAGGAGCCCAGAGTATCAAGAACCTCAGGATTTGAGGTCAAATCCTTTTCAAGGGGGAGGGAATGATGCAATCCTACTCCGCAAGGGCATTGGATAGAAAAACTCCAAGTAGATTGGGCCAGAGATGCAAGAGAAGGCCCTAGGGTTCTTATGAGCCTTAGGGTAGATTTCGGGCCCATGGGCTAAGTACGAGCCCGCTTATCTTTGTAAATATTAGATTAAGGTTTCATTATTTTTGGGTCTTGTATTTAGGGCTCCATAATGTAGGTAGGATACCCTAGAAATATAGGATTTTTCAGCCCTTGTATTTTAGGGCACCTAGACTAGTTTTTGTATTAAGGGTAGTTTTGTAATTTCACATGCACTAAGTGGATATTTGATGTGTGTGGTTGGAAATAAATTTAATTGAATTGGTAGAAGCCCAATCCAATTAAATTTTAGAGGGGGAGGTGAGCATTTGCTTACTACACCCCATTGCCACATCATATAGTCACACTTTGTGCATGTCCTTCATGCTTTTCATGCCTCATGACACCTAAGCACACTTAGTGGAGAATCTTGGAATTGATCTTGGATTAGTGGGCTGAACCATAACTAAAATTCACTAATCATAATTAGTGAAATTTTGGCTCCAAAGTTTGGCTCCACAAATTCAATTTCAAATTCAAGTGAAATTTGAATTTCCCTCCAATTTTGTGTGACACTTAGGCTATAAATAGAGGTCATGTGTGTGCATTTTTTTCAACTTTGATGATTTGAATATTAAACTTCAGATTTCAAAGCTCATTTAGAGCACAAAATTTCGTGCTCTTCTCTCCCTCTCCCTTCATTCATCTCCTTCTTCCTCCAAGCTCTTATCCATGGCCTCCTATGGTGGTGAGCTTCTTCTAGACTCATCTTCTCCTTGAAGTGGCGTCTCCTCTCTCTTTCCCTTTCTCCATTCCGCTGCCATTCATCTTCCAAGAAGCAAAGGAATCCATTGATGAAGAAGATCCTAGGCCTACAAGCTCCAATGGAGCTTGCATCATGTGGTATCAAGAGCATCTTCATCTAGGTGATGTTCTTTTGCTTCCTCTATCTTTTTGTTCGGTGAATTCTCTTTAATTCCTTGTTATTCATCTTATTCTCCATGTATATCCTCCATTGTCTTGTGGTTTGGTGCTGTTTAGAGTAGATTCAAAAAAAATTAAACCGATTAAATCTTAGATCTACACTTGTTCTTGCATTTCTATGGTTCAAAATTTGTAGATCTACTCTTGAATCTTGTTTTTGTGTTGATTTTAGGTTCTATCATTTTTCATTCATAATCAAGGCCTACAAGAAGCAATGGACTCCATTGATGAAGAAGTTCCAAGGCCTACAAGCTCTCCATTGATTAGATGGACCTAATCAAGGCCTATCCCTTCCTTCTGAGTAGTCACTCTATATATCAATGGAAATTAGTTAGTTAGTTATTTCATTTTGTAAAAAACAGAATTAGTTACCTACTGTGCAAGCTTTCTCTTTTCTCTCTTTTTGTCTCAACTGTTCTTCATTCTTCTTCCTCTTTTCACTTTTGTTCTTCCATTTTCTTGCACAAAATTTCGTGCCTTTTCCATTGGTGATAATCATGGAAGGCTGAACACTTAATCAATCCAAGGATTTACTCCAAGTAAGGCTGAATTTGAGTTCTGATTTAGTATTTCAAATCTTTGTAAATGTTCATCTTTCTCTTCAATCCTATTTTCGATTTTCATGATTATGATTATTCTTAGGATTGAAAATGGATTAGGTTATGGATTCATTTCCTAATTTTGAAATTTAATCATAGATTGTTTGAATGATTTTCCAACCTAATTTGCTATCTCAAACCATTTAGGGATTGATTTGATTGTACTATCTCTAATCTGTTGGATCAAGTGGCCTCAAAATAATTAAGAAGGGGGGTTGTTCTACATATACTTCCTCTTGGATTAGACCATTTAAGAAGGCACTTTTGTTATCCATTTGATATAATTTAAAATTCATAATAGATGCATAGGCTAAAAGCATTCTAATGGCTTCTAATATAGCTAGGGGTGCAAAGGTTTCTTCATAGTCTATCCCTTCTTCTTGGTTGTACCCTTTTGCAACTAGTCTAGCTTTATTTCTAATTACTATACCATTTTAATCTAGTTCATTTCTAAATACCCACTTAGTTCCTATAATGGGGTAGTTATTTGGTTTCTCAACTAGTTCCCAAACATTATTTCTCTCAAATTGATTTAACTCTTCTTGCATAGGAACTATCCATTGATCATCTATTATGGCTTCTTTAAAGTTTTTAGGTTCTATCATAGAAACAAATGCCATGTTATTGCATAAATCTTTAAGAGAGTGTCTAGTTGTTACCCCTTTTTGAGATATCTCTGATGATGTTGTCAAGAGGATGATTTCTTGAAGTTTTCCATTCTTTGGGAAGATCATCATTTTCTTAAAGTTGATATCTTTGTCCCTCATCCTCTCACAAACGCATCTTTGCTTATTCAACTTTCACCGGAATATGGGTGCAAGCCATTGGTCTATTTGCTCAAGCGACCTGTGCTCCTGAGTTTGGACTTCCAAGACCGTTCAATCAGAGATTACTCGTCTTGCGCGTTGGTGGGGTTGCCGTAAAACAACAAATAAAGTTCAAAACAAATAAGTTTCAGAAATAAAAATAAAAATAAAAATAAAAATAAAAAAGTTCAAAAAAAAGGGGCATTTGATTGACTTTGTTTTCAAGACGTTCATGTGAGCTCATTTTATCATGCCGGAAAGTTTGTCTTTTTAGAGAGAAGTGAGTTATCAAGAATAGGATGTTGGCCTCAGTTACCTTAAGAAAAAAAGGGGGTTGGATTAAGATACAAAGGCTATTCCCCAATTAAACTTTCACTCTCTCTTTTTGGACTAACAATGCACCCTTAACATGAATTACTTAAAAGGCAATTCAAAGTAAACTTCTTTAAAGCAAAAGATAAATAGCAATAAATAAAAGAAGTTTAAGGGAAGAGAGGAATGCAAACTTGGTTTATATTGGTCCGGCCACTTCCTGTGCCTACATCCAGTCCTCAAGCAACCCACTTGAGATTTTCCACTCTCTTTGTAAAACTCCTTTTACAAAGTCTGAACCACACAGGGACAACCCTTCCCTTGTGTTCAAGAATCCCCTACAACAAGAGACCCACGGTCTCTTAATCCCTTTTCAGAAATAAGAAGAAGAGAAGAAGAAATCTCTCTTAAAAGAGGTAGATTGTAAAATGAAGATCAATCAAAATTCCTTATTGAATATGCAAGTGGTTGACCAAGGAATCTTTTTGAGAGGATAAAACATTTCAGTTCAAAAAAAAACTCTTAATCTTTTGAGAGGATAAAACTTTTTGGGCAATGAAAACTCCCTTTAAGTTCGTGTTTCCAACTCACCTTTGATGGTCATTCATAAAAAATTTGAATAGGTGTGACTCTTGGCAATTATTTTCTGAAAATCCCCTCTGGTAATCAATTACACATTATAAATTTTGAATTCAAATTTCTAGTGACTGTGATAAACATTTTCTACTGCCGGTAATCGATTACCATAGAGAAAATCTCAATTTGAAATGATAGAATTCTTTGGTCAAACCTTTTGTATTTTCAATTTGGAAACTTCTTCCTAAAGATTCTAGAGATCAACTTGATCATATATCTTGATTTTCTTGGATTCTTTTCTTAAGTAAAACTTAGAAGCACTTGATCCTTTAGCATCATCAAGACATCAAAACATCTTGCTTCTACATAGGAGTCATTTGACTTAATCCATCAACTGAAAGATCCTTCAACTATTTCTCGTCCTTGGAAAATTCATTTTGCAAAAATCAACTGCATCTTTCGTTCTTCCTCACTGCGAGGTTTTGAAAACAAGACAACAATTGGTACCTCTAAGCCCTACACTGGGGCAATGAAAGGCCCCATGCATAAACCTCAAACGAACCTAGGGGCAGATTAGAAGTTCTCACCCAATAGGTTCCTTGCTACGAGGTCATGACGAAAGACAACGATTGTACCTCAAAGCCCTACACTGGGGCAATGAAAGGCCCCATGCATCCTCAAACGAACCTAGGGGCAGATTAGAAGTTCTCACCCAATAGATTCCTTGCTACAAGGTCATGACGAAAGACAACGATTGTACCTCAAAGCCTTACACTAGGGCAATGAAAGGCACCATGCGAAAGCCTCAAGTGAACATAGGGGCAGATCAAAAGTTCTCACCCGTCGATGTTTTTAAACAAAGAAAAGGGGGACAAACCCTGGAATTTCAAATAGATTGATTAAACGTCAAACGGCTCCATTGTCGTCACTCCAAAATGGTCAAGTGACTAAATGAAACAGAACATACACTCTGAGGGAGTTCCCGGAGAGATTTGCAAAAGATAGGATAAGGTTGTATGAATTATCACCTTTTTCAAAAGGACAGTCAATCTGTGTTTTCCAAAAAAATTAAATCAAGATCAAAATCACAAAATAGGGAAAGAATGTCATGAACATTGTACAACTTTCCATTGCATTTCATTGTTTCATATAAGGTCAGCATTACCAAATTTCACAACAAAGGTTGCATGCGTCTGCATCCCTAAAAATCATGTTAACTGCATAGATTTCCTACATCTCGTGTCCAATCTTGTTGGATGACCGGCCCTCTCGATGGGTCGTCCTCTTGTTTTCTCATAAAGGTGGACCCTTGGGTATTAGTACCTATCTTCTTCAGAGGGCTACATGTCCTCGCCATCAGAGGACTACACGTCCTCGCCTTCAGAGGACTACACGTCTTCAACTCCAGAGGACTACACGTCCTCGTCGTCAAAAGGTCATGTACCTTCACCTTTGTAGGGCTACACGCCCTCACCTTCAGAGGACTACACGTCCTTGCCTTTAGAGGACTTCACGTCCTCGCCATCAGAGGACTACATGTCCCCCATTTTCAAAGAGCGACACGCCCTCACCTTTAGAGGACTGCACGTCCTCGCCATCATAGGACTACACTCCCTCGCCTTCAAAAGGCGGCACGTCCTGAACTTCAGATGGCTGCACGCCCTCGCCTTTAGAGGGCTACGCATCCTCATATTCAGTGTGCTCCATATCCGCACCTTAAGAGAATATAAGGTCCTTTGCCCTTAGATGCTTAACCGAGACTTGCGCTCCCGATTAAGGGGCCAGTAGTTTCCTTTTATCAGTTCCTGGGCCACCCCCTGATATTAGAGGGCGACCAACTGTGCGAGCACATCTAGAGAGGGAGGCTATCACGCATCTACTATGCATACTGGGGCAAGATTTCACCCGTGCCACTGCAAAAAGACGAGTGTGGATCATGCGCACCAACATGACCACTTTTACATGGATATGGATGACGTTGCTATTTAGTAACATTCTGCCCGGCGACCACAATGCCAATCTCCCCCTGCAGATGTATCGGTTGGTCTGTGCCATCATGACATAGGTAAGTATGCACATGGTTCAATTGATATCTGATGTCATCTATTGTTTGCAGGGATCGCGCCCACAAGACGCCCAGTGGGCCCGAAGAAGTCCAACAGGGCCCTGGGGTTTCCAGCTCTGGTTACGGGCCTCTGTCAGTCCTACAGGGTGCCCGTTCCCCCAGCGAGGTCATGCCATCGTGACATAGGTAAGTATACAGATGGTTCAACTGATTTCTGATACCATCTATTGTTTGCAGGAATCGCACCCACAGAGACACCCAGTGGACCCGGAGAAGTCCAACAGGGCCCTGGGGTTTCCAGCTCTGGTTACGGGCCTCTGTAGTCCTACAGGGTGCCCGTTCCCCCCGGCAAGGTCATGTCATCATAGGTAAGTATGCACATCGCTCGACTGATTTCTGATTTCATCTATTGTTTGCAGGGATCGCGCCTGCAAAACACCCAGTGGACCCAAAGAAGTCCAACAGAGTCTTGGAGTTGTCAAGCTCTAATTACAGGTCTCTGTCAGTTCTACGGAGTGCCTGTCACCTCCAGCAAGGGCATCAGGCCCCTTACTAATCGAGCTTTCATCAAGAAGTACTGCGTCCCCAGGCAGGCGCAGGGTGAAACACCACAGCAGCCTGGGGATGGCCGACAGCGGGCAACAGACACACCACCATCACCTCTAGAGTTTACCTCAGCTCATCCACAAAAAGGTTAGAGCGTTGCTTAAGACCCATGGCCGAGCAATAAGCGACCAAGTCCAGAGCCAAAGGTAAGCAAAGTACTAGGTCCGTGACCGACAAGCCATCAAGCGTCCAGCTCAAGACGTTAAAGAAGCGCTACTAGGAGGCAACCTAGTACCTTTTAAATCTATGCTTGTTATTTGATCACCTTTGTTTCTCAAGTCATAGCAGGACACACCTATTTGCTCATGATCCTAGGAATTTAAATAAAACAAGCACAAGCTCGGAAGGTAGTCATACCTCACAAAAAGAAATATGTATATATGTATGTTTAGGTAGAAAGATACCTTGAATACTTCACAAAATATATATATGTATGTTTAGGTAGCAAGATACCTTGGATATGCATGTATATAGCAAAAATATCTCACAAAACATATATATGTATGTTTAGGTAGCAAGATACCTGGGACACGCATGTATATAGCAAAATACTTCACAAAAATATACGTATGTTTAGGTAGCAAAATACCTCATGGAAAAAAAGAGAGCAAAAAGAGAGCGAGCAAGAAAAGAATAAGAAGGAAGAAAAAAAATATAAAATAAAAAATAATAAAGGTTGTCTAGCTAAAAAACAACATGCTTGTGAAAAGAGATAATTTCCAACTTTTCTTTGAAAGATTTTACTGATCTTAACCAGTTTTTGAAAAAAATGTGTGTACACACCTGAAGAGTGAATGCTGTGAAAATTTTCCGAATGCCCAAAATGGACTCGAATGAATGCACAAATTGATAAAAGAACGTATTTTGGAAACACTGGGTTGACTTAAATAGGGAAAATGAATCCTGAGCCCTAGTGTCACATAACCATAAAAAACTTGATGCTTGAGTATCCACATAGGTGCATGCATGACCAGTTTTGCATAAAATTTCCTAATCATCATTGTTGCATGTGTATCATGGAAATAATGTGGGACGTCCCCTTTATCCCCGAACCGCTGGCCAAACCCTGACATATATCGTGACCAACCGTTCTACAAGCCTTGAGCCAAAATCCCAACTTATCGTAAACCTTGACCCAGGGTGAGAATGTCAATCCTTGCCCTCAGAAGAAAACACAAAGAGAAGGAAAATTCCCAATCCAAGAAAGGGAGAAGACAAAAAAAAAGAAAGAAAATTCCCAATCAAAGAATGGGAGAAAGCAGGAAAAAAAATTCTCGATCAAGGATCGGAAGAAAACAGAAGAAACATGCAGAAAGGTCTTTAGACCAGACAACATCTGAACAATACAGAATTGTCACCAAGTAAACAAAAAAGAAAGGAAACCACGACCCAAAGTGGCCCTCTCCCTTTGATTGCCAACCAAAATCCTGGGCGCTAGCGACTTTCTCGCCACGCACTAAACAAAAACAGAAAAGGAAAAGGCAAAAACACTCAAAGCCAAATTCCCCACCTAAAAACCATTCCCAAAATAAGTCCTATTGATCCATGATCACGCATGTAATCTTTGATTTGATAGGAAATGATTTGCAAAATCAAGTCATGACATATCTATGGTTCGGAATTAGGATAAAACACTTACCTGTGTGAGATTGATACACTTTGAGTGATTTTCTCCTATCTTTGTTCGACCCAGTGTTTCCTCTAAATGGTCGTTTAGAAATGAAATGCTAACATCCAAAATCTCATTTACAGTTATGAGAAAATTTCATCAGCATGCTCTCCTTCCCCGATAGACACATTGTTTTTCATCCAAAAAGCATATGTTGCTCTGATCAGTTGGAAGTTTTGTCTCTTTACTAAAGCATGTTCGCATTTTGGTGAAGAAAACACCGAGACTATTTTTAGTCTCACAGTTGTCAAGAACTACGTAGGTCTGAGTTCCTCATCACAAATTGAGGATACGTAGGAGCAAAAGCCCTGCTTTTGTCGACCACCCCACTTTTTGTTACCGTGACCCAAGAGTTTGGTGGCATGCGGAGCCACATGACCGTGGGATCCCCAAATTCGTATGTTCCATCATTTGCCATTTGCATGTTATCTTATGACTTGAGGGACTAACGTTTGTTTTTGTTGCGATTGTCATTTGTTTTGTGCATATATTTTGTTTGGACTATTGCGTTAGTGCTTACTTCGTTGTTGTCAATAGTGTTTGTTGAAATTCTGGAACCGTGTAGAGTTTTTCATTTAGGAACGTCATCCTAAAAATAAAATGAACCAAAAATCCTGATAAAAAGAAAGAAGCGTTGTGAATAAATGTCATGTTCATAAAGAAAAGAAAAAGGTTTTTGTTTATATATATGTGTGTAAAAGGAAAGTGTGTATAAAAGGATTCCGTGTGTGTAAACAATGCGTGGAGAGAAATTCTTGTGTGTGTAAGCAACGAGTGTATATGAAGAAACTTTTGTGTGAACCATAAGTGTGTGTTGGGAAAAATGAAAATCTTTGAATATAAATAGGGTTTGTATATAGACCGTGTGACGTAAAGAGAAGAGTTCTAATGCGTGTACAGAAACAGTTTGTCATGTATAAAAATATAGATGTACAAAGAAAGGTTTTCCTCATAAAGGACCACAGGTGTATAGTTTTAGTGAACATATATAAAAATAAAACAAAAAGTAAAGAGAAAGAAAGACCGCAAAGGTCGACATGTTATAGTTAAGAAGTATAAATCATTCGTAAAGAGCAAACGCATCTTCTGGAAACAAGGGACTGATGCTAAGAGTTTATTTTCCGGAATGAACCGAGATAAGGGTGGATGAATTCATTGAACTGATGAAAGAACATAACTTGGAAACGTTGGGTCTGTCTGTGTAAATCCCCAACCGTAGTATCACAATGCCATAAACGGGATGCTTGAGTGCCCCCCTGGCTATAGCCATGACTAATTTTGCACGTTATTTTCAAATCATCATTGTCACGCGTGCCTTATGGAATAATATGGAAGTTCGGCCCGAGACCGACACCTTGTCACCCAGATTTGTTTCGCCCCAGATATCAAGATTGGGTTCCCACGATAAAAGACCCCATTGAAACATAACCTTAGACCTTTTTTAACCTTGGCCTGTAAAAAAGGAATCCTCATTCTTTCCCCAGAAGCAAAGGAGAGCGGAATCTCCTCAAGGGAAAGAGAATAGAATGCTAAAACCCAATTTCCCAAAGAAAGGGATGGGGAAGGAAAAGTGAAGAGAAAGAGAAGGAAGAAATGGAAAGAAAGAAAAGAAAAAGATGAAAATAAAGAAAAGAACAAAAGAAAGAAAAGGAAGGATTCCCGATCAAAGATCAAAAGGAAGTGAAAAGGGAAAAGAAGCAATTTCCGATCAATGAAAGAAAGAGGATAGAAAGTCCCCAAAGCCATATTGCCACTCAGAATCATTCTTGATTGGCAATATCCCACCCCACATGAACAAAGAGGAAAAGACCAAAACACCCAGCTTCCTCTCCAAAAACGCTGACCTCGAGAAAATCCTATTGGTCCGTGATCGTACGTTTGATCTATGATTCGATAGGAAGTCGCGTGCAAAATAGAGTCATGGTGCAGTTATTGGTTTGGGAATAGGATAAAACACTTGCCTTGTGAGTTTTATACACCATGAGTTATTTATTTTTAGCTTAGCCCCATGTTTCCCCTACGTGTTCATTTGAAAGCTAGAAGTTGACGTCCTACCCTTCATTCTCGGTTACAAGGAAGATTACCCATGGCACAAGTATATTATTTCTCTAAGATGTGGTGCTCTTGCGAATGATTTATTTTTCTTTGCAAAAAGAATGTTATCCTATTAGGTGGAAAAACCCGGTGGACCGTTCGGTCCCGCCAACATCCTTTTCCGGAGCCACATGAATGTTATTGCTTAGGGCTGTTCATGTGTCCTCCACTTTCGAGTTTGGAGCTGTGTTCCATGATTGCCTAAGAGAGGACCCTCAAGGCAATCGTCCATTCTCATCCTTTTCCGGAGCCACATGAATGTTATTGCTTAGGGCTGTTCATGTGTCCTCCACTTTCGAGTTTGGAGCTGTGTTCCATGATTGCCTAAGAGAGGACCCTCAAGGCAATCCTCCATTGTCATCCTTTTCCGGAGCCACATGGATGAATTGCGTTGTCATTCATGTGTCCTCCACTTTCGAGTTTGGAGCTATGTTCCATGATTGCCTAAGAGAGGACCCTCAAGGCAATCCTCCATTCTCATCCATTTTTCAGAGCAACATGAATGTTATTGCTTAGGGCTGTTTATCTGTCCTACTTTCGAGTTTGGAGTTGTGTTCCATGATTGCCTAAGAGAGGACCCTCAAGGCAATCCTCCATTCTCATCCTTTTCCGGAGCCACATGGATGAATTGCGTTGTCATTCATGTGTCCTCCACTTTCGAGTTTGGAGCTATGTTCCATGATTGCCTAAGAGAGGACCCTCAAGGCAATCCTCCATTCTCATCCCTTTTCCGGAGCCACATGAATGAATTGCGTTGTCATTCATGTGTCCTCCATTTTCGAGTTTGGAGTTGTGTTCCATGATTGCCTAAGAGAGGACCCTCAAGGCAATCCTCCATTCTCATCCTTTTCCAGAGCCACATGAATGAATTGCGTTGTCATTCATGTGTCCTCCATTTTCGAGTTTGGAGCTGTGTTCCATGATTGCCTAAGAGAGGACCCTCAAGGCAATCCTCCAGTCTCGTCCTTTTCCGGAGCCACATGAATGTTATTGCTTAGGGCTGTTCATGTGTCCTCCACTTTTGAGTTTGGAGCTGTGTTCCATGATTGCCTAAGAGAGGACCCTCAAGGCAATCCTCCATTCTCATCCTTTTCTGGAGCCACATGAATGAATTGCGATGTCATTCATGTGTCCTCCATTTTCGAGTTTGGAGTTGTGTTCCATGATTGCCTAAGAGAGGACCCTCCAGGCAATCCTCCATTCTCATCCCTTTTTCGGAGCCACATGATTGTTATTGTTTAGGGCTGTTCATGTGTCCTTCACTTTCGAATTTGGAGCTGTGTTCCATGATTGCCTAAGAGAGGACCCTCAAGGCAATCCTCCATTCTCATCCTTTTTCGGAGCCACATGAATGTTATTGCTTAGGGCTGTTCATGTGTCCTCCACTTTCGAGTTTGGAGCTGTGTTCCATGATTGCCTAAGAGAGGACCCTCAAGGCAATCGTCCATTCTCATCCTTTTCCGGAGCCACATGAATGTTATTGCTTAGGGCTGTTCATGTGTCCTCCACTTTTGAGTTTGGAGTTGTGTTCCATGATTGCCTAAGAGAGGACCCTCAAGGCAATCCTCCATTCTCGGTCCTTTTCCGGAGCCCCTTGAATGTTCTTGCTTAGGGTTGTTCATGTGTCCTTCACTTTCGAGTTTGGAGCTGAGTTTCATGATTGCCTAAGTGTGGACTCTCAAGGCAATCCTCCATACTCCACCTTTGCTTGGAGCACCATGAATGTCATTGCCTAGCGCTGTTCATGTGTTCTGCATTATCAAGTGCGAAGCTTCTGGTGACTGGGAAGCACGTTATTCTGTTGTTTTCCAGATCGGTTCCTTCGCCAAGTATGTGTATATCTGTATTATATTCGTTGTTCTGGTTGTTGTTTGTATTTTGTTTTGTGCAGAAGAAATGAAGAAGGAGTGGAGACGAGAGTCGTCATCACAGAAAAGGCAAGGCGGACGAAATCAGTGTCCTATCTTTGCTTTCCTCTTATCTCCGATGAGAGGTAAGTAAAGAGGGGCAACTGTCATACCCTAATTTCGTCCGGGGATTATTACTTGATAACATGCAACCTTTGGTTAGCCGCTTTGAGATACTTGGCGTCCTTTGTTGCACAATAAATGAAGTCCCGAGACGTCTCAGAAATCAAAAGGAAGCAGGCTTGCGCGATCCGTGAAATTCCGTAATGTGGCGGAAGTCGAAAAGAGGTGTTTTTGCGCAATCCGTGAGTTTCCGTAACTTCTTCGAAAGGTAAAAAAGAGTAAATACATAATCCGTAAGGATTCGTAACCTTACGGAAAGAAAATAGGTATCGTTACGAAATTCGTAAAGTTTCGTAACGTTACGGAAAAAGAATTACCAAAAAAAGGTAAAGGGGTGTATTTAGTAAAATGGGGGGTGCAAATAGTAATTTTTGAATCTGGCCCTTCTAGAGGTTTCTGGGCCATTTCTTGCTTAAGGTTGAGGCAACCTAGCTCGCTTGGGCGAGCTAGGTGGCCACCACACCCCCCTTTTTGTTGAAAAATGGGATTCCGGGGCTTCCGGGACACCCGTAATGTTTTCGTAAAAATCCCATAATCCTAAATAAGCATATTTAACTTAATACGGGTGAGAGGGAAGAGAAAAAAAAGAAGAAAATCAAGTCCTATATGCTTCCGTAACTTTTCCGTAAATTACGAAAGAAGGGGGGTGAACTTATCAAAATTGGGGGGTGCAAATAGAAATTTCGAAATTTTTGAATTGGGCCTTCCAAAATGTTTTTTGAAGCTGGGTTGCTTCCTCCGGAAGCAACCCAGCTCGCCTGGGCGAGCTGGGCGGCAACCTCCTCCCCCTTTTTCCTAAAAATAGGCTGAAGGGGGCTGTTCTAAGGATCCCGAATGCCCCTGGTGAGGTATTTCAGCTGTTTTAGGTGAAAAAATTGTTTCTGTGAAGAAAATCCAAGCCGATGTGCTTCCGTAACGCTTCCGAGAGGTTTCCGTAAGCAAATCTGTGAACGTTTTCCTCCGTTATTCACCGTTCTTCGTTTGTTTTTATTCTCGTTTCACTTACTTTCCGTACCCCCTTTTGACATGCTTAAGCCATTTATTTAAGTCATTTCTCGCTTAATCAAAAAATAAAATAAATTTTCACCGATCGTTTGAATTGTATCATCCGTTAATTTTGGTTAAAATGAATTCCGACCCTTCGGTCGTGCCGTAACCACGTTGGAAATCAAAAAAGAGGTAAAATAATAATATAATAATCAAAAAATACCTTTTATTAAAATAAAAGCGAAAGATCAATCGGACGTTTTCTCTTTGGGATTCCTCATTCTTAATTGAATTGACTAATGACTAAAGTGAAACTAAGGCTAAAATCAACTCGCCTAGTCAAGCTCGTCCACAAAAAATAGGGTTTTGAAAGTTTATCATTTCTGTTTCTTACCAAGTAAAATGGATCATTTTTAAGGTCCAACGCCTTAAAATGATCACCCTTCAAAGTAAAAAGAATCACTTGATTCACGCATAAGAAAGAACTACGTAGGTTTGATTTCCTCTCCTAAGGAGGGTACGTAGGAGCAAAAGCCCCGCTTTTGTCGACCTCAAAAAATAAAAAGAAATAAAAGTTAAGATAACACAATTCCACAATTCTAAAAAATAGGCTATTGTCTTTCGAGACAAACGTAAGAGGTGCTAATACTTTCCTCAAGCGTAAATACAACTCCCGAACTTAGAATTTTCATTTTGACCGGTTTCCTTCGGTTTTCTCGACGTTTTCCACAAATAAACGTTGGTGGCGACTCCGGGCATCTTTCCTCCTTTGGAAAGCGCACCCGTGAGCCTCGCCCTCGCTTGCCCGCAAAAGGGCACATTGCGACAATATCCTAAAGGCTTTGCTATGTAGGGAATAACCAATGAAGATGCCCTCATCTGCCTTAGCATCAAATTTTCCTAGGCTTTCTTTACCATTGTTTAGGACAAAACATTTACATCCAAAAACATGTAAATGAGCAATGTTTGGTTTTCTATTGTTAAAAATTTCATATGGGGTTTTCTTAAGAATGGGTCTTATTAAGGCTCTATTCATAATATAACATGCAGTGTTGACTGCTTCTGCCCAAAAATATTTTGGAAGTGGTGTGTCATTTAAAAGGGTTCTAGCAATTTCTTCTAAAGATCTATTTTTTCTTTCTACTACTCCGTTTTGTTGGGGTGTCCTAGGTGCAGAAAAGTTGTGTTCTATGCCATGTTCATCACAAAACATTTCAAAATCATTGTTTTCAAATTCACTTCCATGATCACTTCAGATGGAGATAATTTTGAGATTTTTCTTGTTTTGGATGACTTTGGCAAGTCTTCTAAATGCATGAAATGCATCATTTTTATGAGTAAGAAATAAAGTCCAAGTATACCTAGAATAGTCATCAACAATTACAAAGGCATAGTACCTACCACCAAAACTCATGACCCTAGAGGGTCCAAACAAATCCATATGCAATAATTGTAATGGTTGAGTAGTAGATACAATCTTTTTAGATTTAAAAGATACTTTTGTTTGTTTACCTTTTTGGCATGCATCACATAACTTATCTGTTTCAAACTTTAATTTTGGTAAACCGACAACTAGGTCTTTTGAAATTAATATATTTAGATGATCCATGTTAATGTGAGCAATTCTCTTATGCCATAACCATGGATCACTATCATTACTTAGAAAGCATTTATCATTTTCAGATTTTTGTTTCAAATCAATCATGTAAAAATTATTTTCTCTGAAACCTATATGCTCAATATTCTTGTCATGCTCATGCTTGATAATACATTTTTCAGAATCAAAAGATACTTTATATCCTTTATCACCCAATTGACTAACATTTAATAGACCATGCTTTAAACCTTCTACAAGTAACACATTTTCAATGGGAGTAGAGGAACTCGTACCTATTTTGCCGAGTCCAATGATTTTGCCTTTGTTGTTGACACCATATGTAACATGTCCACTTTTCTTGGGGGAAATGGTTGTGAATTTGGATACATCTCCTGTCATATGCTTGGAACATCCACTGTCGATGTACCACTTCTTCCTTATAGATTCTTCCTCGTTGTTTTCATGAGATTTTGTCATGAGACATAAGTTGACTTGATCTTCATCATGATCTTGAAATGATTTCAGATTTGACCTATACCTGAAATTTCTTTTGACAAACAGAGAATTTAAAGAGGCCATTTATCTTGAAGTTGTTAAACTTTCTACAAGAAACCCTGCACTGATACAACTTGTTGGATCAAGTGGCCTCAGAATAATTAAGAAGGGGGGTTGAATTAATTATGAACGTGTCTTGACTAATTAAAAATCTATCCTTCTTAATGTTACTAGATTCAATTAGGCTTTTACTACTAAGTCAAGAAAGTAAAGAACATAAATAGAAACTTAACCAAAAGTAAAAGCGATAATTAAAAGTACACAGCGGAAAATAAAGAGTGTAGGGGAGAAGAACACAAACACAAGATTTATACTGGTTCGGCCACAAACCGTGCCTACATCCAGTCCCCAAGCAACTTGCGGTTCTTGAGATTTCTTTCGACCTTGTAAAATCCTTTACAAGCCAAAGATCCACAAGGGATGTACCCTCCCTTGTTCTCTTTGAAAAACCAAGTGGATGTACCCTCCACTTGAACTGATCCACAAGAGATGTACCCTCTCTTGTTCTCAGTATAAAAATCCCCAAGTAGATGTACCCTCTACTTGTACCATAAAGGATGTACCCTCCAATGTGTTGAGACAAAGAATTCTCAGGCAGTTAGTCCTTTGAATCTTTGTAAGGGGAAACAAAAGATATCTCAGGCGGTTAGTCATTTGTAATCTTTTTCTTAAGGGAAAGGGAAGAATCCAAAGAATTCTTAGGCGGTTAGTCCTTTGAATCTTTTGTAAGGGAGAAGAGAGACACAAAAGAATTCAGGCGATTAGTCCTTGGTTCTTTTGGCAAAGGGATAAGTGAATGAAAAAGATGAATAGCACAAGTTTTTGAACAAAAAACTTTTCTTGGAAGAGAAAGTGTTGAAAAAAACTTTTAGAAAAATGAAGAGAAATAATTTAGAAAGATCTGTTGAAAGAGATGAAAGAAGATATTGAAAGATAGATTGAAAGATAGATGATAGATGAGAGATCATTCATTGAAACTCATGCCATGGTCACATATTTATAATCTCTTGATGACTCAAGTCAAAGCTTGTGACTCTAGGCAATTTCTTTAAAACTAGTCACTTAAAAAGTTGTGACTTTTGAAAAAATCTTCAGAAACAAGTCACTTGAAGAATTGTTGATGCAATCCTCCCTAGGAAGGGACCAATCACTAGAACCATGAGCAAGAGGCTCCAAGAAGATTGGGCTAGAGCTGTTGAAGAAGGCCCTAGGGTTCTCATGAACCTTAGGGTAGATTTCTGAGCCCATGGGCCAAGGTTGAGTCCAATTATCTTTGTACATATTAGACTAGGATGTCATTATATTTGGTCCTTGTATATAGGGATCCATATTGTAGGTAGGGTACCCTAGAAATATAGGATTTTTCAGCCCTTGTATTTTTGGGCACCTAGACTAGTTTTTGTATTAGGGGTAGTTTTGTAATTTCAAATGCACTAAGTGGATATTTGATGTGTGTGGTTGGAAATAAATTTAATTGAATTGGTAGAAGCCCAATCCAATTAAATTTTAGAGGGGGAGGTGAGCATTTGCTTACTACACCCCATTGCCACATCATATAGTCACACTTTGTGCATGTCCTTCATGCTTTTCATGCCTCATGACACCTAAGCACACTTAGTGGAGAATCTTGGAATTGATCTTGGATTAGTGGACTGAACCATAACTAAAATTCACTAATCATAATTAGTGAAATTTTGGCTCCAAAGTTTGGCTCCACAAATTCAATTTCAAATTCAAGTGAAATTTGAATTTCCCTCCAATTTTGTGTGACACTTAGGCTATAAATAGAGGTCATGTGTGTGTATTTTCTTCAACTTTGATCATTTGAATATTAACTTCAGATTTCAGAGCTCCTTTTGAGCACAAAATTTCGTGCTCTTCTCTCCCTCTCCCTTCATTCATCTCCTTCTTCCTCCAAGCTCTTATCCATGGCCTCCTATGGTGGTGAGCTTCTTCTAGACTCATCTTCTCCTTGAAGTGGCGTCTCCTCTCTCTCTTCCTTCTCCATTCCGCTGCCATTATCTTCCAAGAAGCAAAGGAATCAATTGATGAAGAAGATCCTAGGCCTACAAGCTCCAATGGAGCTTGCATCAATTGTGACTTTTGGAAATGTATTTTTCGAAATCAGTCACTGGTAATCTATTACCATTAAGGTGTAATCAATTACACATCAATAGATGTGACTCTTCATTTTGAATTTTGAAAATTAAAACGTTTAAAGGCTTTGGTAATCGATTACAAGTGTTGTGTAATCGATTACACAAGTTTAAAATACTTAAAACTGTTTAAACATAAGTTGTAACTCTTGAAATTTGAAATCTTAATGTTTTAAAACACTGGTAATCGATCACTACCTTCTGGTAATCGATTACCAAAGAGTAAAACTCTTTGGTAATTATCATACCCTAATTTCGTCCGGGGACCATCTATTTGATAGCATGCGACCCTTGCTTGACCGCTTCAAGGTACTTAACACCCATCGTTAGGCAATCCGTGGAGGTTCGCGACATGCCGGAAATCGAAGGGAAGCATTGTTGCGCAATCCGTAAAGTTTCGCAACATTTCAGAAGTCAAAGAAGGGGTTGTTGCGTAGTCCGTAAAGTTTCGTAACATTACGGAAGGAAAACAAGTATCGTTACGTAATTCGCAAAGTTCCGTAACGTTATGAAAAAAGATTCAGCAAAAAAGCAAAGGGGGTGTATTTAGTAAACACGGGTGTGCAAATAGTAATCAGACCCACTTGGGCCTTCCAGGATGTTCCAACAGAAGGCGGTGCCTTCTGGTGGAAGCAACCCAGCTCGCCTGGGCGAGCTGGGCGGCAACCACCTCCCTCTTTTCCCCTAGAAATAGGGGAAGGAGGGCAGAACAAATTCGTTCAACCCTCCTGGTATATGAGATTCACTTAAAATTAGTGAGAAAAATTGTTTCCATGAAGAAAATCCAAGCCGAGACGCTTCCGTAATGCTTCCGAGTCGTTTCCGTGGGCGATTTCGCAAAGGTTTTCCACCGTTCTTCATCGTTCTTCGTTCGTTCTTTGTCGTTCTTCGGTCTTTAAGCGGTAAGTTCCCGAAATCAAACCTTTCAATTCATTCTATGTGCCCTTAGTGGTCCCCACTTGTTTGATGAGCTTTTATTTTTATTTCGTTTGCTTTCCGTACCCCCTTTTGACGTGCTTTAATAACTTATTTAAGTCATTTTCTCGCCTAATCAAAAATAAAATAAATTTCCACCGATCATTAGAGTTGTAATATCTTTTAATCTCTGTTAGAATAAAATTGGACCGATCTTTCACGCCGTAACCACGTTTAAAACCAAAAAGAGGCAAAATAATAATAAAATAATCAAAAATATCTTTTGAATAAAATAATTTAAAAAAATCAATCGGACGTTCTTCTTTTGAGATTTTTCTTAATTGAGATGACCAATAACCAAAGTGAAACTAAGGCTAAAATTAACTCACAAATCAAGCTTTGTCATCAAAAACCACCTAAAAACCATTTTAAGGTCCAACGCCTTGAATGGTCCTCTTCACTTTTATTTGGTTAAAAATGGACTTTTGAAAGCCTAAAGCCAACGCATAACTTTGTCACTACTTTCAAGAAACCAAGAGATCATTAATGGTCCAATGCCTTAATGTTTTCTCCCTTTTCAAAAAGAATCAAAAGATCGTTTAAATGGTCTAAACGCCTTAAAACGACCTTTTGTTTGGTCAAAATATATCTTGAAAAAAAGAGGATAAAAACAACTTAACCAACGTTCAGTTCTCAAAGAACTACGTAGGTCTAATTTCCTTATCACAATTGAGGAATACGTAGGAGCAAGGGAAACACCCTTGTCGACCACAAAAGGATAAAAAATACAAAAGGCACAAAAAGACATAAAGATGTAAAAGGGAACAAAAACAATTTGAAGTCATATTTGCACACTTGATTAAAGGCTGCCATCCCTTGTGACGGACGCGTGGGGTGCTAATACCTTCCCCGTGAGTAAATATAACTCCCGAACCTTTCATCTAAAGTTCGTAGATCACACCTTTCCGGTTTTTCCGATGTTTTCCTCGGATAAACGTTGGTGGCAACTTCGCGCATTTTCCTTTCATGGAAGACGCACCCGTGAGTCCAGCGTCGCCCTCCCGCCGAAAGGTAGGTTGCGACAGTTGGTGACTCCACTGGAACTTTTTTTAGAGAGTTAGGCCAATCAATCAGTGTGCTTTCCTTATCATGACTTCCCTTTTGTTCTTTTTCTTTGTTTTTTTCTTATGTTCTTGTATATATAAACTCTTTGATGCTTTTAGTGTGCTTTTAAAAAATGTATGCATGAGATAAATATTTATTCATTTGATGCACACAAACACCAACACTATTTGCACACACGGGGAGTTGAAAAGGGGCCTTATACTCGGGTCGATGGGAACATAAGGAGTGGAGGTGAATCTGTGGTCATGCTAGGTCTCCGACTTGCTTGATAACAGTGAACCCCCATCTAGAGTTTTTCTCTTTGATAACGTATTGTTGCTAGTTGTCCCTACTACCGCAATATGTTTTTCAAACGGGATGATACCTCTAGAGACCATTGATGTGCCATCATTTTATTCTATTTTCTAAACCCTTTTTGCACCATTTTAATTATTGATTGGTCTTAATTTTCAATTAATCAGGCAGTTTTATTATTTGGGCTCATTTAGCTAATTTGATGTTTTTAATCTAATTTCAGGAATTAATGAAACATTGGGCTTAATCCGGATTTTGGTTATGGACTTGAAGAGGGCAAATTAAGCAGCGCTTACCTTAGTTAATTAGGAAATTTAGCAATTTTATTTTATGTTGTTCAGTGTTTATTTCGTTTTGGGCCAGAGTATTGTAATAGGGCCCAGTGACTTTGAGTGACTCTTTTCAAATAGCAGCCTTGGGATTCGTGCAAGGCATTCTATTATGCTATTCATTATTCAGAGCTTTTGTTTTAGGGTTTTCATTTTTCTGCTTAATGCTACTGTTCACGTAATGCAATTTTACGTTTTCTGTTTCTAATTACAATTTCGTTCTTGCTTCTTCTTCTACTCTCATTTACGTTTCTGTTTCATCTACATTTCTGTTCATTTACGTTCTTGTTCATTTACGTTTCTGTTCATTTACGTTTCTACTTCATGTTTCATTTGCGTTTTCTGTTTGAATCCATGGAAGGCTAGATTTTCTGGTGTTGTTTCCTTTTGAGGACGAAGCCCAACTCTCTTTGAGGTTTCGCTTGTAATGTGGTTTCCTGGAAGTTTTCCCTTCACCAGTTATCCCAAATTCGTGAATATTAATCAGTGCACGCTTCGTGTTCGATTAATTGCCTCTGAGCCTAACTTGCGTTCATGCTTAATGGACGAAGGGCTAACTGGTGTATATGGTGCCTAATCACGTATTGAAAACCCTAAGTTGATTTTCGCTTAGTAAATTGAAATAGGGTTGGATTAAGTGGTTGACTGTTAGGGACAAATTCTCCATAACCCAGGATAAGAGAATGGCTTCTGAATCAGAGGAAACAACCCGTTTTTAATATTAGTAGTTTCGTATTCCAGTTTACTTGTTCTGCTCTTTAATCATAAAACAAACAAACCCCCCCCCAATCGTTACTGTTACTGCAAGTATATTATGAACATTTGGTTTGTCACTGCTCGTTGGGAAACGACCTAGGATCACTTCCTAGTTACTGCATTTTCATGTTTTTTTGATTCGGGTACGGCCTCGATCAAATTTGGCGCCGTTGCCGGGGAGCAGTGTCCAAAGGTTCATAATAGCTAGCTAGTGTTGTGTGTTTAATTCTTTCGTGTTTTATGTTTAAATTGTTAGTATTGTGTTAGTTTGTGTGTTAGTGTTGTTTAGTGTCCTGGTATTTTGTTTAATGTGTGTTCTGTTTCAGTTTTCCCATTAAGCGTTTCCCCTGTTTCAGTCTTGGGTGTTTTGCTGTGAAGATTGTGCTTGCGGCAAAAAAGAGTAGTAGTAGAAATCAATTAGAGACGGATTTTAGCGACCACCCATGCTGAATTATTTGTGATTTTTTGTTTTAGTAGTTAAGGTTGTTATTTTTGGCTGAATTTTTTTGTGGTAACTTCTTTTAATCCATATTTTGTGGGAAAAATAGCTAAAGCCTTTAGTTTGGTCAGATTTGAAAGTTCCAAAAAAGTAGCAAATTTTGTGTTTGTCAAAACTACAAACGGCCATAACTTTTGCTCCGGTTATCAGAATCGCAATTATTATATATGCATTTGGGGTAGAAAAAAATTTCCTACGCCATGGCAGCCTGCCGTAGGCCAGCTGAGGTCTCCATCGTAAAAAAAAAAAGCGATTCTGTCAAAAGTTTTTTATTTTTCAAGTTTTATTCACTTATTTTTCTTAACTTACCATTTTTAGCTTTCATAGTTAGACTTTGAATTTTTGTCTGAACTTTTTTGTGCTATCTTCTCATCATTTTATAAGGTTGCTCACAAAATTTCAAGTCATTTGGATATCATTTGAGGGTAGCTGTAGTTCAAACCTACACCTTTATTTACATGATAAGGCAACTAGTTGTGTGCATGCTGAATGTAGTGTATGACTAGAGGCAATCCATCTGACTTACAACCCTTTGATCCTGAGATAGATAGGACATTTCATAGATTAGTTAGGCATCATTTTATACCTTTTGATCATTCTGAGCATTCCATTACTGGTGAATCTGTGCATTCTGTTATTGGTGATTTTGAACATCCTGATCTTGAGCATTATAATTTTGAGCATTCTGATTCTGAGCATTCTGATTTTGCATATTCTGAGAACATGGCACAACCTCCACCCCGTGAGAGGACTCTAAGGGAAATGGCTGCACCTGATTTCACCTACGAAAGCTTGTGCATCCAATACCCTGATGAGGATGTCCCATATGTTCTTAAAACTGGACTGATTCATTTGCTTCCAAAGTTTCATGGCCTTGCAGGTGAAGACCCGCACAAACATTTGAAGGAATTTCATATTGTCTGCTCCACCATGAAACCCCCAGATGTCCAAGAGGATCACATATTTCTGAAAGCTTTTCCTCATTCATTAGAGGGAGTGGCAAAGGACTGGCTGTATTACCTTGCTCCAAGGTCCATCACGAGCTGGGATGACCTTAAGAGAGTATTCCTAGAAAAAATTTTCCCTGCTTCCAGGACCACAACCATCAGGAAAGATATCTAAGGTATTAGACAACTCAGTGGAGAGAGCCTGTATGAGTACTAGGAGCGATTTAAGAAACTATGTGCCAGTTGCCCTCACCATCAAATTTCAGAGCAGCTTCTTCTCCAATATTTTTATGAAGGACTCAGCAATATGGAGAGAAGTATGATAGATGCTGCCAGTGGTGGAGCCCTTGGAGACATGACTCCTGCTGAAGCCAGAAATTTAATTGAGAAGATGGCTTCCAACTCCCAACAGTTTATCGCCAGAAATTATGCCATAGTCATTAGAGGAGTGCATGAGGTAGCTACAAGCCCATCTGCATCATCTGAAACTAAGAAGCTTGAAGGAAAACTGGATGCATTGGTTAACTTGGTAACCCAGCTGGCCTTGAATCAGAAATCTGTACCTATCGCAAGGGTTTGTGGTTTGTCCTCCTCTGCTGACCACCATACAGACCTTTGCCCTTCCATGCAGCAACCTGGAGCAATTGAGCAGCCTGAAGCTTATGCTGCAAATATTTACAATAGACCTCCTCAACCTCAGCAGCAAAATCAACCACAACAGAACAATTATGACCTCTCCAGCAACAGATACAACCCTGGATGGAGGAATCACCCTAATCTTAGATGGTCCAGCCCTCAGCAACAACAACAACAGTCTGCTCCTTCCTTCCAAAATGTTGCTAGCCCAAGCAGACCATACATTCCTCCACCAATCCAACAACAGCAACAACCCCAGAAACAGCCAACAGTTGAGGCCCCTCCACAACCTTCCCTTGAAGAACTTGTGAGGCAAATGACTATGCAGAACATGCAGTTTCAGCAAAAGACCAGAGCCTCCATTCAGAGCTTAACCAATCAGATGGGACAATTGGCTACCCAATTGAATCAACAACAGTCCCAGAATTCTGACAAGCTGCCTTCTCAAGCTGTCCAAAATCCCAAAAATGTCAGTGCCATTTCATTGAGGTATGGAAAGCAGTGTCAAGGACCTCAACCCGTAGCACCTTCCTCATCTGCAAATGAACCTGCCAAACTTCACTCTACTCCAGAAAAAGGTGATGACAAAAATTTACCTAACAATTTTTGTGCAGGTGAATCTTCTTCCACAGGTAATTCTGATTTGCAGAAGCAGCACATTCCCTCTCTTCCATTCCCTCCAAGAGCAGTTTCCAACAAAAAAATGGAAGAGGCAGAGAAAGAGATCTTGGAAACGTTTAGAAAAGTAGAGGTAAACATACCTCTGTTGGATGCAATAAAGCAAATTCCAAGATATGCCAAATTCTTGAAGGAGCTGTGCACTAATAAGCGGAAGCTTAAAGGAAGTGAACGGATTAGCATGGGCAGAAATGTCTCCGCATTGATTGGTAAATCTGTTCCTCAAATTCCTGAAAAATGCAAAGATCCAGGTACATTCAGCATACCTTGTATTATAGGGAATAGTAAGTTTGACAATGCCATGCTAGACTTAGGAGCTTCTGTTAGTGTTATGCCTCTGTCCATTTTTAATTCTCTATCTCTAGGTCCCTTATAGTCAACTGATGTGGTAATTCATTTAGCTAATAGAAGTGTTGCCTACCCTGTTGGTTTCATAGAAGATGTCTTAGTTAGAGTTGGTGAACTGATTTTCCCTGTTGATTTTTATATTTTGAATATGGAAGATGGATTTTCTCAAGGATCAGTTCCCATCATTCTAGGCAGACCCTTTATGAAAACTGCTAGAACTAAGATAGATGTTTATGCAGGCACACTATCCATGGAGTTTGGTGATATAACTGTTCATTTTAATATTCTGGATGCTATGAAATACCCATCTGAAGATCTTTCTGTATTTCGTGCTGAAATAATTGACCATGTTGTTGATGAATACATGACTGATCTTTATTCTAATCTGCATGCCTCTCACTCTTCATGCATTGAGTCTGAAATTGTACTTGATCATATGTCTGAATTTGATGCTGAGAGTGAATATGAGAGTGATATTGATTGCATGTCTGGTGGTGGTGTTTTACCTCTCGAGATTGATTTTATAGAGTCAGATAGGACTAACCATGTTTCAGGAAGTACACATACCTCTGACTTTCTTTATGAGGTAATGGCTGAGAAACCATCTCCTTCTACCACTGTCCAGCCGACCACACCAGAATTGAAGCCTCTGCCATCAAATTTAAAATACGCTTACTTGGATGATAGCAAGAGTTTTCCAGTGATTATATCTGCCTCCCTTGCTGATGAGCAAGAGGAGAAGTTGTTGTTAGTTCTCAAGAAGCATAAGAAGGCTATAGGCTGGACCCTGGCGGACATTCCTGGTATTAGCCCATCCACATGTATGCATCGAATAAATTTAGAGGATGGAGCTAAACCAGTAAGACAGCCACAGAGAAGACTCAACCCGGTGATTCTTGATGTAGTGAAGAAGGAGATAACCAAGCTTTTGCAAGTTGGAATCATTTATCCTATCTCCGATAGCCAATGGGTGAGTCCCGTCCAGGTAGTCCCGAAGAAGACCGGCCTCACAGTGATAAAAAATGAGAAGGAAGAGTTGATTCCTACTCGGGTGCAGAACAGTTGGAGAGTCTGCATTGACTACAGGAGGCTGAACCAGGTTACCAAAAAGGACCATTTTCCCCTGCCATTCATTGATCAGATGCTTGAACGCCTGGCAGGTAAATCTCACTACTGTTTCCTTGATGGTTTTTCTGGTTATATGCAAATTACTATTGCTCCTGAGGATCAGGAAAAGACCACATTCACCTGCCCCTTCAGCACTTTTGCCTATAGGAGGATGCCTTTCGGCCTGTGCAATGCCCCTGGTACCTTCCAGCGGTGCATGATTAGTATTTTCAGTGATTTTTTAGAAAATTGCATAGAGGTGTTTATGGATGATTTCACTGTATATGGATCCTCTTTTGATGGTTGTTTGAATAGTTTGGAAAAAGTTTTGAATAGATGCATTGAAACTAACCTTGTTCTAAATTTTGAAAAATGTCATTTTATGGTTGAGCAAGGTATAGTTTTAGGCCACATTATTTCCAATAAGGGTATTGAAGTAGATCCTGCAAAAATTTCTGTTATTTCACAATTGCCTTACCCCTCTTGTGTGCGAGAGGTGCGATCTTTTCTTGGTCATGCAGGATTCTACAGGCGCTTTATAAGGGATTTTAGCAAAGTAGCCCTTCCATTGTCCAACTTGTTGCAAAAGGAGGTGGAGTTTGACTTTAATGACAGATGCAAAGAGGCTTTTGATTGCCTCAAAAGAGCGCTAACTACCACCCCATCATCCAGGCACCCGATTGGACAGCCCCTTTCGAGCTTATGTGTGATGCATCAAATTATGCATTGGGGGCTGTCCTTGCTCAGAAAATTGATAAATTGCCCAGGGTGATATATTATGCTTCTAGGACTTTAGATGCTGCCCAAGCGAATTATACTACTACTGAGAAAGAGCTTCTAGCCATAGTTTTTGCTCTTGAAAAATTTCGATCTTATTTGCTTGGTACCTGCATTATTGTTTATATTGACCATGCAACTCTAAAGTACTTGTTGAAGAAGGCTGATTCTAAGCCTAGGTTGATCCGATGGATGCTCTGGCTCCAAGAGTTTGACTTGGAGATCCGTGATAGGAGCGGAGCACAAAATTTAGTTGCTGATCATTTGAGTCGGATCGAACGTGTATCTGATGCGGTTCACCCATTCGGGATGATTTCCCGGATCATCATTTGATATACTGTATAGTATTTCTGACCCTCTTTCTACTCCCTGGTTTGCTAACATTGTCAATTATTTAGTTGCTTCTGTTTTTCCTCCCTTAGCATCTAAGGCCCAAAAAGATAAAATTAAAAGTGATGCTAAGCATTTTATTTGAGATGACCCTTACTTGTGGAAATTGTGCAGTGATCAGGTCATTAGACGATGCATTCCAGATCATGAGACTGATTCAGTCCTGCAGTTCTGTCATTCTTTCGCACCGGGAGGTCATCTAGGTGTTCAAAGGACAGCTCGCAAAGTGCTTGATTGTGTCTTTTATTGGCCCACCATCTTTAAAGATGCGTGGAAGATCTGCAGCACTTGTGAACAGTGTCAGAGAGCAGGAAATACACTTACATGGAGACAACAAATGCCTCAACAACCTATGCTATTCTGTGAGGTGTTTGATGTCTTGGGTATAGATTTCATGGGCCCTTTTCCTGTCTCTTTTGGTTATGTTTACATTCTCCTTGCAGTTGACTATGTTTCAAAATGGGTGGAAGCCAAACCCACTAGAACTAATGATGCTAAAGTTGTTGCAGATTTTGTCAGGTCTAATCTGTTTTGCAGGTTTGGAGTACCTAAAGCAATTGTTAGTGATCAAGAAACCCATTTTTGCAACAGAACAATGCATGCCCTGCTTAAAACGTACGGGGTGGTACACAGGGTATCCACACCATACCATCCCCAGACCAATGGATAGGCAGAAATTTCTAACAGGGAAATCAAGAGAATTCTAGAGAAGATTGTGCAGCCAAGCAGGAAAGATTGGAGTACCAGGCTTGATGATGCTCTCTGGGCACATCGGACTGCCTACAAAGCACCCATAGGAATGTCTCCTTATCGGGTTGTCTTTGGAAAGGCATGTCATCTTCTAGTGGAAATTGAGCACAAAGCATACTGGGCAGTGAAGACTTGCAACTTCTCTATGGATCAAGATGGTGAGGAAAGGAAGTTGCAACTGAGTGAGTTAGATGAAATCCGCCTAGAAGCCTACGAGAATGCCAAGTTCTACAAAGAAAAGACCAAGAAGTTCCATGATAGCATGATAGTTAAAAAAAACTTCATGGTTGGGCAAAAAGTGTTATTGTATAATTCTAGGCTTGGACTCATGAGTGGTAAGTTGAGGTCTAAGTGGATTGGTCCTTTTGTTGTTACTAATGTTTTTCCTTATGGTACAGTTGAGATCAAAAGCGACTCCACAAACAAGAGCTTCAAGGTCAACGGACATCGACTTAAGCCATTCCTCACGAACCCTTCTTTAGTGGACGTAGTGGTGGAAGAGACTTCCTTACTCCACCCTACTCTTCCTCCACCA
Organism: Glycine max; assembly: GCF_000004515.6. Lineage (NCBI taxonomy): Eukaryota > Viridiplantae > Streptophyta > Magnoliopsida > Fabales > Fabaceae > Glycine > Glycine max. The sequence continues at coordinate 30,515,428 of NC_038242.2, forward strand.
TGACTTACGGAGTTTTTCTTTTCCTATCTCCTTCTTTGCTTTCACTACACTTGTCTGATTCTATTTGATGATTTAATTGTTTTTAGTCTTTTAATTGCACTACATTGAGGACAATGTGTTGTTTAAGTATGGGGGGGAGTGTTCTTTGGTTTTGCTAGTTTTGTTGGTTTTGTTAATTTGTTAATGTTGGTAGTTTCGTCGGTTTGTTAGTTTAATATTTTGGGTTAATTTTGTGTGCATGTACGACTTTGCATGTTTTTCTTTGAATTATAGGATATGTTCAAGAAATGGGTAATTGTTTTGAAAATAAAAGTTCTTGACATTTTGTGACTTGAAATTCTTGATTCTTCTCTACATGTCATGATATTTTTGAAAGCTCAATTTGAAAGTGATGAGTTTACCTTTGTGAGAATTTGAGCCATCCATCATCATAATCATTTGGTGTGTTTTGCCCCATTGATTGCTTGCACAATAGCCTTGGCTTGATTCTTGTTGATGCTTCCTAATTCACATGCATATTTGGAAATGATTGAGGCAATTTTGTTCTTATAAGCTTCTAGCCAAATGGACTTACCTTGAATTAATTCCTTTGATAGCCCTTTTGAGCCTTGTTTCCCTTTCCTTGTTTTGAAGCTCACTACAAGCCTTAAATGAAAAACCATGATATCACCATATCCTTAAGGAATTCTGGAGCTTTGGAATTGTTTTGGGAATAAGTGTGGGGGGTTTTTGTTTCATTGGATAACTTGTTTTGTTGGCTATGCTTCATGATGTATTTTGGGCCATACTTGATGTACATTGTATATTGGTTAAATGTTGGACATGCTGAATGAAATGTTGTTTCTCAAAGGCTATAGAGTAAAAAAAAAAAAAATTCGAAAATGAAAAAGAAAAGCAATAAAGTTGAGTGAATAAGATCTTAAATGGCAAAAGAATGATGAGACTCTTGGTTCTACTCTTTATGTTTAAATTTTATCTTTACTTCTTTTTATTTTCTTATTTTTTTCTTATTATGCACTTATTCCCCATTGCTCCTCTATTCCTTTGGGATTTAGCCACTTATTCCATATTTTTCCATACCTTGTCCTTGACCCCATTACAACCTTAAAAGACCTTTTGATCCTCATGTGCTTGTGTTTATGGGTTGATTGTCAATTTTAGAATCTTGCCAAGTTTATGTAGTGTTTGTTTTCATGGGTGCTTTGAGGGTAAATAGTAGCCTAGACACTTGAGAGATAGAGTGTATATCTTGTGAGGCTTTATCACTTTTCATTCTTGAGCTGATTAACTATTTTGCCATGATTGGGTTGCTTGGATGATTTTCATGAATGTCTTGACCTTTCAGATCTCCTTATGTTAGATGTTACCCATTACTTTCATTCCTTGATGTTCATTGAGAAATATGTGAATGTTTTCGTTTGTCTCTCTTTGATACCCTTGGATTTTGTTCTTTGTTTCATTTTGCCCAGGAGTGCAAAAGGCTAAGTATGGGGGGTTTTGATGTGCCATCATTTTCTTCTATTTTCTAAACCCTTTTTGCACCATTTTAATTACTGATTGGTCTTAATCGTTAATTAATCAGGCAGTTTTATTATTTGGGCTCATTTAGCTAATTTGATGTTTTTAATCTAATTTCAGGAATTAATGAAACATTGGGCTTAATCCGGATTTTGGTTATGGACTTGAAGAGGGCAAATTAAGCAGCGCTTACCTTAGTTAATTAGGAAATTTAGCAATTTTATTTTATGTTGTTCAGTGTTTATTTCGTTTTGGGCCAGAGTATTGTAATAGGGCCCAGTGACTTTGAGTGACTCTTTTTAAATAGCAGCCTTGGGATTCGTGCAAGGCATTCTATTATGCTATTCATTATTCAGAGCTTTTGTTTTAGGGTTTTCGTTTTTCTGCTTAATGCTACTGTTCACGTAATGCAATTTTACGTTTTCTGTTTCTAATTACAATTTCGTTCTTGCTTCTTCTTCTACTCTCATTTACGTTTCTGTTTCATCTACATTTCTGTTCATTTACATTCTTGTTCATTTACGTTTCTGTTCATTTACGTTTCTACTTCATGTTTCATTTGCGTTTTCTGTTTGAATCCATGGAAGGCTAGATTTTCTGGTGTTGTTTCCTTTTGAGGACGAAGCCCAACTCTCTTTGAGGTTTCGCTTGTAATGTGGTTTCCTGGAAGTTTTCCCTTCACCAGTTATCCCAAATTCGTGAATATTAATCAGTGCACGCTTCGTGTTCGATTAATTGCCTCTGAGCCTAACTTGCGTTCATGCTTAATGGACGAAGGGCTAACTGGTGTATGTGGTGCCTAATCACATATTGAAAACCCTAAGTTGATTTTCGCTTAGTAAATTGAAATAGGGTTGGATTAAGTGGTTGACTGTTAGGGACAAATTCTCCATAACCCAGGATAAGAGAATGGCTTCTGAATCAGAGGAAACAACCCGTTTTTAATATTAGTAGTTTCGTATTCTAGTTTACTTGTTCTGCTCTTTAATCATAAAACAAACAAACCCCCCCCCCAATCGTTACTGTTACTGCAAGTATATTATGAACATTTGGTTTGTCACTGCTCGTTGGGAAACGACCTAGGATCACTTCCTAGTTACTGCATTTTCATGTTTATGTGATTCGGGTACGGCCTCGATCAACCATCAAGAGAGATATGACCACCTTGGGAATTATCACTAAAAGCCCTTTTAGTTTCCTTCCATGTAGGTTCATAAAACAGGGGCACGGAGCAAACACGCTGCGTGCCATTTTTAACACTGCCATACATGTAGTCCTAAATGTCTTTTGTTTGTGGATATTGTCGTGCTATGTACATCCCCGTGTTGTGCCTTTCACATATGCATCATGCATAGATTCCATCTTGATCCCCTCACTTTGTCAAACCGACGGAAGGTTCGTGTCACCTTCTTAAATACATATGTCGGGCGCCATGCTGCCCAAATGTTGTATCTAAGAAGGGGACAATTTCCCGGGCTCCCGTATTCACAAATTGCATCTGTGTCATATACATTTCTCCATGCATTCATCCATTCCACCCATGATAGATGTCGGAGTTTTGATTCGCACTGGGTTTTGTTTCACTTTAGTAAACATGGGATCGAGTCAAGCGCCTTCGCTTAAAAAGAGGTTCTATCAAGTCAAGGTCAAGAGCCTAGGAACCACCCGTCTAAAAGAATTGGGGCAGTTGATCGGTCAACTCCAGCGACAAGCATTTCGCAAAGCTTATGGTAAAATCTGGGACCTAGCCATGGCAAAAGTCTCCACAGAGGCCATTGCCTCCCTCGCCCAGTATTATGACCAGTCGTTGAGGTGTTTCACTTTTGGGGACTTCCAGCTATCACCCATGGTGGAAGAATTTGAAGAGATCCTAAGATGCCCTCTTTAGCTAGAATTTCTAACATACTCCAAATCTCGACGCAGGAATTAGACCACAGAAAGCAAGTCGAAAATGGGGTGGTTGGAGTATCGAGAAGATGTTTGGAGGCAAAGGCAAGAATCTTGGCAGGTAGAGGCGAATGGGCCCCATTCATAGACATCCTCGCACTGTTGATCTTCGGAGGAGTTCTTTTTCCAAATATGGATGGGTTAGTGGACCTAGCAGCGATCGACTCTTTTCTCGCCTATCACGACCGCAAGGAAAGCCCGGTTGTCGCTATACTAGCCGATCTATATGACACCTTCGACCGAAGATGTGAGAAGAGCAGTGCAAGGATTGTTTGCTGTACCCTGACCCTCTATGTGTGGTTGGTTTTGCACCTTTTTTGCCAAGAAGTAAGGCATCCTTGCCCGCTAAAAAGCCACCGTTCATGCACAGAGAAAAGAGGGGCAAATTGGGACAAACTCTTAGCAAGCAAAGAAGGAGCATCTGTAAACTGGTTCCCTTGTTGGAAAGAAGGAAGAAACGGGGTTCTTATTTCGTGCGGAGGGTTTCCGAATGTTCCCTTGATGGGGACAACAGGTTGTGAAATTCTGATACCAGGGGACAGATGTCGTACAGGATGTCACGACATCACGCTTCAGAACATGCAGATTATATGTGTCCGTATGAACAGATTAAACAAGTAAATAACACAAGAGAATTGTTTACCCAGTTCGGTGCTACCTCACCTACATCTGGGGGCTACCAAGCCAGGGAGGAAATCCACTCTCAATAGTGTTAGTTCAAGGTCTAACAGCCCCTGTTTACAACCTTCTCACCTAACCACTACCCGTGCGATCTCTACCTAAGAGCCACTCTTAGATATGAGAACCTCCGCTCACTCCCTCTCACTCACACTCCCGTGTTTACAATTAAGTCAAAGACACACCAGAGATCAACTCTGAACAAAAGAGATCAACTCTACACACTAGAGATCAACTCTAGACACAAGAGATCAACTCTACACACATAGGTCCAACACTTGATGTTAGGGTACCATCAAGGTGGCTCACAAAAGACTCAAGTCCCAAAAACTCACAAATTAACTCTTCAATCCCGGACTTGGTACAGAACTCGTGCAGCCTCCATGATTATATAGCCGTGTACGATTCTGGGCTGCAAGTTCTTGATGCTGGAGGAGATCTATCTTCTTCTGAAAAATCTGCAGTTAAAGAACTAAAAGATAACTTTTGATCTTTTAGTTTGAATCTTTAATCTTTAATCTTTAATCTTTAATCCCTGAACGAACTCTTCTACTTTGAAATTCGAACTTTAATGATCTTTTAATTCGTTCCTAAAGATAGATCTTCTAATCTCTTGCTAACTGCACAATAATCTGTTAAAGATATAACAGATTTATATGTCCAGTATTATCGGGCCAGATGTCAGGACATCGTATCCGACATCTTGGATCCTGCAGCTTCAATGCTTCACTTGACTTTTATCTTGCATTGTACAGCACTTCCAGTATTCTCGAGCAGGATGTCAGGACATTGTATCCGACATCGTGGATCCTTCAACTTCAATTCATCACTTGACACTTTATCTTGCCTTGTGCATTATGCAGCCCGATCTTATTCCTTGACATAACGTTGGACATCATGTGCAGCAACTCCAGCTTTCCTTCATTGTCTAAGTGCTTATGTTTTAACAAAATCTTAGCCAATCTTTTAAAGCTCAGTAGAGCTAAACACTAACAATCTCCCCCTTTGGCAAATTTTGTCTAAAACATACTTAGACACTTCCTTAGCAGGTACGAGCAGTTATGCAAGTAGGATCAGCAACTTCCATTATCAGAGTAATCAAGCACAGCGGAAATTCTTCAAGTTGCAAATCTACAAGTCTTCTCCAGGATGTCAAGACATCTCGCGTGACATCAGCTTTCTGCTTCTGCTCCCCCTGTCTCCATGCTTACTGCTTCATCTTCTATCAGCTACTAGTCTTTTCCAGGATGTCGAGACATCTCATGTGACATCCGCTATCTGCTCCCCCTGTCTTCATGCTCCTACTGCAGCATCTTCTAGTAGCTTACATCTATCATCAGTCATCATCAGCAGCAGCAGTCTCCCCCTCAAGATCATATTCATACAACTCCCCCTCAAAATCATAAGTCATGCATACATCGTATCCTACTGCCATAACATTCAACATAATCATGCATAATAGCAAGCATAATACTATTACTCCCCCTTTTTAGACATAAATTTGGCAAAAGTAGGATGCATGAAATGAATGTGCAAATATTACAGACCAATAGTAATCAATTTGTTCAAAGGGACATGCCCCTTTAGCTAATAAAAGTGAAAAGCAAACATAAGGGTCTGATGATCATGGGGTGGCTTCAGAATCATCATCTGATTCTGTCTCTTCTGCTGCATCTTCCTCTTCCTCAGCAGCTTCTTCTTCTTCTTCAGCTGCTTCTTTGTCTTCCTCAGCTGCCTCTTCTTGCTCAGCTGGATCTTCTTCTTCCTCAGCTGCTTCACCATCATCAATGCCACTGTCTGTGAGTCTTTCGATCAGCCGTTCTAGCTCCATCTTCTTCTCTGTGGTGGCTTTGATGGTTGCTTCCAGCACCTTGCATGTGTCCTTGAGTTCAGCAATCAAGGCATCCTTGGACACAGCACCTGAAGCAGCTTTCCCTGATGTCGAGACAATGTCTGGGACATGTGTCCCCTCAAACAGTTTGTAATGCAGGGATAGAGGCGATTCTCTCTTCATCACAGAGTCAGTGTAGTTTAACATATTGGGATGCTGACTCAACATAATGCCACACAACACAGTAGGGAAGGCAATGGGTAATTTGACAGCAAAAGATTCTGAATGCTTAACAGTTTGATCAAAAATATAGTTTCCAAAATTAAATTTGGATTTGGTTCCAACAGCATACAGAAATTTACCCAAACCTGTGGCAATAGTGGAAGTATGATTGGTGGGTACCCAGTTTGCAGCACCAATCCTGTGTAGAATTGCATACTTCACACTTAGCTTCCCTGCTGAAAGCTTCCCTTTCTTTGGCCAATGCTGGACTCGTTTGGCAGTGATTTCCTTGGCAATTTGATGCTCAGAAACATCAACATCTATCACTCCATCAGTAGGTCTGCCCAGATATTTGTTGATCACAGCAGGGGAGAATTTAACACACTTTCCTCTGACAAACACTCTTTGATAATCATCACTTTTTCTGTTTGATATGTCAGAGGGAATGTTGACAATGAATTCCCTGACTAGGCCTTCATAACAGTCTCCCAACTTGGTGACTGTCTTCAGTAGTCCAGCAGCCTTGATGAGGTCCATGGTCTCCTTGCAATCCAAGGCATCTCTTCCCAGTTCTCTTTCAACCGCAAGTCTGCGTTGATACACATATTTCCACTTTTCAACATTGCCAATGGAGTGGAAAGAGATGTTGTCCAATGGTGCATCAGGAACATTTCCAGGCACCTTTCTTCCAGATTTCTTGGCCCTCTTAGATGTCGAGACATCTAGTTCGACATCATCATCAGTATCGGATGAGGAAATTTCTTTCCTTTTCTTGGAGGGGATAGCAACCTTGCTTCTTCTGGATGTGGCAGGAGTGATTGGAGCACTCTTCTTCTGGGCCATAGTCTTGATTCTTCCAGACCTCTTAATGGGAGTTTTTCCCTTTCGGCTTTGTAACCTTTCTGCAATGCCAGGTGCCAACCTGTTGGCAATGGGTTCTTCATCAGATTCGACTTCTTCCAAGTCAATGAGGTTACCTGGAGCAGGTTCTGGTGCCCTTGGTGCAGGGGTCTCCTCTGAGGCTTGATCCTCTTCTTCTGTTGATTCCTCTTCACTGGGTGAAGGGAGGGCTTCAGCATTTGGAGCGGAGGATGTTGGAACATCTTTATTGACATCAGGCACAGAAGCATCCTTCAGAATGCTACTCACAATACCGCGGATTTTCTTGTCCATCTCCGTGTCTACTTCCCTAGGACTTGTTGCAGGGCTAGGGTTTTCAGCAATCTTCACCCCCTGTTGTCTTCTGGGAATCAGTTTCTCAGGGACTGAAGCTTGACCAGGAATTATTTGTATGGGTTGAATGTTGAATTCCGGTTGTTCCTGGTGCGGAGATGATGGTACAGCGGGTGAACCAGAAGCGGAAGTTTCTTTTGGTGAGGTAGCCATGGAAAAGCAGAGCGTTTGGAATGATTTCGTAAATCTCAGAAGGCTATTGGGAAATGCTGGTAAAAACACGAATGCCAAGCAGATATAAATTTGAATGAAGAATGTAGAGGGGCGTGTGAGGCAACGGTCGAATTTGTTTTGGCTTAATAGTGAACGTGCTATTAATGTTAAGTGATTCGTTTGGGCACGTTCAGATTGCTGTAGTTGCTATAATTCCTCTAGCAAACAAATGCCCAGCTTGCCCCTCAGTTTTTCAAACTGATTTGCATCCAAAGCCTTTGTGAAAATATCTGCTATTTGTTCCTCAGTGTCAACATGCTTCAGTGTGATCACTTTATCATCAACAAGATCTCTGATATAGTGATGTCTAATGTCAATGTGCTTGGTTCTGCTGTGTTGAACAGGATTCTTAGAAATATTAATTGCACTCATGTTGTCACAGTACAATGTCATGACATCTTGTTCGACATTGTACTCCTTCAGCATCTGCTTCATCCAAACTAGCTGTGAACAGCTGCTTCCTGCTGCAATATACTCGGCTTCTGCTGTAGATAGGGACACACAGTTCTGCTTCTTGCTGAACCATGAAATAAGGTTGTTGCCCAGATAGAAGCATCCACCAGAAGTGCTTTTTCTGTCATCTGCACTTCCAGCCCAATCAGCATCACAATACCCAACCAGCATTGAATCTGAACACTGACAGTACATAATCCCATAGTCACTGGTGCCATTTACATATTTCAGAATTCTCTTTACTTGAGTCAAGTGACTTATCTTAGGATTGGCTTGATATCTTGCACAAACACCTACTGCATAGGTGATGTCGGGTCTGCTAGCCGTTAAATATAATAAGCTCCCACTCATGCTTCTGTACAAACTTTGATCAACACTGGTGCCTGCTTCATCCTTTGACAGCTTCAAGTGAGTAGGTGCAGGTGTCCTTTTATGACCGGCATTCTCCATCCCAAACTTCTTGACAATGTTCTTGCTCTGTGAGAGGAATATGGAGTCTTCCATCTGCTTCACTTGAAGTCCCAGAAAATAAGTCAGCTCTCCAACAAGACTCATCTCAAATTCAGATTGCATCTGTTGAACAAAATGTCGAAGCATCTCATTCGACATCTCTCCAAACACAATGTCATCAACATATATCTGTGCAATCATCAAGTTTTCAGCATCTTGCTTGACAAAGAGAGTCTTGTCAATTCCTCCCTTCCTATACCCTTGCTGAGTAAGGAATTCTGTTAGCCTTTTATACCAAGCTCTTGGAGCTTGCTTCAATCCATAGAGAGCCTTCTTGAGCCTGTATACATGATCTGGATGAGTTGGATCTGCAAATCCCTTTGGCTGCTCCACATAGACTTCTTCATGCATAGCATTGATCCAGAACTCATCAGTCAGTGCCTCTTTCACATTCTTGGGCTCAATTCTGGAGACAAAGCATGAGTTGGAGACAATTTCAATCTCCCTTGATCTTGTAGTGACTCCTCTATTTGGATTCCCTATAATCAGCTCCTTGGGGTGCATCTTCTGGATTCTAATGGAGGGTCTCTTGTCAGGTTGGTTGATGTTTGAATCATCTGTAGCAGGATCAGAGTTTTCTGCATTTTCTCCACTTTTAGCTGCATCTGCTACATTGTCTCCCGATGTTCTGACATCTTCTTCGACATCCTTCTTTCTTGCTGGAGACAGATCATCAACAACCACATTGATGGATTCCATCACTGTTCTGGTTCTGGAATTGAATACTCTATATGCTCTGCTGTTTGTAGAGTATCCCAGGAATATTCCTGCATCACTCTTGGGATCCATCTTTCTCCTTTGCTCTCTATCTGCCAAAATGTAACATGGACTTCCAAAGATGTGGAAGTGCTTGACAGTTGCAAAGGTGTCTGATTTCTCTCTGATAAAGTTGACCCAGGTAAATCTGGAGAAATCATCCACACCCACATAGGCATACCTCTTTCCTCCAAGACTTTCAACTTGCATAGGCCCCATCAAGTCCATGTGAAGTAGTTCCAGCACCCTGGAGGTGGTTTGATGTTGAAGCTTCTGGTGGGACATCTTGACTTGCTTTCCAATCTGACATTCACCACAAATTCTGCCTTCTTCTATTTTCAGATTGGGAATGCCTCTAACAGCACTTTTGTCAAGGATTTTCTTCATGCCTCTTAAGTGCAGATGTCCAAACCTTTGATGCCATATTCTGACTTCATCTTCTTTGGAGGATAGACATGTGGAGGAGTAGCTGGTTTCTTGGGGTGTCCATAGGTAACAATTGTCCTTTGATCTGCTGCCCTTCATTAGAACTTCACTCTTCTCATTTGTCACCAAGCATTCTGACTTTGTGAAGTTTACATTGAATCCTTCATCACACAGCTGACTGATGCTAATCAAGTTTGCAGTCAGTCCCTTCACCAGCAGTACTTTGTTCAGACTAGGAAGTCCATTATGAACTAGCTTTCCCATTCCAATGATCTTTCCTTTAGAGCCATCTCCAAATGTCACATAACTAGTGGAGCAGGGCTCAATGTTCAGCAGGAATTCTTTGACTCCTGTCATGTGTCTGGAACAGCCGCTATCTAGGTACCAATCTTCCTTAGCTGATGCTCTAAGTGAAGTATGAACAACAAGACTGACAGCCTTGTGTTTTGGAACCCACATCATCTTCTTTCTGCTGTTGCTGCTTTGAGTTCCATGATGTGGATGGCCATGTAGATGATAGCAAAAGGGCTTTATGTGACCATACTTGCCACAGTAGTGACACCTCCACTTCTTTCTTTTGCTCTTTTTCTGCTGCATTCCATGATGTCGAGACCGATGTTGTGACATCGTGGCTCCAGTCCTGTTTTTGGCAGGAACAAATTCTGTCATGGTTGTTCTGCCAGCAGACTTAGGATTAAATCCAAGTCCTCTCTGGTTTCCAGCATTCTTTCCAAGCAGCAGCACCTCATCAAGTGTGTCTGAGCCTTTGTTCAGCATCTTTATTGATTTTGTCATGTTTTCCAGCTTAGAGTTCAGAAAACCGACTTCACCTTTAAGCTCAGAGATCTCCTCTTTATGTGCCTCCTTCTCAGCTTCCAGATCTGCAATGATCTTCTTCAGTTGTGCTTCCTGCTGAAGAATCTTCTCACTTTTGAAGCATAGTTCTCTATAGGATGTAGCAAGCTCATCAAAAGTGATTTCACTGTCTGTATCACTTGAATCTTCAGCAGTGTCAAATCTCCCAGTGAGTGCATTCACATCTCTGTCAGAGTCACTTTCTTGTTCACTCTCTGTATCAGAACGACATACAGAAAGTCCTTTCCTCTGCTTCTCGAGATGAGTGGGACATTCAGCTATGATGTGTCCATAGCCTTCACACCCATGACATTGAATTCCTTTGCTGTGACTGGGCTTTACATCTGATCTTTTCTGGTATTTGCTGCCTTTCCTGATGTCGAAAGGGATGTTCTGGACATGTGGCTTCTGCCTCCTGTCCATTCTGTTCATCACTTTGTTGAACTGTTTTCCAAAGAGCACAACTGCATTAGTCAGACCTTCATCAGTATCCAGGTCATATTCACCTTCTTCTCCTTCATCATTGGACATGAAAGCCAGATTTTTACTCTTCTTTTCAGCCCTATCCGAGAGTCCTAGCTCAAAGGTTTGAAGGGAACCAATGAGTTCATCTACTCTCATGTTGCAAATGTCTTGGGCCTCCTCTATTGCAGTGACTTTCATGTCAAATCTCTTAGGCAAGGATCTGAGGATCTTTCTCACCAGCTTTTCATCTGTCATCTTCTCTCCCAAGGCAGTGCAAGCATTGGCAATTTCAAGAATGTTCATGTGGAAGTCATGAATGCATTCTTCCTCCTTCATCTTCAGATTTTCGAATTTTGTGGCCAACAGTTGCAATCTGGACATCTTCACTTTGGAGGTTCCTTCATGAGTGATTTTCAGGATCTCCCATGCATCTTTGGCCACTGTGCAAGTGTTGATCAGTCTGAAGATATTCTTGTCAACTCCATTGAATAGAGCATTCAAAGCTTTGGAGTTTCCAAGTGCCAATTCGTCTTCTTCTTTAGTCCAGTCTTCTTCTGGCTTCAATTCTTCAGTGGGCTTTCCTTCTGTGTCCAGCATCTTGGGATGTTCCCAGCCTTTGATGACAGCTTTCCAGGTTCTGCTATCCAGTGATTTGAGGAAGGCCACCATTCTTGCTTTCCAATATTCATAGTTGCTTCCATCGAGAATTGGTGGTCTGTTCACTGGTCCGCCTTCTTTCTCCATGTTCATCAGAATTTATCTCCCTAGATCTCACTCTGTGATTTCGAGTGTTGGCTCTGATACCAATTGAAATTCTGATACCAGGGGACAGATGTCGTACAGGATGTCACGACATCACGCTTCAGAACATGCAGATTATATGTGTCCGTATGAACAGATTAAACAAGTAAATAACACAAGAGAATTGTTTACCCAGTTCGGTGCTACCTCACCTACATCTGGGGGCTACCAAGCCAGGGAGGAAATCCACTCTCAATAGTGTTAGTTCAAGGTCTAACAGCCCCTGTTTACAACCTTCTCACCTAACCACTACCCGTGCGATCTCTACCTAAGAGCCACTCTTAGATATGAGAACCTCCGCTCACTCCCTCTCACTCACACTCCCGTGTTTACAATTAAGTCAAAGACACACCAGAGATCAACTCTGAACAAAAGAGATCAACTCTACACACTAGAGATCAACTCTAGACACAAGAGATCAACTCTACACACATAGGTCCAACACTTGATGTTAGGGTACCATCAAGGTGGCTCACAAAAGACTCAAGTCCCAAAAACTCACAAATTAACTCTTCAATCCCGGACTTGGTACAGAACTCGTGCAGCCTCCATGATTATATAGCCGTGTACGATTCTGGGCTGCAAGTTCTTGATGCTGGAGGAGATCTATCTTCTTCTGAAAAATCTGCAGTTAAAGAACTAAAAGATAACTTTTGATCTTTTAGTTTGAATCTTTAATCTTTAATCTTTAATCTTTAATCCCTGAACGAACTCTTCTACTTTGAAATTCGAACTTTAATGATCTTTTAATTCGTTCCTAAAGATAGATCTTCTAATCTCTTGCTAACTGCACAATAATCTGTTAAAGATATAACAGATTTATATGTCCAGTATTATCGGGCCAGATGTCAGGACATCGTATCCGACATCTTGGATCCTGCAGCTTCAATGCTTCACTTGACTTTTATCTTGCATTGTACAGCACTTCCAGTATTCTCGAGCAGGATGTCAGGACATTGTATCCGACATCGTGGATCCTTCAACTTCAATTCATCACTTGACACTTTATCTTGCCTTGTGCATTATGCAGCCCGATCTTATTCCTTGACATAACGTTGGACATCATGTGCAGCAACTCCAGCTTTCCTTCATTGTCTAAGTGCTTATGTTTTAACAAAATCTTAGCCAATCTTTTAAAGCTCAGTAGAGCTAAACACTAACAGGTTGCATCAGTTACAATCCCGTTCTTGCTATAAGACAACTTGGCTACCCTATGAGAGGGGCACCACTAGAGGAAGAGCTCGCGCCTATTATTGCACGAGGTTTCAATAAGACCAACGTGGAGGTGCTTCAAAAGGTCCGCAAGGCATGGGAGATGGTGCAAAAGAAGGATAAGGAACTCATAGGCAATAACAATGGGCTCATCGGCAGCTATCGTAGGTGGTTGAAAGCCCACTTTCAAGATTTGGATTGGCTCCCAAGTTTGAGAACCACTAAAGGGGTGGAAGTTGAGGCTCCGGAGGAAGACGAAGAGGTGCAGGCCCTTAGGGCAGAACTCGAGCAAGCCCAATCAGTCAAAGAAAGGTTCAAATCAGCAGCTCTTAAGATCCGAAAGGAGAATGCCGAACTAAGAGACGTAAATAAAGCTACCACCAAGGCCTTAGAACGAGAGACCAAAAGGGCTCGTAGGAAGGAATACGGCCGGAACAAATTCTGAGGGGCTCTATGGGGCAGTAACAGCGAGCTTAAGCTCCAGAGAGAGGAAAGGGACCAATCACGAGTAGACAGTTTGATCTTGAAGGATGAGCTAAAGGTTTGCCTAAGGTCCAAGAGAAGCTTGTCTCAGCGTTTATGCGAGACAGAGACCAACATGTTAGCCATCATCAGTAGGTACCAAGAAGAATTAAATCTAGCCACGGCCCACGAGCACAAAGTGGTGGACGAATATGCCCGAGTGTACGCGGAAAAAGAGGCTAGAGGGAGAGTATTCGACTCGTTACATCAAGAGGCGACAATGTGGATGGACCGATTTGCTCTTACTTTGAACGGGAGTCAAAAACTTCCCCGATTGCTAGCCAGGGCCAAAGCGATGGCGGACACCTACTCCGCCCCTGAGGAGATCCACGAACTCCTCAGCTATTGTCAGCACATGATAGACTTAATGGCCCATATAATTAGGAACCGCTAGGAAGTTTGTATTGTCACTCAGATCTTGACTAGTTATAACTTTCTGAATAAAATGAGTTCATCCCACGTTTTTACTCCAAAATTAGTGCGAATCAAATCACTCCCGCATTTTATCTCTAGCATGCATTCATTTTCTTTACATACCCCTCACGTTTGGTTTTTTAGGAAAGACGCCATAACTAAACGCGCCCCAAGGCATCCCTATCGCACCAGATCAAAATCTAGGACGATGGGTAACCAAAAGGAGGTACAGGAAAAGATGAGAGCCGACATGTCGGCTTTGAAAGAGCAAATGGCTTCCATGATGGATGCCATGCTAGGAATGAGGCAACTAATGGAGAAGAACGCGGACACTGTTGCCGCTGTTAGTTCGGCTGCCGAAGTAGACCCAACTCTCGCAGCTATCACACACCACCCTATCCCAGACGTGGTAGGACAAGAAAGAAGCACACTGGGGCACATCAGCAACCCCCATCTGGGATACAACCGGGTGGCTTACCCTTATGGATTACCACCTAATTACACACCACCTGTCATACGTGATGAAGCGTGAAATTCTGATACTGGGGACAGATGTCGTACAGGATGTCACGACATCACGCTTCAAAACATGCAGATTGTTTTTGACAGTATGAACAGTTTAAGCAAGTAAATAACACAAGAGAATTGTTAACCCAGTTCGGTGCAACCTCACCTACATCTGGGGGCTACCAAGCCAGGGAGGAAATCCACTAAAATAGTGTTAGTTCAAGGTCTAACAGCCACTGTTTACAACCTTCTCACCTAACCACTACCCGTGCGACCTCTACCTAAGAGCCACTCTTAGATATGAGAAACCCCGCTCACTCCCTCTCAATCACACTCCCGTGTTTACAAACAAATCAAAAACACACCAGAGATTGCTCTCTGAACAAAAGAGATCAACTCTACACACTAGAGATCAACTCTACACACACAGGTCCAACACTTGATGTTAGGGTACCATCAAGGTGGCTCACAAAAGACTCAAGTCCCAAAACTCACAAAATAACTCTTCAATCCCGGACTTGGTACAAAACTCGTGCAGCCTTCATGTTTATATAGCAGTGAGCGTTTCTGGGCTGCAACTACTTGTGCTGGATGAGATCTATCACTTTCCTGAAAATCTGCACTTAAAGAACTAAAAGATAACATTTGATCTTTTAGTTTTTATCTTTAATCTTTAATCCCTGAACGAACTCTTCTAGTTTGTAATTCGAACTTTAATTATCTTTTAATTCGTTCCTAAAGATAGATCATCTAATCTCTTGCTAACTGCACAATAATCTGTTAAAGATATAACAGATTTATATGTCCAGTATTTTCGGGCAAGATGTCCTGGACATCGTATCCGACATCGTGGATCCTGCAACTTCAATGCTTTTAGCAACTCCAGTATTTTCGGGCAGGATGTCCTGGACATTGTATCCGACATCGTGGATCCTGCAGCTTCAATGCTTTTAGCAATTCCAGTATTTTCGAGCAGGATGTCCTGGACATTGTATCCGACATCGTGAATCCTGCAGCTACAATTCTTCATTTGACACTTTATCTTGACTTTGACATAACGTTGGACATCATGTGCAGCAACTCCAGCTTTCCTTCATTGTCTAAGTGCTTATGTTTTAACAAAATCTTAGCCAATCTTTTAAAGCTTAGTAAAGCTAAGCACTAACAATCTCCCCCTTTGGCAAATTTTGTCTAAAACATACTTAGACACTTCCTGAGCAGGTACGAGCAGTTATGCAAGTGGGATCAGCAACTTCCATTATCAGAGTAATCAAGCACAGCGGAAATTCTGTAAGTTGCAAGTCGTTTCCAGGATGTCAAGACATCTCACATGACATCAGCTTTCTGCTTCTGCTCCCCCTGTCTCCATGCTTACTGCAGCATCTTCTAACAGCTACTAGTCTTCTCCAGGATGTCAAGACATCTCCTGTGACATCAGCTATCTGCTCCCCCTGTCTCCATGCTCTTACTGCAGCATCTTCTAGTAGCTTCCATCAGTCATCATCAGCAGCAGCAGTCTCCCCCTCAAAATCGTATACATACAACTCCCCCTCAAAATCATGAATCATGCATACATCGTATCCTACTACTATTGCATACATAGTATCTTACTACTCAAAATCATGCATAATACATACATACTACTACTCCCCCTTTTTAGACATAAATTTGGCAAAAGTAGAATGCATGAAATTAATGTGCAAATATTACAGACCAATAGCAATCAATTGTTCAAAGGGACATGCCCCTATAGCCAGTAAAAGTGAAAAGGTCTGATGATCATGGGGTGGCTTCAGAATCATCATCTGATTCAGTATCTTCTGCTGCATCTTCCTCTTCCTCAGCAGCTTCTTCTTCTTCCTCGGCTGCTTCTACCTCTTCCTCAGCTGCTTCATCTTCTTGCTCAGCTGTTTCTCCATCATCAATGCCGCTTTCTGAGAGCCTTTTGATCAGCCGTTCCAGCTCCATCTTCTTCTCTGTGGTGGCTTTGATGGTTGCTTCCAGCACCTTGCATGTGTCCTTGAGTTCAGCAATCAGAGCATCCTTGGACACAGCACCTGAAGCAGCAGCTTTCCCTGATGTCGAGACAATGTCTGGGACATGTGTCCCCTCAAACAATTTGTAATGCAGGGATAGAGGAGATTCTCTCTTCATCACAGAGTCAGTGTAGTTTAAAATGTTTGGATGTTGACTCAACATAATGCCACACAATACAGTTGGGAAGGCAATGGGTAATTTGACAGCAAAGGATTCTGAATGCTTAACAGTTTGATCAAATATATAGTTTCCAAAATTAAATTTGGACTTGGTTCCAACAGCATACAGAAATTTACCCAAACCTGTGGCAACAGTGGAGGTATGGTTGGTGGGTACCCAGTTTGCAGCTCCAATCCTGTGCAGGATTGCATATTTCACACTTAGCTTCCCTGCAGACAGCTTCCCTTTCTTTGGCCAATGCTGGATTTGTTTGGCAGTGATTTCCTTGGCAATTTGATGCTCAGAAACAGTAATGTCCACCACTCCATCTGTTGGTCTGTCCAGGTATTTGTTGATTACAGCAGGGGAGAATCTAACACATTTTCCTCTGACAAACACTCTTTGATACTCATCACTCTTTCTGTTTGTTATGTCAGAGGGAATGTTGACAATAAATTCCCTGACTAGACTCTCATAGCAGTCTCCCAATTTGGTGACAGTTTTCAGCAGTCCAGCAGCCTTGATGAGGTCCATGATCTCCTTGCAATCCAAGGCAGCTCTTCCCAGTTCTCTTTCCAAGGCAAGTCTGCGTTGATACACGAATTTCCACCTTTCAGCATTGCCAATGGAGTGGAATGAGATGTTGTCCAATGGTGCATCAGGGACATTACCAGGCACCTTCTTCCCTGATGTCTTGGCCCTCTTAGATGTCGAGACATCTAGTTCGACATCATCATCAGAATCAGATGAGGAAATTTCTTTCCTCTTCTTGGAAGGAATTGCGACTTTGCTTCGTCTGGATGAGGTAGGAGTGATTGGTGTGCTCTTCTTCTGTGCCATAGTCTTGATTCGTCCAGACCTCTTAATGGGGGTTTTACCCTTTCGGCTTTGTAATCTTTCTGCAATACCAGGTGCCAACTTGTTGGCAATGGGTTCCTCATCAGATTCTACTTCTTCCAGGTCAATGAGGTCACCTGGCGCAGGTTCTGGTGCCCGTGGTGCAGGGGTCTCCTGTGTGGCTTGATCCTCTTCCTCTGTTGATTCCTCTTTGCTGGGTGAAGAGAGGACTTCAGTATTTGGGGTGGAAGATGTCGGAACATCTTTCTCAGCATCAGGAACAGTAACATCTGGGGTGGAAGATGTTGGAACATCTTCATCAGCATCAGGAACAGAGGCATTTTTCAGAATGTTACTTACAATACTGCGGATCTTCTTATCCATTTCTGTGTCTACTTCCCTAGGACTTGTTGCAAGGCTAGGGTTTTCAGAAATCTTCACACCCTGTTGTCGTTTGGGAACCAGTTTTTCAGGAACAGGGGCTTGACCAGGAATCATCTGTATGGGCTGGATATTGAATTCAAGTCGTTCCTGGTTTGATGGTGCAGAGGGTGAACCAGGAGCTGAAGTTTCTTTTGGTGAGGTAGCCATGGAAAAGCAGAGCGTTTGGAATGGTTTCGCAAATTTCTGAGAGCTGTAGGGGAATGCTGAAAACGAGATTACCACGAAAATATAAGTTTGAATGAGGAATGTAGAGGGACGTGTGAAGCAACGGTCGAATTTGCTTTGGTTCAGTAGTGAACGTGCTATTAATGTTAAGTGAGACGTTTGGGCACGTTCAGATAGCAGTAGCTGCTATAATTCCTCTAGCAGACAAATGCCCAGCTTGCCCCTCAGTTTTTCAAACTGATTTGCATCCAATGCCTTTGTGAAAATATCTGCTATTTGTTCCTCAGTGTCAACATGCTCCAGTGTGATAACTTTATCATCAACAAGCTCTCTGATATAGTGATGTCTAATGTCAATGTGCTTGGTTCTGCTGTGTTGCACAGGATTTTTAGAAATATTAATAGCACTCAAATTGTCACAGTATAATGTCATGACATCTTGTTCGACATTGTACTCCTTGAGCATCTGCTTCATCCAAACTAGTTGTGAACAGCTGCTTCCTGCTGCAATATACTCTGCTTCTGCAGTAGATAGGGACACACAGTTCTGCTTCTTGCTGAACCATGAAATAAGATTGTTGCCCAGATAGAAGCATCCACCAGAAGTACTTTTTCTGTCATCTGCACTTCCGGCCCAATCAGCATCACAATACCCAACCAGCATTGAATCTGAACAATGACAGTACATAATCCCATAGTCACTAGTGCCATTTACATATTTCAGAATTCTCTTTACTTGAGTCAAGTGACTTATCTTAGGATTGGCTTGATATCTTGCACAAACACCTACTGCATAGGTGATGTCGGGTCTGCTAGCTGTTAAATATAGTAAGCTCCCAATCATGCTTCTGTACAGACTTTGATCAACACTGGTGCCAGCTTCATCTTTTGACAGCTTCAAGTGAGTAGGTGCAGGTGTTCTTTTATGGCTGGCATTCTCCATCCCAAACTTCTTGACAATGTTCTTTGCATACTTGCTTTGTGAGAGGAATATGGAGTCTTCCATCTGCTTCACTTGAAGTCCCAGAAAATAAGTCAGCTCTCCAACAAGACTCATCTCAAATTCAGATTGCATCTGTTGAACAAAATGTCGAAGCATCTCATTCGACATCCCTCCAAACACAATGTCATCAACATACATCTGTGCTATCATCAAGTTTTCAGCATCTTGCTTGACAAAGAGAGTCTTGTCAATTCCTCCCTTCCTATACCCTTGCTGAGTAAGGAACTCTGTTAGCCTTTCATACCAAGCTCTTGGAGCTTGCTTCAATCCATAGAGAGCCTTCTTGAGCCTGTATACATGATCTGGATGAGTTGGATCTACAAATCCCTTTGGCTGCTCCACGTAGGCTTCTTCATTCAGGTATCCATTCAGAAACGCGCTCTTCACATCCATTTGGTACAGCTTGAATTTGAGGATGCAAGCTACACCAAGTAACAATCTGATGGACTCAAGTCTAGCAACTGGGGCAAACGTTTCATCAAAGTCTACACCTTCAATCTGAGTGTAGCCTTGAGCAACAAGTCTGGCCTTATTTCTGGTTATAACACCTTCTTCATCGGTTTTGTTCTTGAAGATCCACTTGGTGCCAATCACATTAGTTCCCTCGGGTCTCGGAACTAGCTCCCAGACTTCATTCCTTTTGAATTGCTCCAATTCTTCTTGCATAGCATTGATCCAGAACTCATCAGTCAGTGCTTCTTTCACATTCTTGGGCTCAATTTTGGAGACAAAGCATGAATTTGAGACAATCTCAATCTCCCTTGATCTTGTAGTGACCCCTCTGTTTGGATCTCCTATAATCAGCTCCTTGGGGTGCATCTTCTGGATTCTAATGGAAGGTCTCTTGTCAGGTTGGTTGATGTTTGATTCATCTGTAGCAGAATCAGAGTTTTCTGCATTTTCTGCACTTTTAGCTGTATCTGCTACATTGTCTCCCGATGTTCTGACATCTTCTTCGACATCCTTCTTTCTTGCTGGAGTTAGATCATCAACAACCACATTGATGGATTCCATCATAGTTCTGGTTCTGGAATTGAATACTCTATATGCTCTGCTGTTTGTAGAGTATCCCAGGAATATTCCTGCATCACTCTTGGGATCCATCTTTCTCCTTTGCTCTCTGTCTGCCAAAATGTAACATGGACTTCCAAAGATGTGGAAGTGCTTGACAGTTGGCTTCCTCCCTTTCCAGATTTCGTACAGTGTGGTAGGAGTCCCTCTTCTAAGTGTGACTCTGTTGTGGATGTAGCATGCTGTGTTCATGGCTTCAGCCCAGAGATTATAGGGAAGTTCTTTGGCATGAAGCATGACCCTAGCAGCCTCTTGCAAAGTCCTGTTTTTCCTCTCAAATATGCCATTCTGTTGTGGTGTAATGGCTGCAGAGAACTCATGAGTGATGCCTTCAGATGTGCAGAATTCAGTAAACCTGCTGTTTTCAAACTCTCTGCCATGGTCACTCCTGATTCTCTTGATGACACAGTCTTTTTCTCTTTGAAGTCTTAGACTCAACTCCTTGAATACTTCAAAGGTGTCTGATTTTTCTCTGATAAAGTTGACCCAGGTAAATCTGGAGAAATCATCCACAACAACATAGGCATACCTCTTTCCTCCAAGGCTTTCAACTTGCATAGGCCCCATCAAGTCCATGTGAAGTAGTTCCAGCACCCTGGAAGTGGTCTGATGTTGAAGCTTCTGGTGGGACATCTTGACTTGCTTTCCAATCTGACATTCACCACAAATTCTGCCTTCTTCTATTTTCAGATTGGGAATGCCTCTAACAGCACCTTTGTCAATGATTTTCTTCATGCCTCTTAAGTGCAGATGTCCAAATCTTTGATGCCATATTCTGACTTCATCTTCTTTGGAGGATAGACATGTGGAGGAGTAACTGGTTTCTTGAGGTGTCCATAGGTAACAGTTGTCCTTTGATCTGCTGCCCTTCATTAGAACTTCACTCTTCTCATTTGTCACCAAGCATTCTGACTTTGTGAAGTTTACATTGAATCCTTCATCACACAGCTGACTGATGCTGATCAAGTTTGCAGTCAGTCCCTTCACCAGCAGTACTTTGTTCAGACTAGGAAGTCCATCATGAACTAGCTTTCCCATTCCAATGATCTTTCCTTTAGAGCCATCTCCAAATGTCACATAGCTAGTGGAGCAGGGCTCAATGTTCACCAGGAATTCTTTAACTCCTGTCATGTGTCTGGAACAGCCGCTATCTAGGTACCAATCTTCCTTAGCTGAAGCTCTAAGTGAAGTATGAACAACAAGACTGACAATCTTGTGTTTTGGAACCCACATCATCTTCTGTCTGCTGCTGCTACTTTGAGATCCATGATGTGGATGGCCATGTAGATGATAGCAAAAGGGCTTTATGTGACCATACTTGCCACAGTAGTGACACCTCCAATTCTTTCTTTTGCTCCTTTTCTGCTGCGTTCCATGATGTCGAGACCGATGTTGTGACATCGTGGCTCCAGTGCTGTTTTTGGCAGGAACAAATTCTGTCGTGGTTGTTCTGCCAGCAGACTTAGGATTAAATCCAAGTCCTCTCTGGTTTCCAACATTCTTTCCAAGCTGTAGCACCTCATCAAGCGTATCTGAGCCTTTATTCAGCATCTTTATTGATTTTGTCATGTTTTCCAGTTTAGAGTTCAGAAAACCAACTTCTCCTTTAAGCTCAGAGATCTCCTCTTCATGTGCCTCCTTTTCAGCCTCCAGATCTGCAATGACCTTCTTCAGTTGTGCTTCTTGCTGAAGGATCTTCTCACTTTTGATGCATAGTTTTCTATAGGATATAGCAAGCTCATCAAAAGTGATTTCACTATCTGTATCACTTGAATCTTCAGCAGATTCAAATCTCCCAGTGAGTGCATTTACATCTCTGTCAGAATCACTTTCTTGTTCACTCTCTGTATCATCAGACCGACATACAGAAAGTCCTTTCCTCTGCTTCTTGAGATGAGTGGGACATTCAGCTATGATGTGTCCATAGCCTTCACACCCATGGCATTGAATTCCTTTGCTGTGACTGGGCTTTTCATCTGACCTTTTCTGGTATTTGCTACCTTTCCTGATGTCGAAGGGGATGTTCTGGACATGTGGTTTCTGCCTCCTGTCCATTCTGTTCAGCACTTTGTTGAACTGCTTTCCAAGGAGCACAACTGCCTTAGTCAGACCTTCATCAGTATCCAGGTCATACTCATCTTCTTCTCCTTCATCATTGGACACGAACGCCAGATTCTTGCTCTTCTTTTCAGCCCTATCCGAGAGTCCTAGCTCAAAGGTTTGAAGGGAACCAATGAGTTCATCCACTCTCATGTTGCAAATGTCTTGGGCCTCCTCTATTGCAGTGACTTTCATGTCAAATCTCTTAGGCAAGGATCTGAGGATCTTTCTCACCAGCTTTTCATCTGTCATTCTCTCTCCCAAGGCAGTGCAAGCATTGGCAATTTCAAGAATGTTCATGTGGAAGTCATGAATACATTCTTCCTCCTTCATCTTCAGATTTTCGAATTTTGTAGCCAATAGTTGCAATCTGGACATCTTCACCTTGGAGGTTCCTTCATGAGTGGTTTTCAGGATCTCCCATGCATCCTTGGCCACTGTGCATGTGTTGATCAGTCTGAAGATATTCTTGTCAACTCCATTGAATAGAGCATTCAAAGCTTTGGAGTTACCAAGTGCCAATTCGTCTTCTTCTTTAGTCCAGTCTTCTTCTGGCTTCAATCCATCAGTGGGCTTTCCTTCTGTGTCCAGCATCTTGGGATGTTCCCAGCCTTTGATGACAGCTTTCCAGGTTCTGCTATCCAGTGATTTGAGGAAGGCCACCATCCTTGCTTTCCAGTATTCATAGTTGGTTCCGTCCAGGATTGGTGGTCTGTTCACTGGTCCTCCTTCTTTCTCCATGTTCATCAGAATTTATCTCCCTAGATCTCACTCAGTGATTTCGAGTGCCCGCTCTGATACCAATTGAAATTCTGATACTGGGGACAGATGTCGTACAGGATGTCACGACATCACGCTTCAGAACATGCAGATTGTTTTTGACAGTATGAACAGTTTAAGCAAGTAAATAACACAAGAGAATTGTTAACCCAGTTCGGTGCAACCTCACCTACATCTGGGGGCTACCAAGCCAGGGAGGAAATCCACTAAAATAGTGTTAGTTCAAGGTCTAACAGCCACTGTTTACAACCTTCTCACCTAACCACTACCCGTGCGACCTCTACCTAAGAGCCACTCTTAGATATGAGAAACCCCGCTCACTCCCTCTCAATCACACTCCCGTGTTTACAAACAAATCAAAAACACACCAGAGATTGCTCTCTGAACAAAAGAGATCAACTCTACACACTAGAGATCAACTCTACACACACAGGTCCAACACTTGATGTTAGGGTACCATCAAGGTGGCTCACAAAAGACTCAAGTCCTAAAACTCACAAAATAACTCTTCAATCCCGGACTTGGTACAAAACTCGTGCAGCCTTCATGTTTATATAGCAGTGAGCGTTTCTGGGCTGCAACTACTTGTGCTGGATGAGATCTATCACTTTCCTGAAAATCTGCACTTAAAGAACTAAAAGATAACATTTGATCTTTTAGTTTTTATCTTTAATCTTTAATCCCTGAACGAACTCTTCTAGTTTGTAATTCGAACTTTAATTATCTTTTAATTCGTTCCTAAAGATAGATCATCTAATCTCTTGCTAACTGCACAATAATCTGTTAAAGATATAACAGATTTATATGTCCAGTATTTTCGGGCAAGATGTCCTGGACATCGTATCCGACATCGTGGATCCTGCAACTTCAATGCTTTTAGCAACTCCAGTATTTTCGGGCAGGATGTCCTGGACATTGTATCCGACATCGTGGATCCTGCAGCTTCAATGCTTTTAGCAATTCCAGTATTTTCGAGCAGGATGTCCTGGACATTGTATCCGACATCGTGAATCCTGCAGCTTCAATTCTTCATTTGACACTTTATCTTGCCTTGTGCATTGTGCAGCCCGATCTTATTCTTTGACATAACGTTGGACATCATGTGCAGCAACTCCAGCTTTCCTTCATTGTCTAAGTGCTTATGTTTTAACAAAATCTTAGCCAATCTTTTAAAGCTTAGTAAAGCTAAGCACTAACAAAGCGGGTCGTATCCCTCCCCCCATCCTTGAAGGGGAACCTCCTTGACAATCGGACGAGGTCCACAAGGATCATCGAGAGCATGCCCAAGGAGACATCGATTCCCACTCCCCGTTCCCCGCCAAGGGGCCGGCACCCAACGCACTACCTCAGCCCAACTTCATGGGAGAACCTCGAAACCCCTCAGCACAACCAATATTCTTTTCCGCAGACGGGCCACCCCCGGCAGTTGAAGAAAAGAGGAAGCTCGATCTCAACGAAGAGAGATTGAAGGTTATTGAAGGCTTTGGCGACTATCCGTTTACAGACATGACTGATCTTTGCTTAGTACCAGACGTCATCATTCCCCCAAAATTTAAGGTACCCAACTTTGATAGGTACAAGGGGACAACTTGCCCTAAGAACCATCTCAAAATGTATTGTCGCAAGATGGGAGCGCATTCCAGGGATGAGAAGTTGTTGATGCACTTCTTCCAAGATAGCTTGGCTGGGGCCGCGGTCGTCTAGTACACCAATCTAGAAGCATCCCACATTTGCACTTGGAAGGATCTGATTACCGCTTTCCTTAGGCAGTATCAGTACAATTCTGATATGGCTCCCGACCGGACTCAGCTACAGAACATGGTTAAGAGGGAAAACGAGTCCCTGAAGGAGTACGCTCAACGTTGGAGGGATCTGGCAGCACAAGTAGCCCCTCCCACGGTTGAGAGGGAAATGATTACCATGATGGTAGATACCTTGCCGGTGGTTTACTATGAGAAATTGGTGGGCTACATGCCCTCCAGCTTCACAGACTTGGTGTTCGCCGAGGAAAGAATCAAAGTGGGCTTGAAGAGAGGGAAGTTCGATTACGTCTCCTCCACAGGTACCAACGCTAGGAGGATCAGATCAACTGGGGCAAAGAAGAAGGAAGGAGATATCCATGTCGTCACTTCAACGCCCGCATGGATCAAGCTGCCGCAGATCTCCCACGGTACCCATCAGTACGCGCAACATCACTCGAGCTTCTCGGCTCGTGCCAGGGACTCCTCCAACTCAGCACCCGTACAAACTAGGGCACCTCCGCCCACCCAAAGGGAGCCTCCCCAAGCTCCGGCTCCAACCCCGACTCGCACGGCCAGCAATACCCACTTTGGCGTCGGTTCCAAAGCGACAAGGAACTTTCCCCCAAGGCCGGCTCCAGGATTTACCCCAATCCCAATGATGTGCGAAGACCTCTTACCATTCCTTATCAGCAACCGGATGGCTGTGATATCTCCCGGAAGGATCTACCAGCCTCCTTTCCCAAAGTGGTACAACCCTGACGCGACCTGCGCATACCATGGGAAGACCCCGGGCCACTCAACCGAACAGTGCCTAGCCTTTAAACACAAAGTCCAAAGTTTGATAGAAGCCGAATGGCTGACGTTTCAAGAAGATCGACCCAACGTAAAAACAAACCCGCTCGCCAATCATATAGGGGGAGCGGTTAATGCCATCGAGATGGGTAGGCCGCGTAGGTCCAAACCTTTGAAGGACGTGACGACCCCCAAAAGGTTTATCTACAAGGCCATACAAGAGGGGGTGTACTTCCCCGCGGTGGGCACGAGGAAGATTCCTGTTTAATGCATCCCGACGCACTACATAACATGGAAGCATGTTTAGCAGTAGAGGACCTGTTGCAACAGATGATGGACCAAGGCCGGCTGGAAGTCGGCAATGAGGGAGGTGAAGAGCAACACATATGTATGCAGTCAACAAATGAAGAAGGTCTTAGGAAGCCCAAGCCTTTGGTGGTATATTTCACCAGAGATGCGGCTCCCCAAACGCCCCAATACCCCTCGGTAGTTAAACCTCTTCCGTTTCTATACCAAAACAGCCACGCAGTTCCGTGGAGGTATGCGCCTCCAAGCAAAAGGAAGGAAGAAGCCACCGACATCAGCTCGTTGTCGGCCAAGGTAACTGTTAGTGCTTAGCTCTACTGAGTTTTAAAAGATTGGCTAAGATTTTGTTAAAACATAAGCACTTAGACAATGAAGGAAAGCTGGAGTTGCTGCACATGATGTCCAACGTTATGTCAAAGAATAAGATCGGGCTGCACAATGCACAAGGCAAGATAAAGTGTCAAATGAAGAATTGAAGCTGCAGGATTCACGATGTCGGATACAATGTCAAGGACATCCTGCTCGAAAATACTGGAATTGCTAAAAGCATTGAAGCTGCAGGATCCACGATGTCGGATACAATGTCCAGGACATCCTGCCCGAAAATACTGGAGTTGCTAAAAGCATTGAAGTTGCAGGATCCACGATGTCGGATACGATGTCCAGGACACCTTGCCCGAAAATACTGGACATATAAATCTGTTATATCTTTAACAGATTATTGTGCAGTTAGCAAGAGATTAGATGATCTATCTTTAGGAACGAATTAAAAGATAATTAAAGTTCGAATTACAAACTAGAAGAGTTCGTTCAGGGATTAAAGATTAAAGATAAAAACTAAAAGATCAAACTGTATCTTTTAGATCTTTAAGTGCAGATTTTCAGGAAAGTGATAGATCTCATCCAGCACAAGAAGTTGCAGCCCAGAAACGCACACTGCTATATAAACATGGAGGCTGCACGAGTTTTGTACCAAGTCCGGGATTGAAGAGTTATTTTGTGAGTTTTGGGACTTGAGTCTTTTGTGAGCCACCTTGATGGTACCCTAACATCAAGTGTTGGACCTGTGTGTGTAGAGTTGATCTCTTGTGTGTAGAGTTGATCTCTTGTGTGTAGAGTTGATCTCTAGTGTGTAGAGTTGATCTCTTTTGTTCAGAGAGCAATCTCTGGTGTGTTTTTGATTTGTTTGTAAACACGGGAGTGTGATTGAGAGGGAGTGAGCGGGGTTTCTCATATCTAAGAGTGGCTCTTAGGTAGAGGTCGCACGGGTAGTGGTTAGGTGAGAAGGTTGTAAACAGTGGCTGTTAGACCTTGAACTAACACTATTTTAGTGGATTTCCTCCCTGGCTTGGTAGCCCCCAGATGTAGGTGAGGTTGCACCGAACTGGGTTAACAATTCTCTTGTGTTATTTACTTGCTTAAACTGTTCATACTGTCAAAAACAATCTGCATGTTCTGAAGCGTGATGTCGTGACATCCTGTACGACATCTGTCCCCAGTATCAGAATTTCAGTAACCAATATCACGGGACTGAGCGGCGTGACCCGCAGCGGTTGCATGTTTGTGCCCCCTGACCTGCCAACACAACCCCTAAACATTAAAGGGAAGGCGAAGATAGCAGAAGAACAAAATGACAAAGTGATCCCCGCTCCAAATGAGAATATTCCAGTGAAAGGTTTTTCGGAGAAAAATGAGGGCTGTGGCAAGAAAGAAGTATCACTAGAGGAGGCAAGCGAGTTCCTCCGCATTATTCAACAAAGCGAGTTCAAGGTCATCGAGCAGCTCAACAAAACCCCGGCCAGAGTCTCTCTTTTGGAACTGCTCATGAGCTCTGAGCCTCATCGGGCTTTGCTAGTAAAGGTCTTGAACGAAGCTCATGTAGCCCGAGACATCTCCGTAGAAGGCTTTGGGGGACTCGTAAATAACATCACCGCCAACGACTATCTCGCTTTCACTGAAGAAGAAATCCCTGCCGAGGGAAGAGGGCATAATAGGGCTTTGCATGTGTCAAATGCATGGACCACATCATGGCCAAGGTACTCATCGATAATGGGTCCAGTTTAAACGTAATGCCTAAAAGCACGTTGGATAAATTGCCGTTTAACGCTTCCTATCTAAGGCCAAGTTCCATGGTGGTCTGTGCCTTCGACGACACCCGCCGAGAGGTGAGGGGAGAGATCGACCTCCCTGTGCAGATAGGCCCCCATACCTGTCAGGTTACATTCCAAGTAATGGATATTAACCCGGCATACAACTATCTTTTAGGACACTCGTGGATCCACTCAGTAGGAGTCGTTCCCTCTATACTCCACCAAAAACTGAAGTTCGTAGTGGAAGGGCATTTGGTCATTGTATCGGGGGAGGAAGAAATCTTGGTAAGTTGCCCGTCCTCAATGCCATATATGGAAGCCACAGAGGAGTCATTGGAAACGGCCTTCCAATATTTTGAGGTTGTAAGCATTGCCTCTGTAGATTCCCTCTCTGGGCAACCTTGCCTGTCTGATACGACAATGATGGTGGCCCGGGTAATGCTGGGGAATGGCTACGAGCCCGGAATGGGTTTAGGCAAGAACAACGGCGGCAGAACCAGCCTGGTAAGCACCAGAGGAAACCGCGGGAAGTTTGGATTAGGCTATAAACCCACACAAGCGTACATAAGGAAAAGTGTCACGAAAACGAAAAGCAGAGGCCAAGGTTCGCAATTGGGACGAAAGGTTGAAGGGGCCCCGCCCTGCCACATTAGTAGAACCTTTATAAGTGTGGGTCTAAGACACGAGGGCCAAGTCGCTGCAATATGCGAGATGACCCCCCGAGGGGATCGGTTTTGGTATGGCCATGCCCTCCTGGCTTCCGACTAGGAAATTGGCGAGTGGAAGAACGCCCGGACGTTTATGCAACAAGCATAATGTAACCCTTTGTGGCTTTTAAACTCTGCGGTTGGGCCTAGGCCTTAGAGTTTCCTTTTGTTAAGGCATTATGTCTTTTGTTCCTGAATTTATAATATAAAGATCGTTCTTCATCTGTTCCTGTGCCTCTACCCATTCTCATTCATTTGCATGTTTATTTCTTTACACTTAAAATGCCAGATCCGATGACGAGTCCCTCGAAGGTACTAATACCCGGGACCCAGCCATCGATTTCCAGCAAAAAGTGGGTCAGACAGAGAGTGAAGAGGATGAGGATGTGGGACTTCCCCCAGAGTTGGAGAGGATAGTCGCTCAGGAGGATCGAGAGATGGGGCCTCATCAAGAAGAGAGAAAACTAGTAGACTTAGGGACTGGCAGTGGGAAAAAGGAAGTAAAGATAGGCACGGGTATGACCGCACCCATCCGTGAAGAATTGATGGCCTTGCTAAAGAACTACCAAGACATCTTTGCCTGGTCATACCAAGATATGCCCGGTTTGAGTTATGACATCATACAACACAAATTACCTCTAAATCATGAGTGTTCCCCGGTAAAACAAAGGCTGAGGAGGATGAAGCCCGAGACGTCCTTGAAAATAAAAGAAGAGGTAAAGAAACAATTTGACGCTGGTTTTTTTGCTGTCGCTCGGTACCCAGAATGGGTTGCCAACATTGTACCTATCCTTAAGAAGGATGGGAAGGTCCCTAAGAAAGATTATCGAGACCTGAATCGAGCCAGTCCCAAGGACAATTTTCCTCTGCCACACATCGATATCCTCATGGACAATACGGCCAATTTCGCTCTATTTTCCTTCATGGATGGGTTCTCCGGCTACAATCAGATAAAGATGGCGCTAGAGGATATGGAAAAGACTACCTTCGTCACCCTGTGAGGGACGTTTTGCTATAAGGTGATGTCCTTTGGGCTCAAGAATGCCGGGGCAACTTATCAAATGGCTTTGGTGGCCTTGTTCCACGATATGATACACCGAGAAATCGAGGTCTATGTGGACGACATGATCGCCAAGTCTAAAACTGAGGAGGAACACCTTGTCAACTTGCGGAAGTTGTTCGAAAGGCTTAGGAAGTATCGATTGAGGTTAAACCCCACTAAGTGTACCTTCGGGGTCAAGTTAGGGAAATTGCTGGGTTTCATTGTAAGCCAGAAAGGGATAGAGGTGGACCCCGAAAAGGTGAAAGCCATCATTGAAATGCCAGAACCGCTATCTGTGATCCTTTGTTCAAACTCTTACGCAAAAACCAATCCGTCCGCTGGAACGAGGATTGTCAAGAGGCATTTGGAAGGATCAAACAGTGTCTCATGAACCCTCCTATGATGATGTCGCCAGTGCCCAGAAGACCTCTCATCTTGTATATGACGATTTTGGACGAGTCGATGGGATGTATGCTAGGGCAACATGATGAGTCTGGGAAAAGAGAATGTGTTATGCTTTGGTCTGGGCGTCCCACCGTCTAAGACAATACATGTTGAGCCATACCACCTGGCTGATATCCAAAAATGGACCCGGTCAAGTACATCTTTGAGAAGCCTGCTCTCACAGGGCGGATCGCTCGGTGGCAGGTGTTGCTATCCGAGTTCGATATAGTCTACGTCACCCAAAAGGCGATAAAGGGAAGTGCCTTGGCGGATTATTTGGCTCAGCAGCCTCTCAACGACTATCAACCCATGCTTCCCGAGTTCCCAGATGAGGACATCATGGCCTTGTTTGAGGAAAAGCTAGATGAGGACCGGGACAAGTGGATCGTGTGGTTTGATGGAGTGTCGAACGTTCTAGGCCATGGCGTTGGGGCCGCATTGGTTTCTCCGGACAATCAATGTATACCTTTCACAACCAAGATGGGGTTCGACTGCACCAGCAACATGGCTGAGTATGAAGCATGCGCCCTGGCTGTCCAGGCAGCGATTGACTTCAATGTCAAGCTACTCAAGGTGTACGGGGACTCAGCACTGGTGATTCACTAGCTGAGAGGTGAATGGGAAACTAGAGACCACAAGCTGATACCCTACCAGGTCTATATCAAGAAATTGGCTGGTTTCTTCGATGAGATCTCCTTCCATCACGTTCCCTGAGAGGAAAATCAAATGGAAGATGCGTTTGCCACTTTAGCATCCATGTTCCAGCTAACACCGCATGGGGACCTACCGTACATTGAGTTCAGGTGTCGTGGCAGACCTGCACGTTGTTTTCTGGTGGAAGAGGAACGGGATGGTAGGCCTTGGTATTTCGATATCAAGCGATACGTTGAAAGCAAAGAGTACCCACCGGAGGCTTCCAACAACGACAAAAGGACATTGAGGAGATTGGCAGCCGGCTTCTTCATGAGAGAAAACATACTATACAAGAGAAACCATGACATGGTTCTGCTACGCTGCGTGAATGCTAAGGAAGCTGAAAAACATGCTGGGAGAGGTCCATGAGGGCTCTTTTGGTACGCACGCTAATGGGCACGCCATGGCTAGAAAGATCTTAAGGGCGGGTTACTATTGGCTCACCATGGAGAGCGATTGCTGTCTCTATGTGAGGAAATGTCACAAATGCCAGATGTTTGCAGACAATGTCAACTCTCCGCCCTTGCCTCTAAATGTCTTGGCCGCGCCATGGCCGTTTTCAATGTGAGGAATAGATGTGATTGGGGCCATAGAGCCCAAGGCTGCGAATGGACATTGTTTCATCCTAGTGGCGATCGATTACTTCACTAAGTGGGTCGAAGCCGCATCGTACGCTAGCGTCACCAGGAGTGTAGTGGTCAGGTTCATCAAGAGGGAAATCATCTACCGATATGGTTTGCCGAGGAAGATTATCACGGACAATGACACCAACTTGAATAACAAGATGATGAGGGAGATGTGCGAGGAGTTTAAGATCCAACATCACAATTCAAAACCCTACCAACCAAAGATGAACGGAGCCGTGGAGGCAGCCAATAAGAATATCAAGAAGATTATCCAGAAGATGACCGTGTCATACAAGGATTGGCACGAGATGCTCCCATTCGCGTTACACGGTTACCGAACCTCAGTTCGCACGTCAACCGGGGCAACACCGTTCTCATTGGTATATGGAATGGAGGTTGTGCTACTGTTTGAGGTGGAAGTCCCGTCATTAAGGATCTTGGCGGAATCTGGATTAAAGGAATCAGAGTGGGCCCAAGCACGTTTCGATCAACTTAATCTCATAGAAGGCAAGCGTTTGGCCGCCATGAGTCAAGGGCGTTTATATCAGAAACGAGTGAATAATGCTTTTGACAAAAAAGTACGCACGCACCGGTTCAGTGAAGGGGACTTGGTGCTGAAGAAAGTCTCTCAAGCTCTTAAAGACAACAGAGGAAAGTGGGCCCCAAACTACAAAGGGCCTTTCGTTGTAAAAAGGGCTTTCTCCGGAGGGCCCTGGTGCTCACCAACATGGATGGCGAGGAGCTACCTTCACCCGTGAACTCTGATGTTGTCAAATGATACTACGCTTAGGATCTGGGGCAATTGAGGAAGTCGCTGCATGTTCTTTTATTTTTTTTGTGTTCTTGGTTTCCCCTAGGGATTCCTGTCCTCTGTTTTTGTCCTCTATTTTTTTCTCATCACAGTCTTTTAAAAGAAAGAACGTGGGATTGTGGTTCTGGTCCTCACTTTGTGCTTTAAAATATGTGCAGTATTTGATAACCTGAGCCTTTTCGCTCAGTCCATGGGATGCCCCAAGCACTTAATTAAAACTGAACCTGACCAGCTTTCGCTAAAAGGATTATTGCATTTGAAAACGCTCATGCATACGCATACACATGCATATTTTGTTATCTTATGACAGGAGCAGAATCGTCTTAGGCGATGGTCAAATACCGGGCCAAATCCAAAGACAGAGACCAATCGAGGTAAACGGTAATGCGGGCACAATTTGCTACACAATGTCGTTTCCTGCTTTCAGGTACTTAGGGACGGACGCGAGTAGAGGCTAGGACCATGATCGATGGATCGTCGTCCCATGCCCAGCTCTGGACAAGAGGGAAGCGCAGCTGGGCGGCAACCAAGTATCCTTTAAATTCCTAGTAATTATTATTGAGCGCATACCTGTGTCTTCCCAAAAAAAAAGGAGAAGGGGTTAGCTCGCCTGGGCGAGCACCCCTGCACCTGGAAACATAAAAACGAGGGATGGGGAGTTTCTCTCCACCCAAAACTCCCTTCCCTCATTCAAAAAACGCAGCACCCACGGGTTTTGCAGATTTTTGCCCCTAAGCCACCATTTTTGCGCTTTTGCTTCCATTTATAGTGTTTTTGGTCACTCCATACAAGTAAGTGCATTATCCTTTGGTTTCTAGCTTTCCATTGATGCCTTTTATGCTTTGAATGGTACATAATTTGACCAATTCCGTGAGACAATTTGGGGCAAGTTTATGCTTTATTTCTTTGAATTGAGGGGTTGTAGGGGATGGCCTTAGGCCTAAGTTGTGTTCTGAAATGATGGGGCAAGCCACATTGCCCCCATTCTGATGCAATCCTACCCCCCAAGGGTATTGGATAGAAGACTCCAAGAGGCTTGGGCTAGAGCTACTAAAGAAGGCCCTAGGGTTCTCATGAACCTTAGGGTAGATTTTTTAGCCCATGGGTCAAGGTTGGATCCACTCTTCTTTGTAAATATTAGAATAGGTTTTTTCCTTCTTTTGGGCCTTGTATTTTGGCCATTCTAGTAGTATAGGGTTTTAGCCTTGTATTTCAGGGCATTTTGAGTAGTCATTGTAGTAGGGACTTTTTTTTTGTATTTTCATGTATTTTGTCATGGGGGTGAGCTTAGCTATTATAGGGGTGTGTAGCTAAGCTCTCGCTTCTCATCTCAAGGAGGTGAGCTTAGCTATTAGAGAGGTGTGTGTAGCTAAGCTCTAGCTTCTATAGGAATCTTCTTAAGGAAGCTTCTCAAGGAGGTGAGCTTAGTTATGAGAGGGGTGTGTGTAGCTAAGCTCTAGCTTCTATAGGAAGTTTTCTCAAAGAAGCTTCTCAAGGAAGTTTTCTCAAGAAATCTTCTCAAGGAAGCTACCTAGTCTATAAATAGAAGCATGTGTAACACTTGTTGTAACTGATGAATGAGAGTCTTGTGAGACACAACTCAAAGTTCAAATTCTCTCCCTTTTTCTTCCTTCAATTTTGTGCTCCCCCCTCTCTCTTTCTCTCCCTCTTTCTTTTCCTCCATTGAAGCATCCTCTCCAAGCTTCTTATCCAAGGCTCATCTTGGTGGTGGAGCTCCTTCTTCCATGGCTTATTCCTTAATGGATGGCTCCTCCTCTCACCTCTTTTCCTTTGTCTTCCGCTGCATCTCCATGGTGGAAAATCACCATTAAAGGACCCCATTGAAGCTCAAAGATCCAGCCTCCATAGAAGCCCCACAAGCAAGCTTCCATCACATTCCCTTGTTGTTGGTACCCAAAAGTGCGCCAACCAAGTGCTCGATGAAATGCCTCAATGGTACTTTTGCCTAAGTTTGTGAATATGGCCTTTTGATTGGATTTGGGTATGTATGATTACCATTTTTGGATGCGGACAGCTTGCGAAAATTAGGATAAAAGCCAAAACATGACTTAGGCCTAGGGGGGGTGGGGGGCAAACCTTTGTTTGTTGAAAATACAAAAAGGTATGATGAGTGAGAGCATGTTGGTGAGGTTTCCCCTTTAGGCTAGCACTTGGTTTGGGCTGCACCATGTTTTCCTTGTACCTAGATCATGTGAAAATGTTGTTCACCATGTACATGTGTATGCTGAATAGGTAGCTAAATGCTTTGCAAAATGTGCATATATGTTGAAAATGGCATGAAAGTGCTTCTCAAAGTAGGAACGTATGATATGAAATTGCCTTTCAAGAATGTGAATGAGTAGTACAAAAATTGCTTTTTCAATGAAGGTGCGACATAAAAATGTTTTCAAATGAGTGTAAACAAGTGCGAATATATAACATGAAATTGCCTCTCAAATATATGAACATATAGCAAAAAGAATGGGGTAGGTGGGTAGCAAAAGCCTTGGAAAATATGTATGGATAGTTTGACACATAAGCGTAAGGAATTTATTTGCCAAAAAAATAGGTGCATCTTGTAGGGTGCCGTTCATCGAGGGAAAATAGGTGTAAATGAATGAATATCCTAGGAGAACCTGGACATTAACGTGTAAGCATTCCTTTCAAATTCATATGGATGTTCATGCTTTGTTGGAAAAAGGGTACACTGTTTGGCTTGATCTGGCTTTCGTTTTGATTAAGTTATTCTTGAACTAACTTTCCAAACGTCTTTACAGGAAATGGCTCCGAAGAAACTCTCCACAAAGAGGTCCAGAAGAGACGCCACAGCAGAAGGGTCCAGTGCCGCCCCCAAGTTTGATAGTCATCTTTTCTGGAGCGCCGAGCACCAGTAGCACTTCGAGGCCATTAGAGGATGGTCATTCCACAAAGAGAGGCGTGTCCAGCTCAGGGAGGATGAGTATACGGACTTTCAGGAAGAGATAGCTCGTAGACGTTGGACGCCGCTGGTGACTCCCATGGCCAAGTTTGACCCTGAGATAGTCCTAGAGTTCTATGCTAATGCTTGGCACACAGAGGAGGGAGTGCGAGACATGCATTCATGGGTGAGGGGTCAGTGGATTCCCTTTGACACAGATGCCCTCAGCCAGTTCCTGGGTGACCCGCTAGTTTTGGAGGAAGGCCAGCAGTGTGAGTTCAGCCAGAGGAGGAACAGGGCCGACGGGTTTGACGAAAAGGCCATTGCCCAGTTGTTATGAACACCGGGGCAGGATTTCGCCCGGACCACTGCAGGGAGGCGGGTGCGGATCATGCGCACCAGCATGACCACTTTGACCCAGATGTAACACCCTGATATATATATCTATATATTATTAGTAATTATGTTTGATTTTTGATTATTTGTTGCGTTATTTTCATCCTTAATTATTTTTAAGGAAGTTAATTTAGTTAATAGAGGGGTGTGGATAGATAAGGATCTAGCTTCTCAAAGAAGCCTGTTGAGAAAGCTACATGCAGCTGCCTCGGTAAAAACGCTGCCTAGCCTTCATTAACCGTTGGATCTTCTCGAAATTTGGTCTGAAACTTCACAAGACACTTGTCCATGATCTGACCGTTGGGATCTTTAAGAATATGTCTGGAGTGTGCTAGAAGCCTCTTAATGAAGCTTCTGGAGGAAGCCTCTTAATGAAGCTTCTAGAGAAAACTACATGAAGCTGCCTCGGTAAAAATGCTGCCCCGCCTTTGTTAACCGTTGGATCATCTCGAAATTTGGTTTTCATCTTTACAATACAATTTTCCATGATCGGACCATTGGGATCTTTGAGAAGATGTCTGGAGTGTGCTAGAAGCTTCCGTTCCCGAGAGCATCTCTTATTTAAGCATTTCAGCCTTTGCTTTCGTGTAGACTAGGAAAAACGTCATTTCTTCTTCTTTCTTTCTTCCAAAGCTATTTCTAAAGTTCCAAGAACTTTCTCCATCACTTGCAGCCACCATTATCCACCACAAACCATCATTTTTCTCCATTGAAAACCCACACCGAGAGGAACCCTTCAACTGAAGCGGAATCTTCCAACTTGGTTTGCGGTTCTGGTAGAGAACGAAAACCCTAATCTGACCTTTCATTTTCTTTCAAGGTAACCATGGTTCTACGCTTGTTTCTTTTCAGTTTCATCTTGTCTTTGCATCTTTTCTGACTTTGGAACCGCCATTGTATGTCTTATGCTTCCTTTGAAAAACTTTTGAGAAAGAGACTTTGTAAACGTTATCCTTTCATGAAATGCATGTTATTTTCGTAACCTACACTGAACCCCGATCACATTGGCGTGGTCGGAATTTCCAAATGATGTTCCTTTGTAAAACCTAAAATGCTCTCAGCTCTTTCAAGTAGTGATGTGGGTGTTTGACCCAGAGCACTGTTACTAGCTTTGTTTTTTGAAATCCATACTAAGTCTCCTTCGTTTTGGCATAGTAGAGGCTTGCGTGGAATCGACGAGCAAGGACGAAAAGGAATCTTCAAGTGATGCGATGAGGAATCCGCGGGGTAGCTCATGATAGGTAAGGGGAGTTTATTATAAAACTTACCGTTTTAACACCATAGTTAGGGTCAGGGAACCTAGCTATGAGGATATCTGTCTGTCCCTGTTGCATGCTGATTTTTCTTCAAAGAAAATTACGTTTTAACTAATGGGATGCGATATATATATATATATATATATATATATATATATATATATATATATATATATATATGTATTGTGATGAATGATATTGTTTTGGTTGTTTGAAATGTGTTGTTTGAAGATCGTGCATGTGGAAATGATATTGTTGTGTTTGTTTGAATTGTTGTTGATGTTGCTATTGAGGATTTTAATTGATATGTGATGATAATGATAATTATGATGATATTGATTTGAGATGACATTGTTAATAAAGACCATGTCAACATGGATTGTTATTATTGATGAATATGTGAATATGAAATGAGGTTGTTGTTGTTGTTGATAACGTCATTGAGATGAGATGATATTTATGTTGTGAATGACATGGAAATACGATTTGTTGATTGATGTTGGAAATGCATTGGCATGTGTATGTTGTGTATGTTCGTGGGGGGCACTGTGCACTGACATTTCAGGGTCTTTGGCACTAGCTTTTGGCCACGTTCATACGTTGGATGTTGTGTATGATCGTGGGGGGCACTGTGCACTGACCTTCCAGGGTCTTTGGCACTAGCTTTTGGCCACGATCATACGTCGTATGAAGTGTATGTCATGGGGGGTAGAGTGCACTGACCTTGTCGGATGGCCCAGACGTGGGTAACTAGCGTGGTTAGAGAATCTAAGCATTCCTGAGGGGATGCTTAGGTGCTTTAATTGGTCCATGGTCTTTGGCACTTACTTTTGGCCGTGATCATAGCTCATACGACACAGGAAATAGAGTAACTGTGGCCAAGTGTACTTTGTACTAGGGGGCTGTCACCTGGTAGGGAACACCTTTGGGCTCCCAGGCTGATCACCTATGGGAGGGGGGCTGTTACGTGCACAACCGGGTGGTCTCGACAAACTCAGCACAGTTCCCTAAGTGAGAGTGTCGTGTGGACACGCTTAGGCTATTTCCTGATATTTGGTTGTTGTTGGTACGTACCACATTGCATCTGAGTGTTGAGTTAGGTGCATGCATCATTCTGTGCTGTCTTGATTGGGTCCATGGATGGATGATGAGTAATTGTTGGATGTGAATGATGAATATTTGTTGGATATGAGTGTTGAATAATGATTGTTGTGTATGCTTATCATGTTTGCCTATGTTCCTTGCTAATTGTGGTTATTTGGAATTGGTATTGGTTCTTTTATAATAAACTCACCCTTGCAATTTTGTATCGTGTGGTTGATACTTGTGATCATCACGAACCTTGTTCGTGGGAGCAGAATGAAAGTGGCAGGGTGTAGGGAGTAAGATTCTAGTGAGGAGCCGCCGAGCCGACGTGATGACGTTGGCGTTATTTTGGGAGAGAGTTGTGTTTTGTAATCAACTCCTCCGTAGTTGGTTTTTAAGTTTTATTTTGTTGAGTTAAAGATGTAAAACTGGAATTTTAATTATATATATATATATATATATATATATATATATATATATATGAACATATTTAATTTTCGTTATGTGTATGAAATGTACCGAATTATTGTTTCTATGTAATTATGCATAATCACTTAAGTAATGGCGTGTTGTTGGATGAATTTATGTTGTGACAAAATCACTTCTATTTTCATAATAAAAAATTAAGGGAGTTCTTTTTATAAAAATTGAAATTATCGAATATTAGAGTGTGGATACCGTAGCGACGAGGCGGGTCGTTACACCAGACGTGGATGACACTACTGCTCAGTAATGTCTTGCCTAGCGATCATAACTTCAATCTCCCTAGTGCCAGTTGGTGTATGCCATCCTGACACGAATGAGCGTCCACGTGGCCCAGGTGATTGTTGACACCATCTATTTGTTTGCAGGTATGCCACCCACCAGGCACCCTCTGGACCCGGATAAGTCTAACAAGGCCCTGAGGTTTCTGGCGCTGATCACGGGCCTCTGCCAGTCCTTCGGAGTTCCCGTCACCCCCAGTAAAGTAATCCGACCGCCGATCACCCAGGCCTTCATCGAGAAGTACTGCAGGCGCAGGGTGATGCACATCAGGCCGCAGACGCACCGCCACCACCTCGGCAGGCCGATCCCGCTGGATCACTAGGCATGGAGCATTATCTACAGCATTTGGTTTGCCAGCAGGTGGGCAAGCACCGTGGGCAGGTGCAGATACATGAGTGTCTCTACCGATTCAGCCTCAGTCAGCAGGGGCAGGGTTTCGCTCCTTTTGTATGCCCTACCTCGGAGCAGTTTGGGGTTGAAGTCGCATGGCCTGGAGACTGGCCCGATGCCCAGGCAGGAGAGGAGCCTGCAGGATCCCCCGGTGAGGAGGAGGAGGCCCGTATGGATGAAGATATGACTGACTTGCTCGGTTTCTTGGGAGGAAGCAGAGCCAGGTGACCGAGGTCACCGCACTTTTTCTATTTGACATTACTTTTTTTCTGTTATTGTCTATATTGCTATTTGACATTACTGTTTTCTGTCATTGTGTATATGATTACTAACGTCGTTGTTACTATTTTCGTTTCTGTTAGAATTTTTGCGTTATGGCTCTCAGTTCTTTCGTCACTGTTTTTATTGCAACTTACCATTGCATGTTTTTCATTTACCTTGTGATTAGGCATGAGTAGGTAGTGTACGCCCTCGTCCGTACGACCTTTTCAAAGAGAAAAAGAGAAAAAAGGAAATAAACAAACGATAATAACTAAAAAGAAAAAAAAGGAGGAAAAAGAAAATAAGTTATCTGGCCGAAAAAACCAACGTGCTTTTGAATAGAGATAGCTTCCAACTTTTCTTTGAAAAAAAATTTCACTGATCATAACCAGTTTCTGAAAAAAATGTGTATACACCTGAAGGGTGAATGCTGTGAAAATTTTCCCGAACGCCCAAAATGGACTCGAATGAACTCATGAATTGATAAAAGAGCATATTTTGGAAACACTGGGTTGACTTAAATAGAAAAAATGAATCTTGATCCCTAGTATCACGTGACCATAAAAACTTGGTGCTTGAATGTCCACATGGGTGCATGCATGACCAGTTTTGCATGAAATTTCCTAATCATCATTGTTGCATGTGTATCATGGAAATAATGTGGGACATCCCCTTTATCCCTGAAGCGCTGGCCAAACCCTGACATATATCATGTCCAGCCGTTTTACAAGCCTTGAGCCAAAATCCCAACTTACCATAATCCTTGCCCTCGGAAGAAAACAAAAAAAAGGAAAATTCTCAATCAAAAGAGTGGGAGAAAGCAAAAAAAAGGAAAGAAAATTCCCGATCAAAGAGTGGGAGAAAGCAAAAAAAAAAAAGAAAGAAAATTCCCGATCAAACATCGGAAGAAAACAAAAGAAATATGCAGAAAGGTCTTTGGACCAGACAATATCTGAACAATACAGAATTGTCACCACCAAACAAGAAAAGAAAGGAAACCACGACCTAAAGTGGTCTTCTCCCTTTGATTGCCAACCAAAATTCTGTGCGTCGGTGACTTGTTCACCTCACACTAAACAAAAATAGAAAAGGAAAAGGCCAAGAACACTCAAAGCCAAATTTCCCACAAAAAAAACAAACCATTCCCAAGAAAAAGTCCTATTGATCCATGATCACGCATGTAATCTTTGATTTGATAGGAAATGATTT
The DNA here is from genome assembly GCF_000004515.6 of Glycine max. Classification (NCBI taxonomy): domain Eukaryota; kingdom Viridiplantae; phylum Streptophyta; class Magnoliopsida; order Fabales; family Fabaceae; genus Glycine; species Glycine max. The sequence continues at coordinate 30,556,119 of NC_038242.2, forward strand.
GCAAAATCAAGTCATGACGTATCTATGGTTCGGAATTAGGATGAAACACTTACCTGTGTGAGATTGATACACTTTGAGTGATTTTCTTCTATTTTTGTTGAACCCAGTGTTTCCTCTAAATGGTCATTTAGAAACTAAATGCTAACATCCAAAATCTCATTTATGGTTATGAGAAAAGTTCATCAGTATGCTCTCCTTCTCATTTAGACACATTGTTTTTCATCCAAAAAGCATATGTTGTTCTGATCAGTTGGAAGTTTTGTCTCTTTGCTAAAGCATGTTCGCTTTTTAGTAAAGAAAACACCAAGACTATTTTTAGTCTCACAGTTATCAAGAACTACGTAGGTCTGAGTTCCTCATCACAAATTGAGGATACGTAGGAGCAAGAGCCTCGCTTTTTTCGGCCGCCCACAATTTCTGTCACACTGACCCTAAAGTCAGGTGACGTGCGAAGATACACAAGCAGTTTCTCCGCACCATCTACCTCTGTCAAACACTAACCTGTGAAGTTAGGGGGCAGGCGGAGAAACCCAAGTGGTTATCCGTATAAACTTTCTTTTGCTATCTCTAAGACTTAACGCCTGATAGCACGCAGAAACTAACGTCATCTTCTGCACCCTTTGTCAATTGCGGCCAACAAGCCCGTTGACACTTGGAGATTTACGTCATTGATGTGCCATCATTTTCTTCTATTTTCTAAACCTTTTTTGCACCATTTTAATTACTGATTGGTCTTAATTGTCAATTAATTAGGCAGTTTTATTATTTGGGCTCATTTAGCTAATTTGATGTTTTTAATCTAATTTCAGGAATTAATGAAACATTGGGCTTAATCCAGATTTCGGTTGTGGACTTGAAGAGGGCAAATTAAGCAGCGCTTACCTTAGTTAATTTCTAATTCGGAAATTTCACAATTTTATTTTATGGGGTTCAGTGTTTATTTCGTTTTGGGCTGGAGTATTGTAATAGGGCCCAGTGACTTTGAGTGACTCTTTTTAAATAATAGCCTTGGGATTCGTGCAAGGCTATTATGTGATGTTATTCATTATTCAGAGCTTTGTTGAGGGTTTTACGTTTTTCTGCTTGAATGCTACTGTTTCGTTCTTAATGCAATTTTCCATTTTCTGCTTCTAATAACAATTTCTTCTTGTTTCTTCTTCTACTTTCATTTACGTTTCTGCTTTTAGTTTCATTTGCATTTTCTATTTGAATCTATGGAAGGCTACATTTTCTGGTGTTTTTTCCTTTTGAGGATGAAACCCAACTCTCTTTGAGGTTTCGTTTATAATGTGGCTTCCTGGCAGTTTCCCCTTCACCAGTTAACCCAAATTCGTGAACATTAATCATTACACGCTTCGTATTCGATTAATTGCCTCTGAGCCTAACTTGCGTTCATGCTTAATGGACGAAGGGCTAACTGGTGTATGTGTTGCCTAATCACGTATTGACAACCCTAAGTTGATTTTCGCTTAGTAAATTGAAATTGGGTTGGATTAAGTGGTTAACTGTTAGGGACGAATTCTCCATAACCCAGGATAAGAGAATGGCTTCTGAATCAGAGGAAACAACCCATTTTTAATATTAGTACTTTCGTATTCCAGTTTACTTGTTCTGTCCTTTAAATCACAAAACAAACAACCCCTCCCGCCCCCAAATCGTTACTGTTACTGCTAGTGTATTATGAACATTTGGTTTATCATTGCTCGTTGGGAAACGACCTAGGATCACTTCCTAGTTACTGCATTTTCATGTTTATTTGATTCGGGTACGGCCTCGATCAAATTTGGCGCCGTTGCCGGGGAGCAGTGTCCAAAGGTTCATAATAGCTAGTGTCGTGTTAGTGTTTAAGTCTTTCGTGTTTTATGTTTAATTGTTAGTATTGTGTTAGTATGTGTGTTGGTATTGTTTAGTGTCCTGGTATTTTTTTTAGTGTGTGTTCTGTTTTAGTTTTCCTGTTAAGCGCTTCCCCTGTTTCAGTCTTGGGTATTTTGCTGTGAATAGTATTTTGCGACAGACTTAGCGACCACTTTTGCTTACGGCAAAACAGGGTAGTAGTAGAAATCATGTAGCGACGGATTTTAGCGACCACCCATGCTGAATTATTTGGGATTTTTTATTTCAGTAGCTAGGGTTGTTATTTTTGGCTGAATTTTTTTGTGGTAACTTCTTTCAATCCATATTTTGTGGGAAAAATAGCTTGAGCCTGTAGTTTGGTCAGATTTGAAAGTTAAAAAAAAGTAGCAAATTTTGTGTTTGTCAAAACTTCAAACGACCATAACTTTTGCTCCGGTTATCAGAATCGAAATTATTATATATGTATTTGGGGTAGAAAAAAATTTCCTATGCCGTGGCAGCCGGCCGGTTAAGGTCTCCATCATCCAAAAATAGTGATTCTGTCAAAAGTTTTTTATTTTTCAAGTTTTATTCACTTATTTTTCTTAACCTACCATTTTTAGCTTCCATAGTTAGACTTTGAATTTTTGCCTGAAATGTTTTGTGCTATTTTCTCATCCTTTTATAAGGTTGCTCACACAATTTCAAGTCATTTGGATATCATTTGAGGGTAGTTGTAGTTCAAACCTACACCTTTATTTACATGACAAGGCAACTAGTTGTGCATGCTGAATGTAGTGTATGACTAGAGGCAATTCATCTGACTAACAACCCTTTAATCCTGAGATAGATAGGACATTCCATAGATTATTTAGGCATCATTTTATACCTTTTGATCATCCTGAGCATTCTATTACTGGTGAATCTGTGCATTCTGTTATTGGTGATTTTGATCATCCTGATTTTGAGCATTATAATTTTGAGCATTCTGATTCTGAGCATTTTGATTTTGAACATTCTGAGAACATGGCACAACCTCCACCCCGTGAGAGGACTCTAAGGGAAATGGCCGCACCTGATTTCACCTATGAAAGCTTGTGCATCCAATACCCTGATGAGGATGTCCCATATGATCTTAAAACTAGACTAATCCATTTGCTTCCAAAGTTTCATGGCCTTGTAGGTGAAGACCCGCACAAACATCTGAAAGAATTCCATATTGTCTGTTCCACCATGAAACCCCTAGATGTCCAAGAGGATCACATATTTCTGAAGGCTTTTCCTCATTCTTTAGAGGGAGTGGCAAAGGACTGGTTGTATTACCTTGCTCCAAGGTCCATCACGAGCTGGGATGACCTTAAGAGAGTATTCTTAGAAAAAATTTTCCCTGCTTCCAAGACCACAACCATCAGGAAGGATATCTCAGGTATTAGACAACTCAGTGGAGAGAGCCTGTATGAATACTGGGAGTGATTTAAAAAACTATGTGCCAATTGCCCTCACCATCAGATTTCGGAGCAGCTGCTTCTCCAATATTTTTATGAAGGACTCAGTAATATGGAGAAAAGTATGATAGATGGTGTCAGTGGTGGGGCCCTTGGAGACATGACACCTGCTGAAGCCAGAAATTTAATTGAGAAGATGGCTTCCAACTCCCAGCAGTTTAGCGCCAGAAATGATGCTATAGTCATTAGAGGAGTGCATGAGGTAGCTACAAACTCAGCTGCATCATCTGAAACTAAGAAACTTGAAGGCAAACTGGATGCATTGGTTAACTTGGTAACCCAGCTGGCCTTGAACCAGAAATATGTACCTGTCGCAAGGATCTGTAGTTTGTGCTCCTCTGCTGACCACCATACAGACCTTTGCCCTTCCATACAATAACCTGGAGCAATTGAGCAGCCCGAAGCTTATGCTGCAAACATTTACAATAGACCTCCTCAACCTCAGCAGCAAAATCAACAACAATAGAACAATTATGACCTCTCCAGCAACAGATACAACACTGGATGGAGGAATCACCCTAATCTCAGATGGTCTAGCCCTCAGCAACAGCAACAACAGCCTGCTTCTTCTTTCCAAAATGCTGCTGGCCCAAGCAGACCATACATTCCTCCACCAATCCAACAACAACAACAGCCCCAGAAACAGCCAACAGTTGAGGCTCCTCCACAACCTTCCCTCAAAGAACTTTTGAGGCAAATGACCATGCAGAACATGCAGTTTCAACAAGAGACCAGAGCCTCCATTCAGAGCTTAACCAATCAGATGGGACAATTGGCTACACAATTAAATCAACAACAGTCCCAGAATTTTGACAAGTTGTCTTCTCAATCTATCTAAAATCCCAAAAATGTCAGTGCCATTTCATTGAGGTCGAGAAAGCAATGTCAAGGACCTCAACCCGCAGCACCTTCCTCATCTGCAAATGAACCTGCTAAACTTCACTCTACTCCAGAAAAAGGTGATGACAAAAATTTACCTAACAATTTTTGTGCAGGTGAATCTTCCATTGGTAATTCTGATTTGCAGAAGCAGCACATCCCTCCTCTTCCATTCCCTCCAAGAGCAGTTTCCAACAAAAAAATGGAAGAGGCAGAGAAAGAGATCTTGGAAACATTTAGAAAAGTAGAGGTAAACATACCTCTGCTGAATGCAATAAAGCAAATTCCAATATATGCTAAATTCTTGAAGAAGCTGTGCACTAATAAGCGGAAGCTTAAAGGAAATGAACGATTTAGCATGGGCAGGAATGTCTCCGCATTGATTGGTAAATCTGTTCCCCAAATTCTTGAAAAATGTCATGCTAGTATTATAGGGAATAGTAAGTTTGACAATGCCATGCTAGATTTAGGAGCTTCTGTTAGTGTTATGCCTCTGTCTATTTTTAATTCTCTATCTCTAGGTCCCTTGCAGTCAACTGATGTGGTAATTCATTTAGCTAATAGAAGTGTTGCCTATCCTGTTGGTTTTATAGAAGATGTCTTAGTTAGAGTTGGTGAACTGATTTTCCCTGTTGATTTTTATATTTTGAATATGGAGGACATATTTTCTCAAGGATCAGTTCCCATCATTCTAGGCAGACCCTTTATGAAAACTGCTAGAACTAAGATAGATGTATATGCAGGCACACTATCCTTGGAGTTTGGTGATATAACTGTTCATTTTAATATTCTGGATGCTATGAAAAACCCATCTGAGGATCTTTCTGTATTTCGTGCTGAAATAATTGACCATGTTGTTGATGAATACATGACTGATCTTTATTCTAATCTGCATGCCTCTCACTCTTCATGCATTGAGTCTAGAATTGTACTTGATCATAAGTCTGAATTTGATGCTGAGAGTGAATCTGAAAGTGATATTGATTGCATGTCTGGTGGTGGTGTTTTACCTCTCGAGATTGATTTTATAGAGTCAGATAGGACTAACCATGTTTCAGGAAGTACACATACCTCTGACTTTCTTTATGAGGTACAAGCTGAGAAACCATCTCCTTCCACCACTATCCAGCCGACCACACCAGAATTGAAGCCTCTGCCATCAAATTTAAAATACGCTTACTTGGATGATAGCAAAAATTTTCCACTGATTATATCTGCCTCCCTTGCTAATGAGCAAGACGAGAAGTTGTTGTCTATTCTCAAGAAGCATAAGAAGGCTATAGGCTGGACCCTGGCGGACATTCCTGGTATTAGCCCATCCACATGTATGCATCAAATAAATTTAGAGGATGGAGCTAAACCAGTAAGACAGCCACAAAGAAGACTCAACCCGGTGATTCTTGATGTAGTGAAGAAGGAGATAACCAAGCTTTTGCAAGCTGGAATCATTTATCCTATCTCCGACAACCAATGGGTGAGTCCCGTCCAGGTAGTCCCGAAGAAGACCGGCCTCACAGTGATAAAAAATGAGAAGGAGGAGCTGATTCCTACTCGGGTGCAGAATAGTTGGAGAGTCTGCATTGACTATAGAAGGTTGAACCAGGTCACCAAAAAGGACCATTTTCCCCTGCCGTTCATTGATCAGATGCTTGAACGCCTGGCAGGTAAATCTCACTACTGTTTCCTTGATGGTTTTTCTGGTTATATGCAAATTACAATTGCTCCTAAGGATCAGGAAAAGACCACATTCACCTGCCCCTTCGGCACTTTTGCCTATAGGAGGATGCCTTTCGGCCTGTGCAATGCCCCTGGTACATTCCAACGGTGCATGATTAGTATTTTCAGTGATTTCTTAGAAAAATGCATAGAGGTGTTTATGGATGATTTCACTGTGTATGGATCCTCTTTTGATGGTTGTTTGGATAGTTTGGAAAAAATTTTGAATAGATGCATTGAAACTAACCTTGTTCTAAATTTTGAAAAATGTCATTTTATGGTTGAGCAAGGTATAGTTTTAGGCCACATTATTTCCAATAAGGGTATTGAAGTAGATCCTGCAAAAATTTCTGTTATTTCACAATTGCCTTACCCCTCTTGTGTGCGAGAGGTGCGATCTTTTCTTGGTCATGCAGGATTCTACAGGCGCTTTATAAGGGATTTTAGCAAAGTAGCCCTTCCACTGTCCAACTTGTTGCAAAAGGAGGTGGAGTTTGACTTTAGTGACAGATGTAAAGAGGCTTTTGATTGCCTCAAAAGGGCGTTGACTACCACCCCCATCATCCAGGCACCCAATTGGACAGCCCCTTTTGAGCTTATGTGTGATGCATCAAATTATGCATTGGGGGTTGTCCTTGCTCAGAAAATTGATAAATTGCCCAGGGTGATATACTATGCTTCTAGGACTTTAGATGCTGCCCAAGCGAATTATACTACTACTGAGAAGGAGCTCCTAGCCATAGTTTTTGCTCTTGAAAAATTTCGATCTTATTTGCTTGGTACCCGCATTATTGTTTATACTGACCATGCAGCTCTAAAGTACTTGTTGAAGAAGGCTGATTCTAAGCCTAGGTTGATCCGATGGATGCTCTGGCTCCAAGAGTTTGACTTGGAGATCCATGATAGGAGCGGAGCACAAAATTTAGTTGTTGATCATTTGAGTCGGATCGAACGTGTAACGGATGCGGATTCACCCATTCGAGATGATTTCCCGGATGATCATTTGTATATACTGTATAGTATTTCTGACTCTCTTTCTACTCCCTGGTTTGTTAACATTGTCAATTATTTAGTTGCTTCTGTTTTTCCTCCCTCAGCATCTAAGGAACAAAAAGATAAAATTAAAAGTGATGCTAAGTATTTTATTTGGGATGACCCCTACTTGTGGAAATTGTGCAGTGATCAAGTAATTAGGCGATGCATTCCAGATCATGAGACTGACTCAGTCCTGCAGTTCTGTCATTCTTCCGCACCGAGAGGTAATCTGGGTGTTCAAAGGACAGCTCGCAAAGTGCTTGATTGTGGTTTTTATTGGCCCACCATCTTTAAAGATGCGTGGAAGATCTGCAGCACTTGTGAGCAGTGTCAGAGAGCAGGAAATACACTTACATGGCGACAACAAATGCCTCAGCAACCTATGCTATTCTGTGAGGTGTTTGATGTCTGGGGTATAGATTTCATGGGCCCTTTTCCTGTCTCTTTTGGTTATGTTTACATTCTCCTTGCAGTTGACTATGTTTCAAAATGGGTGGAAGCCAAGCCCACTAGAACTAATGATGCTAAAGTTGTTGCAGATTTTGTCAGGTCTAATCTGTTTTGCAGGTTTGGAGTACCTAAAGCAATTGTTAGTGATCAAGGAACCCATTTTTGCAACAAAACAATGCATGCCCTGCTTAAAAAGTACGGGGTGGTACACAGGGTATCCACACCATACCACCCCCAGACCAATGGAAAGGCAGAAATTTCTAACAGGGAGATCAAGAGAATTTTAGAGAAGATTGTGCAGCCAAGCAAGAAAGATTGGAGTACCAGGCTTGATGATGCTCTCTTGGCACATCGGACTGCCTACAAAGCACCCATAGGAATGTCTCCTTATTGGGTTGTCTTTGGAAAGGCATGTCATCTTCCAGTGGAAATTGAGCACAAAGCATACTGGGCAGTGAAGACTTGCAACTTCTCTATGGATCAAGCTGGTGAGGAAAGAAAGTTGCAACTGAGTGAGTTAGATGAAATCCGCCTAGAAGCCTACGAGAATGCCAAGTTCTACAAAGAAAAGACCAAGAAGTTCCATGATAGCATGATAGTTAAGAAGGACTTCATGGTTGGTGTTAGTGCTTAGCTCTACTGAGTGTTTAAAAGATTGGCTAAGATTTTGTTAAAACATAAGCACTTAGACAATGAAGGAAAGCTGGAGTTGCTGCACATGATGTCCAACGTTATGTCAAAGAATAAGACCGGGCTGCACAATGCACAAGGCAAGATAAAATGTCAAATGAAGAATTGAAGTTGCAGGATCCACGATGTCGGATACAATGTCCTGACATCCTGCCCGAAAATACTGGAGTTGCTGCACAATGCATAAGTCAAGATAAAATGTCAAATAAAGAATTGAAGCTGCAGAATCCACGATGTCGGACACGATGTCCTGACATCTGGCCCGAAAATACTGGACACATAAATCTGTTATATCTTTAACAGATTATTGTGCAGTTAGCAAGAGATAAGATGATCTATCTTCTGGAACGAATTAAAAGATAATTAAAGTTCGAATTTCAAAGGAGAAGAGTTCGTTCAGGGATTAAAGATTAAAGATAAAAACTAAAAGATCAAACTGTATCTTTTAGTTCTTTAACTGCAGATTTTCAGGAAGAATGATAGATCTCCTCCAGCACAAGCCGTTGCAGCCCAGAAACGCACATTGCTATATAAACATGGAGGCTGCACGAGTTTCGTACCAAGTCCGGGATTGAAGAGTTATTTTGTGAGTTTTTGGGACTTGAGTGTTTTGTGAGCCACCTTGATGGTACCCTAACATCAAGTGTTGGACCTGTGTGTGTAGAGTTGATCTCTAGTGTGTAGAGTTGATCTCTAGTGTGTAGGGTTGATCCCTTTTGTTCAGAGTTGATCTCTGGTGTGTCTTTGATTTATCTGTAAACACGGGAGTGTGTTTGAGAGGGAGTGAGCAGGGTTTCTCATATCTAAGAGTGGCTCTTAGGTAGAGGTCGCACGGGTAGTGGTTAGGTGAGAAGGTTGTAAACAGTGGCTGTTAGACCTTGAACTAACACTATTTTAGTGGATTTCCTCCCTGGCTTGGTAGCCCCCAGATGTAGGTGAGGTTGCACCGAACTGGGTTAACAATTCTCTTGTGTTATTTACTTGTTTAAACTATACACACAGTCAAATATAATCTGCATGTTCTGAAGCGTGATGTCGTGACATCCTGTACGACATCTGTCCCCAGTATCAGAATTTCAATTGGTATCAGAGCGGGCACTCGAAGTCACTGAGTGAGATCTAGGGAGATAAATTCTGATGAACATGGAGAAAGAAGGAGGACCAGTGAACAGACCACCAATTCTGGATGGAACCAACTATGAATACTGGAAAGCAAGGATGGTGGCCTTCCTCAAATCACTGGATAGCAGAACCTGGAAAGCTGTCATCAAAGGCTGGGAACATCCCAAGATGCTGGACACAGAAGGAAAGCCCACTGATGAATTGAAGCCAGAAGAAGACTGGACAAAAGAAGAAGACGAATTGGCACTTGGAAACTCCAAAGCTTTGAATGCTCTATTCAATGGAGTTGACAAGAATATCTTCAGACTGATCAACACATGCACAGTGGCCAAAGATGCATGGGAGATCCTGAAAACCACTCATGAAGGAACCTCCAAAGTGAAGATGTCCAGATTGCAACTATTGGCTACAAAATTCGAAAATCTGAAGATGAAGGAGGAAGAGTGTATTCATGAATTCCACATGAACATTCTTGAAATTGACAATGCTTGCACTGCCTTGGGAGAAAGGATGACAGACGAAAAGCTGGTGAGAAAGATCCTCAGATCCTTGCCTAAGAGATTTGACATGAAAGTCACTGCAATAGAGGAGGCCCAAGACATTTGCAACATGAGAGTAGATGAACTCATTGGTTCCCTTCAAACCTTTGAGTTAGGACTCTCGGATAGGGCTGAAAAGAAGAGCAAGAACTTGGCGTTCGTGTCCAATGATGAAGGAGAAGAAGATGAGTATGACCTGGATACTGATGAAGGACTGGCTAATGCAGTTGTGCTCCTTGGAAAGCAGTTCAACAAAGTGCTGAACAGAATGGACAGGAGGCAGAAACCACATGTCCAGAACATCCCTTTCGACATCCGGAAAGGTAGTAAAGACCAGAAAAGATCAGATGAAAAGCCCAGTCACAGCAAAGGAATTCAATGCCATGGGTGTGAAGGCTATGGACACATCATAGCTGAATGTCCCACTCATCTCAAGAAGCAGAGGAAAGGACTTTCTGTATGTCGGTCTGATAATACAGAGAGTGAACAAGAAAGTGATTCTGACAGAGATGTAAATGCACTCACTGGGAGATTTGAATCTGCTGAAGATTCAAGTGATACAGATAGTGAAATCACTTTTGATGAGCTTGCTATATCCTATAGAAAACTATGCATCAAAAGTGAGAAGATCCTTCAGCAAGAAGCACAACTGAAGAAGGTCATTGCAGATCTGGAGGCTGAGAAGGAGGCACATGAAGAGGAGATCTCTGAGCTTAAAGGAGAAGTCGGTTTTCTGAACTCTAAACTGGAAAACATGACAACAACAATAAAGATGCTGAATAAAGGCTCATATATGCTTGATGAAGTGCTACAGCTTGGGAATAATGTTGGAAACCAGAGAGGACTTGGGTTTAAATCTGCTGGCAGAATAACCATGACAGGATTTGTTCCTTCCAAAAACAGCACTGGAGCCACGATGTCACAACATCGGTCTCGACATCATGGAACGCAGCAGAAAAAGAGTAAAAGAAGTAAAAGAAAGAAGTGGAGGTGTCACTACTGTGGCAAGTATGGTCACATAAAGCCCTTTTGCTATCATTTACATGGCCATCCACATCATGGAACTCAAGGGAGCAGCAGTGGGAGGAAGATGATGTGGGTTCCAAAACACAAGACTGTTAGTCTTGTTGTTCATACTTCACTTAGAGCATCAGCTAAGGAAGATTGGTACCTAGATAGCGGTTGTTCCAGACACATGACAGGAGTAAAAGAATTCCTGGTGAACATTGAACCTTGCTCCACTAGCTATGTGACATTTGGAGATGGTTCTAAAGGAAAGATCACTGGAATGGGAAAGCTAGTCCATGATGGACTTCCTAGTCTGGACAAAGTACTGCTGGTGAAGGGACTGACTGCAAACTTGATCAGCATCAGTCAGCTGTGTGATGAAGGATTCAATGTAAACTTCACAAAGTCAGAATGCTTGGTGACAAATGAGAAGAGTGAAGTTCTAATGAAGGGCAGCAGATCAAAGGACAACTGTTACCTATGGACACCTCAAGAAACCAGTTACTCCTCCACATGTCTATCCTCCAAAGAAGATGAAGTCAGAATATGGCATCAAAGATTTGGACATCTGCACTTGAGAGGCATGAAGAAAATCATTGACAAAGGTGCTGTTAGAGGCATTCCCAATCTGAAAATAGAAGAAGGCAGAATCTGTGGTGAATGTCAGATTGGAAAGCAAGTCAAGATGTCCCACCAGAAGCTTCAACATCAGACTACTTCCAGGGTGCTGGAACTACTTCACATGGACTTGATGGGGCCTATGCAAGTTGAAAGCCTTGGAGGAAAGAGGTATGCCTATGTTGTTGTGGATGATTTCTCCAGATTTACCTGGGTCAACTTTATCAGAGAAAAATCAGACACCTTTGAGGTATTCAAGGAGTTGAGTCTAAGACTTCAAAGAGAAAAGGACAGTGTCATCAAGAGAATCAGGAGTGACCATGGCAGAGAGTTTGAAAACAGCAGGTTCACTGAATTCTGCACATCTGAAGGCATCACTCATGAGTTCTCTGCAGCCATTACACCACAACAGAATGGCATAGTTGAAAGGAAAAACAGGACTTTGCAAGAGGCTGCTAGGGTCATGCTTCATGCCAAAGAACTTCCCTATAATCTCTGGGCTGAAGCCATGAACACAGCATGCTACATCCACAACAGAGTCACACTTAGAAGAGGGACTCCAACCACACTGTATGAAATCTGGAAAGGGAGGAAGCCAACTGTCAAGCACTTCCACATCTTTGGAAGTCCATGTTACATTTTGGCAGATAGAGAGCAAAGGAGAAAGATGGATCCCAAAAGTGATGCAGGAATATTCCTGGGATACTCTACAAACAGCAGAGCATATAGAGTATTCAATTCCAGAACCAGAACTGTGATGGAATCCATCAATGTGGTTGTTGATGATCTAACTCCAGCAAGAAAGAAGGATGTCGAAGAAGATGTCAGAACATCGGGAGACAATGTAGCAGATACAGCTAAAAGTGCAGAAAATGCAGAAAACTCTGATCCTGCTACAGATGAATCAGACATCAACCAACCTGACAAGAGACCCTCCATTAGAATCCAGAAGATGCACCCCAAGGAGCTGATTATAGGAGATCCAAACAGAGGAGTCACTACAAGATCAAGGGAGATTGAGATTGTCTCCAACTCATGCTTTGTCTCCAAAATTGAGCCCAAGAATGTGAAAGAGGCACTGACTGATGAGTTCTGGATCAATGCTATGCAAGAAGAATTGGAGCAATTCAAAAGGAATGAAGTCTGGGAGCTAGTTCCGAGACCCGAGGGAACTAATGTGATTGGCACCAAGTGGATCTTCAAGAACAAAACCAATGAAGAAGGTGTTATAACCAGAAACAAGGCCAGACTTGTTGCTCAAGGCTACACTCAGATTGAAGGTGTAGACTTTGATGAAACTTTTGCCCCAGTTGCTAGGCTTGAGTCCATCAGATTGTTACTTGGTGTAGCTTGCATCCTCAAATTCAAGCTGTACCAGATGGATGTGAAGAGCGCGTTTCTGAATGGATACCTGAATGAAGAAGCCTATGTGGAGCAGCCAAAGGGATTTGTAGATCCAACTCATCCAGATCATGTATACAGGCTCAAGAAGGCTCTCTATGGATTGAAGCAAGCTCCAAGAGCTTGGTATGAAAGGCTAACAGAGTTCCTAACTCAGCAAGGGTATAGGAAGGGAGGAATTGACAAGACTCTCTTTGTCAAGCAAGATGCTGAAAACTTGATGATAGCACAGATATATGTTGATGACATTGTGTTTGGAGGGATGTCGAATGAGATGCTTCGACATTTTGTTCAACAGATGCAATCTGAATTTGAGATGAGTCTTGTTGGAGAGCTGACTTATTTTCTGGGACTTCAAGTGAAGCAGATGGAAGACTCCATATTCCTCTCACAAAGCAAGTATGCAAAGAACATTGTCAAGAAGTTTGGGATGGAGAATGCCAGCCATAAAAGAACACCTGCACCTACTCACTTGAAGCTGTCAAAAGATGAAGCTGGCACCAGTGTTGATCAAAGTCTGTACAGAAGCATGATTGGGAGCTTACTATATTTAACAGCTAGCAGACCTGACATCACCTATGCAGTAGGTGTTTGTGCAAGATATCAAGCCAATCCTAAGATAAGTCACTTGACTCAAGTAAAGAGAATTCTGAAATATGTAAATGGCACCAGTGACTATGGGATTATGTACTGTCATTGTTCAGATTCAATGCTGGTTGGGTATTGTGATGCTGATTGGGCTGGAAGTGCAGATGACAGAAAAAGCACTTCTGGTGGATGTTTCTATTTGGGAACCAATCTTATTTCATGGTTCAGCAAGAAGCAGAACTGTGTGTCCCTATCTACCGCAGAAGCAGAGTATATTGCAGCAGGAAGCAGCTGTTCACAACTAGTTTGGATGAAGCAGATGCTCAAAGAGTACAATGTCGAACAAGATGTCATGACATTATACTGTGACAACTTGAGTGCTATTAATATTTCTAAAAATCCTGTGCAACACAGCAGAACCAAGCACATTGACATTAGACATCACTATATTAGAGAGCTTGTTGATGATAAAGTTATCACACTGAAGCATGTTGACACTGAGGAACAAATCGCAGATATTTTCACAAAGGCATTGGATGCAAATCAGTTTGAAAAACTGAGGGGCAAGCTGGGCATTTGTCTGCTAGAGGAATTATAGCAGCTACTGATATCTGAACGTGCCCAAACGAATCACTTAAAATTAATAGCACGTTCATTACTGGGCCAAAACAGATTTGACCGTTGCTTCACACGCCCCTCTACATTCTTCATTCAAATTTATATTTTCGTGGCATTCGTGTTTTCCAATAGCTCTCAGAAATTTACGAAATCATTCCAAACGCTCTGCTTTTCCATGGCTACCTCACCAAAAGAAACTTCAGCTCCTGGTTCACCCTCTGTACCATCATCTCCGCACCAGGAACAACCAGAATTCAACATCCAACCCATACAAATAATTCCTGGTCAAGCTTCTGTCCCTGAGAAACTGGTTCCCAGAAGACAACAGGGAGTGAAGATTGCTGAAAACCCTAGCCTTGCAACAAGTCCTAGGGAAGTAGACACGGAGATGGACAAGAAAATCCGCAGTATTGTGAGTAGCATTTTGAAAGACGCCTCTGTTCCTGATGCTGAGAAAGATGTCCCAACATCTTCCGGCCCAAATGCTGAAGTACTCTCTTCCCCCAGCAAAGAGAGATCAACAGAGGAAGATGATCAAGCCACAGAGGAGACCCCTGCACCACGGGCACCAGAACCTGCTCCAGGTGACCTCATTGACCTAGAAGAGGTAGAATCTGATGAGGAACCCATTGCCAACAAATTGGCACCTGGCATTGCGGAAGGACTACAAAGCCGAAAAGGAAAAACTCCCATTAAGAGGTCTGGACGAATCAAGACTATGGCCCAGAAGAAAAGCACTCCAATCACTCCTACCACATCCAGACGGAGCAAAGTTGCAATCCCTTCCAAGAAGAGGAAAGAAATTTCCTCGTCTGATTCTGATGATGATGTCGAACTAGATGTCTCGACATCAAAGAAGGCCAAGAAATCTGGGAAAAAGGTGCCTGAAAATGTCCCTGATGCACCATTGGACAACATCTCATTCCACTCCATTGGCAATGCTGAAAGGTGGAAATTCGTGTATCAACGGAGACTTGCCTTGGAAAGAGAACTGGGAAGAGCTGCCTTGGATTGCAAGGAGATCATGGACCTCGTCAAGGCTGCTGGACTGCTGAAGACTGTCACCAAGTTGGGAGATTGCTATGAAAGTCTAGTCAGGGAATTCATTGTCAACATTCCCTCTGACATAACAAACAGAAAAAGTGATGATTATCAAAGAGTGTTTGTCAGAGGAAAGTGTGTTAAATTCTCCCCTGCTGTGATCAACAAATACCTGGGCAGACCAACAGATGGAGTGATGGATATTGCTGTCTCTGAGCATCAGATTGCCAAGGAAATCACTGCCAAACGAGTCCAGCATTGGCCAAAGAAAGGGAAGCTTTCTGCAGGGAAGCTGAGTGTGAAGTATGCAATTCTGCATAGGATTGGCGCTGCAAACTGGGTACCCACCAACCATACTTCCACTGTTGCCACAGGTTTGGGTAAATTTCTGTATGCTGTGGGAACCAAGTCCAAATTTAATTTTGGAAACTATATTTTTGATCAAACTGTTAAGCATTCAGAATCATTTGCTGTCAAATTACCCATTGCCTTCCCAACTGTATTGTGTGGCATTATGTTGAGTCAACATCCAAACATTTTAAACTACACTGACTCTGTGATGAAGAGAGAATCTCCTCTATCCCTGCATTACAAATTGTTTGAGGGGACACATGTCCCAGACATTGTCTCGACATCAGGGAAAGCTGCTGCTTCAGGTGCTGTGTCCAAGGATGCCTTGATTGCTGAACTCAAGGACACATGCAAGGTGCTGGAAGCAACCATCAAAGCCACCACAAAGAAGAAAATGGAGCTGGAACGGTTGATCAAAAGGCTCTCAGAAAGTGGCATTGATGATGGAGAAGCAGCTGAGGAAGAAGAAGAAGCAGCTGAAGAAGAGGAAGAAGCAGCTGAGGAAGAAGAAGAAGCTGCTGAGGAAGAGGAAGATGCAGCAGAGGATACTGAATCAGATGATGATTCTGAAGCCACCCCATGATCATCAGACCTTTATTTTTGCTTTTACTGGCTATAGGGGCATGTCCCTTTGAACAATTGATTGTTATTGGTCTGTAATATTTGCACATTAAGTTCATGCATCCTACTTTTGTCAAATTCTGTCTAAAAAGGGGGAGTAATAGTATTATGCTTGCTATTATGCATGATTTTGAGCAGTAGGATACTATGTATGCAATAGTCGTATTATGCATGATTGATACGATGTATGGCAGTAGGAAACGATGTATGCATGATTCATGATTTTGAGGGGGAGTTGTATGAATATGATCTTGAGGGGGAGACTGCTGCTGCTGAGGATGACTGATGTAAGCGACTAGAAGCTGATAGAAGATGCTGCAGTAAGAGCATGAAGACAGGGGGAGCAGAAAGCTGATGTCACAAGAGATGTCTTGACATCCTGGAAAGACTAGTAGCTGATAGAAGATGCTGCAGTAAGCATGAAGACAGGGGGAGCAGAAGCAGAAAGCTGATGTCACGTGAGATGTCTTGACATCCTGGAGAAGACTTGTAGATTTGCAACTTGAAGAATTTCCGCTGTGCTTGATTACTCTGATAATGAAAGTTGCTGATCCCACTTGCATAACTGCTCGTACCTGCTCAGGAAGTGTCTAAGTATGTTTTAGACAAAATTTGCCAAAGGGGGAGATTGTTAGTGCTTAGCTCTACTGAGTGTTTAAAAGATTGGCTAAGATTTTGTTAAAACATAAGCACTTAGACAATGAAGGAAAGCTGGAGTTGCTGCACATGATGTCCAACGTTATGTCAAAGAATAAGATCGGGCTGCACAATGCACAAGGCAAGATAAAATGTCAAATGAAGAATTGAAGTTGCAGGATCCACGATGTCGGATACAATGTCCTGACATCCTGCCCGAAAATACTGGAGTTGCTGCACAATGCATAAGTCAAGATAAAATGTCAAATGAAGAATTGAAGCTGCAGAATCCACGATGTCGGACACGATGTCCTGACATCTGGCCCGAAAATATTGGACACATAAATCTGTTATATCTTTAACAGATTATTGTGCAGTTAGCAAGAGATAAGATGATCTATCTTCTGGAACGAATTAAAAGATAATTAAAGTTCGAATTTCAAAGGAGAAGAGTTCGTTCAGGGATTAAAGATTAAAGATAAAAACTAAAAGATCAAACTGTATCTTTTAGTTCTTTAACTGCAGATTTTCAGGAAGAATGATAGATCTCCTCCAGCACAAGCCGTTGCAGCCCAGAAACGCACATTGCTATATAAACATGGAGGCTGCACGAGTTTCGTACCAAGTCCGGGATTGAAGAGTTATTTTGTGAGTTTTTGGGACTTGAGTGTTTTGTGAGCCACCTTGATGGTACCCTAACATCAAGTGTTGGACCTGTGTGTGTAGAGTTGATCTCTAGTGTGTAGAGTTGATCTCTAGTGTGTAGGGTTGATCCCTTTTGTTCAGAGTTGATCTCTGGTGTGTCTTTGATTTATCTGTAAACACGGGAGTGTGTTTGAGAGGGAGTGAGCGGGGTTTCTCATATCTAAGAGTGGCTCTTAGGTAGAGGTCGCACGGGTAGTGGTTAGGTGAGAAGGTTGTAAACAGTGGCTGTTAGACCTTGAACTAACACTATTTTAGTGGATTTCCTCCCTGGCTTGGTAGCCCCCAGATGTAGGTGAGGTTGCACCGAACTGGGTTAACAATTCTCTTGTGTTATTTACTTGTTTAAACTATACACACAGTCAAATATAATCTGCATGTTCTGAAGCGTGATGTCGTGACATCCTGTACGACATCTGTCCCCAGTATCAGAATTTCAGTTGGGCAAAAAGTGTTATTGTATAACTCTAGGCTTGGACTCATGAGTGGTAAGTTGAGGTCTAAGTGGATTGGTCCTTTTGTTGTTACTAATGTTTTTCCTTATGGTACTGTTGAGATCAAAAGCGACTCCACAAACAAGAGCTTCAAGGTCAACGGACATCGACTTAAGCCATTCCTCACGAACCCTTCTTTAGTGGACGTAGTGGTGGAAGAGACTTCCTTACTCCACCCTACTCTTCCTCCACCCTGACTTAGGGAGTTTTTCTTTTCCTATCTCCTTCTTTGCTTTTATTACACTTGTCCAATTCTATTTGATGATTTAATTGTTTTTAATCTTTTAATTGTGCTACATTGAGGACAATGTGTTGTTTAAGTATAGGGGGGGGGGAGTGTTCTTTGGTTTTGCTAGTTTTGTTGGTTTTGTTAATTTGTTAGTTGTGTTAATTTGTTAATGTTGTTAGTTTCATCGGATTTCTAGTTTAATATTTTGGGTCAATTTTGTGTGCATATACGACTTTGCATGTTTTTCTTTGAATTATAGGATATGTTCAAGAAATGGGTAATTGTTTTGAAAATAAAAGTTCTTGACATTTTGTGACTTGAAATCCTTGATTCTCCTCTACATGTCATGATAGTTTTGAAAGCTCAATTTGAAAGTGATGAGTTTACCTTTGTGAGAATTTGAGCCATCCATCATCATAATCATTTGGTGTGTTTTGCCCCATTGATTGCTTGCTCAATAGCCTTGGCTTGATTCTTGTTGATGCTTCCTAATTCACATGCATATTTGGAAATGATTGAGGCAATTTTTTTCTCATAAGCTTCTAGCCAAATGGACTTACCTTGAATTAATTCCTTTGATAGCCCTTTTGAGCCTTGTTTCCCTTTCCTTGTTTTGAAGCTCACTACAAGACTTAAATGAAAAACCATGATATCACCATATCCTTAAGGAATTTTGGAGCTTTGGAATTGTTTTGGGAATAAGTGTGGGGGTTTTTGTTTCATTGGATAACATGTTTTGTTGGCTATGCTTCATGATGTATTTTGGGCCATACTTGATGTACATTGTATATTGGTTAAATGTTGGACATGCTGAATGAGATGTTGTTTCTCAAAGGCTACGTACGCAAAAAAAAATTGAAAAAGAAAAAGAAAAGCAATAAAGTTGAGTGAATAAGATCTTAAATGACAAAAGAATGATTAGACTCTTGGTTCTACTCTTTATGTTTAAATTTTATCTTTACTTCTTTTTATTATCTTATTTTTTATTAATATGCACTTATTCCCCATTGCTCCTCTATTCCTTTGGGATTCAGCCACTTATTCCATATTTTTCCATACCTTGTCCTTGGCCCCATTACAACCTTAAAAGACCTTTCGATCCTCATGTGCTTGTGTTTATGAGTTGATTGTCAATTTTAGAATTTTGCCTAGTTTATGTGGTGTTTGTTTTCATTGGTGCTTTGAGGGTAAATAGTAGCCTAGACACTTGAGAGATAGAGTGTATATCTTGTGAGGCTTTATCACTTTTCATTCTTGAGAAGATTAACTATTTTGCCATGATTGGGTTGCATGGATGATTTTCATGAATGTCTTGCCTTTTCGGATCTCCTTATGTTAGATGTTACCCATTCCTTTCATTCCTTGATGTTCATTGAGAAATATGTGAATGTTTTCATTTGTCTCTCTTTGATATCCTTGGATTTTGTTCTTTGTTTAATTTTGCCTAGGAGTGCAAAAGGCTAAGTATGGGGGGTTTTGATGTGCCATCATTTTCTTCTATTTTCTAAACCCTTTTTGCACCATTTTAATTACTGATTGGTCTTAATTGTCAATTAATTAGGCAGTTTTAGTATTTGGGCTCATTTAGCTAATTTGATGTTTTTAATCTAATTTCAGGAATTAATGAAACATTGAGCTTCATCCGGATTTTGGTTGTGGACTTGAAGAGGGCAAATTAAGCAGCGCTTACCTTAGTTAATTTCTAATTAGGAAATTTCGCAATTTTATTTTATGTGCTTTAGTGTTTATTTCATTTTGGGCCAGAGTATTGTAATAGGGCCAAGTGACTTTGAGTGACTCTTTTTAAATAGCAGCCTTGGGATTCGTGCAAGGCTATTCTGTGATGTTATTCATTATTCAGAGCTTTGTTGAGGGTTTTACGTTTTTCTGCTTGAATGTTACTGTTTCGTTCTTAATGCAATTTTCCATTTTCTGCTTCTAATAACAATTTCGTTCTTGTTTCTTCTTCTACTTTCATTTATGTTTCTGCTTCATTTATGTTTTTGCTTTTAGTTTCATTTGCATTTTCTGTTTGAATCTATAGAAGGCTAGATTTTCTGGTGTTGTTTCCTTTTGAGGATGAACCCCAACTCTCTTTGAGGCTTCCTGGCAGTTTCCCCTTCACCAGTTAACCCAAATTCGTGAACATTAATCAGTGCACGCTTCGTGTTCGATTAATTGCCTCTGAGCCTAACTTGCGTTCATGCTTAATGGACGAAGGGCTAACTGGTGTATGTGTTGCCTAATCACGTATTGACAACCCTAAGTTGATTTTCGCTTAGTAAATTGAAATAGGGTTGGATGAAGTGGTTAACTGTTAGGGACGAATTCTCCATAACCCAGGATAAGAGAATGGCTTCTGAATCAGAGGAAATAACCCATTTTTAATATTAGTACTTTCATATTCCAGTTTACTTGTTCTGTCCTTTAAATCACAAAACAATCAAACCCCCCCCCCCAATCGTTACTGTTACTGCTAGTGTATTATGAACATTTGGTTTATCATTGGTCATTGGGAAACGACCTAGGATCACTTCCTAGTTACTGCATTTCCATGTTTATTTGATTCGGGTATGGCCTCAATCAGTCATCTTCTGCGCAGACTACCTCTATCAAACACTAACCCATGAAGTTAGGGGGCTGGCGGAGAAACCCAAGTGGTTATTCGTATAAACTTCCGTTTGCTATCTCTAAGACTCAACGCATGATAGCACGCAGAGACTAACGTCGTCTTCTGCACCCTTTGTCAATCGCGGCCAACAAGCCTGTTGACACGTGGAGATTTACGTCATCTTCCTCGCAGACTACCTCTGTCAAACACTAACCCGTGAAGTTAGGGGGCAGGCGAAGAAACCCAAGTGGTTATCTGTATAAACTTTCTTTTGCTATCTCTAAGACTCAACGCATGATAGCACGTAGATACTAACGTCGTCTTCTGCACCCTTTATCAATCGCGGCAAACAAGCCTGTTGACACGTGGAGATTTACGTCATCTTCCGCGCAGACTACCTCTGTCAAACACTAACCCATGAAGTGAGGGGGCAGGCGGAGAAACCCAAGTGGTTATCCGTATAAACTTTCTTTTGCTATCTGTAAGCCTCAACGCATGATAGCTTGCAGAGACTAACATCGTCTCCTGCACCTTTTGTCGTCCTGACCCGTGAAGTCAGGTGACATACAGGGTTACCTTATGGTTACCCGCACCTTTCGTCAACCGGGGGCAAACGAGTCCATTGACACGCAGAAACTAACATCGTCTCCTGCACCTTTTGTCGTCCTGACCCGTGAAGTCAGGTGACATAAAGGGTTACCTTATGGTTACCCGCACCTTTCGTCAACCGGGGGAAAATGAGCCTGTTGACGCGTAGAGACTAACATCGTCTCCTGCACCTTTTGTCGTCCTAACCCGTGAAGTCAGGTGACATACAGGGTTACCTTATGGTTACCCGCACCTTTCGTCAACCAGGGGCAAACAAGCCTGTTGACGCGTAGAGACTAACATCGTCTCCTGCACCTTTTGTCGTCCTAACCCGTGAAGTCAGGTGACATACAGGGTTACCTTATGGTTACCCGCACCTTTCGTCAACCAGGGGCAAACGAGCCTGTTGACGCGTAGAGACTAACATCATCTCCTGCACCTTTTGTCGTCCTGACCCGTGAAGTCAGGTGACATACAAGGTTACCTTATGGTTACCCGCACCTTTCGTCAATCGGGGTAAAACGAGCCCGTTGACGCGAAGAGACTGACATCGTCTTCTACACTCTTTGCCATCTAGGGACATCGAGTCAGTTGGCAGGCGGAGATACCTTATGGTCATCCGCGCCTTTCGTCAACCGAGGGGAACGACTTCAATGGTATCAGGATGATGTTGGCCGTTCGGTGCTGATCATTTTCAAATTTTTTGCAGGTTTTCACTCTCGTCGTCCGGAAACATTCAAGCCCAACGATGCACGAGATTCTTCTTTGTTGGGCAGGACGATCGAGTGCGATGGCAAAGGGAAGTGTCGTGGTTGTTCAACCTTGTCGTTTTCAAGACGCTAAAGTTTGTTGACGCTTCTAATGCATTTTCTTTTCTTTCTGAACGACAGGTTCCGCTGGCGGGGATATCGACCGGCCGAATGATGTTCCGCTCGAATGAAATTAGTGTCTTATCTTTACTTCCCTTTTATCCCCAATATACGAGAAGTAAAGAGGGGCAACTGTCATACCCTAATTTTGTCTGGGGACCATCTGTTTGATAGCATGCAACCCTCGCTTGACCGCTTCGAGGTACTTAACACCCATCATTAGGCAATCCGTGGAGTTCCGCGACATGCCAAAAGTCGAAGGGAAGCATTTTTGCGCAATCCGTAAAGTTCCGCAACATTCCAGAAGTCAAAGAAGGGGTTGTTGCGTAGTTCGTAAAGTTTCGTAACATTACGGAAGGGAAACAAGTATCGTTACGTAATTCACAAAGTTCTGTAACGTTACGGAAAAAGATTATGCAAAAAAAAGCAAAGGGGGTGTATTTAGTAAACAAGGGTGTGCAAATAGCAAGCAGGCCCACTTGGGCCTTCCAGGATGTTCCAACAGAAGGCGGTGCCTTCTGGTGGAAGACACCCAGCTCGCCTGGGCGAGCTGGGCGGCTACCACCTCCCAGTTTTCCCCTATAAATAGGGGAAGAAGGGAAGAACAAATTCGTTCAACCCTCCTGGTATCTGAGATTCACTTAAAATTAGTGAGAAAAATTGTTTTCGTGATGAAAATCCAAGCCGAGGCGCTTCCGTAAAGCTTTCGAGACGTTTCTGTGGGCGATTTCACGAAGGTTTTCCACCGTTCTTCATCGTTCTTCGTTCGTTCTTCGTCGTTCTTCGGTCTTCAACCGGTAAGTTCCCGAAATCAAACCTTTCAATTCATTCTATGTGCCCTTAGTGGTCCCCACTTGTTTCGCGTGCTTTTATTTTTATTTTGTTTGCTTTCCGTACCCCCCTTTTGACGTGCTTTAATCACTTATTTAAGTCGTTTTCTTGCCTAATCAAAAATAAAATAAATTTCCACCGATCATTTGAGTATCTTTTAATCGCTGTTAGAATAAAATCCGACCGATCTTTCACGCTGTAACCACGTTTAAAACCAAAAAGAGGCAAAATAATAATAAAATAATCAAAAATATCTTTTGAATAAAATAATATAAAAAAATCAATCGGACGTTCTTCTTTTGGGATTTTTCTTGAGATGACCAATAACCAAAGTGAAACTAAGGCTAAAATTAACTCACAAATCAAGCTTTGTCATGAAAAACCACCTAAAAACCATTTTAAGGTCCAACGCCTTGAATGGTCCTCTTCACTTTTATTTGGTTAAAAATGGACTTTTGAAAGCCTAAAGCAAACACATAACTTTGTCACTACTTTCAAGAAACCAAGAGATCATTAATGGTCCAATGCCTTAATGTTTTCTCCCCTTTCAAAAAGAATCAAAAGATCGTTTAAATGGTCTAAACGCCTTAAAACGACCTTTTGTTTGGTAAAAATATATCTTGCAAAAACAAAGGATAAAAACAACTTAACCAACGTTCAGTTCTCAAAGAACTACATAGGTTTGATTTTCTAATCACAATTGAGGAATACGTAGGAGCAAGGAAAACACCCTTGTCGACCACAAAAGGATAAAAAATACAAAAGGCACAAAAAGACATAAAGACGTAAAAGGGAACAAAAAACAATTTGAAGTCATATTTGCACACTTGATTAAAGGCTGTCGTCCCTTGTGACGGACGCGTGGGGTGCTAGTACCTTCCCTGTGCGTAAATATAACTCCCGAACCTTTCATTTAAAGTTCGTAGACCACACCTTTCCGGTTTTTCCGACGTTTTCCTCGAATAAACGTTGGTGGCGACTCCGTGCATTTTCCTTTCATGGAAGACACACCCGTGAGACCCGCGTCGTCCTCATGTCGAAAGGTAGGTTGCGACAGTAATGATTTTGCGAAAACTTCTTGTGCTACTCAATGTTTTGGAAAACTTTTTTAGTACTTATGTTGATTGAGTCTTCTCTTGATTCTTGAATCTTGATCTTGATTATTCTTGAATCTTGAATCTTGATTCTTGAAACTTGATTCTTGAATCTTTGGATTTTGCTTGACTCTTGATTCTTTGGCATCATCAAAATAACCTTGGAAGATATTGCTTCCACAGTGTGCATCAAATGAATAAATATCTATCTCATGCATACATTTTAAAAAACACACTAAAAGCATCAAAGAGTTATATACAAGAACGTAAGAGAAATAAAAGGAAACTGACAAAAGAGGAAGTCATGATATTGCACGAGATTAGAAGGCCTAACTCTCTAAAAATAGTCCCCAGTGGAGTCGTCAACTGTCGCAACCTACCCTTCGGCGGGAGGGCGACGCAGGGCTCATGGGTGCGTCTTCCAAGAAAGGAAAATGCATGGAGTCGCCACCAACGTTTATTCAAGGAAAACGTCAGAAAAACCATAAAGGTGTGGTCTACGAACTTTAAGTGTGAAAGGTTCATGAGTTGTTTTTACGCACGGGGAAGGTATTAGCACCCCACGCGTCCGTCACAAGGGACGACAGCCTTTAATCAAATGTGCAATATCATGTCTTCAATTTGTTTTATTTTCCCTTTTTTACGTTTTTATGTCTTTTTATGCCTTTTGTATTTTTTATCTTTTTGTGGTCGACAAGGGTATTTCCCTCGCTCCTACGTATCCTCAATTGCGATGAGGAAATCAGACCTACGTAGTTCTTTTAGAACTAAACGTTGGTTAAGTTGTTTTGATCTTTCTCCGCAAGATCGATTTTAACCGAAAAAAAGCCGTTTAAGGTGTTGGACCATTAAACGATCTTTTGATTTTTGGAAAGGAGAGAAACGTTAAGGCGTTGGACCATTAGTGATCTCTTGGTTTTGAAAGGAGAGAAACATTAAAGCATTGGACGACGTTGGACCATTAACGATCTCTTGGTTTTTGAAAGGAGAGAAACGTTAAGGTGTTGGACCATTAACGATCTCTTGGGGTGGACGACAAAAGTGGGGCTTTTGCTCCTGCGTATCCTCAATGGCGATGAGAAAATCAGACCTACGTAGTTCTTGCAAAAGCGGTAAAGTTATGTGTTGATTTTATGCTTTTGAACGGTCCATGTTAACCGATAAAAGCAAAGAGGACCATTTAAGGCGTTGGACCTTAAAATGGTTTCAAGTGATTTTTGCGGACAAAACTTGATTTGTGAGTTGATTTTAGCCTTGGTTTCACTTTGGTTATTAGTCAATTAATTCAAGGAAACTTTCAAAGAAAAACGTCCGATTAATTTTTCTTGATTATTTTATTATTTTTTTTTCAAGATATTTTGATTATTTTATTATTGTTTTGTTTTTTTTTTTGTTTAACCGAGGTTACAGCGTGAACGAGATGAAGATGAAACGACATTACAACAGTGAACGAGATTACAACACAAATGATCGGTTGAAATTCATTTTATCATTTATTAGGCGAGATAACGACTTAAATAAACGGTTAAAGCATGTTAAAAATGGACGAAAAGAAAATCCAAAGTGAACGAGATGAAGATGAAAGCAAATAAAACAAGAAATGAATTGAAAGTCTTGGATTCAAACACTTACCGGTTGAAGAACGAAGAACGAACGAAGAATAGACGAAGAACGGTGAAGAACAGAGGAAAATCTTCACATATTTGCACACGGAAACGTCTCAGAAGCATTATGGAAGCACTTCGACTCGATTTTTCTTCACGAAAACATGTTTTTTTACCCAAAATAGCCGAAATGCATAGCCTAGGGGTCATGAACATTGTGAAACAGCCCCCCCTCTCCTATTTATAGGGAAAAAGGGAGGTGCTTGCCGCCCAGAGGCATCTCGAGGAAGATTTCTAAGCACACCCCAATTACTAAGTTCACCCCTCTTTTCGTACTTTACGGAAAAGTTACGGAAGCCTTATGGAAGTGTTTCGGATTTGATTTTCATCTTTTTTTCTCTTCCCTTTCACCAATGTTAAGTGAAATATGCTTATGCAAGGTTTTCAGAAATTTTACGGAAGCCACGGAAACCATTTTTCAACAAAACGTGGAGGAGCCTAGATTTGAATTGCTATTTACACCCTATCTTGATAAGTTCACCCCCTGTTTTGTGTTTTTGGCTATTTTCTTTCCGAAATCTCACGAAACTTTACAGATTCCACCGCGATGAGTGTTAAGCCTTCCGAAGCAATCAACAATGGTCCTCGGATGAAATTAGATTGTAACAGTATATTTACACACACCCCACTTTGCTAAATACACTCCCATTTTCGTGTTTTTGACCGGTTTCTTCCCGAAACATCTCGGAACTTTACGGATTCCAAAACGATGGGTGTTAAACATTTTGAGGTGGTCAAACAAAGGTCGCATGCTGACAAACAATGGTCCCCGAATGAAATTAGGGTATGACAGATGCCAATTGAGATCTTTCGATATGACCCCTGCTGCCTTGAAATTAGCCATATCAGTGAACCAGGGTCTCCCTGCAACCAAAAACAAAGATTCATCAGAAAATTTATCTCTTAGTTCAGCCTCTTTTGAAGTGACATCTTCATTCACCAATCTGGATAGGTGGTCTGCTACCACATTTTCAGAACCTTTCTTGTCCTTGATGACTAAATCAAATTCTTGAAGCAGCAGTATCCATCTGATCAATCATGGCTTGGAATAAGCTTTGCGCAACAAATATTTTATTGTTGCGTGATCAGTGTAAATCACTATCTTTGATCCCACCAAATAAGATCGAAATTTCTCAAGTGCAAACACAATTGCCAGCAATTCTTTCTCAGTGGTGGCATAGTTAATCTGGGCATCATTCCAAACTTTGCTAGCATAATAGATGGTATGAAACATTCTGCCCTTCCGCTGCCCTGCCCTAGCATAGCACCTACTGCATAATCACTTGCATCACACATCAATTCAAACTCTTGTCCCCAGTCTGGTGCTATAATCACATAAGCAGAAACCAATTTGGCTTTGAGAGTGTTAAAGGCTTCTAAGCATTCTTCATTGAATACAAACACAACCTCCTTGTTCAACAGATTGCTTAGGGGTTTAGAAATTTTGGAGAAGTTTTTAATGAATCGCCAATAAAATCCAGCATGACCCAAAAAGCTGCGTATGCCCTTTACATTAACTGGGGGTGGAAGTTTATCAATAACATCTAGTTTTGCTTTATCCACCTCAATTCCTCTTGTAGAGATCTTGTGTCCCAGCACAATACCTTCTTGCACCAAATTAGATTCTTCACTGTGCTGTAACACTTTCTCTAAATTTGCTAAGCAATTTCCAAAAGATGCACCAAAGACGAAAAAATCATCCATAAAGACTTCGATAGATTTCTCTACCATGTCATCAAAAATTGCCATCATACATCTCTGGAAAGTAGTAGGGGCATTACATAAATCGAACGAGATACGACGATAAGCAAAAACACTGAAAGGACATGTAAAAGTTGTTTTTTCTTGATCCTGAGGATCTACTGCAATTTGATTGTAACCTGAGTACCCGTCCAAGAAACAGTAGAAGGATTGCCTTGCAAGTCTCTCAAGCATTTGATCCATGAAGGGAAGCGGGTAATGGTCTTTTCTTGTGGCTTCATTAAGCTTCCTATGATCAATACACATTCTCCATCCGGTGACTGTTCTTGTAGGAATTAGCTCATTTCTATCATTTTTTACCACTGTCATCCCTCCTTTTTTTGGAACAACTTGAACCGGACTAACCCATGAGCTATCTGAAATTGGGTAGATGAGCCCTGCCTCTAGTAACTTAAGCACTTCTTTTCTTACTTCTTCTTTCATTGTAGGATTCAATCTTCTCTGAGGTTGTCTCACGGGCTTGAAATTGGTTTCCAAATTGATTTTGTGCATACAATATGATGGACTGATTCCGTTTAAATCAGAGATGTGCGAACCAATAGCCGCTTTACGACATTTTAGAATCTGCACCAGTTGATCCTCTTCTTCATTCTTCAAGGAGTTGCTAATTATAACAAGTTTAGTCTCATTATTCTCCAAGAACACATACTTTAAATGCGCTGGAAGGGTCTTTAATTCTGCTTTGGGCTTTTCTGTTGGTCTAAAATTTTTTGATTCTTCAAAAACCATATGACCAGTGGAGTTGTTTTTTGGATCATCAGGCTCTTCATCACAAACTAAGCAGTCCACCACATAACCAGGTTCTTTTTCCAAAGGAAACTGTAATATCATGGTTGAAGCTGATGATGCTATTTCCTGCTCCACCTCTTCTTCTTCAAAACAGGCATCACCCATATCTGAGTGTTTAATGGCTTCAAAGAGGTCAAAAGAGATTTTTTGATCCTCCACACTGAGTTCCAATCAACCTTTATCTATACCTACAACATAACCAGCAGTTGCCATGCAAGGATATTCTGGAGTACTGAAAACTTCATCCTTTTCTTCTTTGTTGATCAATTGATGATGGATTGTAGTAACTTGAATAATGCTTTCTTAATGTTCTTCAATCTTTGCATACTCTTCTTCTCTTCTGTCCACAACTTTAGTCATGTCATCTACCAACTTGCCAAGCTGAGTTTCAGTTCTTTTAAAAGCTTGTTGCATTGAATCTACAGTATCTTTGAATTGAATTAGCAGGTCATCCAAATTAGACTCCCATTGATAATCTGCAAAAGAATAGTCCCTTTCAAACTGAGTTCCCTACTGTTGCCTGGAATAACAGTCACCTTTAGAGCTAGCTTATTACGTCATGAAGTCTGCCAATACACTTTCAAGAACAGGAGCTCTTCCTTAATCATAATAGTTGTACATGGCCGGTTCCTGCCTCCGATCAAAGTTATTTATAGAATAAAAATAGCAACTGTCCTGGTGATGCTCTCCTCCAGCAAAATCCCAATTTATTAGTGGAATAGAGATAACAATCTTCATGATACATCGACAAGACATTTGTCTTCCTTAGAAATAATTAAGCCACCTACAGGAGATTCTATACATACAAAATACTAACAGAATATCGATTATCCAATTCAATAAGAGAAGATAAATATGAATAGAAAACAAATATTCACAAATAATCAAAGAATAACGAATAAAGAATAGACACCTAAAAACGAACTAACTTTCCAAATAAAAAGAAGTTCCCCGACAACGGCGCCAAAAACTTGTTCGCTTCCGGCAAGTTCACCGAATCGTGCAAGTAGTATAAAATGGTAAGAACCGAGTATCGAACTCTCGGGGAACTTGTGTTACTTGGTAAAGCTATTTCAGTAAATAGGTGTCTAGTGTGAAAAGAGATGTGTTTACTATGAACAGGTGTGTAAACTAACTATTAAAAGGGAAAAATCACATGAGAAATGATGCGTAAAAACAAGTAGACGACACGTTGGTCCTCCTAATAGGTGCCTGATGCTAGAAGGATATTCTCTACTTAACAATGCTCTAGCCTAATTCTGACCAAGCATCATCTGCAGATTCCTCTTGTTGGACTAAACTCGGCCAGGACCGCATTAAGACAAACATACAACAACTAGGTTACCGTACCCC
The DNA here is from genome assembly GCF_000004515.6 of Glycine max. NCBI lineage: Eukaryota > Viridiplantae > Streptophyta > Magnoliopsida > Fabales > Fabaceae > Glycine > Glycine max. Next base: position 30,585,755 of record NC_038242.2, read on the forward strand.
GATTCCTCGTGAAAATATGACAAACTAGCCCTGTCCTATCAAGTTCTAAGAATCAGACCAGTTTCCACTGTTGAATGATCCTAAAAACGCATGCATCTACGTGATAGCACAGTGAACACACAAAACATCATTAAATAGATAAAAAGATATGTACATTAAGTACTTACAAGGAAGATCCAACAGAGGATTTAGCTTTCCATAACTGGGAAGCTTCCTTTACAACAAAGAGAAGAGAATGAAAGATTACAAAAATACAAGTAGTGGGGATGTCTCCTCCACCTCTAGGACCTTACAATCACTCACAAACTCATCTCAAGCTCTCAGGACGGCTTCCTCTTCCAGCTTTGGTCTCTGCGGATCTTCACACAACAAAATCTCTCAAACTCTCTGGAACCTGGACCTTTCTCTCTCTAGAACTCTCTACACATGTAGAAGCTTCAAGAAAAGGCCAAACTCTCCTCAGAAATCTGATTTCAGGCTTAAATAGGTGGCTTTGTTCGTGCTCGTGCGCTTAGCGCAATTCTGAACCGCTTAGCACACATTAGTGAATTTCGGCTTAGCGTGGCTTTTCTCGCTCAGCGGATGGACTAAAGTGGTGCGCTTAGCGGGATGACCCTTCGCTCAGCGAATATGCACAGCTCATCCTCCTTCCAGATTCTTCCTCGCGCTCAATCGAGAAGTGTTGCGCTCAGCGGATGGCTCACTAAGCCAGAAGATTGGCTTAGCGAGAGGGAGAAAATGAGCACTTCAAAACTTGCCTAATTAACCTGAAATTGAGAGAAAAATGATTATTAAACACACAAAATGGAAGTACTAAGTATTTATTACCTGTCTTTAACAAAAAGTAATTACAACACTACAAAATACCCATAAATTGGAGGAGTTTGATACAATTTTCACAAGTTTTATACACAAAAGTTAGTCGTATTCACCGACTAACAAATTTCTCTAAAGGTATCTATGGCGTCCCCAAACTAATGACTGGTTTAATAGTAATGATTTAAATAACAAAACCATGGTAAATTTTTTTTTCTTCTTTTTCTTTTTCATTTCTTTCTCTTTTCACCATAACTAGGTTTAGAAGGAAAATCCTCACTATAGAGTCCTGAATGGCCAGTTCACAACTCTATTCGGAGTCATTTCTTTCTTACCGCTCATAATCTCTAAACTATTTTGCTGTTTCAAAAGGAAGAATATACCAGACATTACTTTAGGTCTTCACGTGAAAATAAAAGAATAAAATACGGTCGATAAACTCTTTTACAAATAAAGTTCGCTAATGCTTTCTTTTCAAATAACAAGATTAAACATAAATACATTCATCATTTAAAGCTGTCCAAAATATGGGAGTTTTACAAAATATATATAGCGTCATCCAGAGCAAAGGTGTCCACAGTGGTGTCTTCAGCCACAGGTATACAATTATCAAATTCCTATACAATAGGTCTACCCATACAAAAACAAAAAAGTAAACCTAACAGTTAGTCCTAATACACCCACCCTCAAAAAGTATATAAAACTAGTCCATGGAACTGTCCACTATGATGAAGAGCCTCCACTGGTCGCCATCTCTCCAAGGCCACTATCCTCCGTAGAGTCTGCCTCAGATGCCGACATGACGTCCTCGGGAGAATCCACCTCAGGAAGGGGATCCTCATCACCCTCTAGAAAGTCAAGAGCATCCACAGCAGGCTCAGGAGGTAGCTCCTCAAGATCCTCCTCAAGGTCTTCCTCGGATGACGTTACCTCGATCACTTGGATTGGCTCCACTAGACGATATGGTGTAGGCGTGGGTAATATCCACTCCACAGTACGTTGAAGCATGCGCCCGGGTTCATCTGGATGCACCAATGAAGTAGCCGTAAATCGAATCGTGCCCCGAAATCGGCACCTCGTGTTGCCTTCGAGGGTCTCCCAAACTCCTTCTAGGCACTCCATCTCTACTCGATCATGGATTACCTGCACCTGAATCATAAAGTACATCTAGTAGTTTATTAGCAATCAAACACTTACCCTGTATCAAATCATCGGAGGCAGCCGCTTCTGAACCACTCATAGCAAATACCCGAGAGGGTACTTTTGGTCTCCCACCACTAGTGTTGTTGTTGCTAACATTACCGCTCCTTGTGGAATTAGTGGGTCCACGATTGACGGTGTTGGAATTGGCGGTCACCGTCAGTCTCCCGGTCACCCTACATTCTCGAGCATAATGGCCCACCTTGCCACACACATAACAACGATTCTCCTGTGTCTACTGAAGCTGTGGGCAATTCCTCTTAAGATGAGGTCCCGCACACTGAAAGCACTGTACCCCAGTCCCCCTTGACTGGCTCATATTGGAGGTAGCCATAGGTTGTTTCCCCTTGGTGCTAGCATACGGCTTCATCCTCTTATTACTATTCCCCCTAAAAGGATGGTTTCTTTGAGGTCCTCCAACGCCTCTAGCTTGCCTCTCCTTCATCTTATCTTCAAAAATCCTGCACTTTGTCACCAGCTGATTAAAATCCATGATCTGCATATAGCTGACCGCCTGTTGGATCTCCAATCGAAGCCCATTCTCAAACTGAGCACATAAATCTTCCTCATTCCGAGCATCTTGGTATTGAGGCCAATACTGCAGAAGCTCATTAAACTTAGCCGTGTACTCCCCAACAGACATGTTTCCTTGCTTAAAATCCAGAAATTCCCTCGCCTTCCGCTTCCTGAGATCTCGTGGAAAGTAATTCTCCAGGAATTTTTCCTTGAAGGCATTCCAAGGAATCACGCCTCCAGGTGCAACAAATGAAGGCTTCACGAACTTCCACCAATTCTCGGCCTCTCCTTGGAGCATAAATGTCGCATAAAGGACCTTATGCTCCTCAAGGCAACCCATCGCCTCAAAAATATTCTCCGTCTCAGCTAACCACAACCTAGCACCTTCCGGATCATAGTCTCCACTGAACTTTGGCGGGTGGTTCTTACGAAAAGTCATGAGTCCCCGATACTCCACCGGCTCCACATCACGTTCCTGTACCAGAGTTTCCAGCACAGCTGTGATGCGGTCGAGGACATCACGGTTCTGATCCCTACCACGTCCTGCCATACCTATCCTGTAGGAAAACTATTAGTACCCAAGAAATCCTAATGAGAGAGTGTACCACACAGGCTATGACAGTTATAACAACATCCTTCTCTTTATACATACTTATACACACAACAATCCTATGAATCAGTCACACATGCATGCTCAAGACAAGAAGGTAGAAATGCACACAATGTGTGACTTAACGTCACTCCCCGAAACCTACTTCCAAGTTTCAGAGATACACAGCATTCACACAACAAGACCATAACAGGTTCACTAGGATCCAACTTTTGCTCTGATACCACCAATTGTGGCGTCCCCAAAATAATGACTGGTTTAATAGTAATGATTTAAATAACAAAACCATGGTAATTTTTTTTCTTCTTTTTCTTTTTCATTTCTTTCTCTTTTCACCATAACTAGGTTTAGAAGGAAAATCCTCACTATAGAGTCCTGAATGGCCAGTTCACAACTATATTCGGAGTCATTTCTTTCTTACCGCTCATAATCTCTAAACTATTTTGCTGTTTCAAAAGGAAGAATATACCATACATTACTTTAGGTCGTCACGTGAAAATAAAAGAATAAAATACGGTCGATAAACTCTTTTACAAATAAAGTTCGCTAATGCTTTCTTTTCAAATAACAAGATTAAACATAAATACATTCATCGTTTAAAGCTGTCCAAAATATGGGAGTTTTACAAAATATATATAGCGTCATCCAGAGCAAAGGTGTCCAAAGTGGTGGCTTCAGCCACAGGTATACAATCATCAAATTCCTATACAACAGGTCTACCCATACAAAAACAAAAGAGTAAACCTAACAGTCAGTCCTAGATACACCCACCCTCAAAAAGTATATAAAACTAGTCCATGGAACTGTCCACTATGATGAAGAGCCTCCACTGGTCACCATCTCTCCAGGGCCACTATCCTCCGTAGAGTCTGCCTCAGATGCCGACATGACGTCCTAGGGAGAATCCACCTCAAGAAGGGGATCCTCATCACCCTCTAGAAAGTCAAGAGCATCCACAGCAGGCTCAGGAGGTAGCTCCTCATGATCCTCCTCAGGGTCTTCCTCGGATGACGTTACCTCGGGTTCATCTGGATGCACCAATGAAGTAGCCGTAAATCGAATCGTGCCCCGAAATCGGCACCTCGTGTTGCCTTCGAGGGTCTCCCAAACTCCCTCTAGGCACTCCATCTCTACTCGATCATGGATTAGCTGCGCCGCCATCACTATCTACAAGGAAGAAAAGAGAAAGGGGTAGACTCTTTCACGAAAAATCTAACTGCACCGCACACAATTCATCTCATAACTACTACATGCAAGTAAAAGGGGTATCTTAAGGCTTTTCATCTCTGGTAATCGATTACACAGCCTTGGTAATCGATTACCAGACGCCAAATTCGAATCACACAGCTTCATGACATGAAAACCTGAAAAAGGCACTGTGTAATCGATTACACATACCTGGTAATCGATTACCAGTGACCCATTCCTCTGTGTAATCGATTACCAGAGGCCTCCACAACCTGCTGCCTTCATTTCTAAGCCTGGTAATCGATTACACCCCCTTGCTAATCGATTACCAAAAGCCCTCATGGCTTCCTGATCTCGTTTTCAAGCCTGGTAATCGATTACACCTCTTGGTAATCGATTACCAGAGACCATCTTAGCCTCCTGTCTTCATTTTTAAGCCTTGTAATCGATTACCCACCCTTGGTAATCGATTACCAGAGGCCATAATCAATATATCACACAAAGTTCACAGCTGGCCAGCCACCACACAAGCCTCCTTGCTTTGTGGTCTTTGTTCCTTTTATCTGTTGACTGCCAGGAGCTCGCCTGTTTAGGTACATCACAGGTTCTCACTGACTGACTATGCCCGGGTTGGGTCGGGATTGGTCAAGCTTGGTTTTGGGCAATAGCACCCCACCTGACGTCCCCAAGGTCTCCTGACCCCCGCGACATATCTCCAGGTACCACTCTGTGGTCAATGAATAAAAGCAGGAAGTTTCACCCTTCTACACTTCCCCATCTCAAGCTTGTAGGATTATGGGGTACCCATCACATGTGGTACTAGGTGGCGGTCGGGCGATGGTGCACAACAAGTTTTCTACATCCACAAATCGCGCATAAACCCACCATCCCCTGTTGCCCACCTCCAACTGAGCTCACGTACTCCCACGTAGCCCATATCCTCGTTTCTCTCAACACCGGGTCCCCATCAATCCTCCCAAGCTTCCCCAACATCCAAGTAATTCAACATTCAAGCAACACAAACTATCACAGCCAATAAAACAGGGCAAAGGCAGAAAACTCTGCCCAAAACACCAACCAAAATCACAGATTTTCTCACTTAAAGACCCCAGTAACAATTCCTTCGTTCCAGTTCGTTAACCGTTGGATGGACTCGAAAATTTTACTGGAAGTCTCTAGTACATAAGCCTACATTTTGACCGTTGGGATCTACTAGCAAACATCCAGAACTCATTCTGCACTACTCTTTCCACAACCAGCAAAACATAGCATTTTTCTGCACTTATGCAAAATTCTGCTGCACAATTTCACAGCAAAATTCTGCATAAAGTGCAGATTTCGAAAACCACACTTCCCGTCATCCAATCTTGCCCAAATCAAATCCTACAAGTCCCAAATCATGTATCAATCATGTCTAAACCAAAGTCAAGCTTCAAAACACAGCAACACAAAATCTAGGTGTCCCATACCCCTCAATTTAATGGATTTTCTAGGTTTGAGAAGTGAAATTGAGAATGAGGTAAATTTGGAGCAAACTCTCAACTCACACAAGTCTATAACATCAATCTAAACTTGCTCAAACTGGATTTACACCTAAAATTCCACCGAATCAAAATTTGACTCCTCAACACCCAATTTTGCCCTAGAAATGGCTCTTAGTTCACTTTGGTCATTTGTTTTTCTCTCTAGCACAGTCCAAACTTTCTCATAAGTCCTAAATGACATTTCAAGCTAGGATTAACTCACTTTAACCTCCATTTACCACAAAATCCAGATTTAACCTTCCAACTCTCAAAGCCTCACTCTTTTTCCACTCATAACACCACATTCTCACTTTCTAACCCTAGGTTAACTCTACCCTTCATCTCTAACAGCTTTCCATGAGCAATTTCAGCACATAAACATCACAAGCATCATCATAAAAACCCTAAAACTGAATGGGTATGTTTAACTCATCCAAACATGCCAAGTTCAACATGCTTTCCACAAATTCCTTCACAAATAACTATCATGAAGCAGAAACTTAGCAAAACTACCCATCATATCTCCCAAAACCCCATACCCACGAAAATCAAGAGAGAAAGAAGTCCACCCAAACCTGAAATTTCGAAGCCCCACACGTAGAGACGCGCTTCACGACTCCGAAAATGCCCTCCTTTCGCGATTTGGAGCAGAAATGGGCACCAAAGGTTGAAGCTTTGTTGGGCAACAATGGTGGATGAAGAAGAAGGAGAAAAGCAACGTGAGGGGGAGGGAGAGAGAGCTGTCTGAATTTTTTTTTTTCTGCTAAGTGAAGAGAGAGAGAGTTGCTTTTTGGTTTTAAAAGGCTTTTTCCTCTTTTCTTATTATTTTATTTAAGCTATGCCACATGTCTCCATTTGAGTGGAGCAAAAAGGGCCCACTTTCTCTTTTGATTGTGACCCATACTCAGCCACAAAAAGTGAGAAAAATCTGACCTTTGAAACGCTAAAATCCTGCCTCGGTTTGCATGTCATTCCTCTGGTTCCATTTCCTCGCGTTTCTCTGCGTCCGTCGGGGCCAGTTTTCGAAAGTAATCAATATATATATCAAAACGCTTAGAATAAGACCCCGAGCGTGGTTCAGAGGTTGGTTTCGTTAAATTTTAAGTCGCACGCAAAACGATGATTTTTAAACTAATTAATTAAGAATTAACCCATAACCTCCCAGTTATGGATTTCTCTTCCTTAATTAGCCTAACCCGCATATCTTGCCCCCACTATTCCTACTTCTACCAAGAACATATATGCATATACACTGAATAATACTTATATATATATATATATATATATATATATATATATATATATATATATATATATATAATCATTCAAAATACATCGTTTCCAAAAATTTCGGGTAGAAATTTCTAGGATGTCACAGTATCTAGCTGTTGGAGACATTCTGTATTTTTCTTTGCTTCAACTTCACTAATCTCCTCAAATGCTTCAGTCAATGTTTTTTCTAACCCGTCTTTTCTTTGAATATACTTTCTAGAGTCAGAAATTACCTCATCCAAGACATCCATTTGAAAACACTCCCCTTTATCTTTTGGGTGCTTCATGGCCTCGAAGACATTAAATTGCACTTCATCACCTTGGACTCTGACAATGAGTTTTCCATCGTCTACATCAATCATTATTTGGCAGTCTTTATAAAAGGTCTGCCAATAATTAATGGAACTTCATTGTCTTTGTCCATGTCCATCACCACGAAGTCGACTAGAAATAGAAATTTGTTGACTTTTACTAACACATCTTCAATAATACCATAAGGATGCTTGATAATCCTATCAGCTAGTTGCAAAGCCATCCTTGTGGGTCTAATTTCAATTTCTCTGATGCGTTTGATCATGGATAAGGGCATGAGGTTGATGCTTGCACCTAAATCAAGAAGTGCCCTGCCCACCGATAATTTCCCAATAGTCACAAGAATTGTGAAACTACCGGGATCTCGTGATTTTTCCGGAATGGATTTTTGGATGGTTGCACTACATCCTACTTCTAGCTCTATTTCATCATCCATGATTCTCTTTTTCTTTGTAAGCAATTCTTTCATGAATTTGGCATATGCTAGCATTTGCTCTAATGCTTCTGAAAAGGGAATGTTAATCTATAGTTTTTTAAGAAATATCTAAAAAATGTGAGTAGTGCTTTTCCTTATCCTTTTTTTTATGTAGTGTTTGGATAAGGAAGATGTTGAATTGGAGAATGATCAAGTATAGCTTTTCCTTTGTTAGATGTTGGCAATTTCTGCTTCTCTAGTTTACTCATTTCCTTCTCTTTAGCTAATACTTCATTTTTTTTGCTCTTTTTTTTACTACTTCTTTTTCATCACTTATTTTCACAACTCCTTCATTTGTCTTGTTCTCACTAAACTCACCTCCATCCTTTAAACCAACCATTGTCCCCCTCTTAGTTGTAACTGCCTTACATTGTTCTCTTGGGTTGACCTCTATGGTTGCTGAGAAGGATCCACTTCCATGCTCATACATTTGTTTTGCCAGTTGTCCCACCTGAACCTCTAGATTTTTAATAGAAGCATTAGTGTTTTTTGGTTTGAGATGGACACCTGCATAAACTGGGTTTAAAGTATCTTCCATCGTGGACAATCTGTCTGGTTGAACTTGTTGTTGTTGTGGACCCTTATTTGAAGAACCTCCACAAGAGTTGTTAGAAAGACCTGAAAAAGAAGTGTTACTTGGACCAAAATATGCATTATTATGTGGTCTCCAGCCATAAGGTTGATTTGAACCTGAGCCACCCCTATAGCCTTGGTAGCTTCCTTGAAAGTTTTGTTGAGGTCTGGCTTGGCTCTACAGATAATGTGCCTTCTCTTCTTGTTGTTAATCACCAAGTGCTGAACATGGTCATTCTGATGGTTACCTCCACAAAAATCACATCTAAAAATTTGTTGAACTTGGTGAGCTTGCTGTGTTTTCTGTGGTCCACCTTGGTGATATTGGTGAGGAAGTTGGCCTATTTGCTTTGTTAAGGCCTCAATTTGTTGCATCAAGAGTTTGTTTTGTGCTAGAATTGCATTTTGAGTGTCCAGTTCCATTATACCTTTTCTTTGGGTCGGAGCTCTATCATGATGACTTTGATAATCACTGGCTGCTATGGAGTCAATTATTACTATGGCTTCCTATGGACTCTTAGACATCATAGTGCCTCCAACTGAGGCATCAAGGATCATCTTGGTTTGAGGTTTCAAACCACTATAGAAGATATGTAGTTGTGCAACATCATCAAAGTTATGGTTTGGGCACCTCCGAAACAAAGCTTTGAATCTCTCCCATGTCTCACAGAGATGTTCATCAAATCCTTGGGAAAATGTCGCGATGGCAAATTTTGCACTGATAAATCTTGAAGGAGGAAAGAACCTTGCTATGAATTTGTCCTCCACCTCTTCCCAAGTGTTGAGGCTTTTATTTGGATGTGATTAGAGCCATCTTTTTGCCTTATTTGCTAATGAAAATGGAAAAGCTCTGAGGTAGACAACTTCAGCATCCTCGTCAGAGGCTCCCATAGTACTGCATAGTTCCATGAAGGTAGACAAATGTGTGTATGGATCATCATGATCCATTTCCAGCAAAAGGGATGTAAGCCAATTAGACTAAGCAGTGTTGGCTTTAATTCCAAGACCTTATTGCTGAAAGGAGAAATGACTATGCTATTGTAATGTTTTGGGCCTTGTTGATAAGCATAGTCACCTAGAGTCCTTCTTGGTGGCCTATTTCCTTCTCCTCTTTCAGCCATGTTATTTTCTACAAGTGGCTTATCAGTTGAATGATAATCAGAAGAAGAAGACTTACCTGGTGTTTTAGTGGTTGCTTTTTTTTTTCTTTCTATTCTTCCTTTCAGTCTTGGTAATTTTTGGATCAAATGACATTGTATCCGCTAGCTTTTTACCTTGCATAAAAGAAAAAAGAACGCACTACAATAACCCGTAAGCACCAAGGTTAGTGAAAATAAAAGTAAGAGAAAATTTGTACAAAATTTTAAAATGAAGCAATAAGTACAAAGGCAAAAAAAAATAAAAGAGGGAATTTATACAAAATCAAAATAAATTTACAAAGGAATTTAGCCTATCAAACTAAAAGTTTAAATCTGAAAGAACTAAGTGGATGACTCGAGTTCCCAGTAACGGTGCCAGAAACTTGTTAAGACTTTTGGTAAGCGTACCAATTGTCGTTGTAGGTTTCACATTTATAAAAGAGTTCATCTCCACAGGGACTTGATGATGCAAACCTACCCCCCAAAGGTATTGGATAAAAGACTTCAAGAGGATTGGGCTAGAGCTGCTAAAGAAGGCCTTAGGGTTCTCATGAACCCCACGGTAGATTTCTGAGCCATGGACCAAGGTTGGGTCCTCTCTTCTTTGTAAATATTAGAATAGGTTTTTCCTTCTTTTGGGCCTTGTATTTTGGCCATTCTAGTAGTATTGGGTTTTAGCCTTGTATTTTAGGGCATTTTGAGTAGTCTTTGTAGTAGGAACTTTTTTTATATTTTCATGTATTTTGGCATGGGGGTGAACTTAGCTATTGTAGGGGGTGTGTGTAGCTAAGCTCTAGCTTCTTTAGGAATCTTCTCAAGGAATCTTCTCAAGGAGGTGAGCTTAGTTATTAGAGGGGTGTGTGTAGCTAAGCTTTAATTTCTCAAGGAAGTTTTCTCAAGAAAGCTTCTCAAGGAAGCTACCTAGTCTATAAATAGAAGCATGTGTAACACTTGTTGTAACTTTGATGAATGAGAGTCTTGTGAGACAAACTTCAAAGTTCAACTTCTCTTCCTCTTTTGTTCCTTCAATTTCGTGCTCCCCCCCCCCCCCTCTCTTTCTCTCTCTCTTTCTTTTCCTCCATTGAAGCATCCTCTCCAAGCTTCTTATCCAAGGCACATTCTTGGTGGTGAAGCTCCTTCTTCCAAGGCTTATTCCCTAGTGGTTGGCGCCTCCTCTCACCTCTTCTCCTTTGTCTTCCACTGCATCTCCATGGTGGAAAATCACCATTGAAGGACCTCATTGAAGCTCAAAGATCCAACCTCCATAGAAGCTTCACATGCAAGCTTCCATCATGTGGTATCAGAGCATCTTCATCTAAGTGATGTTCTTTTGCTTCCTCTATCTTTTTGTTCGGTGAATTCTCTTTAATTCCTTGTTCTTCATCTTATTCTCCATGTATATCCCCCATTTTCTTGAGGTTTGGTGCTGTTTAGAGTAGATTCAAAAAAAATAAACCAATTAAATCTTAGATCTACACTTGTTCTTGCATTTCTATGGTTCAAATTTTGTAGATCTACTCTTGAATCATGTTTTTGTGTTGATTTTAGGTTCTATCATTTTTCATTCATAATATTCTTGTGCTGAACCTTAGATCTAAATTTTCTTCCAAAATATTGATTAGAAAAAAAAACACAAAAATCTAAGTATAAATCACTTAATCCATGTTGTCTTAGAGTCATGTTTAGTCATAGTAATTATCACATTATGCTCTAAGTTTGTGTTGAATTTTTATTTTGTTTATTGAATTCTAAATACATTTGTTCATGTATTATTGTCATTCTTAGCCTATCTTTAGAATTTTGAGTCTAATTCATGCATGTTATTTAGTTCATAACATGTTCTAAATCAATTCCTAGAAGTAGTCTTGTTGTTGAACTCTCTTGAATTTGAGTTGTGGTGCTGAGTTGTGGCTGGATTTGTGAATCAAAATAAGTCTTAAGCTCTCTTGAATTTTTTTATTCAAGATAATTGAGCATAAGCAAACACAAATTATAACTATTCAAGCCTTAAGCAACATAAACACTACTCTTGATTTCTAGGTTGAAATCGCTAGTGCTGGCAGCTTGAACTTACGAACTTGTATAAATTACTGGGAATTGGTCACTTTGAATTTTGAGCTTAAATTTTTACTGAATTTTCTAGACATCTGGAAAAAAATTATAAAAAAAGAACCAAGAAATTTTGATCAAAGGAAAAAATAATAAAAATCACACAAGTTGGCAGAAAAATCAGTGTCCAGGAAAAAAAAAGTGAAAGGGAAGTGTGCTTGTTGTTTTGGCTCGAAATTTGTTCTATAATTGGTGCCTATTTTATACCAATCTTAGTTTTGAAATTTCAATTTAAAATTAGTGTGAAAACAAGTTCCAAAACTAGAGGTTTCTTGAGTCTTTTTTTTTTAGTTTTTTTTACTCTACTCTAGAGTCATTCTAAGTTTCTCTTTGAGTCCTAGCTTGCTTTTATGTGCATTTCATCGCTTTAATTGTTAAATAATCCTTGAAAATTTTTCTTGTTAAAAATCTATTGGTTTAGCTTTCACTTCATTTTTATGGTTTTTGGTTATTGCTTGTCTCTTTGTTTCCTTGTTTGTGAGTTGCCGTATAGGGAATTGGAAAGGAGGATTAGTGCCATCCCTTGAAGAATTTGAGTCAAGAAGCAAGGGGAAAACCACCTTAAGAGCTATTGGACTAAGAAGCACTCCAAATTGAGTGAATCACCAAAGAGAGAACAACCACCAAAATTGAGGACCTTTTTGTAATTTTGTAATTGACAATTTACTTACTTTCATTACTTTCAAATTTTGTAACAAAAAGGTCTTTCATTGGAAGTAAGTTGGGAGCCTCCAATAGGCCACCCTACTTCCATTTGTGTGTAATAATTTTAGGCAATTTTCCCTTAGGATTGTGAGTGTTTTGTTGAGAACCTTAAATGTGGTCATCCAAACACTCTTGGGATTTGCCTAGTTTACATCTCTTGCTTACTTTCATAGCTTATTTCCTTTATCTTCCATTGTCAAACCGCCTAGATAGCTTGCCTTTTACTAATTAGTTTTTACCTTATCTTTCAAACCTCTTTTAGTGTTTATTTTGGCTAGTTTCAACCATAGTTTCTTTTACCTTTTATTTTCAAACCCCCAACAAGAAAGAACCACAACTTAGGAACCAACATGAGTCTTCATTCTTCATCTAGTGTTAATGGTGAGGCTTCTACTCCTAAGGACCCCTTGTATAAGATATTAGATGAGTTGAGATCCCTTAAGTTATGGAAAGTAAAACAAGAGAGAAAAGAAAAAGGGAAAAAAAGAGTGGAAGAAATAACTCAAGATGAAAGAGAGAAAATAAGAGAGGAAGAAAGAAGGAAAATACTAAAAGAGTTAAGAAAAGAAAAGCATGCCTCCTATAGTAGTCATAACTCTTGCAAGAGCCTAAGTGAAGAACTTCCTGACTATTATGAAGGAAGACATAGGTCACATCATAGACCTCACTCCCATAGGAGAGAAAAGGAAAGAAAGCCTCAAGAGGCTAACATTAACCTCCCATACTTCCATGGGAAGGACAATGTAGAGGCTAACTTAGATTGGGAAATAAGGATAGAGCAACAACTTAAAAGGAAGTCTACTTCAAAATCTTATGGCTCTCACTCTTATCCAAATAAAGACCAAGGTCAAGGCATCCTAGGGGTGACACCTTCTAAGCCCAAAGATGACAAGGGGAAGACAATAGAAAAGCAACCCCTTAAGGCTAGTATGCAAGAGAAGACTAGCTCCATGAAGTGCTTTAAGTATCTTGGAAGAGGACACATTACTTCCCAATGCCCCACCAAGAAAACCATGATTATGAGGGACCAAGAGTTTATAGTAGCCAAGATGAGGCTACTACTTCACCTTCCTCTAGTGAAAGTGAAGAAGCAAAAGGGGAAGAATCTAGTGAAGAGATCTACCCCCAAGAAGAAGGACAACCTTTAATGGTTAAGGAGGAGTGTAAAGAGGTAATTATCTCCTTCAAGAGGTTACCTAAGAAGGAAAGACATTTTGAAATAAAGACAAATATTTGTGGAAGCAATGTCTTCCAAGGTTATTTTGATGATGCCAAAGAATCAAGAGTCAAGCAAAATCCAAAGATTCAAGAATCAAGTTTCGAGAATCAAGATTCAAGAATCAAGTTTCAAGAATCAAGATTCAAGAATCAAGAGAAGACTCAATCAAGATAAGTACTAAAAAAGTTTTCCAAAACATTGAGTAGCACAAGAAGTTTTCACAAAATCATTACCAAAGAGTTTTACTCTCTAGTAATCGATTACCAGAAGGTAGTAATCGATTACCAGTGTTTTAAAACGTTAAGATTTCAAATTTCAAGAGTTACAACTTATGTTTAAACAGTTTTAAAGTATTTTAAACTTGTGTAATCGATTACACAACACTTGTAATCGATTACCAGAGTCTTTAAACTTTTTAATTTTCAAATTAAAAATGAAGAGTCACATCTGTTGATGTGTAATCGATTACACCTTAATGGTAATCGATTACCAGTGACTAATTTCGAAAAATACATTTCCAAAAGTCATAATTCTTCAAGTGACTTGTTTCTGAAGATTTTTTCAAAAGTCACAACTTTTTAAGTTACTAGTTTTAAAGAAATTTCCAAGAGTCACAAGCTTTGACTTGAGTCATCAAGAGATTATAAATATGTGACCATGGCATGAGTTTCAATGAATGATCTATCATCTATCATCTATATTTCAATCTATCTTTCAATATCTTCTTTCATCTCTTTCAACAGATCTTTCTGAATTATTTCTCTTCATCTTTCTAAAAGTTTTTGTTCAACACTTTCTCTTCCAAGAAAAGTTCTTTGTTCAAAAACTTGTGTTATTCATCTTTTTCATTCACTTCTCCCTTTGCCAAAAGAACAAAGGACTAACCGCCTGAATTCTTTTGTGTCTCTCTTCTCCCTTACAAAAGATTCAAAGGACTAACCGCTGGAGAATTCTTTTGATTCTTCCCTTTCCCTTAAGCAAAAGATTTCAAAGGACTAACTACCTGAGATATCTTTTGTTTGCTCTTACAAAGATTCAAAGGACTAACCACCTGAGAATTCTTTGTCCCAACACATTGGAGGGTACATCCTTTATGGTACAAGTAGAGGGTACATCTACTTGGGGATTGTTATACTGAGAACAAGAGAGGATACATCTCTTGTGGATCGGTTCAAGTGGAGGGTACATCCACTTGGTTTTTCAAAGAGAACAAGGGAGGTACATCCCTTATGGATCTTTGGCTTGTAAAGGATTTTACAAGGTTGAAAGAAATCTCAAGAATCGCAGGTTGCTTAGGGACTGGATGTAGGCACGATTTGTGGCCGAACCAGTATAAATCTTGTGTTTGTCTTCTTTTTCCCTACACTCTTTATTTTCCGTTGTATACTTTTACTTTTGGTTAAGTTTCTATTTCTCTTCTTTACTTTTTTGACTAGCCTAATTGAATCTAGTAACATTAAGAAGGATAGATTTTTAATTAGTCCATGTTCATAATTAATTCAACCCCCCTTCTTAATTATTCCGAGGCCACTTGATCCAACAATATTAAAGAAATTTCCCCTCTTAGACAACCTCCACATTTTCTCCTTTGTAAAAAGACACTTTTTAGCATTGCCTCACCTCTTAGGCTTGAGTTTATTCCTCAAGCAAAGGAGTTGTTGGATAAGGGTTTGGTTCGCAAGAGCTTAAATCCTTGTGCTTTGTTGGTGCCCCAAATAGGTATTATTAGGCACCAAATCCCTAAAATAGGTGGTATGATGAATGTTTTAAGTGGTGCAACCCTCTTTTGTAAAATCACTCGTGCACCCAACATCTTCATGATTTGTGTACATAGGGACTCATTAGGTAGGTTTATTCTTATTTTTAGTTTCAATACAAACTTAGGTACTCATATGGGACACCTTGGGTTTGTCATACTTTTTGGTAGGAATAATCAACATGAAAATACAGAAAAAGGTATGTTTTATTGCATTACTTTTCTTAATTTTTTAAATAGTGATCAAGGGGTTCCTATGAATCCTAAGAAAATAAAGGTCATTCCTAAGTGGCCCACTCCACCAAGTATAAGAAAAATTTAGGGCTTTCATGACTTAACAAACTTTTACAAAAGGTTTGTCCCATATTTTTCTATGCTTGTAGCACCACTCATTGAGTTGGTAAGGAACCATGTTCCTTCATGGGAAGATGCCCAAAAATGGGTTTTCAGACCTTACCTTACTTCAACATACCAAACACCACTAATACATATGTTTTTGTTCTTTTTACAGGTGTTGAGGGAAAAAGCCCAGAGTTTCAAGAACCTCAGGATTTGAGGTCAAATACTTTTCAAGGGGGAGGGAATGATGAAATCCTACCCCGCAAGGGCATTGGATAGAAGACTCCAAGAAGATTGGGCCAGAGATGTAAGAGAAGGCCTTAGGGTTCTCATGAGCCTTAGGGTAGATTTCGGGCCCATGGGCTAAGTATGAGCCCGCTTATCTTTGTACATATTAGATTAAGGTTTCATTATTTTTTGGCCTTGTATTTAGGGCTCCATAATATAGGTAAGGTACCCTAGAAATGTAGAATTTTCCCGCCCTTGTATTTTAGGGCACCTAGACTAGTTTTTGTATTAGGGGTAGTTTTGTAATTTCACATGCATTAACTGAATATTTGATGTGCGTGTTGGAAAATAAATTTAATTGAATTGGGAGAAGCCCAATCCAATTAAATTTTAGAGGGGGAGGTGAGCATTTGCTTGCTAGACCCCATTGCCACATCATATAGTCACACTTTGTGCATGTCCTTCATGTTTTACATGCCTCATGACACCTAAGCACACTTAGTGGAGAAACTTGGACATGATCTTGAATTAGTAGGCTGAACCATAGCTAAAATTCACTAATCATAATTAGTGAAATTTTGGCTCCAAAATTTGGCTCCACAAATTCTATTTCAAATTCAAGTGAAATTTGAATAGAAATTCAAATTTTCCTCCAATTTTGTATGACACTTAGGCTATAAATAGAGGCCATGTGTGTGCATTTTTTCAACTTTGATCATTTGAAAATTAAACTTCAGATTTCAGAGTTCTTTTAGAGCACAAAATTTTTTGCTCTTCTCTTCCTCTCCTTTCATTCATCTCCTTCTTCCTCCAAGCTCTTGTCCATGGCCTCCTATGGTGGTGAGCTTCTTCTAGACTCATCTTCTCCTTGAAGTGGCATCTCCTCTCTCTCTTCCTTCTCCATTCCACTGCCATTCATCTTCCAAGAAGCGAAGGAATCCATTGATGAAGAAGAACCTAGGCCGACAAGCTCCAATGGAGCTTACATCACTTGAGTTACTTATTTCATTCGGATAAAGGTTATCAGTTTAATAGTTATGTATAAATTCAATCGAATGTCATTTGGTTTTGGTTTAACTAACTGAAAGTAAAAGAATAGTAAAAATAACAGATTTATGGAAAAAACGAATATAATGGAAATACAGAAATAACAGAATTCAGTGCGTCGAAAATACGAAATGACGAAGGAAGTGATCCATGATCACAACTCTGCTGCGCCTCGGCTCCACTTTTCCTCTTCTTCTTCTTCTTCTTCTTCTTCTTCTTCTACTACATTTTTCTTTGGTTTTAGGCTGCTGGTATACATTTTTTTCTCTTCCCTTGCATGGTTGTTTATAGAAAAAGCCATCTAGTGCAGGGGAAACTCACCCAAGCAAGCTGTGAGCTTAGGGCTGAAGGTATCAGCCCGCCCAGTTGAGTTGGTGCTCACCCAGGCGAGTGGCTTGCTTAGGGCTGAAGTTTTCCCTTTAGCCCAAGCAAGCTAGATGCTAGCCTAGGCGAATTTAGGGTCAGAAACCTTGATAAAAAGACCATTTTGCCCTTCCTTTTAGCTTTGTTTTTGGATCTAACAAACAACCATCAAAAACTACAAAATCATGGATGAATTTTTCATATTTAAACAACAATATTAGTATATGTACAATATATATAAACAACTAGATTTAAGGATAGTTTATAAGATAAACTATTACAATCAAAGGATAAGTGCTAACAATTTAATCCCAAAAATAATTGAAATTTGACACTTATCAAAGTCACACAAACTTATCCTAAGCACTAATTATTATCTCTTAAAAGTGAGAACATAAGGTGGTTATTTATAGAGAGAATAGTTATAACTGTCTGTAATCAATTAAATAACCAATGTAATTGATTATTTCGAAGAAGTAATCGATTAAATTATCATTTTAATCGATAAAGTGTTCTTCCGAAACCTGGAAAGCTTTCAAGAACAATGTAATAAATTACATTCTTGATTTAATCGGTTAAAGTGTTTTTGATCACTTATGGGAACACTTTCAAGAACAAAGTAATCGATTACGATCACCTTTTAATCAATTAAAGCAAAGACTTATCAAAACCACACATGATGTCAACTGAACTATGTAATCAATTACGGATAACCGGTAATCAATTAAACTGAAACTAGAATCTCTCTGTAAGCTATAACCAACTTGTGTAATCGATTACGAATAGCCTTGTAGTTGATTAAAATAGAGAGTTTTATGCACCAAAGAAGTTTCTAACTTTAGGAACAATCTTTCTACCTCTACATGATGATGCATGATGTATATATGGAAAGATAGAGACTAAGATGCAACAATCAATACAAATGCCACTCAAAGAGTTAGGCATGTAAAAAGATAAACTTTCTTCAAGCTCCAAAGCTTAATCTTTATGTTGCTCCCCATATCTCTAATAAGAGCTTCACAATATGCTTTGAGTGCATGAAGGATGGACACTTTAAATCTGAATGTCTAGATCTTGAAAAGTCCAAGGACAACAAGAAATACTTTAAGTCCAAGGATAAGAAAATCCTCATGAGCGCTTGGGAGGATTTGGACAGTACCTCATATGATAAGGAAGAGGAGGAGGAAGCCAACATTTGTCTGATGGCGGACACAACCTTTGAAGAATTTGAATCAGGCGAAGAAGATGAGGTATAATATAGCTCCATGTAGAGCTTCTAGGCCTTGAATCTTCTTCATCAATGGAGTCCTTTGCTTCTTGAAGATCAATGGAAACAGAATGGAGAAGGACAATAGGTGATTGGAGACACCACTTTAAGGAGAAGATGAGTAAAGAACAAGCTCACCACCATAGGAAGCCATGGATAAGAGCTTGAAGGTAGGAGATGAGTGGAGGAAGAGGAAGAAAAGGGAACAAAATTTTGAGAGAGAGAAGAGGGAGAATAAGGTCTGAAATTTGAAGTCTAATTTCTCAAATAATCAAAGTTAAAAAATGCACACACAAGGCCTTTATTTATAGCCTAATTGTCACACAAAATTAGAGGGAAATTTGAATTTCTCTTGAATTTGAATTTGAATTTGTGGAGCCAAATTTGGAGCTAAAATTTTACTAATTATGATTAGTGAATTTTAGCTATGGTTCAGCCCACTAATCCAAGATCAAATTCAAGATTTTCCACTAAGTGTGTTTAGGTGTCATGAGGCATGTAAAGCATGAAGGACATGCACAAAGTGTGACTATATGATGTGGCAATGGAGTGTAGCAAGCAAAGTGTTTACTGTACATTCATTGTTCTTTTGAACTGGATAATTTTTGTTTTTTTTTCTTGTATGCAAAGAAGATCTACTACTTGTGATTTGATTCCCATTGATTTGGAGATTAACGACACTTGTAGAAGGCGTAATTCAGAGAGAATCGGAAAATTTTTGCAAGATTTAGAAGCTGCAGCAACTCCAGAAGAAGAACCTCAATCTTCTGAGGCATCTTCTAGTTTTCCTATTACAGGGCATTCTCATATAGAACCTTTTGAAGACCAATTCATGGTTGAAGAGTGTTAGTCGCCTTATACGACTAACTTTTGTATAGAAAACATTTTCCAAAACTTGTATAGTTCCCCAATTTATGGTTATTTTGTAGTGACTTTTGTAAATAAATTTTGTTTTATAGATAAAGTTGTCTCTAGAATATGTCCATTGGATTTAATGATGAAATATGTGCAATTTCAGGTGAAAAAGAGGCTAAGTCATGAAGTGCCAAAAGTGACAGTTGAGCTTAGCTCATTAGTGGGCTAAATGTGCATCCACCGCTAAGCTCAGCTTCAGCGCTCTTAGCACAATAGAAGAATCTGGCAGGGCATCAGCATCAAGGTCGTGCGCTAAGTGCGAGATCAGTGTGCTAAGCACACAGCAGGTGTCCTCAGCCAGGCTCAGCACATGACTGGCGCTAAGCCCAAATCCAATTACCCATGCTAAGTGCAAGGGTGGCACTAAGTGCAACGTTGCAAATTCAAAGCCTATTTAAAGCCTGTCTTATGCAGAATTAGGGTACATCTTTTACACATACTTTAAGGACGTGATTGGCACAAATTCCAGAGAACAGCACAGTGCCTATTTCGGGAAAAGAGCTCTGGAGGCAGCAAGAGGAGCAGCTTTGGCAGAGATACCTAGGTTTTGTAAGCTTATTATTGTCAGGATTTCTTCTGTAATGGCTGGCTAAACACCCTAGTTGGGGATTTCTAATGAACAAATGATGTAAATACCTAATATCTAATTGATTATGTTTTCTGTGTTCAATGCTTCCTTGAATGCTTAATGTTTGTATGCTTTTGGTCTAATCATCCATTTGTGTGCATAGTTAGGTGACTTTAGCATTGGGAAATGTACTGTTGCCTTAGAACTTAATTGAAGTAGGATTGAAACTTAGTCTTACAAGAGGGATTTGCTGATTAAGTTTTGGTTTTAATTATGTTGTTACAATAATGTTATTTAGTCTATGCCTAGTCTTACAAGACGGATCTATGGATGAAGCTTAGGCAAATTAGGCTAAACTTTCGTAAGTTGCTTGAGCTGAGTCTAGTCTTACAAGAGAGATATGAGGACGAAATTCAGTTTAAGTTAGTCTAAACCTAAGAGGGTTGTCTCAATTGGGCCTAGTCCAACAAGAGGGATTTGAGGATGAAGCTTGGATTGATTTGGTCTGACGAGGGATCGAGGTTTAGTAATTTAGGCTACAACATAGAACACAAGAGCATGATTTATTAGAGAAATATATTTATATGCATAAGCTTGTTTGTTAGAAAGACCCAACATTTCTACCTACTGCTGTCACTTTTACTTTGCATTGTATAGTTTTTAACATAAAAGTTAGTTTAAATTCTATTTGAAATTATCAATCATGCATGTTCTCTCAACAATGTTTCATTTCTGAACTTAATTCAGGCTAACATTAGTTCCCTGTGTTCGATACTCGGATTCATTCATTTTAAATTTTAAATACTTGATGATCCGGTGCACTTTTCGGCAAACCAGATTTCCCTAGAATATATTTGAACAAAGAAAAGTGGAACAAAAAGAACCTGCAGGGGAAATCCATCAAAGAGCCAAGAAGAGTGTCATACCCTAATTTCGTCCGGGGACCTTTGCTCGATGACGTGCGACCATTCTTTGGTCCTCGTGAGGTGCTTGGCACCCATCATTAGGCAATTTGTGAAATTCCAGGACATGCCGAAAAACCAAAAAAATATTGATGCACAATCCGTAAGTTTCCGTGACACACCGGAAATCAAATGGAAGCATCGTTACATAATTAAGTGAGGTTCCGTAACATTCCGTAAGTCAAAAAGGGGATGATTATGTAATCCGCAAGGTTCCGTAACATTACGGAAAGAAAACAAGTATCGTTACGAAATTCGTAAGTTTCCGTAACTTTACGAAAAAAGAATCACCAAAAAACAGCAGAGGGGGGTGTACTTAGTAAAAATGGGGGTGCAAATAGCACCCAGGCCCACTTGGGCCCTCCGGAATATTCCTCCAGAAGGCGGTTGCTTCTGGAGGAAGCAACCCTGCTCGCCTGGGCGAGCTGGGCGGCAACCACCTCCCCTATTTTGCTATAAATAGGGGAGGAAGGCAAGAAGGAAGGGGTTCAGCCCCTTAGGCACTTCTCTCTCTTTCGAATTTGCTTGGAAAAATTGTTTCCGTGAAGAAAATCTAAGCCGAGGCGCTTCCGAAACGTTTCCGTAACGTTTTCCGTGAGGAATTTCGCAAAGGTTTCAACCGTTCTTCGACGTTCTTCATTCGTTCTTCATCGTTCTTCGATCTTCAACGGGTAAGTACCTCGAACCAAGCTTTTCGATTCATTCTATGCACCCATGGTGGTCCACATTGTGTTTCGTGCATTTTTATTCTCGTTTTGTTTACTTTTTATACCCCCTGTTGACGTGCTTAAGCCGTTTTACTTAAGTCATTTCTCGCTTAACTTAAAAATAAAATCAATTTCCACCGAACGTTTGAATTGTATTATCCGTTAACTTCGGTTAAAATGAATTCCGACCGTTCGGTCGTGCCGTAACCACGTTGGAAATCAAAAAGAGGTAAAAAAATAATATAATAATCAAAAAAACATCATTTTAGTAAAATAAAGCGGAAAATCGATCGGACGTTTTCTCTTTAGGATTTCTCATTCTTAATCGAATTGATTAATAACTAAAGTGAAACTAAGGCTAAAATCAACTCGCCTAGTCAAGCTCGTCCACAAAAATAGGCTTTTGAAGTTTGTCATTTCATTTTCTCACTAAGTAAAATGGATCATTCTTAAGGTCCAACGCCTTAAAATGATCACCTCTTAAAGTAAAAAAGAATCACTTGATAAAAAAGAACTACGTAGGTCTGATTTTCTCATCCCAAATTGAGGAATACGTAGGAGCAAAGGGAAACACCCTTGTCGACCACAAAAAAGGGAAAAATATAAAAAGGATATAAAAGGATATAAGGACATAAAAAGGAACGTAAAAATCAAAGTCATGTTTGCACATTCGATTAAAGGCTGCCGTCCCTTGGGGCGGACATGTGGGGTGCTAATACCTTCCCCGTGCGTAAATACAACTCCCGAACCTTTCACTAAAAAGTTCGTAGATCGCGTCTTTTCCGGATTTTTCCGACGTTTTCCTCAAATAAACGTTGGTGGCGACTCCGCGCGTATTCCTTTCGTGGAACACGCATCCCGCGAGTCTCGCGTCGCCCTCCCGTCGAAGGGTAGGTTGCGACAGTTGGCGACTCCACTGGGGACTTTTTTTAGAGAGTTAGGCCATTTAATCTTGTGCAAATGCTTTACCATGACTTACTCCTTTGTTGGTTTCCCTACATTATGTTCTTGTGTATATAAACTCTTTATTGCTTCTAGTGCGTTTTAAAATGTATGCATGAGATAAATATTTATTCATTTGATGCACACAAACACCAACACTATTTGCACACACTGTGAGTGAAAAAAGGGCCCTATACCCGGGTTCGTGGGAACATAAGGAGTGGAGGTGAATCTGTGATCATGCTAGGTCTCCGACTTGCTTGATTACAGTGAACCCTCATCTAGAGCTTTTCTCTTTGAAAACCTATTGTTGCTAGTAGTCCTTACTGCTACAATATGTTCTTCAAAGGGGATGATACCTCTAGAAACCATCAAGAGAGATATAACTACCTTGGGGATTATTGCTAAAAGCCTAGTTAGTTCTCTCCCTTGCCATCCCTTAAATAGGGGCACGAAGCAAACACGCTGCGTGCCATTTTTCACGCTGCCATGCATGAGTATCATATACCCTTTTGCTTATGTTCGGTAAATATTGTCATACTGTGCACATTCCCGCATTGTGTCGTTTGCATAGGCATTGCATATGGGTTCTGTCTTGATCCCTACTGTAAACAAACCAACGGAGGGTCCGTGTCGCCTTCTTAAAAACGTGCGTTGGGGCATTTCGCTACCCCCAGACGTCGTATCTAAGAAGGGGACAAATTCCCCGGACCCCCGCATTCCTAGATTGCATCTGTGTCATATGCATTCCATCATGCATGCATCCATCCCACCCATGAGATATCGGAGTTTTGATTTGCACCAGCTTTTGTCTCACTTTAGTAAGCATGGGAACAAATCAAACCGGCAAGAGGTTCTACCAAGTCAAGGTCAAAAGCCTAGATACCACCAGCATCAAGGAATTAGGGCGGTTGATGGAACCCCTCCAAATGCAAGCCTTCCGCAAGACTTACGGAAAGATCTTAGAGTTGACCATAGCAGAGGTGTCCATAGAAGCCATTGCATCACTCACCCAATACTACGACCAGCCTTTGAGATGCTTCACATTCGGAGACTTCCAGTTAGTACCAACCATTGAAGAATTTGAAGAAATTCTAGGGTGTCCTCTCGGGGGAAGAAAACCATATCTTTCCTCCGGATGTCTCCCCTCTTTGAGCAGAATTGCAACTGTGGTCAAGGATTCAGCAAGAGGTTTGGACCGCATAAAACAGACTCGGAACGGCATAGCGGGCCTACCACAGAAGTACCTAGAAGACAAGGCGAGGGGTATGGCCAATCAAGGAAACTGGGTCCCGTTTATGGATGTGTTAGCTTTGCTAATTTTTGGGGTCGTCCTCTTTCCAAACGTGGATGGTTTGATAGACCTAGCAGCAATCGACGCTTTCCTTGCCTACCACCATAGCAAGGAAAGTCCGGTGGTAGCTGTCTTGGCAGATCTATTCGACACATTTGACCGAAGGTGCGAGAAGAGTAGCGCACGGATCATCTGTTGCTTACCCGCCCTCTGTGTTTGGTTGGTTTCACACTTGTTCCAACAAGACACAAGACATCCATGTCCGCTCCTGAGCCATCGCTCGTGTACTGAAAAGAGGAGAATGGATTGGGACCAGCTCTTGGCCGGGATAGGAGGTAGAACAATCAGTTGGTTCCCCCGATGGAAGGAAGGAAAAGAAGGAGTCCTTTTCTCATGTGGAAGATACCCAAACATTCCGCTGGTAGGAACGAGGGGTTGTATTAATTACAATCCCACGCTCGCTATAAGACAACTAGGGTACCCCATGAGGGGAGCACCGACGGAAGAAAGCATGTCTCCTTTCCTTGTGAGGGACCTCGGCGCACAAAATTCCAAGACTATACAAAGAATCCATAAGGCATGGGAAACCCCGTTAAGGAAAGATCAAGAGCTTAGAGGCATTCGTAATGGCATCATTGGTGGGTACCACGAATGGCTGAAAGGTCGCATACGAGGTTTAGATTGGCTCGCCAAGTTAAAAGTCGTCAGCGAAGAGAATTTTGAAGCACCGGAAGAGGACGAAGAAGTCCAAGCTCTCAAAAGCGAGTTAGGAAAGGCAAAACTCGCCAAGGAGAAGTTCAAGTTGGCTGCTACACACGTTCGGAAGGAGTGTGTCGGGTTACGGGAAGAGAATGCAATTACCGCAAGAGCCCTTGAACAAGAGACCAAGAGGGCTCGCAAGGAAGAGTATGGCCGGAACAAATTTCGCGGAGCTCTATGGGGTAGCAATAGTGAACTCAAGTTGCGAAGGGAAGAAAGGGACCAGTCGCGAGCACATAGCATGGTTCTGAAAGAGGAGTTGATTGCTTGTTCAAGGTCCAAAAGAAGCTTGTCTCAGCGTTTATGCGAGACAGAGACCAGCATGTTAGCTATCATCGCCAAGTACCAAGAAGAGTTAGGTCTAGCCACGGCCCACGAGCATAGAATCGCGGATGAGTATGCCCAAGTGTATGCGGAAAAAGAGGCTAGAGGAAGGGTGATCGACTCTTTACACCAAGAGGCAACCATGTGGATGGATCGGTTTGCTCTTACCTTGAACGGGAGTCAAGAACTTCCCCGATTGTTAGCCAAGGCCAAGGCGATGGCAGACACCTACTCCGCCCCCGAAGAGATTCATGGGCTTCTCGGCTATTGTCAGCATATGATAGACTTAATGGCCCACATAATTAGAAATCGTTAGGAAACTTGTATGGTCTCTAAGACCTTGACTAGATACGACTTCCTTTTTGAAATAAAATGAGTTGGTCCCATGTTTTACTCCAAAAAAACTTGTGCAAATCAAATCACTCCTACATTTCATCTCTAGCATGCATTTTCTTTCTTTACCCACTCCTCACGTTTGGTTTTTTAGGGAAAAACATCATAACTAAACGCGCCGCAAGGGATCCCTATCGCACCAGATCCAAATCTAGAACGATGGGTGATCAAGAGGAGATGCAGGAACAGATGAAAGCCGACATGTCGGCTTTGAAAGAACAAATGGCCTCCATGATGGAGGCCATGTTAGGTATGAAGCAGCTCATGGAGAAGAACGCGGCCACCGCCGCCGCTGTCAGTTCGGCTGCCGAAGCAGACCCGACTCTCTTGGCAACTACGCACCATCCTCCCTCAAACATAGTAGGACGGGGAAGGGACACACTGGGGCACGATGGCAGCCCTCACCTGGGATACAACCGAGCGGCTTACCCTTATGGATTGCCGCCCAACTATTCACCACCCATCTTGCAAGAAGATGCGGGCCACATTGCTTCTCCCGTCCATGAAAAAGAGCCTCCTCAGCAGCCCGATGAAGTCCATAAAGACCCTCAAGATTATGCTCGGAGGGATGTCGAGTTTTATCCCCCGATCCCCGAAGGGCCGGCACCAGGCACGTTGCCTCAACCCAACATCGCAGCATCGCCAATAGTTTTGTCCATGGAAGGGCCGCCCCCGGCAACTGAAGAAAGGAGGAAGCTCGATCTCCTTAAGGAAAGATTGAGGGCTGTGGAAGGATTTGGGGACTATCCGTTTGCAGACATGACGGATCTTTGCTTAGTACCCGATGTTGTTATTCCCCCGAAGTTCAAAGTGCCGGACTTCGACAAGTATAAAGGGACGACTTGTCCCAAAAACCATCTCAAAATGTACTGCCGTAAGATGGGCGCTCATTCTAAAGATGAAAAGCTGTTGATACACTTCTTTCAGGATAGCTTGGCCGGAGCTGCGGTAGTGTGGTACACTAATTTGGAAGCTTCCCGTATCCGTACTTGGAAGGATCTGATTACCGCCTTCCTAAGGCAGTATCAGTACAATTCTGATATGGCTCCTGACCGTACTCAACTGCAGAATATGTTTAAGAAAGAGGGTGAAACCTTTAAAGAATATGCGCAGCGATGGAGGGATTTGGCGGCACAAGTAGCTCCTCCCATGGTTGAGAGAGAGATGATCACCATGATGGTAGACACTCTGCCAGTGTTCTACTATGAGAAGCTAGTGGGTTACATGCCGTCCAGCTTTGCGGATCTGGTGTTTGCCGGGGAAAGAATCGAGGTTGGATTGAAGAGAGGAAAGTTTGATTACGTTTCCTCCACAAACGTGAACGCCAAAAGAATCGGGGCAACAGGGGCAAAAAGGAAGGAAGGAGATGCCCATGCCGTCTCTTCAACACCCGCGTGGGTCAAACCCCAGCAAACACCTCATGGTACCCATCAGTACGCGCAACATCACCCAAGCTTCTCGGCTCATGCTGGGAACGCCTCTAGTTCAACACCCGTGCAGCCTAAAGCACCCACCCAGAGGGAAGCTCCCCAAGTTCCAACTCCGAACACGACTCGACCGGCCGGTAATTCCAACACGACAAGGAACTTCCCTCCGAGGCCATTGCCGGAATTCACCCCGCTCCCAATGACGTACGAAGATCTTCTACCATCCCTCATCGCCAATCATTTGGCCGTGGTAACTCCCGGAAGGGTCCTCGAACCCCCTTTCCCGAAGTGGTATGACCCTAATGCAACTTGCAAGTACCATGGGGGTGTCCCGGGGCATTCCGTCGAAAAATGCTTGGCCCTTAAATACAAGGTCCAACATTTAATGGATGCCGGATGGCTGACTTTCCAAGAGGATCGGCCCAATGTGAGGACCAACCCGCTCGCCAATCATGGAGGGGGAGCAGTTAATGCAGTTGAATCCGATAGGCCGCATAGGTCTAAACCTTTAAGGGATGTGGCAACCCCTAGGAGGTTTATCTTTGAGGCCCTACAAAAGGGAGGTGTAATTCCCCATAGTGGGTGTAAGGAGGATTCCTGTCTGCTACATTCCGGCGAGATGCATGACATGGAGACGTGTTTGGAAGTAGAGGAATTGTTACAGCGGATGATAGACCAAGGTCGACTAGAAGTCGGCATTGAAGGAAAAGAAGAGCAGCATATATGCATGCAATCTACGGAGGGGAGCGGTGTTGCGAAGCCCAAACCCTTGGTGATATACTTCACTAAAAGTGCAGCCTCGCAAAAGCCCGGGCACCCCTTAATGGCCAAACCTGTTCCTTTCCCGTATCAAAATAGTCACACGGTCCCGTGGAGATATACACCTCCGGGGAAGAAGGAAGAAGAAGTCATTGACGTCAGCTCGCTGTCAGCTAAAGTAACAAATATCACGGGGCTGAGTGGTGTGACCCGTAGTGGTCGTGTGTTCGCACCTCCGGACCTACCAGTCCAACCCGCCGACGTCAAAGGAAAAGGAAAAGTGGTGGAGGAACAAGATGGCGAAGCACCCCACGCTTCGAATAAAGATATTCCAGCAAAGGGGCCCCCAGAGAAAAAGGATGGTAGAAAGGAGGTGTCGCTAGAGGAAGCCAGCGAGTTCCTTCGCATAATTCAGCAGAGCGAATTCAAGGTTATCGAACAGCTCAACAAAACCCCGGCTAGGGTCTCGCTGCTGGAGTTACTTATGAGCTCCGAGCCTCATCGGGCTCTGCTAGTAAAAGTGCTGAACGAGGCTCACGTGGCCCAAGATATCTCGGTAGAAGGTTTCGGAGGGCTGGTCAACAATATCACTGCCAACAACTATCTTGCCTTCGCCGAAGAAGAAATCCCCGCCGAGGGGAGAGGGCATAATAAGGCTTTACACGTGTCAGTCAAGTGTATGGACCATATCGTAGCCAAGGTACTCATCGATAATGGTTCCAGTTTAAACGTGATGCCTAAGAGCACTTTGGAGAAGTTACCATTCAATGTTTCCCACTTAAAACCAAGTTCAATGGTGGTTCGGGCCTTCGACGGCACTCGCCGAGAGGTTAGGGGAGAGATCGATCTCCCAGTACAAATAGGCCCTCACACCTGTCAAGTCACCTTCCAAATAATGGATATTAACCCCCCCTACAGCTGCCTGTTGGGGCGCCCGTGGATCCACTCAGTGGGAGTCGTGCCGTCTACACTCCACCAAAAGCTGAAATTCGTAGTGGAGGGGCACTTGGTCATCGTGTCAGGCGAGGAAGATATCTTGGTAAGCTGCCCATCCTCCATGCCTTATGTGGAAGCCGCAGAAGAATCGTTAGAAACTGCTTTCCAGTCTTTTGAGGTGGTCAGCATTTCCTCCGTGGACTCCCTCTTTGGGCAGCCTAGTCTGTCCGATGCAGCGGTAATGATGGCCCGAGTTATGTTGGGGAACGGTTTTGAACCCGGGATGGGTTTAGGAAAAAACAACGGCGGCATAACTAGCCTGATAAATACTCAAGGAAATCGTGGGAAGTATGGTTTAGGCTATAAGCCCGCTCAGGCAGACATGAAAAGAAGCATTGCGGGAAGGAAGAACAATGGTCAAAGTTCGCGTTGGAGACAAGAAAGTGAAGGAAGCCCGCCCTGCCACATAAGTAGAAGCTTTATAAGTGCGGGTTCGGGAGACAAAGGTCAAGCGTTCGCGATATGCGAAGATGATATTCCGAGTACTTTGGATTTGGTACGACCATGCTCTCCTGATTTCCAGCTGGGAAATTGGCGAGTGGAGGAACGCCCCGGCATTTACGCAACAAGCATAATGTAAACCTTTACGGTTTTAAAAGCTCTATAGTTGGGCCTAGGCTTTAGAGTTTTCATTTTGTTAAAGCTTTGTGTCTTTTTGAATTTATAATACAAGGATCTTTCTTCATCTGTTCCTGGTCTCTACCCATTCTCATTCATTTGCATGTTTACTTCTTTTCCTAAAACGGCAGATTCGATGACGAGTCCCCCGAAGGTACTAATACCTGGGACCCGTCTATCAACTTCGAGCAAGAAATGAATCAAACGGAAGATGAAGGAGATGAGGATGTAGGACTTCCTTCGGAACTAGAAAGAATGGTCGCCCATGAGGACCAAGAAATGGGGCCTCATCAAGAAGAAACAGAGCTAGTAGACTTAGGAATTGGCAGTGGAAAGAGGGAAGTAAAGATAGGTACAGGCATCACCGCACCTATCCGTGAAGAATTAATAACCCTGCTAAAAGACTACCAAGACATCTTTGCTTGGTCATACCAAGATATGCCCGGTTTGAGTTCTGACATTGTGCAGCACCGATTACCTCTAAATCCCGGGTGTTCCCCGGTAAAACAGAAATTGAGGAGGATGAAGCCCGAAACATCCTTGAAGATAAAAGAAGAAGTGAAGAAGCAATTTGACGCTGGATTTCTGGCCGTCGCTCGGTATCCAGAATGGGTTGCCAACATCGTACCAGTTCCTAAAAAAGATGGGAAAGTACGAATGTGTGTAGATTATCGGGACCTGAATCGGGCCAGTCCCAAGGACAATTTTCCTTTACCACACATCGATATCCTCGTGGATAACACGGCCAATTTCGCTTTATTTTCCTTCATGGACGGTTTCTCTGGTTACAATCAGATAAAGATGGCGCCCGAGGATATGGAAAAGACTACTTTCGTCACCCTGTGGGGGACGTTCTGTTACAAAGTGATGTCCTTTGGACTCAAGAATGCCGGGGCAACTTATCAACGGGCCATGGTAGCTTTGTTCCATGATATGATGCATCAAGAGATCGAGGTCTACGTGGACGACATAATTGCTAAATCTAAATCCGAGGAAGAACACCTTGTCAACCTGCGGAAGTTGTTCGAAAGGCTTAAGAAATATCAATTAAGGTTGAACCCCGCTAAGTGCACCTTTGGGGTCAAATCAGGGAAATTGCTTGGTTTCATTGTAAGCCAGAAAGGGATAGAGGTAGACCCCGAAAAAGTGAAGGCTATCCTTGAGATGCCAGAACCCCGTACAGAGAGGCAAGTCCGAGGTTTCCTGGGGCGCTTGAATTATATTGCCAGATTCATATCGCAGCTCACCGCCATTTGTGAGCCGTTGTTCAAGCTTTTGTGCAAAAACCAAACTGATCGCTGGAATGAGGATTGCCAAGAGGCTTTTGGAAGGATCAAAAAGTGCCTAATGAATCCTCCCGTGCTTATGCCACCAGTACCTGGAAGGCCTCTCATTTTGTACATGACAATCTTGGACGAGTCGATGGGGTGTATGCTGGGGCAACATGACGAATCCGGGAAGAAAGAGCGCGCTGTTTACTACCTAAGTAAGAAGTTCACGACCTGTGAGATGAATTACTCCTTGCTCGAAAGAACGTGTTGTGCTTTAGTATGGGCGTCCCATCGCTTAAGGCAGTACATGCTGAGCCATACTACCTGGTTGATATCCAAAATGGACCCGGTCAAGTACATCTTTGAAAAGCCAGCTCTCACAGGACGAATCGCCCGGTGGCAAGTCTTGCTATCTGAGTTTGATATAGTCTACGTCACCCAAAAGGCGATAAAAGGAAGCGCTTTGGCAGATTATTTGGCTCAACAGCCTCTTAACGACTACCAGCCCATGCATCCGGAATTCCCGGATGAGGACATCATGGCCTTGTTCGAGGAAAAGTTGGACGAAGATCGGGACAAATGGACTGTATGGTTTGACGGAGCGTCAAACATTCTAGGTCATGGCGTTGGGGCAGTGTTGATCTCTCCGGACAATCAATGTGTACCTTTCACAGCCAGGCTAGGATTCGACTGCACCAACAACATGGCCGAATATGAAGCATGTGCCCTAGCCGTCCAGGCAGCAATTGACTCCAATGTCAAACTACTCAAGGTGTACGGCGACTCAGCGTTGGTAATCCATCAGCTGAGAGGGGAATGGGAAACTAGAGATCCCAAGCTGATACCCTACAAAGCCTACATCAAGGAATTGGCTAAGACTTTCGATGAGATCTCCTTCCATCATGTTCCCCGCGAGGAGAATCAAATGGCGGATGCACTTGCTACGTTGGCATCTATGTTCCAGCTAACACCGCACGGGGACCTACCCTACATTGAATTTCAGTGTCGTGGCAAACCGGCACATTGTTGCCAAGTGGAAGAGGAACGGGACGGAAAGCCTTGGTATTACGACATCAAGCGATATGTCGTAAGCAAAGAATACCCGCCAGAGATTGCCGACAACGATAAAAGGACATTGAGGAGGTTGGCAGCCAGTTTCTTCATGAGCGGAGGCACACTGTATAAGAGAAATCACGACATGACACTCCTGCGATGTGTGGATGCCAAGGAGGCAAATCACATGATCGAGGAAGTCCATGAGGGCTCGTTTGGAACGCACGCCAACGGGCATGCTATGGCCAGGAAGATCTTAAGAGCAGGTTATTACTGGCTTACCATGGAAAGTGATTGTTGTGTCCATGTGAGGAAGTGCCACAAATGTCAAGCATTCGCGGATAATGTCAATGCCCCACCGCATCCTCTGAATGTCATGTCCGCCCCTTGGCCTTTCTCCATGTGGGGAATAGATGTCATCGGGGCCATTGAGCCCAAGGCCTCGAATGGTCATCGCTTCATCCTCGTAGCAATAGATTATTTCACCAAGTGGGTCGAGGCGGCTTCATATACCAATGTCACGAGGAATGTGGTGGTCAGGTTCATTAAGAAGGAGATCATTTGCCGATATGGTTTGCCAAGGAAGATTATCACGGACAACGGCACCAACCTGAATAACAAGATGATGGGGGAAATGTGCGAGGAGTTTAAAATCCAGCATCACAATTCCACACCCTACCGGCCAAAGATGAATGGAGCCGTGGAAGCGGCCAATAAGAATATCAAAAAGATTATCCAAAAGATGACCGTGTCATACAAGGATTGGCACGAGATGCTCCCATTCGCGTTACACGGTTACCGGACTTCAGTGCGAACGTCAACTGGGGCAACGCCGTTCTCATTGGTATATGGGATGGAGGCGGTGTTACCGTTCGAGGTAGAAGTCCCATCATTAAGGATCTTGGCAGAATCCGGATTAAAGGAATCAGAGTGGGCTCAAACACGCTACGATCAGCTCAACCTCATTGAGGGTAAGCGCTTAACGGCCATGAGTCATGGGCGCTTATACCAGCAAAGAATGAAGAGTGCATTCGACAAGAAAGTACGCTTACACAAGTTCCATGAGGGAGACCTTGTGCTAAAGAAAATGTCCCATGCTGTCAAGGACCATCGAGGGAAATGGGCCCCGAATTACGAAGGGCCTTTTGTTGTGAAGAGGGCTTTTTCCGGAGGAGCCCTGGTGCTTACCAACATGGATGGCGAAGAGCTACCTTCACCCGTGAACTCTGATGTCGTCAAACGATATTATGCTTAAAAGCTGGGGCAATTAAGGATGTCGCTGCATGTTCTCTATCTTTATGCGTTTTCTAGATTTCCCCCCCAGGGATTTCCGGTCCGTTGTATCTCTTGTTACGATCTTTCAAAGAAATGAACATGGATTTGAGGCTTTTAGTCCTCACGTTAGTTTCACACCTTGCGTTAATTTGTGATCGCCTGAGCCCTTCCGCTCAGTTCATGGGATCCCCCAAGCGCTTAATTAGAATTGAACCTGAACCAACTTTCCCTAAATTTTCTGCGTTTGAAAACATTCATGCATACGCATACGCATACGCATGTATATTGTTGTGGTAAAACAGGGGCAGGATCACCTTGGGCTACCTTCTGGAGTGGAGACAAAACATGAACGGCAGAAACCAATCAAGGTAGGGTAATGATGCGGTCAAGATTGGCCATACCTGGTTGTTTATTACTTGCAGGTGCTTAAGGACGAATGCAAGTAGGGTTGGGGTCACTGCGCGAGATAAGCAGAGAATGTCGCTGCAAGGCAGCCCCGTATCCTTTGTATTTTGCAGCTTTCTTTTACTATTTGTTTTTTTTTAAGAAGGAAAAGAGTAATAATAAAATAAGTAATCAACGCCTAATTCTAACCTAAGTAAGTTCAAGTTAGGCAAAATGCTAATCCATGAGAAGGGAGGGGACATGGTTAATGTTCCCCTCAAAAAAAAAAAAAAAAAAAAAAAAAAAAAAAAAAAGTGCAGGTTAGCTCGCCTGGGCGAGCCACCCCTGCACCAAATTATAAAAATGACGAAAGGGGGGGCGTTTTTACATTCAAAAACTTCTTTTCCCCCCTTTCAAAAGCCATACCCACGGGATTGACGAATTTGCAGCCCTAGGGTCATCCTTTTTCGCATTTTTTGATTCCGTTTTGCGCTTTTGTTCATCACCAACAAGTAAGTATTCCATCCCTAAGCTTTCTAGCTTTTCATTGGTGTATTTTGATCTCCTTTTGGTGCTCTAAATTGTGGGAGTGTGCTCAAATATATGGGGCAATTTTGATTTGTTTTCTTGCTTGATTAGGTTGAATTAGGGGTTGGTATGAGATGGCCCTAGGCCTATAATGCATTTTGAAACAATAGGACATGCCACATTGTCCCCGTTCTCTTGCTATTGATGCCTAAACGCGCGCCCACCAAGTGTTCGGTGAAATGCCTCAATGGCATTAGCGCGTGACTTTTGTAAGGAGACAACCCATGGGGTATTTTGGTTTGTGCATATTTTCTATTTTTTTGGAATATGTATTCATTCCCGAAAAAGGCTAGAGTAATTGCCCCACATATATACTAGTCCTAGAAACTGAAATTTTATGCAAAAAGAGCACAAAAGGAGGTGCATATTGGGTAAAGTTACCCTTTTTTGGCCAGCAATCAGCTATGGGCCACGCTACAATATTTTCCCTATGCCTAGATGGTTAGGAATTTTGCTCATCATAAATGTGTAGGTTTAGAATAGGTAGCAAAATACCTTTGGCAATTTACACTTTGGGTATGATAGCAAAATACTTGGATGTATGTACATATAATTTTTGGTAGTCAAAATGTCTCACAAAAAATATACATAAATATGTTGCATGTTATGTAAAGAAGATACATTACCAAAAGATGTATACCTTTTAATTTGAATACAATTTTAGTCAGCAAAGGAAAGTATACTTGAATTTGCATGCGGCTTTAGGTAGCAAAAACTTGAAAAGAGCATAAAATGTAGCACCTTATTGTGTAGATAGTCAAGATTCATCATGAAGTTTGTGTATGTATAGGTATTAGAAATACCAAGATGTGCACATGTGCAATTTTTGGTACCCCAAAATGCTTTGAGTATGCATGTATGTGAATTTAGCCAAGGAGGTGTGTGATGTAAGTAACAAATACACCTTGGAAGTACGTGTAAATAATCTAGGTAACGAAGCTGCCTTGATTGTATATGGGTGCATTTTTTTTCGGTTAATAAGAATGTCTTGTGCAAGAGAACGTTTGTAAGGAAATATGCGCATAAGCTTGCTCTAAATTTACATTGATGTTTGTATTTATGGGAGGAGGTTGTATGTCATTTTTGTTTTAAGAATAGTATCCCACTGGTAAAACTAACTTTCCAAATGTTTGCCTTCGCAGGAATGGCCCCGAGGAAGCTTGCCTCAAAGAGGTCCAGGAAGGACAAGGCGGCCGAAGGAACTAGTTCCGCCCCGGAGTACGACAGTCACCGCTTTAGGAGCGTTGTACACCAGCAGCGCTTCGAAGCCATCAAGGGATGGTCGTTTCTCCGGGAGCGACGCGTCCAGCTCAGGGACGACGAGTATACTGATTTCCAGGAGGAAATAGGGCGTCGGCGGTGGGCACCACTGGTTACTCCCATGGCCAAGTTTGATCCAGAAATAGTCCTTGAGTTTTATGCCAATGCTTGGCCAACAGAGGAGGGCGTGCGTGACATGAGATCCTGGGTTAGGGGTCAGTGGATCCCGTTCGATGCCGACGCTATCAGCCAGCTCCTGGGATATCCGATGGTATTGGAGGAGGGCCAGGAATGCGAGTATGGCCAGAGGAGGAACCGGTCTGATGGGTTCGATGAGGAGGCCATCGCCCAGCTGCTATGTATACCGGGGCAGGATTTTGCCCGGACTGCTGCAGGGAAGCGAGTGCGAATCATGCACACCAATATGACCACCCTGACCCA
Source organism: Glycine max (assembly GCF_000004515.6). NCBI lineage: Eukaryota > Viridiplantae > Streptophyta > Magnoliopsida > Fabales > Fabaceae > Glycine > Glycine max. The sequence goes on from NC_038242.2 coordinate 30,621,348, forward strand.
GATATGGATGACGTTGCTCCTCAGCAACATCCTGCCCACCGATCATAATTCCGACCTCCCCATGCCTAAGTGCCAGCTGGTGTATGGCGCCCACTAGGCACCCTTTGGACCCAGATAAGTCCAACAGGGCCCTGGGATTCCCCGCACTGATCACAGGACTCTGCCAGTCGTTCGGAGTCCCCGTTGCACCTACCAAGGTGATTCGGCCGCCCATCACCCGGGCTTTTATTGAGAAGTACTGTACCCAGAGACAGGCTCAGGGTGATGCTCCACAGGCCGCAGGCGCGCCACCACCACCTCATCAGGCTGGCCAGGCTGGGGCATTTGACATCGAGCAGTATTTACGGCATTTGGTTCGCCAACAGGCGGCCAACCACCGAGCACATGTACGGACCCATGACTGTCTGTACCAGATGAGCCTTAGCATGCAGAGCCAGGGCTTCGCTTCTTTTTCATGCCCTACTCCAGACCAGTTCAGGGCAGAGGTAGCATGGCCCGGAGATTGGCCCGAGGCCCAAGCAGGAGAGGCACCCCCAGAAGCTCCCGGCGATGGAGAAGAAGCCCACGAGGATGAGGAGATGGCCGATTTGCTTGACTTCTTGGGAGGGAGTGGAGACACGTGACTGGGAGATCCCCAGATTCATGTTTTCTTTCATATTTCTTTTGTCATTTTTATTCTATGTTATTGTTTTGACTTGAGAGACTAATGTTTGTTTTTGTTGTTTCGATTGTCATTTGTACAGCGCATACATTTTTGTTTAGATTGGTGCGTTAGTATTTATATATCATTACTATCGATGATGTTTGAAATTCTGGAACCGTGTAGAGTTCTTCGTTTAGGAACATCGTCCAAAAGTATATATGGAAAATAAACAAAAAAATCATGATAAAAATAAAAATAGAAAAGAAAAGAAAATGAAATGGAAAAGAGAACAAAAGGGAAAGGAGAGGGCAAGTAACGAAAAAAAATGAACAAATGAAAAAAAAAAAAAAGGAAAAAAAAAAGGATGGAAAAAAAAATAAGTTGTCTAGCTAAAAAACGACATGCTTTTGAAAAGAGACGATTTCCAACTTTTCTTTGAAAAATTTTATTGATCATAACCAGTTTTTGGAAAATGTGTCTACACCTGAAGGGTGAATGCTGTGAAATTTCCCCGGACGCCCGAAATGGACTCGGATGAATGCACAAATTGATAAAAGAACATATTTTGGAAACATTGGGTTGATTAAAATAGAGGAAATGAATCCTGAGCCCTAGCATCACATGACCATAAGAATTTGACACTTGAGTGTCCGCATAGGTGCATGCATGACCAGTTTTGCATAAAGTTTCCAAATCATCATTTTTGCATTTGTGTCATGGAAATAATGTGAGGCATCCCTTTTATCCTTGAGCCAAACCAAACCCCGACATGTATCATGTCTAGCCATTCTACAAACCTTGAGCCAAAATCCTGACTCACCATAATCCTTACCCTCGGAAGCAAAAAGGAAGAGAAGGAAAATTCCCAATCAAAGAGTGGGAGAAAGCAAAAAGAAAAGAAAGGAAATTCCCAATCAAAGAGTGGGAGAAGGAGAAAGCAAAAAGAAAAGAAAGGAAATTCCCAATCAAAGAGTGGGAGAAAGCAAAAAGAAAAGAAAGGAAATTCCCAATCAAAGAGTGGGAGAAAGCAAAAAGAAAAGAAAGGAAATTCCCAATCAAAGAATGGGAGAAAGAAAAAAAAGAAGAGAAAAGAAGGAAAGAAAGCTCCTGATCAAGGATCGAAAGAAAACAGAAGAAATGTGCAGAGAGGTCTTTGGACCGGACAATATCTGAACAATACAGAATTGTCACCAAATGAACAAAAAAGGAAGGAAAGGAAACCACGACCTAAAATGGTCTTCTCCCTTTAATTACCAACCAAAATCCCGTGCGCTAGCGACCTTTTTTTTCTCGCCCCGCACTAAACAAAAAAAAAATAGAAAAAGAAAAAGCCAGGAAAATCAAAAGCCAAAAACACACAAAAGCCGAAAGAAGAAACCACCAAAAGAACCCATTCCCAAGGGAAGCCCTATTGATCCATGATCACGCATGTAATTTTTGATTTGATAGGAAATAATTTGCAAAGTCAAGTCATGACATATCTATGGTTCGGAATTAGGATGAAACACTTACCTGTGCGAGATTGATACACTTTGAGTGGATTTCTTCTATTTTTGTCGAACCCAGTGTTTCCTCTAAATGGTCATTTAGAAACGAAATGCTAACATCCAAAATCTCATTTATGGTTATGGGAGATTTCATCAGCAGACTCTCCTTCCCCGGTAGACGCATTGTTTTTCACTCAAAAAGCATATGCTGCTCTAAATCAGTTGGAATATTCGTCTCTTTGCTAAAGCATGTTTGCATTTTAGTGGAGAAAACACCGAGACTTTTTCAAGTCTCACAAGTTATCCAGAACTACTTAGGTCTGAGTTCCTCATTGGAGGATACGTGGGAGCAAGAGCCTCGCTTTTGTCGACCACACCGCCTTTTGTTGCCATGACTCAAGAGCTGGTAGCCCGCGGAGATACCTTACGGTTATCCGCACCCTTTTGTCATCCAGAGGCGGCGGGCCCGATGACAAGCAGAGACCAAGTTTGGTCATTCTGCACCCTTGTATCATCCAGAGGCGGCGGGCCCGATGATACGCGGAGATACCTTACGGTTATCCGCACCCTTTTGTCATCCAGAGGCGGCGGGCCCGATGACAAGCAGAGACCAAGTTTGGTCATTCTGCACCCTTGTATCATCCAGAGGCGGCGGGCCCGATGATACGCGGAGATACCTTACGGTTATCCGCACCCTTTTGTCATCCAGAGGCGGCGGGCCCGATGACAAGCAGAGACCAAGTTTGGTCATTCTGCACCCTTGTATCATCCAGAGGCGGCGGGCCCGATGATACGCGGAGATACCTTATGGTTATTCGCACCCTTTTGTCATCCAGAGGCGGCGGGCCCGATGACAAGCAGAGACCAAGTTTGATCATTCTGCACCCTTGTATCATCCAGAGGCGGCGGGCCCGATGATACGCGGAGATACCTTATGGTTATTCGCACCCTTTTGTCATCCAGAGGCGGCGGGCCCGATGACAAGCAGAGACCAAGTTTGGTCATTCTGCACCCTTGTATCATCCAGAGGCGGCGGGCCCGATGATACGCGGAGATACCTTATGGTTATTCGCACCCTTTTGTCATCCAGAGGCGGCGGGCCCGATGATACGCGGAGATACCTTATGGTTATTCGCACCCTTTTGTCATCCAGAGGCGGCGGGCCCGATGACAAGCAGAGACCAAGTTTGGTCATCCTGCACCCTTGTATCATCCAGAGGCGGCGGGCCCGATGATACGCGGAGATACCTTACGGTTATTCGCACCCTTTTGTCATCCAGAGGCGGCGGGCCCGATGACAAGCAGAGACCAAGTTTGGTCATTCTGCACCCTTGTATCATCCAGAGGCGGCGGGCCCGATGATACGCGGAAATACCCGAGTGGTTATCCGTATAAACATTCTTTTGCTATCTGTAAGACAGAACGCTTGATAGCATGCAGAGACTGACATAGTCTTCTGCACCTTTTGTTCCTCCGGGAACAACAAGTCATTTACATGCGGAAATTTCATGGTCGCCCGCGACTCTCGTCAACCGAGAGGAGCGAAATTAGTGTCATACACTGATTTTCGGGGACCTTTGCTTGATGACATGCGACCATTCTTTGGTCCTTGTGAGGTGCTTGGCACCCATCATTAGGCAATTTGTGAAATTCTAGGAACGACAAGTCATGGTCACCCGCGACTCTCGTCAACCGAGAGGAGCAAAATTAGTGTCATACACTGATTTTCGGGGACCTTTGCTTGATGACATGCGACCATTCTTTGGTCCTTGTGAGGTGCTTGGCACCCATCATTAGGCAATTTGTGAAATTTTGGGAACAACAAGTCATTTGCATGTGGAGATTTTATGGTCACCCGCGACTCTCGCCAAATCGAGAGGAACGAAATTAGTGTCTTATCTTTACTTTCCTTTTATCTCCAATAAAAGACAAGTAAAGAGGGGCAACTGTCATACCCTAATTTCGTCCGGGGACCTTTGCTCGATGACGTGCGACCATTCTTTGGTCCTCGTGAGGTGCTTGGCACCCATCATTAGGCAATTTGTGAAATTCCAGGACATGCCGAAAAACCAAAAAAATATTGATGCACAATCCGTAAGTTTCCGTGACACACCGGAAATCAAATGGAAGCATCGTTGCATAATTAAGTGAGGTTCCGTAACATTCCGTAAGTCAAAAAGGGGATGATTATGTAATCCGCAAGGTTCCGTAACATTACGGAAAGAAAACAAGTATCGTTACGAAATTCGTAAGTTTCCGTAACTTTACGAAAAAAGAATCACCAAAAAACAGCAGAGGGGGGTGTACTTAGTAAAAATGGGGGTGCAAATAGCACCCAGGCCCACTTGGGCCCTCCGGAATATTCCTCCAGAAGGCGGTTGCTTCTGGAGGAAGCAACCCTGCTCGCCTGGGCGAGCTGAGCTCGCCTGGGCGAGCTGGGCGGCAACCACCTCCCCTATTTTGCTATAAATAGGGGAGGAAGGCAAGAAGGAAGGGGTTCAGCCCCTTAGGCACTTCTCTCTCTTTCGAATTTGCTTGGAAAAATTGTTTCCGTGAAGAAAATCTAAGCCGAGGCGCTTCCGAAACGTTTCCGTAACGTTTTCCGTGAGGAATTTCGCAAAGGTTTCAACCGTTCTTCGACGTTCTTCATTCGTTCTTCATCGTTCTTCGATCTTCAACGGGTAAGTACCTCGAACCAAGCTTTTCGATTCATTCTATGCACCCATGGTGGTCCACATTGTGTTTCGTGCATTTTTATTCTCGTTTTGTTTACTTTTTATACCCCCTGTTGACGTGCTTAAGCCGTTTTACTTAAGTCATTTCTCGCTTAACTTAAAAATAAAATCAATTTCCACCGAACGTTTGAATTGTATTATCCGTTAACTTCGGTTAAAATGAATTCCGACCGTTCGGTCGTGCCGTAACCACGTTGGAAATCAAAAAGAGGTAAAAAAATAATATAATAATCAAAAAAACATCTTTTTAGTAAAATAAAGCGGAAAATCGATCGGACGTTTTCTCTTTAGGATTTCTCATTCTTAATCGAATTGATTAATAACTAAAGTGAAACTAAGGCTAAAATCAACTCGCCTAGTCAAGCTCGTCCACAAAAATAGGCTTTTGAAGTTTGTCATTTCATTTTCTCACTAAGTAAAATGGATCATTCTTAAGGTCCAACGCCTTAAAATGATCACCTCTTAAAGTAAAAAAGAATCACTTGATAAAAAAGAACTACGTAGGAGCAAAGGGAAACACCCTTGTCGACCACAAAAAAGGGAAAAATATAAAAAGGATATAAAAGGATATAAGGACATAAAAAGGAACGTAAAAATCAAAGTCATGTTTGCAAATTCGATTAAAGGCTGCCGTCCCTTGGGGCGGACGTGTGGGGTGCTAATACCTTCCCCGTGCGTAAATACAACTCCCGAACCTTTCACTAAAAAGTTCGTAGATCGCGTCTTTTCCGGTTTTTTCCGACGTTTTCCTCAAATAAACGTTGGTGGCGACTCCGCGCGTATTCCTTTCGTGGAACACGCATCCCGCGAGTCTCGCGTCGCCCTCCCGTCGAAGGGTAGGTTGCGACAAAGAGTAACCCTCGAGGATTATTCAAGTTCTACTGTGCCACAATTTTTCACCAGTATTGCACAGCCAGAAGTTCAAGCTCAGACAATTACATATCCTCCTTCTTTGATACAGATGACTCAAAATAATCTATTTCATGGTCTATCCAATGAAGATCCTTATGCCCAATTGGCCACCTATATAGAGATATGCAATACTATCAGGCTAGCGGGTGTGCATGCGGATGCAATCAAGTTGAGTCTGTTCTCATTTTCTTCTATTTTGCAGGTTGTAGGATGTACAATTTATGGTGGAGCTCATGAATCTGGATGTTGTATCCCTAATCAAGAGAAAATTGCACATGAAGTCAATTATATAGGGAATCAGCCCATAGGCAATTTCAATACAAGTGGATTTCCAAGATTTCAGAATAACCAGTAGTATCAACAGGAGAGATAGTGGCAAAATCACTTGGTAACCAATTCAACAGAGACCAGGGTGGTTCATCTACAAGGCCACAACAACAGATGCCAAGTCTCTATGACCGAACCACAAAGCTGGAAGAGACTCTAGCTCAATTCATGCAAGTGTCAATGTCTAACCAAAAGAGCACCGAGTCTGCAATTAAGAATCTAGAAGTCCAGGTGGGCTAGCTTGCAAAGCAGTTAGCTGAAAGACCATCAGACAACTTTATAGTAAACACAGAGAAAAATCCTAAAGAAGAGTGCAAAGCTGTGATGACTAGGAGCAAAATGGCAATTCAAGCGGAGGAAAGTAGAGCTGATCAGAAGGTGGAGGGATTTAAACAACAATTGGCTGATGAATTGGCGCTGAAACCGGTTGATGATTTAGTTGAACTTGAAGAAATTGTTGAGGAAGCATAAGGTGATGAAGAAGGTGAGACACCAATAAGAGACTGTCAAGAGAAAATAAAGAAGAAGGAAGAAAAAGAAAAGGAAGAAATAAAAGAAAAAGAAGAAAAAAAGTTGAAAAATGAAAAACAAAAAGAGAAGGTTGTTGAGACTGAGAAGAAGAAGGGCAAGAGTGAGGCTAACATAGAAAAGAAGAAAGAGGATACTCCTATTGAATGCAAGGAGGTGCCTTATCCATTGGTATCCTCTCGGAAAGATAAAGAGAGACATTTGGCCAAATTTCTTGATATCTTCAAGAAACTGGAAATTACTTTGCATTTGGAGAAGCACTTTAGCAAATGCCCCTCTATGCCAAATTTTTTAAGGATATGTTAACCAAGAAGAACTGGTACATCCATAGTGATAGAATTGTTGTGGAAGGTAACTGTAGTGCTACTATTCAACGCATTCTTCCACCCAAGCACAAAGATCCGGGAGTTGTCATGATACCGTGTTCTATTGGTGAGGTAGTTGTAGGCAAAGCTCTCATAGACTTGGGAGCCAGTATCAATTTAATGCCTTTTTCCATGTGTCGGTGACTTGGAGAGATAGAGATTATGCCTACACGCATGACCCTCCAATTAGCTGACTGCTCCATCACAAGGCCATATGGAGTCATTGAAGATGTTTTGGTGAAGGTTAAACACCTTATATTTTTAGCTGATTTCATTGTCATAGATATAGAAGAGGATGTTGACATTCCTCTCATTCTTGGCCACCCATTCATGTCTACTGCAAGCTGCATGGTAGACATGGGAAAAAAGATGCTTCAAATGGGCATAGAAGATCAAAAGATCATCTTTGATTTGTTCCATGAGGACAAAGATCCACCTAGCCAAAATGTCTATTTTAAAGTGCATGTGATCGAGGAAAGGAGACCAGATAAGAAGGTCCTTGAAGTAGGAACTTTGTTCGATCCTGGATAGCAGGATGATGCGTCAAGCTAGTGACGTTAAAAGAGCGCTTACTGGGAGGCAACCCAGCTTTTCTTTCCCTTTCCTATTTTTCATTCTTATCTCTTGCATGTAGTTAGGATACCTTGCTTGTGATTGTGATTAATTTCAGCTTGTTTAGTAATGAACAAGGGGTTTTAAGCATGTGTGAAGAGATAGACAGAAAAAGACTTAGAAATTTTTTTGCAATTGTCTATCCGCTAAGCGCATACCTTGCGCTAAGCGCATACCTTGCGCTAAGCGCTCAGTCTTCCCGTGCTAAGCCGAGCTTGCTCACGTTAAGCGCACAGACCCCTGATTGGTTGGCTGAATAGTTTAGCTAAGCGCACATCACTGTGCTAAGCCCCACATCTTCACGGTAATTGAACCTTAAGAAGTGGGCTTAGCGTGGATGATGCGCTAAGCGCCACTTCTTCTCTAGAAAAATTTTATTGTAGCAGTGCTAAGTGCGCTATCCTACGCTAAGCCCCAGATCCATTTTGTAACTTGAGTTTTTAAGCTGGGCTTAGCGGGGCAGGAAGCGCTAAGCGTCAATCTCTTATGGGTTTTGAATTCTAGGAAGTGTGCTTAGCGCGCCTATTGCACTAAGCTTGAACTACCCTCTGTAAGTTGAAGCTTGATGGTACGCTAAGCCTCACATCTCAAGCTAATCGCATATTGTAGAAAATTTTGTGTTGTAGAAAGCGCTAAGCGCAGCCTGTTGCGCTAAGCCCCAGATGCTCATTGGACTTTACAACTTCAAGTTGGGCTTAACGCAAGGTTAGGCTAAGCGCTTGGGTTTTAAACTCAAACCTCATGTGCGCATGCTAAGCGCAGTTGTGCGCTAAGTGCGCCATACGAATTTTAGTTTTTAAAAAACTAAAGGCTAAGGCACTTGGGTGTTACCCCAAAATACCTTTAGCTTCTGCCTTTGTGAACCTCGAGAAAGTGTGTATTTCTACTGCATGTGTACTGCTTGTCTACATCTTCATTACTTCATTTCAAGAACAATCCAAGTAAGTAAGTACATTTCCATTTTAATTTTCCATCCTTCAAACCTTAGGATAGATGACTTCTCATTTTCTTAGTTGTATGTTGTTAGGTTAAGGTTACTAGCTTTAGGGTTAGTCAATGTAGGATTTTAGGTATCTTAGAAGCCCATTAGGGGCAATGTGGTTGAAAGGGGTAAAGACCCCTGTGGTTCCGTTTGGAAATTGCGATGAACGCGTTAAGCGCGCCTGCTGCGCTTAGCCTGTTCATCACAACTGTTAAAATTTTGGATTTTCAGATGAATGCACTAAGTGGACCATGTCGCGCTAAGCACGTTCATCCCTACTGATGAATGTAAGTGATGAGCCTGCTAAGCGCGTCTGTTCGCTAAGCGGGACTAGTGTTCAGACATTAAGATTTTGAGAATTTTTGTTCAGCGCTAAGCCTGACCTGTCAGGCTAAGCGCCACTTTGCTTCTGTAAGTTTTCCTTTGAATAAGGCTAAGCGCAGTTGCTGTGCTAAGCCCTTGTTATGTGTTGAGCTAAGCGCCCTGCTGCACTAAGCTCAACTCTCTCACTGTCTTCTAAGTTTTTGTAGTTAGGCTAAGCGCGCCCTATGCGCTAAGCCTGAGTGTCATTCTGATGAGGCTGAGCTAAGCGCGCCATGCTGAGCTAAGCTCCGACTCTCTTCGGTTTTGAAAATTGTAGACTTAGGCTAAGCTTAGCTGCTGCGCTAAGCTTAATCTGCAGAAAAAATATTTTGTGTCTTCAGGCTAAGCGCCAGTCTACTGCGCTTAGCGCATGAGTAAAATTTCATAAGGCGCACTAAGCTCAGCCTGCTGCGGTAAGCATCCAATCAAAAATTCAGTTTTATTTTTATGTTTTTGTGGAAATAACCTGTGTTAATCTCTTGTGTTTTGTCTTATATTTTACAGATGGCATCTAAGAAAAGGAAGGCTCCTTCTACACCTACCCAGGCCAGATATGACAGATCCAGGTTCACATCTCAAAAAGCTTGGGAGAGGTATACAGACATTGTGGGGCCTAGAAAACTACTACCGAAGAGGAATATGATATTTTATGACACTGAGTTCGACGAGTTCAAGGAGGAACTCGACAGAAGGCACTGGGATGAGGAGTTGATTTATTTTAATGATAGCAGCATAGACATTGCTATTGTGAAGGAATTTTACGCTAACCTCTATGACCCCGAGGATAAATCACCTAAGCAGGTGAGGGTGAGAGGTTATCTAGTGAAATTTGATGAAGATACTTTGAACACATATCTGAAGACCCTAGTAGTTCTAGAAGAGGGGGGAAATTTATGTGCTTATTCTAGGTTTGCACTCCTGAGGCCTGATCTTCAGGAGTTGGCTGTTAAGCTTTGTATCCCAGGGAGGGGATTCGAGCTAAATGTTGATCGTCAATCGTTGAAGATACTGAGGAAGAATATGACCACCTTAGCTCAGACATGGAGCGTTCTTTCCTTCTCGAACCTGATTCCTACCTCCCACACATCTGATGTCACCTTGGACAGAGCCAAATTGATTTACGACATCATTACCAAGATGGATATGAATATGGGGTACCTCATCTCCTACCAGATCTCTCTGACTGCACAACATAATACATCCAGACTTGGATTCCCTGCCTTGATCACAACTCTATGCAAGGCCATAGGAGTCCAATCAGATTCTAGATCCCTGGAGAACTTGAGCCTTGCCATTAACTTGACATATATTAAGAAGAACTATTGGAATCTTGATGATCCAACAGTGACATTTCGAGGGCCAAGGAAGGCCAGGGGTAAGAGATCAGAGGTCCCCACTACTTCAGCACCACCAGAGACAGCGGCTCTTTCTTCTTCCATAGCTCCAGTACCTCCCATTCAGACTCTAGCTATTCATCCTACATCTACATAATACCACTTCCAGCTCCTTTATCTGCAGGACTTTCAGATTTTTCATTTACACCACAAATGCTTCAGTCCATGCTCCAGAGCTTACATAGGGGGGAGTCCGTTATTATGCAGAGCCTTCAGGGCTTGGGCTTGCCATCCATCATGAGCATGGATGAGTTTGATGCGCATGTGGCCTGGCTAGAAGCCTAGCCTTATCCTTCTAGAGGGGGTGGGGCCTCCGCAGCCTAGGAGCCTGAACCAGAGGAGCCAACAGCAGCAACAGCAAAGGGGGAGGATGAGCTCACTCCTCTTTAGCCTTTCTATTTTGATGTAGGTGTACACATGGCTCAGGAGGAGGAGACTTCCACAGACCAGATCCTAGAGCCATCCCCAGCACCCATACTTGATGATGCCATACCATTTGCACCAGCATCTAAGTTAGAGCAGCCTATCTCTCAGGATTCACCAGCTGCTCAAGTGTTGGATCCTAATGAACATGCACAGAAGCAATCACAGGAGCAGAACATTTAAATTTGTGCATTTTGAACATTTTAGTTTATTTTTAGCTATTTTATGATTTATGTTCAGTCATTTTAATTTCAGTTTTTATGTTTCAGTTCTTAAAATTTCAATTATTTAAATTTCAGTACTTTGAGTTGTTTTCTTATACAAAAAGCGTGTTTGAACAGTGAACTTATTGAAAATGATATGCAGTGGATTGTTTTGTATGAAATGAGTGTTTGAGAATGATTTGAATGAGCAACTATATGATTTGAGTGGATTGGAATGATTAGATAATTGTTTTGATCAAGCTTGCAGCCATTAGAAGAGAATGAGCATGTGATTGGAATTATGACTAAAAATGTTAGTCAGTTTGTCAGATTGATTGTGAAGGAATGCATTGACCGTATCCCGATGAGAGTGTGATCCTTAAATTTTGAGAGAAATGACTGTCATTTAGTACTGATTTTTGAATGAATCTCTAAAGTATGGACTAAATGCATGAAATTGAGGATGATGAAGGCCATGTTTGATTATGATAGCCACTTAGCCAAAAAGCTGACCATGTGCTTGAATGATTTATCCCTTGCACCCAGTTTAAGCTGAATGAATTATTGATTGATTGAACCCTGAGCCTATACAGTGTTATCTCCTACTACCTTGACTTAGGTTGTAAGAGAGCATCATCCATAGGAAGCGTGGTTCAAAGAAAATTTGTCCCAAATTTGGGGGAGTAATTATCAAGGTAAATTTGTCCTAAATTTGGGGGAGGCACTGGGTAAGAATTGAAATGGTCAAAGTAAATAGCATACACACATTATTTCTGTATATACACATAATGTCTCTATGTATATTGTGTTCAAAAAAAAAAAAGAAAACCATGAAATTAATAAGTATGTATGTTGCAAAATAATGAAATGAAGCTGAGTGCCTAAATAAAAGGCAAGTATGGGGTGTGAATGAATGAAAAAGTGAAGGTTTATCTATGGATGATTGCTCTCCTAGAACCTAAGCTTTTGAATTCTAGAAAAACCATGATTTTGTTGGCAGCCTAACCTCGTTACAAGCCTAGAAAGTGCTTCGGGTTCATTTTGTGTGTTCATTGTTGTATGATAGAGATGAAATGCAAAGGTTTGGACTTGTGTTAGTTGTTTATGATGGAATGAGCCTAAAAACTTGAGCTTGAGTGAAACAATGACTGTGAGGTTTTGGTTGATGATCCTTCCTTGATTTTTGCCATCCTTACTAGCTTATTTTAGTTGTGGCTCTAATGTGTATGTTCCTATCTTTGAAAAGCTGCATGTTTGTGAAAAGCAATTGATAGAAGTAGTCCGTGATATTCATATCATATGGTTGAATTTATTTGTGAAGCAAGCACCATTTTGAGTGATCACTGTAGCTTGTCACTTGAGGACAAGTGAACTATTCTTTCTTTGCTTGAGGACAAGCAAAACTGTAAATTTGGGGGAGTTTCTTAGTCGTCTTATACGACTAAATTTTGTATAGAAAACATTTTCCAAAACTTATATAGTTCCCCCAATTTATGGTTATTTTGTAGTGATTTTGTAAATAAATCTTATTTTATTGTTAAAGTTGTCTCTAGAATATTTCCATTGGATTTAATGATGAAATATGTGCAATTTCAGGTGAAAAAGAGGCTAAGTCATGAAGTGCTAAAAGTGATAGTTAAGCTTAGCTTATCAGTGGGCTAAGAGCGCACATCCATTGTTGAGCACAGTTTCAGCGCAACAGAAGAATCTGACAGAGCATTAATATCAAAGTCGCGCGCTAAGCGCGAGATCAATTAGCTAAGCGCAGCAGTTGTCTTCAGCTAGGCTCAGCACACGACTGGCGCGAGGGTGGCGCTAAGCGCAACATTGCAGATTCAGAGCCTATTTAAAGCCTGTCTTGTGCAGAATTAGGGTATATAGATGATTTGCAGAGAATTCCAGAGCACACCACAGTGCCTATTTTAGGAAAAAAGCTCTGGAGGCAGTAAGAGGAGCAGCTTTTGCAAAGATACCTAGGTTTTGTAATCTCATTATTGTTAGGGGTTTTCCTGTAATGGCTTGCTAAACACCCTTGTTGGGGCTTTCTAAAGAACAGCTGATGTAATTACTTTAATATCTAATTGATTGTGTTTCTTGTGTTCAATGCTTCTTTCAGTGCTTAAATTTTGTATGCTCTTGGTCTGATCAACCATTTGTGTGCCTGGTTAGGTGACTTTAGCATAGGGAAGTGTATTGTTGCCTTGGAACTTGAATGAAGCAGAATTGAAACTTAGTCTTAAATGAGGAATTTGCGAATTAAGTTTTGGTTTTAAATATGCTGTTACAATAATGTTGTTTGGTCTAAGTCTAGTCCAACAAGAGGGATCTGAGGACAAAGCTTAGGCTAAATTAGTCTAAACTTTCGTAAGCTATTTAAGCTAAGTCTAGTCCAACAAGACGGATCCGAGGATGAAGCTTTGTTTAAGTTAGTCTAAACCTAGGAGGGCTGTCTAAATTGAGCCTAGTTCAACAAGAGGGATCTGAGGACGAAGCTTGGATTGATTCAACCTAACTAGGGATCGAGGTTTAGTAATTTAGGCTATAGCATAGAACACAAAAGCATGATTGATTAGAGAAACATCTTTATATACATCAGCTGGTTTGTTAGAAAGACCCAACACCTTTACCTACTGTTGTCAATCTTACTTGCATTTTTACTGGTTTTAGCCTAGACTTAGTTTAATTCTGTTCTAAATCATCAATTATGAATATTTCTTTCAACAATGCCTTATTTCTGAATTTAACCCTGTCTAAGACTAGTTCCTTGAGTTCGATACTCGGATTCTTTCGTTTTAATTTTAGATACTTGACGATCTGGTGCACTTTCTAGCAAACCGGATTTCCCTTGAACATATTTGCATAAAGAAAAAATGGACCAAAAAGTAACTGCAGGGGAAATCAAACACTTTGATTGTGTGAACCAATATAAACCAAGTATTTATATTTCTCTCTTAACCTTTCATTTAGTATTCTTTAAGCAATTATTTGACACATCTTACACACAAGGTTTTCATACAAAACCTATTTTGTTAAGCAGTGGATGATAGTTCTATCTATTTAAGCTTAAGTAAAACTTGTATATGACAATGGACGATAGATTTAAAACCTTTTTAGAAAAATATAATTATTTTTTATATATAGGCATATGTACAATATAAATTATTTACTGAAGTAACATATTTTAATTACATTAATATACAATATATATGGGATGGGATGTGCAGGGTAGGATGGATACATAAATTATTTACTAAAGTAACATATTTTAATTGCATTATTATACATATTTTTTATAATTCTTGCAGGTAAATATTCGTCCCTATCCCAACAAAAATTTGCAGGTAAATATTCGTCCTCATCCGAGCCCCAATAAGTGGATATATAATTACCTTTCCTGCTTGTGGATACTTTTGCGGATACTCATATGATCTGGGTCCATTTATCCATCCCTATGTGTGGGTGTCAAAAAAGAAAAAAGAAAGCTATTAAAATATTGTGACAGTTCTAGTTCTCCTAATTCTGATGGTGGTAAACTTTAACACAAACATAAAATATTTTGGTGATTTCTAATAGTTGTCACAAATAAACTGCCAAAAAATCATATTTTTTAGTGAACTTAAAAAATAATTTGATTTAGTATAAAGGAGATGATACAAGATTACAAAAGTTCTTATTTTGAAAAAAAAAAAGAGATAAATATGCTTAATTTGCATCTTTTGTTTTGCTCTTTCTTGAGATGCTTATTCTCTTAAACATACAACAAATAAACAACTTGCCATCCTCCTCTCACCATGATTACTAATCCAAGATCAGTTTCCCAAATAATACAATTTTCTTCTTGTTATTTTCTTATTGGTCTTGCTGTCAAATTAATGCTCCATATTCACAAACTACGAAAGAAGCCTAAGTTATCAATGAAAAAACAAATCAACAAGCAACTTCGCTTAATCTTTTTTTGTTTCTGGGTGCATTTGGACCCCTAGATCAGCTTCAAGCCTCAAAGTCATCACAATGGAACATAGGGGGCACAAAGCCGTTGAGCTCGCTAAACATGATGTCATCCCCTTCTCCATATCTATGGGAATCTTCACACTCAAAATATGTTTGAATGTCATCGGGAAATGTGCATGGCGGCAACTCAGATTCTGATGGCGGTGTTGACAAATCTATGGCAGAAGTCATCTCCATCATTTCCTTAAACTTGGATGATTGAAGCAAAAGTCCTAGGGCTGACGTGGCAGCAGCTGGCCGAGGCTGAGTCATTGCCGCTTCTTCATTATTATTGAATGATTCTTGACTGTTGAAAAAATTGAATCCTTGTTGTTGGTTAGAGTTTGGGGTAAAGTTGGTCGCACAATTAGGGATAGAGACAATAAGATTATTAGAATTGACTTTGTTATTGTTGTTATTGGGCTTAAGCCACTTGATATAGCGGCTGAGGTCAAAATTGGTCACAGCGTTGAGTCCTCGATATTCAATAGCTGCCATGTCATATGCTGTGGCAGCTTCTTCTTGGGTTGCTGTAAAAATTAGAAAGACGATCCATTCAAATTAACGCATGTCATTATCATTGTATACGTAATTGAAGGTTAAGTTAAACAAATCAGTTAGGGTTAGTTACACCTTTTATGCTATTAATTGCAACTAGGGGGAAAAGTAGACCGGGTCATCGTCGGAGGTTTATGGTTTGGCCAGTTTAAGGTCTGCTCTCACTTAGTGCATTTATTAAAAAAGGTGAAACTTAAAGTTTGTAAAAATAGATCATGCTACATAAGAAAAATTTATTAAGTTTGACAAATTGATCTTTTTGATAATAATATTTTATAATAAAATATTATTATTAATATGATATATAATATTATAATTAAATTAAAAAAATATTTTAATGGTTTGAAATATTTTATAATTAAATTAGAAACGAAGCTATTAGAGAGAGGGTTGGAGTAGCGCCTATTGTAGAGAAGATGGTGGAAAATAGACTTAGGTGGTTTGGGCATGTAGAGAGAAGACCAGTAGACTACAGAGGAAGACCCAAAAAGACTATAAGAGAGGTTATCAAAAACGATCTCGAACTTAATGATTTGGATAGAAGTATGGTACTTGATAGAATATTGTGGCGGAAGTTGATCCATGTAGCCGACCCCACCTAGTGGGATAAGGCGTTGTTGTTGTTGTTGTTTGAAATACATCACCAATTTGTATAAGCATAAATGGGTAATGGAAATATGCATTATTTATTTTTTATGAGACTTAAAAGATTATGGCAGCATATTATTTATATATACATTTTGGACATATCCTTTGCTTTAAAATTATCTTGTTTTTAATGAAAACCTTTAGTTTATTTAAAAATAATATTTTTTAGAAACAAATCTTTAAATGAGTTAACAGACTTGATGAACTTTTACAAAGACTTTTAAAAAGATAATTTTTTTATTAATGTATAAAGTTTTGTTGCTGATGATTTTTTTTTTGTTATTCTATTATTTTACAATAAAACTTTTTTTCTTTACGTTAGGTGGAAGAATTCTAGGTGAAGTCTTACCATAAGTTCCGAGGTAAAGATATTTGTTGCCGAAAACCCTGCCAATCCGAGCTTCCCATCTTCCGTTATGATGGTGTCTGTCATGAAATTTCAATTACAATGATGTCTGCTTATTTTGGTCTGTTTTTCACTCCGTAGAATAAATGAATAATAATAATGATAATAATAATAATAATATTAATTAACACCAGAGTCATGAAATTTCAATTACAATGGTCTCTGCTTATTTTGGTCTGATTTTCAGATTGTAGAATAAATGAATAATAATTGTACCTTGCAACACCTCTGTATTTAGAAACTCCACGAGAAAAACCGCTGCTTTTCCTACAAATTTTTATTTTTATCTTTTATAATGAACGCCACAATACAGGGTAACTTTTGCCATAATTAATCTTGAAAGTTGAAACATAGTACTCTAAAAGAAGCAAGAAGAGCTTTACCTCCTTAGTGATCCAATATACTCTTCCCTAGATTGACCCTCCATTTCCTTCAGTTCATTCTGGTAGGTCGATAACTACAATTAAAATATAAAAGTGATTTGTTTTATTTTTTCTTTTTCTAAATTAATATTTCCTACGACCCTTTTTAAAGTATCTATCTGTAAAAAAAATAGAAAAATAACTTATAAAAATAACTTATAATTTTATAAGTTATTTTTCTATTTTTTTACATTAATTATTTTTTTCTAAAACACTTTTAATTAATTAACAAATATTTTAGTCAAAAATTAATGAGATAAATTCTTTCTCTCTCATTCAACAAAAAAAATTCCCTCTCTCTTTATTAGGATTAAAGATGGATAGCAATTAGGTGAGAAACATAATTAACTCAAGAAAAAGATTATTAATTTCAAACAAATTAAGGATAATTTATCAATGATAAATTAAACAACGTTAACTAAAAATTAACCAATCTTTTCAAAAGATGTGGATTACTGGAGAGAATTTTATAAATAGGGAAGGGAGGGAGTACTAGTTAACAACTCAAATCACTATAGAGTGTGTTCTCAAAACAGACAGTTACCGGAAAATTAAGAATGGTATCTTGACCCCAGTATTTCAATGCTGCTAGATCATAAGCATGTGCTGCGGCCTCTTCATCGTCATAAGCACCTTCAAGAGCAAAGCATCCTTAGTTAATCGAATTATTCCTTATATTTTTCTGGTTATAATAGCAAATCCTATGTAATATCCAGATAAATATACAATGTTATATCTACGTACCGAGGTAGACTGATGTTGTATGGTATGTGTAGAACCATTGCCACAAGGAAAGGAAACACATTAGTGACTTCACCAAACTAACTACATAATCCTAATAAGGGGCATGAAATTAACCTTGCCGTCCTTTCTTGTTCTGTGACTCATTCCAGCAATTCTTGTCCCACAAATGAGCTTCGTATCGACCTGTCCATCGGTGTCTGATCTTGGTTCAATGAACACCCATTTTATTATTTTACATTAAACCATAAGAGATCAAGGGAACAAATGTAACGGGAAATGACAACAAAATCAAATAATTGAGACGAGAAAGATCTACTGTTTTTTTAGTTTCTAATTTTTGTTTTTTTTTTACTGATTTTAGTCATTGAATTATTTTTGAAAAACTAAAATTAAGGTTGAAAAAAAGATTAAGAACTATATGTAAGGAGGAAAGAAAGTTAAGAAATGTTGACCACTAAAAAAATATTAAAATATATTTTTATTTTAGTAGATATAAAAATATTTGAAAATTTTTCTATAAAATTTTTAGTATTTTTTCATCATCACAAAGTTGAAATATATTTTTTTTTTTTATTGAGACATAAGTTTGGATAAATTTAAATTTATGATAATAACTTTATATATTGATTATATATATAATTGATGTAAATATGATATTTTTTTACATTGTGAATATAATTAATATAAAAAAATCATGCACGTAAATTCAAAATATTACTTCAAACAAAAAATATAATAATACATTTTAATTTTGTGAGAACAAAATATATACTAAGAATTTAATTGAAATAGATTTCCCACATTTGTATATTCACGAGAAAGAAAAACATATTTTAGTCTAAAATAATCTTAAATAATATAGTGACTGAAAATATTGTAAATTTAAATAAAAACGAACAAAGGAGACCTAACCTAGTGACTCCTCTGTATATTGAGCTGCGTTGAGGTGGGGAATTTCTGGGGACACTTCTCCTTGTTCGTTTCACCTTGGTGGTGACAGTTTTAGTTGTGTTAATGTTATTGTTAGTGCTTGCATTGATTTCGTGTGTTTGCTGCTTCGCCATGGAAATTAAGAAATAAGATATGAAAGCAGAGATACTAATTATTGGTGCAATAATTTTGAGGAGATTTATGACTTAGTCCTCCAATGAAGAGGGTTTTAAGGGGAGGGAAAAGGGAAGGGGTTGTGCTGGCAATTACACGGGATAGCCGGCTATGGATCGTTGTTTCTGGCCGTCTCCCAGAACCGGCTCTCATGCTAAATTTTTTCTTTCTTGTCCTTACTTGAATTTTCCTGCGGTGTGGCTATCAACCGGTTTGATGTGTCTGCTATGCTCTCTTTATTATTTATATACATTCAAAAAGTTTTTCCTTTGTTTTGTTCCCACATAAAGAATTATTCTTAGTTTACATTGTTGACACTTTTTCCATTTTTTAATATAAGTTTATTATGTAAAATAAGCTATAAATTATAATAATTGAAACTTTTTTACTTAATTTTATTTTTTACCTTTAACTTTTAATTTTTGTTAATTTTACTCCAATTTTTTGTTTAGCATGTTTTACCCTCAATTTTAAAGAAACTTGCGAATTTTACTCATCATTTTTCATAAATAAGCACAAAAATTGAGGATAAAATTTACCAAAAATAAAAAGTTCGCGGTAAAATTTGACAAAAAATAAAAAAGTTGGAGGTAAAAAGTACAATTATGTTAGGAATAAAATAATAGAAGGTAAAATCCGTAAGTTTCTTAAAAGTTGGGTGTAAAATGTGCCAAATAAATTTGTTAGGGATAAAATTCACCAAAATTAAAAAGTTAGGAGTAAGAAGTGCAAT
This sequence comes from Glycine max, assembly GCF_000004515.6. Classification (NCBI taxonomy): domain Eukaryota; kingdom Viridiplantae; phylum Streptophyta; class Magnoliopsida; order Fabales; family Fabaceae; genus Glycine; species Glycine max. Next base: position 30,640,927 of record NC_038242.2, read on the forward strand.
TAAACCTTTATTTTTCAATAGGAACATTGTACATGTGTGTGTTGGGAAATAAATTTAATTGAATTGGGAGAAGCCCAATCCAATTAAATTTTAGAGGGGGAGGTGAGCATTTGCTTGCTACACCTCATTGCCACATCATATAGTCATACTTTGTGCATGTCTTTCATGTTTTACATGCCTCATGAGTCATGACACCTAAGCACACTTAGTGGAGAATCTTAGTCTTGATCTTGGATTAGTGGGCTAAACCATAGCTAAAATTCACTAATGATAATTAATGAAATTTTGGCTCCACAAATTCAATTTCAAATTCAAGTGAAATCTGAATAGAAATTCAAATTTCCTTGCAATTTTGTGTGACACTTAGGCTATAAATAGAGACCTTGTGTGATGGAAGCTTGCTTGTGAAGCTTCTATGGTGGCTGAATCTTTGAGCTTCAATGAGGTCCTTTAATGGTGATTTTCCACCATGGAGATGTAGCGGAAGACACATGAGAAGAGGTGAGAGGAGGTGCCATCCACTAAGGAATAAGCCATGGAAGAAGGAACTTCACCACCAAGATGAGCCTTAGATAAGAAGCTTGGAGATGATGCTTCAATGGAGGAAAAGAAAGAAGGAGAGAAAGAGAGAGGGAGGAGCAAGAAATTGAAGGAAGAAAAAGGGTGAGAAGTTGAACTTTGAGTTGTGTCTCACAAGACTCTCATTCATCAAAGTTACAATAAGTGTTACACATGTTTCTATTTATAGACTAGGTAGCTTCCTTGAGAAGCTTTCTTGAGAAAACTTCCTTAAGAAGCTTCTTTGAGAAAATTTCCTTGGGAAGCTAGAGCTTAGCTACACACACCCCTCTCATAACTAAGCTCACCTCCTTGAGAAGCCTCCTTGAGAAGATTCCTAAAGAAGCTAGAGCTTATCTATACACACCTTTCTAATAGCTAAGCTCACCTCCTTGAGATAAGAAGCTAGAGCTTAGCTACACACCCCCTATAATAGCTAGGCTCACCCCATGACAAAATACATGAAAATACAAAAAAGTCCCTTGATGTGTCATTATTTTCTCCTATTTCTTAACCTTTTTGTCACCAATTTAATTACCGATTAACTCTAATTGTCAAATTTATTATTCAGTTTTATCAATTGGGTCCACTTGACTAATTTGGTGTTTTTAATTCAATTTCAGGATAATTATAAGCAATTGGCCTGAGCCAAATTGGACTTGAAGAGAGCAGACAATTTTATTTCGTCTAATTTCATTTTATTGTATTCAATTTTTATTTTGTTTTAGGCCGAAATAATGTAAGCAGGCCCAGTGACTTTAAGTGACCCTTATAAATAGCATAGCCTTGGGATTCGTGAGGGGCTATTCTATTATTCAGGAGTTTTAGGGTTTTACGTTTTGAACTTTGTATTACTGTTCACGTGGATGCATTTTTCCATTTTCTACTTCTAATTGCAATTTCGTTTTTGTTCCTTCTTTTGCCTTTGACTTCATTTACGGTTTCTGCCTTTGGCTTCATTTACGGTTTCTGCCTTTGGCTTCATCTACGTTTTTTGCTTTCGTTGAATTTATGGAAGGCTAAATTTCTAGTGTTGTTTCCTTCTGAGGATAAAGCATAACTCTCTTTGAGGTTTTGTTTTTTAATGTTGCTCTCTTATCGGTTTTCCCTTCACCAATTAACCCACATTCGTTGCTGTTAATCTATACACGCTTCGTGTTCGATTAATTGCCTCTGTGCTTTAGTTACGTCCGTGCTTAATGAACAAGGGATTAATTGGTGTATGTATTGCTTAATCACATATTGACAATCCTAAGTTTATTTTCGCTTAGTAAATTAAATTACGGTTGGACTGAGCGGTTAACTGTTAGGGACAAAATCCTCATAACCTGGGATAAGAGAATGGCTTCTGAATCAAGAGGATACAACACGTTTTTGATACTGTTAATTTTGTATTCCAATCTGTTTGTTCTTTAATTCACTAAACAAACACACCCCCCAATTGTTACTGTTACTGTTATAACGAAGCATATTATGAACAATTGGTTAGTCATTGCTCGTTGCGGAACGACCTAGGATCACTTCCTAGTTATTGCATTTTAATGTTTATTTGATTCAGGTACGGCCTCGATCAAACTTGGCGCCGTTG